>NC_134404.1:75561890-76765350 GCF_038048845.1 Mixophyes fleayi
TCTTTTTGGAGCAAAAAGTAAAACTATAGATTGATTGTAACACACAAAAGTCATGTGGAAATGTAAGTAGATATTTTATTCTGATAGAATTAATGTTAGAAATATACAGTTGTACTTTGCAATACTCACAAACAGAGTTTAAAATCTTTGATAGTTTGATAGTTTTTAAAGGACTACAGCTAAAATGTAAATCATCTTATATTAAAGAGATGCACAACTAGAAGTGAAAATATAGATATTTTGCAGAGGAAATTTTTTATTCCTGAGCGAGCCAGACTTTCTGGGGCTCATGTAGAATTGGACACAAATTTCCATCTAAAACGCAGACAGAAATTTCATCCCCAAAAAACGCCCATTTCTTACAAGTGTATATTGAGCTGGAAGCATCTGATATGACCATTATCACAATCAGTTTGTAACTTACAGCAATGATGGAGCACCTGTCTCCTATCATGCACATATACACCTGAAGCTCAGTCTACATAAGTTACATGTGCTCTAACACACCCTTACATGCCCCATTCTTACCAGTTCCGCCTCTTCAATCATAAGGAGCTGCAAGCGGCTGCATGCGCTAGACAAATCTCAGGCTACGAAAGGCTGAAAACGTAACTAGTGCTTTCTGGCCGTATTATACGCTGAAAATGCAGTTTCGTTCATCTCTACCTGAGCCCCTCTGTCTGTAAGTGTACTGAAGAACTGAGTATTTCAGGAACCTGTCAGAACTAAAGATGTTTCAGATAGGCTCATTGTCCCTTTAACTATGATAATGGTTAGATAACTATGCTCCAGGCTGTTTGCATACAACATCAGTGGCGCACGCAGTGGGGGTTTCTGAGTCTCCAGAAGTGCCCACCATAGCGGCACTGTACTATACAGCAGCTGCGGCGCTGTCAAAGAAGCATACAGCACCACCGCGGACGCTTCTTTGACAGCGCCGTGGCTGCTGTATAGTACAGTGCTGCCGAAACGGAGCTGCTGCGCATGCGAGTTTTAGTTTTTTTGTTTTTTTTTTGGTCGGGGGGGAACCCCCTCCCTGACAATCCTGCGTGCGCCCCTTAACATATTTATGTGAATGCTGTATCTGGGCTAGATAAAAGAGGAACATTAGTTGTTTAGGAAGCAATTTGTTTCCTCAATTTTAAAAAGCGATCACTGATCATTTCATTCCCTCCAGCAGTGAAATATATTCAGTTAAGTATTGTTTTCCATGAGCAGACATTCATTGTACTGCTGAACGGCTAATTTCTAGTCTCTGGGGAAATTCAATCTGAAGTTGTAATAAAACAGACAGAGAAACAAGATAGGTAGAACATCTTCTCGAAATCAGAAACAGCCACATTGCATCATTGAGAGCAAACATATGATAACAGTAGTCAGAGACCCACGTGACCTATTTCCTATTTACTATTGACAGTACGGTTCAAACACTGCAGTGCCAACCTCACAATAGTGGCTTGTACTTAGTTCAACAAAGTATTTATTCCCAGCCAGTGTGTTAGGACACGTGTGTGTTAGGATACCCGGCTGGATGTGTCACAGTTTCCCCAGAAGATGCTTTTCTGAATAGCAGTGGCTCATTAGGGTATCAGGAGAGAAATCTTAAAATAAACAAAAGTTTTGTAATTGGATTATAAATGAACTATAATTGCAAATGTGTAAATCCCTTTGTATTTCAAATATACCCATATTTATTCATTATAGCTTTATATAGTACAATACATTAACATTGATGATCTACAAAAAAAAGATTAATGTGTCATGTGTGTCAACAGGTGTGTGAAAAAAAACCATCAGAAAGATTGGGAGTCACAATACCCTCAGAATTCTACTTATAGTGCACTACTGGTTTCATCAGCATCAATTTAAGTGACCAACATGTAACATTGAACAAGTTTTTGCCATGAAGAGTCAGCATGTGGTCACAATACCAACCTCTAATAGTACAGTGTAGGCAGGTTGGTTACGTAGAACCTACAGCCATCAGTAATATATCAAGGGTCATTTACAAATAGCGGAAGTGTGGATCAACACTATTTCTTTATGTCGCAAATGTGCCACCTTGTCCACCAGCCCATTTCAAGGGGTATGGCCTTTTCCTGGTCCTTGGCGCTGCCCCCTGGAATATAAATGTATGCCATGCTTTGAGGGTTTGGTTTATAGTTGAAAATGCGCATGTTGGAAGCATTGAGACATCTACAAAGTCCAAGCTAATGCCCTGTAGTCATTCAGACTTTAGTTTTTCTCCCAAAATACTATTTTATACTAATTTTAGACTCATTTATGTCTTATTTTATTCATGAAAGTGGGGGAACTTTAGGATTGTCTGTATTGAAAGCATCACCTTTGTCATCACCTTTGTGTGCTGAGAGGTTTATCACAGTACACCTAGAAAAACACTTTTTTGTATGGAATTGAAACCTGATGCACAAAATACATTTCTTCAAAAGTATAAGATGAGACCTGGCACATCTAAGGCAATAAAAATGTTATGTGTAGAGAAAAGGGCTGTGCTACCTACCTGGGAACTCACCCTTAAATGTATCCTCTTCACCTCGTTGTGTCATTTAAATAAATTTTGACCTGGAAAATAAAATCTTGTTTGTGCAACTATACACCTAATCCATGCTTAGCACAGGATGCTTTAGTCCACCGGGCTCCTCCCAATGGACAGTGAAAACTGGTGCACCCACGCAGATCTCGCCATATTGGCCTGCAAAATCCATGCACTGCCTCATAAATCCAGGAACATTTGCACAGGAGTTGGTGTATGACATTACAAAAGAGCAAACGAGCAATTGCACTTTCATAAATGAGCCATTTTATCATAGATCTGTTTCAAATGAGATTTATGAAGACTAAAATCTGTCTGCTATACTATAGGTCAAAATTCCAATGACTCTTTTCAAATTAGCCACACAGGCAGTGATTTTGTCAACCAAGTAGACTTAATAGGCTGCAAGTCGCCCACTTATCTTTGAAAGGGCACCTTTACGTGCTTCAGATTGGCACCATGTTTACAAATAATTCTACCAGAAAAATGGAACATTCTTGCAGAGCACAATAATATATATATATATATATATATATATATATATATATATATATATATATAAATAATTATTTTCTAATCCAAACAATATATACAACAATAACCCTTGTTATTTACAGTTTTGATGGACATTTAAGTTGCTTTTTGTTCCTGTACTATTATAGTCTGATGTGACTACAACTTGCTTGAAAAACGCACTGCGTCTTTGCTATGAGAAAAAGGAAAGCAGATTATTTGCTAGCCAGGCTTAGCCAACATTCCTTTCCTGATGTAGCTGCACATGACCTTCCCAAACCAGGATGTTGTCTGTGCTGTGTAAGGCTACCAGTCAAGAGGAAATTTTAGGTGTAGAAAATAATATGAAGTTGAAAACTATTTATTTGAAACAATGGGAAAATGTTGTAAAATAATAACAATATAATAATGATAACAATATAAATATTATTCATTGGAGAGGTAGAGAGGGAGTGAGACAGAGAATATGTTGGAGCATATGGATATAACGGGGAGGGGTAACGGGCGGGATAGAAAGGCAGAGGTGAGCATATGCACACTGATTTGTACTTATTAAATAACAAAAGTCTGTTTCTTTATCACGTTATCATTCAGTTAATAAAAATTAGCTACAATAACAGCTTCAGTTTAAATACCTCTCAAACTCTGAAGGATTTGCTTTCACAATGGACATGAATACTGTTCAGAAATACAAACAGTCAAAGGATAACTTTAGGTCTGAAAGGGAAACCTGGAGTGGCTAATTGAATAAGCCTGGGTCCCCTTAATATGTCATGGTGAGTGCAGTCAACGTATCATAATTAGGCTTACAGAGAGCCATTCCAACAATCTGCTTCCATTCTCCTGAGCTATTGTCCGCAGCTCGGCAAATAGCCAGAGGACAAAGGGGATTCAAGTGCTGACAAAACATGAAAGAGGAAAAAGATTTAGCTGCTTTTATCAAAGAAACTGAGAAGGACTTTGTTTGTGTAAATAACGCAGAATAACTGGACGGCCTTGTATTTAAGCAATGCTGTTTTCATTACAATTAATTCTTGACATGCTGGAAGTGGTCCAAAGGATGGAGTTCTACCACAACTTTCATTTGCAAATTAAAAACAGTTGGCCAAATGAAAACCTGTATTAAGAGACTTAACCCATTCCTTGTCGGGTTGCAGAAGCCTTGCACATCTGATGAGTTACTTCTAGAAACAGAATATGACCAGGCACCTTGTTCTCCTGGTGCAGCCATAGCGTTACACTTTCTGAATAAATGTAGACTGATAACAAGAAGATTGGGATTCTGAACGGCACAGTTTACTGGTTGGGCAGCTCTGCTAGCCTGGCTGATGTCACAGGTGACATCACTGACATGGAATGTAATCCAAAGCAGCGAGCCAATGGAAGTGAAGAGATGAAGTTTACAGTACATCACAGCTATAGTTGTAAGATAATCCATGATTTGGTTTATAATGCTATATTCAGCAATTACATATTATTTTAATATGCACATAAACTAAACTCTTGTTCTACATGATTTCATTGTAGTATATCATCAATGTAGCAATTCACAATTAAATATATTCCTGAAAACAGTTTATATCAGTAAGAGGTAATATTTGACTCTTGAGCCTTTGCTAAACTATCATGCCTTGAAGCTTGTATCTGCATGCAATACAGGTTTAAGCTAGCCACAAGTGACCCAAGTGCAGAATGGCCAAAACTGGCCACATAAGTTATGCAAAACTGATGATCCAGTGTTTGAATTGATGAACCACACAAAGGAGTCTCAAATGGATCCGAGTTGACAGGGCTAACCAACAGTCCTTCTACCTGAAGCTCACATGAATCCAAAATGTTTGCCGACCTGGGTAAAATGGCAAAATTAGTGGGCCATGCACTTGTTTGGATAGCCTTGCATTGTAATTATTCATGGCACATTTATTTAATTATTCACAACAAGGTTATTTACGTATTGATATTGTGTATAAAGGACAGTCCTGTAGACCTCAACTAGAGATGCTTAGGCTCTGTTTTCCAAAAACCGAACGTCGCCAATCCGAATACCGAGCCGAGCCGGCTCGGTACTTTCCTGCTTCCTTGGATCTGAATTGAGGCAAAACGTCACTGTTTAGTCATCAGATCTCGCGGGTTTTGGATTCCATAAGTACCTCCCTCCCCAGGAGATTTAGCACCATTGCTCACACAAAAACATAAGTAGCAGTGTTCTTATCACTCTCCAGTCTCCAGTGATATTGCTCAGTGCCATTGTTCATACAGAAACAGGGGTAGCAGTGTTCTTGTCACTCTTCTCCAGTAACATTGCTCAGTGCCATTGCTCATACAGAAACAGGGGTAGCAGTGTTATTGTCACTTGACATAAATTGACTGTAAATGACTGTAAATTACTGTTATTGAGGTTAATAATAATGTAGGAACAAAAAGAGTCAAATTATGGGATTTTGGCATTTTTTAAGCAATTTTTTCTTTGAAAAAAAAAATGCAGATCTAAACCAAAACCAGAACCAAAACACGTGAGGGTGGTTTTGCCAAAACCAAAACCAAAACACGTGGGGGCGGTTTTGCCAAAACAAAAACCAAAACACGTGGGGGCGGTTTTGCCAAAACCAAAACCAAAACACGAAGTTAATACAGATCCAAAACCAAAACGAGGGTCAGTGAACATCCCTAACCTCAACAAACATTACCCTGCTGCTCAGAAAGACAATGAGAAGGATTCACTAAGCATGCTATATTATGTTGGATAGTGTTATGGTCTGACAATGCTCTTCTTCATAACTCAGGCTCTTCTGTGGATGGTGCTGAAGCAAAGAGAACATATATACTTTGCAGGAATACCCAACTTAACCACTTAATAAATAGCTTTGATCCTTCCATACCAAGATTAAAAGGGGTTAAAAGAAATGATAAGAAATTCTCAACGATATATATATATTTTTATCAATAATTCTAAAACTAACATAGTTATCTTTTATATTTTAACAAAATCTACAGAAAGCTAAGTTTAATTCCATGCAAAAACCTTATTATTCGCAAACAAATTCCAGGTCAAGCATCTGAAGGTTGGTTTGTGATTGGTGTTCTCATACTAACACTCAAAGTTTCGGGCTACAAAGGAAAATCTTTCAGTCTGAGTTGCCTTTCACTACATTCCAAATGGGCTATTGAAACTAGGACGTTGTGCATTTTTATGACTGTTTAATGTAGTCCCTAAGTCAAATAAGCAGTATTGTGCTGAATAAAACAAGTATGTGTATTTATAGCTCATACTCAGGGGTGTGGGGTGAGTTTAGATTAGTGCGATGTTGCTCTCCATAAAGTCCAATTCTGTTGCTTCTAACTTTTTTACTTTCTTTACTTTTTATTTTAATTTGCACCTCTTGCTAGTGGTAGTAAAGCTGGCAATCTTTCACTGTTGCAAAAACATTTATTTACTAGACATTCAGTCCAGATCAAACAGACACAATGAAAAAGCACAACGTTTTAGACTCAATAGAGTCTTTTGCATCTGATAAAAGCCTATTCAGCCAGAAACCTTGTCCTTATTGTCCTTGGGAGCTCTGAAGTTGAGTGAATCAATAGTTTTTGCAGGGCTGCTTTAGCTGAGAACTTTGGTAGGTATGCACTGTTATGTTTTATTGAATTTAGAAGAGAATGGATCTCATCTCCCTTCTCAGGATAGTGAAATGTATAATGTATCCTTTGCTACATCATGGAATTCCCATCTTATCCGTTTTTGACACTTTGTTCATGGCAATGTGGTTGACAGTCATTAAACCCCAATGACACCAATCCAGCCATCTATATAGAAACATTTAATATTATTATTTTTTTTACAATCAGATGACTATGTTCAAGCACACCATCCCTTTCCTAGTGGAGTGGACAATTTAATTTCCCCACCACAAGCATAGACACACACACATATCAGGGACAATTTAGAGAATAGTTAACCTCCAGGTATGTCTTTGAATCAAGGCAGAAAATGTGCCCAGAGGAAAACCACTCAATCACGGGTCAACGGTTGCTATTATTCATTTGCCAAGTATTTACAAAATTGTAAGTCCTCCTGCAACAGTTGTATAAAAAAATAATATACACATTGAACACTACCATAGTGTAGTCAGTGTTTGAATTTTTTGCTCGGACGTTGTGAATAGGTTGGTTGACAAGTGCGTCAATCATCTAGATTTCCCCACCAACAGATATGGCAGTAGGTGCTGTAATTCATCACAGAGTTATGCAGCCAGGGTATGAAGCATCACAATGAGACTGGAGTGTTCCATGCTGGCATCTGTAAATGAGAACCACGTGCCTCTATTCAGGGTGATAGTCCCTTTGCTGGAGAACTTTACAAAATGACTTAAGTGGCAATTATCCATTTAAATAACAATATTTACACAGTCCCTAGGATCAAATGTAAAATATATTTCTACCTTATATGCAAAAAGAAGTGAGTAATGAAAGGTGAAAATTTGTGAATTCAACTTATCTATTCAGTGCTCCAATTCGGGATAGAATTAAGTTATAGACAGACAATAATCATTTCCCCTAAACAATGACAGTAGGACTTTTCAGCCAGCTAAAAACCTCCTGTTAAAATCTTTTGACTGCAAATGATAGCCTAATCATTCAGAAAACAATGTCTGTATGTCACTGACTGTGATGTGTAATTGTTGAAGTAATAAGTTTCTAGCTTCCCGTAATCCTCATTCTAGGGCGAAAATTCGCCTCATCTGACATTTTGTATATTAAATATTGCTTTCACAACCTCAAAAGTGCAAATCATTTCTTGTGCTTTTAATCTTTGTTCAACGTAATGAAAGATAGCCATGGATTAGGGTTTGAAACCCGGTTATAAAGCATTTAGATTACACCCCCCTCCCAAAAAAAATGGCATATGTGTTAGTGTCAAATTACTCCAACAACCATGGCTTTCTGATGGATTGCAGAACAATCAATGACAGTGACTCGAACAGGTCAGGTCATTATAAATACAAAGCTAGCTAGATATGTAAAGAGCTTAACTTTCTTTTGTCCATACTATTTTGCAGTGAAAGAAGTGAAGAGAAGTCACCTGGCCTAGTCTGACACGTAGACATGTTAAACTGGTAGCTTTGTAAGAGTTATGTAACCCTAGATCAGTGCTCAGGCAGACAGGAGTGTGTTGTGTGCTGCTCAGGTGTTTGCAGGTGGTTGCAGGTGGTGTGTTTGATTGACACACTTAGAGCTGTTTATTGCATTCATTTGGCTTTGTGGTTTCTTTGTACATCGCGCAGCATTGGTAACTGTTTGGAGAATCTGCCGTGTAATAAAGTTGGCAGCATTTCTCTATAACAACATCCCGAGCAGAGCTGGGTTTAGGAATACGAGGTCTCTATACAGGAAACATGTTGCGTCCGCTGTTGGGATTACAAGCAAGACAAAACTTGGGTCAGGTAGACCTATTACTAACGCAAAGGGTCCCATGGGTACGACCATGGCCTTATCTGTGTGGAGTATGTATGTTCTCCCTGTGTTTGCGTGGGTTTCCTCCGGGTGCTCCGGTTTCCTCCCACACTCCAAAAACCTACTAGTAGGTTAATTGGCTGCTATCAAAAATTGACCCTAGTTTGTGTGTCTGTCTGTGTGTGTGTCTCTTCGTCTGTGTGTGTGTGTCTGTGTGTGTTAGGGAATTTAGACTGTAAGCTCCAATGGGGCAGGGATTGATGTGAGTGAGTTCTCTGTACAGCGCTGCGGAATCAGTGGCGCTATATAAATAAATGGTGATGATGATGATGGGTGGGTCTTCTCTGTCTCGGCCACAAACTGGTTAATTAGGAACTTTTATTTACATCTGTGGTGTTTCCTTTTTGCATAATGCCTCATAGAAACTAATAAAGCCTTGTGAAATAATTAAGAAGACAGACTAACACAGATTTGGATTATTATGACTTTCAAAGAATTGTTATAATTCTGAAGGATCATGTATGTCGAGAAGAGGAAATTAATGCGTTTGTCCACATATACTAGTGTAAGAGAATGTAATCTTCTATTTTAGCCCGCTTATTGTTGCTGGACACGTGACATTTTTTAATTACATACATGACCTTTTCAAATGCCAGGCTTAATGTGAATTGCTTGCCACAGAGTACACTGCTGTAGTGTCTGAACTCTTCCTTTATATATAAGGATACCATCTATCAGGCCCAGATTTACATTGTTTGCCCCATAGGTCATTACTTCTGTGCCGTCCCATAACACCCTGCTCTCCATGGGTCCAAGTGCATCCCAGGTGTATACAGTATATCAATAGTAATTATACAGCACTTACTGAGCCCATGGAAAAGAAAATGATACTATTTAAATAATTTGTCATTCAAATGTACAATAAAATAATAAAAGAAATCATGTAAACAATAAATAGACTGCCGCCCTGTTTCCTTGCCACCCTAGGCTGAGGCCTGCCATCTGTGCCAGCTCCATCTTCATGGCTTAAACCCGTGTTCTCTGAAACGTTATAAACAATGTCAAAGGATTTCAGACAAAACATGTTATATTAATGGAAACATATACATAATTCTGACCACGTCCTCCTCTTATGCAAACGCTATTATATATTATTATATCTTCCTGTTTATATACTTGTTTGTAACTCTTTTGGTGACGACCAAAAATAGTACCATAGTGCCACAGAGACCACTAGAGACCACCAAATATAGAGAGTCTAAAAAAACTGCCTATGTTTATTGTGCTTAAACTTTGTCAATTAACAATCTGAACCCACCTAAGTCTGGAAGACATGTGACTAAATACTAGTATCGTAAGCAGTGGTCAGGTCAATATTGGTTTTTATTTGATATAGGAGTTTACATTTCCTTAGAACTTTAGTAAACAAATCTGAATAATAATTATTGAGCCACAAAAGTACGCTACTGATGCAGGAAAATCCACATTCTGATATACGAGAATTCCACTGGTTTGCGCAGTGACAAACTCATTACATTAACAATAAATATCTTTATAGCAGCGCGCATTCCGAATGTTACGTTTAAGTCCTTTGTTAATTACAGCACTCATATTTGTACAATTGCTAAATTATTTATACATACGCAAAATTAAAATAAAATGAACATAAAAAATGGCAAAATTACTATTATATGATTTTTTTTTAATTAAAAAAAAGTGAAATATGTTTATGCTTGATTTGTTCCTTGCATAAGTGACCCCCGCCCCACTAAAAAGAAAACTTTTTGCTATCCTGTATTACAAAATACATTTTTAATCCTCTTATTATGTTCAGAACAAGGATTAAAGAATACAAAAGTGTTTTCAATGCACACATGTATTTTGTAAGTTAGTTAGTCAATCGAGGCAGACTGAGAATTTCTATATTGACTTTGTATAATAGAGGGAATCCCACCCCAAGGGAATTAAAACATCTACTAAGAGATTTCTCTGCTCCTTCAATCCCCATGGATGGGAAGCAAAAGCAAGAAACATATTAATAAATCTGTGGAGGGGAAATAATCAGACATGAGATATGTGAAATATTCCAACCCGCTAGATAAAAACACTAAACGTCCAGCTGCTTATTTTTGTCTTGTTGCTTGTCTTGTGCTGTTTGTGTTGTTTTGCTCACTTATTTCCATGTTTACTCTTGTTTGTTTGAACTAATCATCTCTTAAGTAAAAAAAAAAAAGTTCATTTTTTTTTTCTTTGGTCCCAGCAGCCTTCAAAAGGCCTTGTCTTCAATAAAGCCTTTAACAGTGGTGGTCGTTGAAGCATTAAAACGTGCTTATCTGCAAGTGAATGCAGTGGCTTTGTTTCAATAAGGCCTCTTCTCTTTTGCCACTCGCATTGTGACCCTTTGGTATCAATTCAAGGGGCAATTAAAGAATGCGCCCATCTTTGAAGTGAAGTATTGAGGGCGCGGAGAGGGTTGAACCTGGCTCTCTGATGGACTGTGCTCATTCAACATGCCTTTTCAAGGCGGTTTTGAGAGGCTCAAAGAGAATGAGGCAGGGGAAGGTCAAGTAGCAAAAAGTGCCAAAGAAACAGCCCCTATTTGTTCGGAGTATTAGCCGAGCAAACTGCAAATAGCAACAAAATGAAACTGTTAATGAAGTAGCCAGACACCGACTTGTCAATCATGCAGTGTGAGCTACATTAGCCGCTCCGAGGCTCTACGCTCTATAGTTACATAATTATCTTGGGAAAACACAAGCTGGAATTAGTTGTATTGTATTCATCTCTGCTTAGAACAGGTGATACATACTCGTTACTTTTTAATAATGCTGTAAGTATGGGATTTGAACATGGAAGTGTCATTTTACATAGGGATTGAATTATTGTGTGATCATAGCTCTACAGAAATATGTTAATTCACGGAATATATTTTTTTTAGTAGTTAATTTTAAAAAGTATGTTAATAATTAATATTCCAATGATTTAACTTAATTAACTCTTAATTTTCATACAAGTTTGGGGACCCAGGGTGTGACGCCCCTGGGTCTCGTACTTTGAAGCATGAACACAGTTTATATCGTGCTGCGGCACAGTCAAAGTTACCCCCCTCCCCTTCCTCTAGATGTCTGAATGAAATCATTATAAGCAGGATGTCAATACCACATATGCAGCAAGCATAATAACTTTAGTGCAGCTGAACTAAATGTATTATTAAACTAAATAAGTAACACAGCACTTGTAGGAAGACAATATCACTTTATCTCCCATCTCGTGCTTTAGTAAAAGGTTTCATTCACATAACTGAAATAAAAATCCTATGGTGGAGCTATAACACATTGAACGGCCTGAAACATTTTCCTTTGTGCCCAGCTTAAATATTTATTACAACAAAGACATATGTGTTATTGTGAAGCAGTGTGTATTTATGTGTGACTTAGTACAAGAATAGAGACCTAACGGTAAGCAGATCGGATGTCAAGCACACAACATTGAAATTAAAAAAGCACATTTTTGTTTTTTGTAGAACAGGTTGTGTATACATTTCTGAGAAGTAAGAAGTAGATGTTGTTTAGAATTTACCCACAATGTAACTACAGTTAATATTCGTGCCAGTGGAATAACCTAGGACTCTACAAGGCCTGGTGCTAAATGTATAGCATATCTTTATTTTCCAGATTGAGGGGCTCATATATACCAGGTGTAGACAAAGCTAGGTATCAGAACTGGACATACTGCTTAGTTTATTGGTGCACATTTCTTAAGATGGTTAGAAAACCAGACTAACAATGCTAATAACTTTGCATAATTTATTTCCTAGTGTATTTAAGGATATATTGCTGTAATGTCTTTAAATAAGAGGACAGTTCATGAATTCCATTTATTATGGATCTATCTGGCACTATTTATGTTAGATCAGATAGAAGTTATTATATTACATTTACAAAGGTAAAATCATTTTCAGGATATGGCAGGCGGGGTCTTAAAGGGCCTTTAATGAGGTAAAGCACAAATTCATCTAATAAGAAAAAGGCATCTTACACAAATGCATCTACAAAAGCTATCATGTCATTATATAGAATAAGTTGTAATAAATTAACTTGCAGTCTTCAGGCCTGAGTTATTAAAAAAAGGTGTAAATGTTCTCAGGGGCAAACCACGATATAATACAAGGGGTGCAAATTAGTTTATTATTTTACACATAAGTTAAATACTGGCTGTTTTATCATGTAGCACAGATATACATGATAGCTTTATTTTTACACTGAAATTTTAATTTGATCTAGGACATGCCCTACCCCAACTATAACTCTGTCCCTACATTTTAAATTTATCTCCCCTCCAATGTAACATGGTTTTACCCAGGTGCAAAATTACTCCTTTTTATGCTTTGCTTTCCTTAAAGACTCAGGGCCTGATTCATTAAGGATCTTAAATTGAGAAGTTTCTTATTTAAGTCTCCTGGACAAAACCATGTTACAATGCAAGGGGTGCAAATTAGTATTCTGTTTTGCACATAAGTTAAATACTTACTGTTTTTTCATGTAGCACACAAATATCAACTTTAAATGTCAGTGTACAAATAAGCTATCAAGTATTTGTGTGTTACATGAAAAAACAGTCAGTATTTAACTTATGTGCAAAACAGAAAACTAATTTGCACCCCTTGCATTGTAACATGGTTTTGTCCAGGAGACTTAAATAAGAAACTTCTCAATTTAAGATCCTTAATGAATCAGGCCCTCAGACCCTTCATGTTTACCTTATTGAAAGTTTTCTCTTATACCAGTTCCAAGCTCACAATAACAATGCCTTTCTATAAACCTATAGACAAGAAGTCTAATGAGCATAATAAAATGTTTTCTCGTGATTAAAAGCCTTATTTAAAAAATACATTTCTCCTAAAACTATACATATGAAATGTGAATGTTTATAGAATTTTTTTACACGTAAAGCAATTTACATTTACAGTTGTTTTCTTGTAAAACATATTGCAACAGAGATGCTTTGGAAAATGGAATGTTTAGGAATATTTATATTAATATTTTCTCCCCTTAAGTTTTGTATAAATCTCTACATAGAGATGACTTAACTTATACCTATAATAATGATAATTTTAGATGCATTTTGACATTAAGACAATATTTAACTGTTACTCGTCCTCAATATTATAAATGTTGTTCTGGTCGATGCCAGCTGCGCTTGACATGCATGGGCATAAATAATGCATTATACTCTTGGCCTGGTATAGCAGAATTAGTTAATGTGTTATTCAATGAGAGCAAAGGAATTCTGCCAAAGAGAGGTCAGAGGTTCTTATAGCCAAGCTAAAGGGCATTGGGAGATGTATATTAAATGCATGTCAGCTTGTGGATTGAGAAAGTGAAGCAGTAGTCTATTAAAAAGGCAGAGGCATTCTAAGAAGCCTGATCACTGAGCTCAGGGTCAAAGTTTATCTTTGGGTCAGTAACATATTCCTAGTCCAATTGTTGTGCTGTTTAAGATGTCCTGAAATAGACTCTCACTGAATGACTTTCACAACAAAATAGTTAGTTTGAGCCATAATAGGAAAGAATAGATTATTTTTTTTAAAAAAAAGACAACTTCTAAAGGGTAATGGCATTAAAGGGGTTTTGAGAAAATAATTTGAAAAAAAAAAAAAATCTATAGATTTAAAAGTCTTCTTAAAAGAGGGGTTAAATCACCCTCATGCTGACAGCATTTTACAATAAATGATTTATATACATTTCTATCAACATCACAAACTCCTCATTCAATAAATGGCGTAGAATAGAACTTGCTGTGGATGCCTCTAGTGTAAAACATATACAATGCAGTTACTGAAGGGTGATGTTGCATAACAGATATTTCCCAATCCATCAAGTTGGGATTGTGCACATCAGCTACAAGCTATTTGAACTGTTTTATTCATTACAGCATAGCAGTTCTATTATTGTTTTTTGTGACTTTAAAAGTGTCCATTAACAATTTCTCATAATTTATTTTGCATTGATTTTTGTTTAACTACAGAGCAGAAATACATGCTGGTTGTGTAATTAAGCCCTTTCTAAGACTAATGCTAGAGCCCCCTTGTTTTTAAAGTGTCTGCTACATCTTAGGAAGCCTTTCTGAGCCTAAAATGCCAGACACCAGTTACAATACATAGCAAGTGCACCTAGCAAGTGGCAGCTCCCACTCCTCTAGTCCCTCTAGTCCTTGATGACACAGTAACACTGTCATATATTACTCAAAGATGTTGCTTACATCACTGTTACATGGGCGCGTAACATGATGAGGCACCCTAATTACGTGCATATAGTAATGACAAGTTTTCCTCACTGAGTTGCAGTATTACAGCACTGGCAGCCAATAGAGCTTAAAAGATTTAATAAAGTAATACAATTTATGTCAGATGTTGGCAACCTGGCACTGTATCATCATCATCATCATCATCAACATTTATTTATACAGCGCCAGCAAATTCTGTAGCGAGTATTTGGCAGCTTGACCATTACACCAACAGGGACTGTAATGACTTTGGACCTGATACATTAAGGAAAGTAAATAAAAAAAATGAGCTTTCTCCTGGACAAAACCATGTTACACTGCAAGAGGTGCAAATGAGTTTATTATTTTGCACATAAGTTGAATACTGGCTGTTTTTTCATGTAGGACAGAAATACTTGATAGCTTTATTTTTACACTGACATTTAAAGTTGATTTAGGACATGTCCTACCCCAATTATAAATCTGTCCCCACATTTAAAATTTACCTCCCCCTCCAATGCAACATGGTTTTGCCAAGGTGCAAAGTTACTCATTTATTTTTGCTTTACTTTCTTTAATGAATCAGGCCCATTGTATTCAAATATGGATGGAGTGCACCACAGCGATGCTGAAATGTCCGACACAAGTGTCTCCGACAAAATAATTCCGATGCCTGTAATGTAGACAGTTTGGAAATAACGACTTCATCATCATTATCATCATCACCATTTATTTATATAGCGCCACTAATTCCGCAGCGCTGTACAGAGAACTTATTCACATCAGTCCCTGCCCCATTGGAGCTTACAGTCTAAACCCTAACACATAGGTGATGTCACTTTACAGGGCGACAGTTACATTCGTAGAATTAATGGGGCAATGTGAGGACCTGCCGGCTCTATAATGTTTTTTACGAAGCTTTTTTAATTATAGAGCCGGCGGCAGAGGCGGAACTAGCGAGCTGTGGGCCCTGGTGCAGGGAGGCAGGGAGAAGGGAAATGGGTCCCCTGACCCTCTCTATCTGCCATGCAGAGGGCCCCAGTATCTCCATGGGCCCCGGTGCATGGCACCTGATGCACCAATGGTAGTTCTGCCCTGACAGGCAGGTCCTCATATTGCCCCAGGGCCGTAACTAGGGCTGTACGATAGGGGCGACCTCCCAGGGCGCAACTCTGAAGGGGGGCGCAATTTAGGAATATTTTAGGTTAATTTGGTTAAAATTGAGGGCTGGGGGGCAGCATTTATCTTTCTCGCCCCAGGCGCTAGAATTATAAGTTACAGCTCTGCATTGCTCCCTTAATACTACAAATGTAACTGTCTCCTTGTAAAGTGACATCACTCAGACTGCTGGCTTCTTCTATAGTCGGGCTTCACAGCGCGGTTGCCGGAATTGGTGTTTGTCATTTCCTGTTTAAGACGCTATTTCCAAACTGTCTACATTACAGGCATCGAAATTATTTTGTCGCAGACACTTGTGTCGGAAATGTAGACATCGCAGTTATGACTACCACCGTTCAAATACATATACTTGGAGTTGGTCCCACTTTTGCAGAGATAACAGCTTCCACTCTTCTTGGAAGGATTTCCGCAAGATGTTGGAGTGTTTCTGTGGGAATTTGTGCCCATTCATTCTGTAGAGAATTTATGAGGTCAGGCACTGATGTTGGATGAGAAGGCCTGGCTCGAAATCAACGTTCCAGTTTATCCCAAAGGTGTTCAATGGGGTTAAGGTTAGGGCTCTGTGCGAGCCAGTCAACTTCTTCCATACCGAAGTCATCAAACCATGTCTTTGTAGTCCTTGCTTTGTGCACTGGGGTTACAGTCATGTTGGAATAGAAAAAGATCTTCCCCAAACTGTTTCCAGAAAGTTATAAGCATAGCATTCTCCAAAATGACTTGGTATGCTGAAGCATTAAAATTGCCCTTCACTGGAGATAAGGGGGCTAGCCCAAACCCTGAGAAACAGCCCCATACCATTATCCCTTCTCCACCAAACTTCACAGTTGGCATAATGCAGTCAGGCAGGTAACGTTCTCCCGGGATCCACCAAACCCAGACTCGCCCATCTGATTGCCAAACAGAGAAGCAGAGAATCATGCTCCACGGTCCAATGTTGATGTGCTTTACACCAATCCATACCACGCTTGCCATTGGTCTTGGTGATGTGAGACTTACATGTAGCTGCATGGCCATGGAAACCCATTCCACTTAGCTCCAGCTGCACAGTTTCTGTGTTCACATTAATGCCAATGGAACTTCAGAACTCTTCAGCTTTAGAATCAGCAGAGCGTTGGCGACTTTTGCGCACCATGCGCCTTAGCAGTTGTTGACCCTGCTCTGTGATTTTATGTGGTCTTCTGCTTCATCGCTGAGTTGCTGTTGTTCCTAAATGCTTCCACTTTATAATAATATCACTTACAGTTGCAAAGGTGGCATCCTATCACAGTACCCCTCTTGAAGTCACTGAGCTCTTCAGAACGACTCATTTTGTATCGCAAATGTTTGCAAATGGAGACTCCATGGCTAGGTGCTTGATTTTATACACCTCTGGCAACAGGTCTGAATGAAACATGTCAATTCAATAATTAACAGGTGTTGCCAAATACCTATGTCCATATAGTATATGTACATGCTCCTTACATGGTGCGATATATATACATGTTCCTTACATGTTGCAATTTATATATACATGTTCCTTAGATGGTGCAATATATATATATATATATATATATATATATATATATATACATACATGCTTTATACAAGGTGTGATATATACATGCTCCTTACATCCTTACATGGTGCGAAATATATACTTTTCTTTATATATTTTTCTATCTTATGACCCACATGTTGTTTAATGTAGGCAACAAAGGACCAATAAAGAACAAATCAACCAAATTATTTATCGCAGTATAGCCCCTCAAATCTCTTTCTATATAATTTATGTAGTTCACAATCAGCAGACTCAGAAACTAAACCTATTATTGCTTAGACCCTAACGTTCCCTTGAATATATTGTGTAATTTACGTGGATCAGATTTAGTAAAAATGTGTAAAATATTTTAATATTTTAATATTCAATTTTAGTCTGCCAGATTTAAATATTAGCATGTTTTGGGTTACAATAATTTGACCAACTAGGTGGCCAATGTACTGTAATAAATAGAGGAATAGATCAGTCTTAATATTTGGGCCATAATGACAGATTTTATAGCCCCAGCTATAGATTTTCACCTTTTTGCAACTTATGTCAACATCTTGTAAGTGACTCATGGTTTCTCTACTCATTGAACACGCTCTCGGTTGTATGCTGACAGATTATAGATACCATACGTGGATGGGTTATACCTTCAAGACACTGTATGAATTGCTTAGTCTGACGTTTGTGTAACCTGTGCTTGCCTTAATATACCGGGGGGTTAAGCAGTATTGTCATCAAATGCATTAAATAGTTTGAGGATGCCCCAGTACTTGTTAGACGGTGTTCGGGGGCAGCTGTACGATTTGCCTTCTTAGTCAAGTAATTTCTTTTAACAAAATGTTAAGCACAGATGGGACTGTGGCTGTCAGTTCCCCATTATTGTCTGTGCAGCTGTTGGGCCTCAATGCACTGTTTTATGTATTCAGACAGTTACTTAGTGGAGGCGCTCTGAAAGCCTGGGCCAGCCTCTAATCGCCAAATAAAATGGCCATTTGTCTCCTCTTCCTATTGTTTTGTTTTGGTAACACATGTCACAGGCTCAATTACCCAGTTCATTAACAGCTCCCACTGGACATGATGATGGGGAAGTCTTGATAAGGTGGCTGGTTGTGCCGTATAGTGAATAATACACTCTTCCTACAACTGTAAACAAAAGTTTGGGGTGGACCTGAAATTTAATGAGCTAAAAGTTCCACTTCATTCTTCTCCCTCATCCATCCTGGTTGTGTACAATTTACAACCTGTCTTGCACACACACAAAAACCCAGAAAAAAAAAACAAAACCAGCAATTAACAGAAAACAGAACCAAAATGTGCTGAGGGAAAAAAACAAATACATTTACTATATTGAAATCTGTAAGTTTTTTGTTTACAAGATTGCGTCTATGAATTATTTAAGTGGAAAGAGATGAAACCTGCGTTAAACAGTGATGTAAATAGCGATGCAGTCATAAATAAATATAATATTGTGTATTGTGTATTATGTTTGTTGTTTAGGTACAAGTGAAAGACTTTGTTACCTTCCTGGTTTTATAATAGGTGGCTGAGAGCTAAATAAAAATGTTAGTTATTAGCTCTGTGTTTGAATTCCTTTGTGTTGGTTTGTACAGTCTTTAGTTTCACTCTTTTCTTTTGACTTCCTAACTAGTTAACAAATATCAATAGCTCATTAAATATATATGTATAACAATGCCGGATTTTCACAATTTCATGGTTTTTTCGCAGTGAAATAATATTTTCACGGCTGGTCGATTTCCATGAAATTTGTCGCCACCGTGAAAGATAGACAGAACTATGGTTATTTGTGTGGACAGGATCAATGGAGCTTTTCCAAGAGCACTGTGCTCGTTCTCATAACACAGACACTTGCAGCACTGTTCTGCAGCCTCAAGTACAAGGAAGAGAATTGAAGGAGCATCAGACTTTATGTCTTGTCAGTGGGATTCTTTATAAGGCTTTCCTTTCAGATTTGGAGGTAATATATTTGCTGTAATATAGATTATACAGTATTCTAATGAAAGATATAAAAATACCTTTAATTAGAATATCGTATATTTCTTAAACTCTGGTTTTCTCCTCCTCATTAAGCAATTGTGAGGAGGAGGTGGTGGTGGTGTTTGTGTCTATGACACCACCTCCCAGCAGCAGAAATTCTTTTTACATTGATTTAAGAAATTTCTTGACAACAGCTCCCTCGTGCTTAAATCACGATGATCAATGATGTCATATTTTGTTATTAATTAATTATTAATAGGAACAGTTGTGTAGATGGGAACGTTTATCAATATTAACATTGTGTGATGGGATCTGCATTCTACAGGGTGTTTGAGTCACCTATCAATTGAAGTTATTTAAATGCCACCCAGCGCTGACATAAACAAAGTAGACACTAAAAACACTTTAAAAAATAGGCATGTTTAGATACGACCTTATCTTGTGGGTAAAATGCAGTTTTACACCAGCAATGATGATATACATGTCGCTTGAAGGGCACGGGATACTTGTAGTTTTGTGGAACACGGGGTGGGGTTACAGCTCCAGGTGCTAAATGATGTAGAGTAGAGGGTCTTGGATTAACCCCTACTGTGAGCTCATTTCACACCCTCCTCCTCAGACTCCCCCACTCCACCCAAAAAAAAAAAAAGAAACCTTCCATTCCCACCCCCCTTTTTCTACTCCAGTTTTCTTTGTGTATCCTACTCCCTGCCAGGCAGGTGTCAGGGGCCTGAATGCTGGTATAGACTCTGTTAATGGATACCACAGATGGAGCGTGGAAATTGGTAGAAAAGGCTCCAGCCACAGGCCATTTCTCGGGGGCCCCAACAAAGACAAACCAAGTAAGTCAACAAAAAAACCCAAAAACCACAAAGGCTGAGTGTCATCTACTCAGGGCTGGCGAGAGGAGTGATGTCCTGTGCAACATAAGTTCTTGTATTTGGATTCTGACACTCCATCTCTGAACATGGCTTCTGGTATAACTCTTTCTGATTTATATGAATGGGGCTGTACCACTCTGCTGCTGCTTCTGTACTGTACAATGACAATTGTTAAAGGCTTCATGAACCTTTACCACATGGAGAACCCACCTACTGAGTATGTAACAGCGGCACAAGCTGGACTCCACAATCATTGGCTCTCACATTCACAGGCATATTCTGGGTTATATAGACACCTGTATATGACACCAAATTCAACACTGACACTTGACAACTAAATTCTGGGCACCATCACTGCCTTATTATGTATTAAATGTATTACTAGGTTCCTCTCCCTGGTAATGTACAGTACCTCTGTTTGCTGTAGGCAATTTCAGTATCTCTACTTACCTTTGATGCTGTATAGGGTAATATATATATTAAAGATGAGCATTTAAAATGTATTGTGGTCAGGTTATGTCATGACATTGTGGTGTATTGTTGTCTGTCTGCCGTACATAAATGCAAAGTGCTCACAGGAAACAAATTCATATCCATGCAGCTAAGCACACTTGAAGGTGAATAGACACAATACACCCATAATGTTACAGCAATACACATATATTACATTTTTAATTTAAAAATATGTGTGTAAGGTACATTTGACTCCATAAAAGCATTGTTCTGCCTTAGTTTTATTAAATCACAACAGTTAGAGAGTGCTTAGTAATATGCGCTGTACAAACAAATCTCACAGCAAGAAAAACATACAATCAGTGATTGCCAAAGACAAATACTGTCCACAATATGATGAATGATATCATTATATCACAAGGCTGCTGCAACACTGCCAAGGCAGGTTCTTGCAGCAATGCTGCAGAGCATTTCTTTCATAAGGTGCCACACGGCTGTAACCATAGATAATGCAGGCAGTACACTGGTCAACTTAGAAGTAGAGAATGCTTCCAATGGATCCTAGCATGGTTTATTAGAGTGACTGAATAAATAAAGTCAGACATTTCACTTCAAACCAATATTTCATAGAGACACTTAAGGAAGTCCCCACCTTACAACACTAGCGTGTCAGCGCTATCAACCTGAATCTGTGTCAGCAGCTAAAGACCCCTCTCTACATGCTGATGAGACATGTATAATAACACAGGATCTATTGGAAGCATTCTCTGTGTCAACCAGAGCTCTCTAACTTCTGCTTCATCACACTAGTAGCATATTTTCATGCACAGTGTAAAGTGCCCTCTACAGTGAAGAAAGGGAATTCTACTATAAGTACATATTATAGACCCTACAGATTGTGAGCTTGCAAGCACATCCCTCTTACCTTTCGGTCTGTTTGCTAATTTCTAGGGGTAGATTTACTAAAACGTCTAAAAAGTAATGTGGAGTTGTTGCCCATAGCAACCAATACAATTCTAAGTAAATAATAGCTAGAGTCTGACTGGTTGCTATGGGCAACACCTCCGCTTTTTATTTTTAGAAGTTGAAGTAAATCTACCCCTAGAATTGTTTTATCGCTTATTATTATTATTATTATTATTATTATTATTATTATTAGTTATTATAATCTTGTTTCTTAAAAATTATTTCTAAGCATATCCTATTTACTTTAAGGTATTTATATAAAGTACATTTACTCATTTGACCTGAACAAAGATTGAACCAAATAAAACTTTTTAAAATTTATTTTAGCACTTTAATCTATTGCTACTATAGTGTTGTGGGCAATGTTTATGCTCAAGCTATACATAAAATAGCAACAGATTTAATAAAGGGCTACTAATAACATTTTTATATATGTATTTAATAGTCATCTTTTAAATTGACTACAGTTGAGATAAGAATTTGATCACGAGGATACTTTTTTTCCTACCTGTTTTAAGCCATTTTGTATTTTTTTTTTGTAAAGAAAACAGGCTTAAAATGTGCTTAGATTTCTAAGGATATTCATGTTTTAATGCAGCTCAGGTAATTGGTAGTGGTTTCCTATGAACCGATTATTTTTTAATATAATCTAAACTATGTAGAAATGATCCTTTTAGATTAATCTCAGAATAAAACGGGAGTGCAATTACTAAAGTCCATCACAGGTTTACACCAAATGACTTGGCTTCCTACTCCCACTACAGAAAGCCCTGATTCCCTGTAGCAAGCGGTTGGTAACATTTTGCTTTTAAGAATCTGATTGAGAATAGGGATTTTGTTAACAATGAGATCAAGGACAGGAAAGTTATCTAAAGCCAGGCTGGCTGGATTACAAAGTCCTGCCTTTTAGGGATAAGTGGCAGCATCGGCCTGGCTGTGAAGTTTAATTAAAAGAGGTTTCAGAATTAGTCTTCTTCCATGTCCCATAACTACTTGTGACCTAGGCTGCAGCCCCAGGAAATGTTTATGTGCACAGCGCTGCAACCCAGTGTCATAAGACATTGGTCACATGGGCTGCTATAATTGAATGCATCCCTGCCAGGGTAAGAATAGATGGAGCTAAGCCTGAAAGAACTCATTTTATGATAAAAGGGATTGTATACCCCCATCAAGGGAACTCCGATCAGACCTAGCTGTGCAGTTATTTAAATGATAATAATATAGTTGTGTTTATACTGGACCATTTATATAAATATAAGTTTTCATTAATTTTACAAAAGGTATTATTCTTATTATTATTAGTTTTTATTCAACAGTCTCAGTAAGAAGACATTGACTATTAATACAGCTGAACAAGTTAATGGCTCCTAGCTTGGTAGAAAGTATAATTCAGCTGTGATGTATCTTACGGCATTATAGAATCCAATGACTAAGAAAAAAAATGGTCCCTGGTTGGGATAAGCAGTGATGTAGTACAATCAGTTAGGGTTAGGGCACATTGGAGTGATGAATTATAGCTCTGTGTATTGAAGAACAAGCACAGGCCAAATTTCATCCCCAGTGCCTATTTAAATGCACACAGCCAGATACTATGATGTTATACTTTCTCCACTGGGCTTTACTACAAAGTTCCTGTTTGTTTTGTAAGGCTGGGCATAAGAACAGTCCAGATTCAGCTAATAAGGCAGCGTTCTTTCCCATGGTCTGGAAAAAACAAGCTTGATAGATGACAGTGTTTATCTTACGACATGTTATCATTGGAGCAAAGAACATTAAGGGTCTCAGAAGTGTTTGATTGAGAAAATGCCGTTCTTGTCTATCTCCTCATCTAACATCACCATGAACAATGTCTATAGTTGAAAACACAGATTTAACCAACGACTTTGTTTTGGATTATATGCTGCTGCCGTTCTGCATCAATGTCATTTCTGTATACCTTGACACAGCTAAGAATTTCAGGTTCACAATAGTGTATTCTGTATCTTTCAGCTCCTTCATCTCCCCAATCTGAAGAAGGTTCCGATATTGACTCCGAACCAGACCTCCCCCTGAAGAGGAAGCAGCGTAGGAGCAGAACCACATTTACCGCTGAACAACTGGAGGAACTGGAGAGAGCATTCGAGAGAACTCATTATCCAGATATTTACACTCGTGAGGAACTAGCTCAGAGAGCTAAGCTGACTGAGGCACGAGTGCAGGTACCTAACAAACGTCTGTCCATTAAGTCCAGAGTCACTCAGAAATAGATTGTATACAGGCAAATACATTTCTCCAAAATAACCACTCCATGTACATGGTATTTCTACTCTAAAAAACCAAATATGTACAATATATATACATGAAAATGCACAATCAGTTCTACTGTACTTCTATGTCTTCAGTCAGGTTTGATTGTCCAGTTTATTCTAATACCAGCTATATTCTGGTTTCTGAATGAGAACTGGGGTCTAGATGATTATAAGGTGCACGTGATGTATGTAGACATCACTCTTCACACTTACCTCTTACCCACATGTTTCAATCTATAGGAATGATTAAACAGTGCAGGGCTCAATAGGGACACAATTATCATATTAACAGAAGTACTACATGTTGTGTTTCGAAAAGCATTTATTTTTGTAAGTTGATGACCCTTACCAGGCAAACGCAGGAGCCTTTTTGCAGCTGTTATAATGTGTCTTTAACCCTCTGACTTCACAACATTCCTTATGGCTTCCTCAGATCCCTAGGGACTCATAACCTGTCACACTATTACCATGATCTACAGCCTAACAAATTCCCCTGAACATCTAACATATGGGTCTTTAACTTAGCACAGCATGAAGCGGCATATCACTGTCAGTCAGGACCCCTTTGCTGCTGAAGAGGTGCACAGTACATCACATTACAGCAGCAGTAAAGCGGTTAAACTGCTGCGGAGTTTGTAAGACTCTGTGATATTCTAGTTGACGCTTTTTATTAAAGGGACGACCGCAGCCTCCTGAGACCAGTGAATATGAGATGTTTTTTTTCCATAAACCTAGTAACCGCCAACACTGCTTCAGTCCATTGCTAAACACATAGGAGCTATCCAAATATCGCACCATATTATGTTCTCAGGCATGACATTTCATGTGTGAAAGGAAGAACTGCGTTTATTGTTATATATTTTAAGTGTCTTCAGTATCTCCTGGGAAACGACTCTATAATATACCAGCAAAGGTGATTGATGCTGACAAAACCACCTAATGTCCTGGCTAGTCACATATATAAATAATACAAGTTGTACATACAGGTATGGGGTACACGGGACTTAACATTAAATATACTAAATTACATAAGAAAATGACAACTATCTTTCCAAACACTATCCCCAGCATTCTCCTTTTTATTAAATTGTTTAGCAGGATTTCTTGCGGGGACCATAGAGGGAACACTCAGCGATCTTCTTATGAGATAGCAATTCTTTACTTTTCTCTTTTTGGAACTTTCTGGATAACGTTTTTCCAGAATCCTGGCGTTGAGAGAGGGAGGTCAGAACCCAAACCACAACACAATCTGCCCTTGCACAGTACAGTCTGTTATCCCCACAATATTTATTGAGGTTCAAACATTATTGTAATTTGTTTTAATGTTGATGAAACCTCAAAGTGTACATGAAGGATTTTGGATAATGATGAAATCCCAGTTGTTTTCATTTGTGAATTACAATGCTGTATGGCCATGTTAAATGGTACAACTAATGGTGCAACTTAATTGTCTTGCAAGGGAATGATAAACATTTTACACATATTTTTCATTTGTGTATTCACATGCTAACCTATTTTCTCAGTTAATAAATCTCCGGGTTCAAATTTCAACATTAATTGGTGTCATTTTTAAGGACACTATATAATTTTTGCCTAACTTCGGTGTGATGCTTTGCAACTTCTGTCTTATCTGTGTCTGTTACCTTAAATTGTATCCATAGCCTATCTATAGTGGAGGCAGCCATATTGTGAGCTCAGCCAATATTCATGATAAAGAAGCCTTTCAATTCACTAGAAATTAGTGCCTTTCCAGAGGTGTAAATGCCTCTAGGATGTCACTAGCTTTTATTGAATTGGTATGTTGAATATTGGTCCAGCCAAGGCTTGGCCAACCTATCGCTCTCCAGGTGTTTTTAAACAACAAATCCCAGCATGCCCTCCCAGCTATTGGCTGTCTATCTATTGGCAAAGCATGCTGGGGCTTGTAGTTTCACAACACCTAGCAAACCACAGGTTGGTCAGGCCTGGTCAAGCCTATAAAATTGCTGCTTCCACATTGAGTAGGCGACGAGGAAATGCGACTCCCATGGGTATGTAGTTACATTGTCATTTAACTGGTGTAAACAATTATCTTCCAGGTGTGGTTTAGTAACCGCCGTGCAAGATGGAGGAAGCAAGCAGGAGCCAATCAGTTAATGGCCTTTAACCACCTGATTCCTGGGGCTTTTCCACCTGCAGGGATGTCTGCTTTGTCAGGCTACCAGTTATCAGAGACATCCTACCAACCTACTTCTATACCACAAGGTAAATGCACACGTACCACAGTAAGCCATGTGTCATCTGTTTTGCTAGTTCAATCTAAGAGCACTAAATCCAATATGGTCTAGTTATAAAACGTTAAGCTATTTGCTGTGGGGACATTTCATGAATTCAATACATATTGGACCTCATTTAGAGTCGGACGCAAAGTCCGTGTAAGGAGTGTAGAAGTGGGAGTGTGCCGCAGCTTGGTAGGGTATTATGAGTTGTAAGCAAATCCCAGTTGCATCCCACTCGTAATACCCTATCGAGCTGCGAGCAGTTCCTGCAGCTAGCTAACGCTTGCGCCACCTAATTCCTGCCGCACAGCTTTAGCCCTGTTTTGACGTGTGTTCCGTCTGCGCCTCACTGCGACTAGGATGTATTTACATGGTCACGCCTTCACAATTCCGCGTTCCTCCCATTCTATCGCAGTGAGTCGCAAGCTGTCGCAAGTGTTAATTGCGTCCAAGATGCAGGCGGATATGGTGCTTTCTGCACATATGTGGTAGTGTTTTTTGGTTAGATGCGCCTAAATTGGACTTTGCGTCCGACTCTAAATGAGGTCCATTATTAGCAACAAAGTAAACACATAGCGTTTTAATCCTGAAAACTGTGTAACCCTCATGTCCAAGCTTATTTGTCTGTACACATGTTAAAAAAAGAATATTCTGAATTTTTTTTTTGTTTCTTTTTCCAGCTGTATCTGATCCATGCAGCACGGTCCACAGGCCCCAACCTCTCCCTCCGAGCAGTGTTCACCAGAGCAGCCTTCCTCCCAACCCGGAGAACAGCTCGGCCTACTGCCTGCCAAGCGGCCGGCATGGATTTTCCAGCTACACAGACAGCTTTGTACCCTCATCCGGGCCTTCCAACCCTATGAACCCCACCATTGGCAATGGCCTTTCACCTCAGGTCAGTGGAGTGTTTTCATTCCTTTAGCTGAGTGCCAGAACCGAACAGGCTGAGCTCCTCAGGCAAGAAGGAAAGAAATTGCCAAATTCGAACCATAAAGCGTTCTTTATATGAGCCACATGATTCTGTTTTGCAAATTTCCTTCCCTTTTTTTCTCCTCCACCCCCGCACTGGCTACTTCAAAAGCTGTGGCTGGTAGGCTGTCTTTTAAGTGTTTTTCTTTCCCCCCCCAAAATAATGTAGACCTGGAGTTAAAAGTGACAGTGGCCACAAGGCAAAGAGTCTGGAGGAACTGTACGGCAAAGATCACGATTTTCAAAACACGACACAAATTCAACACAAATGTACAACTCTAAGTTATTTACACTGCATTGTAGAAAGAGTTTCCAGTATCTCTCACTCACATGTATTTTATAGGAAACTTCTCAATAGAGCAACTGTATGAGTGATTGTCTAATAATTAATGCATCTTATGACAAATATTGGCCGTTATGACATATCTGAAAGGGCTTACCTGGGAGATGCTGGTTAATTTCAATCCATGGTAAGACATGTAAAAAAACTAAAATTAAAAATTATAATATATAATATTCACATATAAAGCTGTTCATTGAAGGATACTGCATTCACCCTGGCAGTCTGCGATCAACAATACATAGCTTGCTCCATGCTGCATAGGAAATGTCCATACAATGATTAAAAACACTTTCAATGTATATTTACATACCGAAATAAATAGTTGTGAATTTAATTAGTGTCTCTTTTATATCAAGTATTTTAGGGTTAGTGGTCCTTTAAAACAGAAAAAACCCCCACCAGCATCAATAAGTTAGAAATATGCTGGCACATTGACAATATATGTGCTTTTCATAGCAATAATTATACTGTTAATTTTCATTCAGAAGAGTTTGGGTGGTGTACTTGGGAATTCCAGTAAAATAAATTGACTTGGTAATTGAGTGTCAAAAGGTTGGTTGAATTTACTACGGTCCACATCTGCCTGAGGTTGGCTTGACATTGTTAATGTGTGTCTAAACAGAGGGATTTTTATTATATCAGAGGGACTAATATTCAGGTGTCTAATAGTTTCACTGAACGGCATGCAATCTATAATTAAAATCAGGCTTCTTTGTGGGGCTAAGTGGGGGCAGCTTCACAGCTATGAATCCTCCCCAAACACATCTTCCTCTCGGCAGTGAGAGGAAACAGAAGGATATTGAGAATGACATAAATGAAAAGTGAAAAGACAATTATACCCAATTACACACTCATCAGCCTGGCTCTAGCACTGAGAGGGCATCTTAATAGGCAGAAAATGAGATTTTAATGGCACAAAGGGGAGCAGAAATAACGACTTACGTCTCTTCCCTCTCCTCTACGTGAGGTTAGCATCTTGAGACGGCCACAGCCACTCTCTGCTAGACAGCGATAAATCTGTGAAAATATAAAGTTCAAAGACTTGAG
This sequence comes from Mixophyes fleayi, assembly GCF_038048845.1. NCBI lineage: Eukaryota > Metazoa > Chordata > Amphibia > Anura > Limnodynastidae > Mixophyes > Mixophyes fleayi. The sequence continues at coordinate 75,590,574 of NC_134404.1, forward strand.
AGTTAAAAAGGGTGCACAGTAAAATGCAATGGAATAAACATTACTGCCTCTGGGCAAAATAACTCATAAAACCTCCCTTTTCTAACAGTAAGTGTAATTAAGTTTCAGTGCTTTCTACTGCATATTAGCAAGAAGCCCAAACTTTCTGGCTTTTAGTACACAGTGGGAGTGAATGACTTTAAAATTGAACAATCTTCTTATTTATGTTACGGTATCACATAAAACAAGGCAGCAGAAACGGGGCTTTATTTATTAATGAATGATGCTGGCTGAACACAAGTGATTTACATAGAAAATGTAGTGAAACAAGAGTCTCTCATTTTACTATAACATGTAGACATGGAACAGTGCACAGGACCCCACAGCCCAATTTGGGTAGGAGTCTGCTGATGCCTTTTTTCGCATCCCCCCCCTGCTCTGGGACAGGGGAGGGCTCTTCTGAGTATGCATGGCACTGCACATACGCCTCTTTTTGAGAACAGGAGCGGGGAGAGCAGGGGGCTCGGATGGGGAGGGGGGAGGGGGCAGACAGTGCCGTGACACCCTCACCTCTGGGCCCAATAGCCCCCCCCCCTATTGTTACAGCTTTTGATAACATATTTATTTACACTTTGAAGCCTTAAAGGCAATGCAACAGACACGGATGTTGAACGTACGGTAACATCTATGTGCATATACGTATAAAAGCTTAAGAAATATTGCGTACAGAGTTTTTTTCTAATGACATTCTCAAATAACTCCAGATTTTCTGGAAATTCTCATCATGAGACTTAGCCTTGGTTTTATGAACTGGCTTCCTATATAGGAGTACAGATAAGGTATTTTGCTTTATTTAAACATTTTTAATTGTGTTGGATGTGCAGATTCTGGTAAATTTCAAGTGTGCTGTGTAATACCATAGTATATACAGTAATGCAAGCAAATAGCAGAAAAGAGACCTGGGGCCTGATTCCTTAAGGAACTTAAATTAAGAAGTTTCCTATTTCAGTCTCCTGGACAAAACCATGTTACAGTGCAAGGGGTGAAAATTAGCATTCTGTTTTGCACATAAGTTAAATACTGACTGTTTTTTTTATGTAGCACACAAATATCAACTTTAAATTTCAGTGTACAAATAAGCTATCAAGTATTTGTGTGTTACATGAAAAAACAGTCAGTATTTAACTTATGTGCAAAACAAAAAATGAATTTTCACCCCTTGCATTGTAACATGGTTTTGTCCAGGAGACTTAAATAAGAAACTTCTTAATTTAAATACCTTAATGAATCAGGCCCCTGGTTATTAGAGCTTACAATCTAATCATTGACTTGATTCAGGCTCAGTATTAAAACAATGTTCTTTGCCTTATTTATTTCTGCTAGAAGTTCATATATTTAAAATGGTATAACCTATGTTCCACTCCTGTGGTTATTTAGTTGCAATACAATAACTCATTTCTTAGAAACATTTGCAATATACAAGAGAACCCTGAAGAAAGGTAATATAATAAGAAGTATAAGTAACATAAATTAATACTGTCTCTTAATGTGGTCTTGCACTGTATTAATAAACTATAACAGAACCATAACTCACAACATACACTTCCTTACTGTTGTATCACCTCATTTATGAATTATTGTAGACAGCTAATGATTTACTGTAGTCCATTGACACCTATTTCTGTGGGCCCGACTGTCTCCTCCTAATGTCTATGACATATCATGATCCATTCAGTAAAGTGCACACACTGTTTCAGAGAGACGTATTAAATCCTATTATCATTCCAAGCTAATGCAGTCACATACATGCCTATAAATTTAGCAAACTTGGCCCAAGATGTATAGAAATGAAAAATGTTGTATATTGCTAGACCAACTATGCTAGTGTATATGTCATCGATGTTGCAATGCAAGAGGTGCAAATAAATAAATTTTTTGATATGCAGGGAACATATTGACTGCTTTTGAATGTAGCACACAAATACCGGACAGCATTAATTTTCCACTGCAATTAGTAGTTGAGCTAGGACATGCCCAGTTCCAACCGCAAAAATCTGTCCGCACCTTTTAAATTTGACCCCCTGCAGTGCAACATGGTTTTGCCAAGATGCAAATTTATTCCTGTTTATGCTTTGTTCATTACTCTAAGTGAAGCCCTATATGTGGATTAGAGACAAATGTCTGCCACTGCATGAATTCATATGTCCGTGAGGTCAGATCCTAGTCTATTAATAAGGCTGCATTTTTATGAGTTTTGGTTGAGCTGAGAAAATGGCTCCCTCCACTGTGTGTGAGTGACAGATCCATCCATATAATATTTCTGTATACAGTCTTCAAGCTACATCAAATATACTGCCAGTTCCATTATTGAACCATATAACTGCAATATAACAGATTTTACATCTAGCAGTGTGGTATTGGGACTTCCCACACACACGTTTGTTAAAGACTGAATTTAAAATGAATGAGCTTAGCTGTAGAAATCCCATAGAGGTGTGTGCCAGATTAAACACACATGATGGAGATGTCCATATAAAAGTATGAGGGATAGAATCTGCCATCAGTTGATTCATGCCCGTGTGAACACGGCTGAGGAATTCACAGTCATTCTGCGCAGCGGGAATAGCACAGAGCAGGTGGCACCATTTTTCTTAGAACTGGGAGATCTGGCCCGCATCTGTTTCACATCACAATAGAGCAATGCTCTGGACATCTTCAGGACAACGTGTCCGGCTTCCTGTGGAGAAAGCTTCTGTAAATTACACGCTACACATGTGTCAAATATGAACAGTTAATGTTAACTCCTCTAGTGCTGGAGACAACCCAGAAAAGATAGGACGAATGGAATTTACCTGAGAAAAATTCCAAACAGAGGAGTATAAATCTGCAGCCATGGCTCACACACAGTACAGTAGAAGCGGCCATTTTGTAGGGTGAACCAACATGAGGATCCGGCCTTCATTGTACCTCAGTTATGTCACTGGTGATTTGATCGCCTGCGCTCAAAATGGCTGCTCTCACTGTGTGTAGATGATGGGTGCACTTTATAGTGAAATCACATTTCCATTATAAGTAACTGGATATTGAGATAGACTGACATGTTTTTCTTTTACTTATAGTCCATTATATTGATTGGTCTCCTGACAAGAACAATTACTGTAAAGGAATGGAAAATTAAATTATGTAATAAAAACTATTGGAATAATGGCTTCTTGCTAATTAAACAAGAAGTAATTGATCTGTATCTCGGAATACATATTAGTTGCTTGTTTTGCATTGTGGAGTTGTTTTCACAATGTGGCTATTGTCATTGCATGGGATATTATTTTTATGTGAGTCAGTTTTTTTTCTAAGCTTAGTGATCTGGGGCCTGATTCATTAATGATCTTAAATGAAGATGATCCTTATTTCAGTCTTCTGGACAAAACCATGTTACAATGCAAGGGGTGCAAATTAGTATTCTGTTTTGCACATAAGTTAAATACTGACTGTTTTTTCATGTAGCACACAAATACTTGTTAGCTTATTTGTACACTGAAATTTAAAGTTGATATTTGTGTGCTACATGAAAAAACAGTCAGTATTTAACTTATGTGCAAAACAGAATACTAATTTGCACCCCTTGCATTGTAACATGGTTTTGTCCAGGAGACTTAAATAAGAAGTTTCTTAAGTTAAGATCCTTAATGAATCAGGCCCCTGGAAATTATATTGTTACAACTGAATTTGTCAGGAAAACTCCTTTGTGCAGCTTTTACTGTGCAGCCTATTCTCCCTGCTGCCATTTAAGGTGGATGTCTCCTTAGATTAAGCTTTTAACTGTTCAATTTCCATGGGACTTAGCTAAGAGGGAACATTGCTGATAACTGGAGCTATGAAAGTTCAAGAAGCAGGAGAGATGTGTTGGGATATTATTTGCTGTGCAATGGGATCCTTATTAGATTACGCAAGTCTTCAGGAAAAAATATACACTATTCATTCTTCCCCAGTTACGGATGCTGGCAATTCTAAACCAGGCAGACAGCTTTTAAGTGTGTGAGAGATTTTCACAAAGGTCTGCCTCTGCAAACACTGATGCGGGCTCTTTCACCAAGAACACAAGAGCTTGTCTGGAACAGGAAACAAAACTAAGTAGATACTCACTAGTTTAGTGAAAGGGATTAGACCGAGGTGACCGTGCCCTTCCCTTAGTTCTGTGTTCAGTTGAAGAGGTCAAGGCACAAAAAAATACAGGGGTCCTCAAGCCTGAGGCTACTTCCCTTTTTAGCTTCCAAACAGACATAAGCAGGAAAATCAAATTATTGGGATGTTAATTCAATGCAGGTAGATTCACGGAACACTAGAGTTCAACTGATGCAGAGAGGCCCACTCTAAACTCATGACTTGTACTCTTTTCTGCTAGAGTACTTCATTTACCCAATAGTTTAAGAGGAAATCTTCTATCCTTTTACTATATCTTTCTTTGACCTGATTTATTTTTTGCTTTGCACAAATCTCATTGATTTGTTCTTTTTTCTTGTCACTATTTATTTAGTGCTTAAAACTCCCTCTACATTGTGTATGTACTTACAGGGAACTGAATGTCTACAAAAATTAAATTTGAACTATTAATATATACATGAACCATGGCAGGAATATGTGAAAATAAAGTTTTGCTCTCAGAATTCATGCAGTACCAATTCATTCCAGTTCTCACTGAGATGACTATTAATAACAAATGTAAATTTGCCACAGCGCTTGATTAGAAGAAAGAAATTTTAAATTAAAGAAGATGTGCATGAATGTGGTGGGTATAGTGCAAAGGTAACAAAATACAGTTTCATAACAAAACAGTATGCTTCCCGGCCAGAAGTGTAGAATTGTGATAAGCACAAAGTATACTGTTGTAATTAAACTGTAATTAAAATTCATGCCCATCTTCATTAGATACTAATCAAGCACTGGGGAAATTATACATTTGTTATTGTCTATTCCTTTGGAGGATAAGGGGCCTCCTCTAGATCTCCTCCAATTGGCAGCTCTTATTATTACCATTTATAGGGAGTGCAGATTAAGACACCCCCTCAAGATGGCTAATAATGTTTAGTCCCTGGTGTCAGAATTATCGTGGGAGGAGCTATGCCAAGGAACGTCCCACTCTCCATTCATTCTGCCTATTTGTTCTCTCTGCGCTTTGCACGCAGCTCAGTCTTTCTGGTCCTACAACAATCAGAAACTATATGTCTGCAACTGTTATTATTTATTTTATATCGTAATACATCAGTCATGCTAATAAATGTATAAACCCAGTGTCTTCTGATTCTATCGCTTCAGTACTTATTGCAAAAACCTGAAAATTATAAGGAAAAATACTGTCATTAATGACGGATGCTAGAAGTCACCTTTGATTTTGGTAACCTGTAGGAAAGCTCTGGACCTACAGTCTTGTGCTTTTTAAAATGAACTTGATAACTTCCAATAGGAATATATATATATATATATATATATATATATATATATATATATATATAGGGGCTGCATTACCCCATATATAATATGTACTGTATGGGGAAATTTAAAACACACTTACCCTGGTCGACCTAAATTCTAAATTAGTTTTGATTCCTGGTCCACATGGAAGCAAAGTGACTTGTCCGTGGCCAGAAGAATATAACACTGGGTTTTAAACTGGGACCTTCAGCAAGTCTCTTAGTGTCATTATTAACTAATGCATTTAACTAACAATCGACTCCTGTGAATTGGACCACTACGTATAGGGAGACAGTATATATGTGTAATGTATATGTGTATATATATGCAGTGTAATATTCAGTACAATTCTGAGGTTAGAACACCAGTGTCCCATACATTCTAACCTTCTAGTCTGAAATATCAATATTCAACCAGAATTCCATTAACTGTGTATATTGCCAGCAAAGTAAATAATGAAGACAATATAGGTGTAATGCATACCATTGGCTAAACATGTTTTACTTTCCTATAGGTAATGGGTCTCCTGACTAACCACGGTGGAGTGCCTCATCAACCTCAGTCTGACTATGCCTTATCTCCATTAACTGGAGGTCTTGAACCCACCACTGCTGTATCAGCCAGCTGCAGCCAGAGAATAGAACACATGAAGAGCTTGGATAGTCTTTCAACATCCCAGTCATACTGCCCTCCAACCTATAGCACATCAGGATACAGCATGGATCCTGTAACGGGATATCAGTATAGCCAGTATGGACAGAGTGAGTATATTTAATTCATCGGTGTTATATATTCAGAGATTTATACTGCATATATATTAATTATCAGAAGCTGAAAGTTCATAGCAATCTTCCACATCACACTGGAAGGTCACAGGTTATCTTCTAAGCTTGACTACAGTTTAACTATTCCCATTGAAGCAGGCGGCTCTTTCCACATGCAGTGAGTTGACTTTTTATCAGATAAAGCAGAAAACAAGAAACATTGTGGCTTCCAACAGAAGGTTGATGACTCTCTCTTTCTCACTGAGTCTCTTTTGTCTCCGGTGCTCGTTGATTGTTCTCTGAAAAACATCTGTTGCATAATTATTTGCTTAAGTGATGTCAAGGACATCTTGAGGTGATTACGTGCCGAGACATGAGACCTGACCGCCATTAGGTAAAACAGAAGGTTTTGCCCGACATGCAATAACCACGGGCATGCCCCGTATTAAAAACACATGTCTTTAATCAAGTCAGTTCAAGAGTCATTATCGTATATGATCACAGATTCTGATGGGTTTGTCAAACTTGTCCCAGGAATAAAAATATTAGCCATATTCTTTGATATCCCAGTATTACATATGACAGTGTCAACCTATGGTTCAGGCCGGCTTTTGAAGTGAATTGGTCTTAACTATTCTAAATATCTCTCTCTTTCCTACAGGTGCCTTTCATTATCTGAAGCCAGATATCGCATAGAGAGACTGTGGCTCTGACGGCGTTATACCCGGAAGTTTAGACAGGATGGATACTCTCATCAATTAGTAGCCCCAACTGGAGCTTGACTGCAAGACAAACAATTAGACAATAATTACTTCTTCGTTTACGAAAGTGAAGTGGATGATGGGAAATACTACCATCCAGATGGCCGTTTGGGGTAACATTGGGCATCCTGTGTTTCTGTTGGAAGGACTTATCTGGCTCTTGAGACTGAAAAGTATTCAAAGGGTACAACTCAACAGAGCTCTGGCTTATAAGTCACAGGTTTTCCCGGCTTTCACAAAGTGGCTCAACACAATCCAGGTCAAAGAGTAGGCAAAGAGCATGACAAGAGTAAATCGGTAGAGACTCTAATTTACCTTCTACCCCTGGTCAATAGTAATGTGACAAATATTCAGGAGAAGCCTTTTCCGCGTTGCTCATGACCACACAACGGAACAGGGAAGACATGGAATTCTGTGCCAATCAGGACCCGGTCATGTTGAAATGTTGTCGTTGTTTGGCTTGATTTGACTGTATAGATCACATTCCAGTTCTTCTTGTTACAACCTCTGGTGGGATCTTCCACTTGTTATTTAAGGTTAACATAAATTGACAAACAATGAATAATGTTTATAAAGACTTTATTAGGATTAACACCCAGCATTTAAGAACTGGCAGATACATTTGGCGTGAGAAATAAATATCTGACAGGGGGACACCAAGCGCCAATTTCTGACTGAACGATATTGATTTCATGGCTGTCAATCAACGTGCAATACCATACCTCACTTTAAGATCCCTGTCACGTCTTACTAATACAGTGGAATTGTATTTTTCTGCAAGTATTTTTAATTTTTAAAGAATTTTCTTGAGCTTGGTTTCACACTTTTCTACATGAGAAGGCCACGGTTTCTATTTTCTAGTACAGTTAAAAGGCACTCCACCATTATGTCTGTTGTGTGTTCGCTAAACTGGAGGTAGGCAGTCTGTTGTCTGCCAGCTGTTGTTCAAATTGAAGACCCAGCAAACTGTGCCAGGAAATGGCAGGTGGGTCATGATGGGGCTTGCAATTCAGGAGTAGCTGGCAAGCCACAGGCGGCTTAAGTCTTTTCTAAATTATCCTTAAAGGATTGTGTGAGGACATGTTGGGAGTTTAGACAGTTGTCATGTGGGATTGCAAATAAATGGTACTATTGGGCAACTTTCTGCACTCCAGGTATTGTTGATCACTCTGAATAATTGGAGTTGTAATTCAACATTTCATATTCTGTAGTTTTAGCCAGATAAAGCATTACAATACAAATGGCTGTTTTCTTTCTTTAAAATTAACCCTTTGCTAGCACACAGTGGAGGCAGCCATTTGTGGGCGGAGCCAATTCACTAGGAACTAGTGATATCATTCACTAGGAACTAGTGATATCACTGCTATGTGCATGCAATGGGTGCACTTTCAAGGAAGAAAAAGGTGCAAAAAAATGGAGTTGCCTGTGAACCACTTTCATTGCTAAATGGGTATGCAATAAAAAGGGTTACAAATTGTCTTATAATGAAAATGTAAAAATTATGTTGGGGGTCGATAAATTAGACTTATTTATTTCTGCGTTTCTTGGACAAGCAAAGCGAGGTAGAGCACAAAATACATTCCTTAAAGAATGATGGGTAATTAATTAGGGGTCTAGATAGGATAAGGTTAGTGCTGAGATCACACTTTCGTCTTAGAGGTGATGGAAGAAGTTACATTTTATCTGTGTGTAGTCGGTATTACCGACAACAGATGCTGCAATATGTTTCATGTAAAAAAAAGTGCAGTAAATATTTACTATTTATAATAAACCATTATAAATATTTGTGATGCAAACTTGTTTTTATTTTATATCTCTATTGCTGTAATGTAAAGATGTTTAAAATATATGGGGGTAAATGTATCAAACGCTGCTTTGTGTGGCGGACTTCACAACAAATTCTGTGCGGTTTAGTGCTCCAAACTGTTGCATTTACTATAGGGTGGTTTGAGGGTTGAATATAAAACCGCTAGTTTTAAAACACCTAAACCACTGGCGGTTTACTCAAAACCACCAGAAAGAAAGAGCTTATTTTAATTTCTGCTTCTGATAGGCTAGTTAGCGCAAACATGCTGCTTGAGCTATCTTGCCATCGTAACATAAAAGGAGGCATCAGTGACATTCATTATTAGAGCAACATTATTTATTGATTATCGGGACAAAACTAATGAATAATTAACTTATGGGGTAATTTTGATTGTTCATTATATTAAGAGGCAATAATATTTGATTTCTAATGGGGCAATAATTATTTATGGTGGGGCAACATTTAATATTTCATGATGGGTGTACCATTTATATTGCACCCATGTCGCACTATAAATACCACTATATGGCACTTGTAGTGCCAAGTGCCATATAATTATTGCAACCCTTGACAATCAACTATTATTGCCCCCAGTGGTCAAAATGGAAATTTAGACATGGCGGAATGGAAAATGTAAGTCAATGGAATTTGGTAGTTTGACAATGAAGGCAGTAGGAGAAGTGGCGGTATGACATACCACCGTATACCAACCCACCTCGACCACTGTTTGCCCCTTAATATAATTATATACAGTGATCAAAGTGTAAATTTAGAAGCGGAGCTATGGAAAATGCAAGTGAATGGAATTTGATAGTTTTACAATGAAAGCAGTAAAATAAGTGGCAGTATGACATACCGTATACCGGCCCGCTTCAACCACTGATTATATATTCATATTGATCTAATGAACAATAAAAATTGCCCCCATATGTTAATTATTAATTTATTTTGCCCCCATAAAAATTAGTCAATGGTGCTCCCTCTTATGTTATGAATGGCAATATATCTCAAACAGCATGCAGTATCAGCAAACTCTCACAACCACCTGTTTTGCTTGCCGTGTTTTGTGAAACTTCCACTTTATATAGTTTATACATTCGATGGTTTGTATGTAGTCAAAGTTAAAAATCGAAACGGAGATGTTGAATGCTTTGCAGGATGTTGAATGCTTTGCAGGATGAAACACCAGTTTAATAATTCGGGTGGTTTAAAACCTGCCTATAAAAACACATAAAACTGCGGTTTAAGAAAACTGGCACTTGATACATTTACCCCATGATGTCAAACTTGTGTATTGCTATTGTAGCCAAGAGGTCAGAACTAGAGATGATCACTGACCCCCGTGTTCTGGTTTTGGTTTTGGATCTGGATTAACTTCGTGTTTTGGTTTTGGCAAAAACACCCTTGCGTGTTTTGGTTTTGGTTTTGGATCCCGATTTTTTCTAAAACCCTATTTTTATTTGCTAAAATCACATATGTTTGCTTTCCCCCCCTACATTATTATTAGCCTCAATAACACTAATTTCAAGTAATTTGCAGTACATTTTGACCACCTCACTAGTCACAATATTATTTTCACACACTTTCAAACAAAGACTGCGGAGTTAGAAGACCAAGCCTGCCAATGACAATTAGCAATGGAGCAATGGAGCTCTCCTCTTTGTATGTTACTTATATAACACAGTACAATGTGACTGCAGATTTAGAAGACCAAGCCTGCTAGACCTATTATTTCTATTTCAGCAATGACAATTAGCAATAGAGCAGTGGAGCTCTCCTGAATGTCACTGGAGACTTTGAAGAACACTGCTACCTCTCCTCTTTCTATTCTACCTATGACGCTGCCCTCTCGGGGAACCGAGCCTGAGCACCGCTAGACAGAACCCGGTGATCGCAATGATCATATTTCCAGGTAAGAAGGAGAATAGAAACACATTTCCAATCCACCACATGGCTAAATTGAACACTACCTGCATGGCTCTTCTAAGATGCCTTTGTGATTAGCATCTTCTTGCACGATACCTTGGATACCTACAATGCCAATATATTGTACTAACCGGCATATAACTCCCTATTTCATGTTTTGGAATGAACTGTCACTTTCTCTTTAATAATATGGTAATAATCGTAACCACTAATGGCCATTTAAATAGGGGCAAAAATCAACCACACAGCACATATACTTTTTGTGATAACTTGCGCTTATTTTTGAGCAAATGAACCCATTTATGTGGGAAACACATTGATCTGAGTGGCAGGGTACGGGCAACTACAGGGGTGCAAAATGAGAAACTGGGACGATCAGGCATCCCCAGGTATGTATGGTCACTCACATGCAAAAACAAGATTTTGTTTTGCAGGTATATACATGTAAATGATACTCAGGGTGAAGAGAGTGCATTTATGGTGGTGGTTCCTGGTTAGCGGGTTGCTGCATTGTCTCTTTCCCCCACAAAGGTGGGTGCTTAGGAGGTGCCAGTAATTGGGAGTTGTCTTATACTGTTAATGAGATACCTTTTGTACAATCCAAGTACCTTTAATGTGAGTGTATACCCATGAGAACACATACCCATGTAATGAAAACACATGCAAAAGTTACATGTGCTGCAAGTTCAGATAGTTAGAGGTTAGTAAATGACCCTTACTGACTTTTTAAGTAAATCTCCACATTAAGATATACCATGTGGATACAGCTGTCTTGTATGGGTTTACAGTAAATATACTGGCACAGAGGAGAGAAAAGCGTTCAGCAGAACAGACCCACATGTGTATCAGATGTATCGGGTAGTATAGGGGAGTATAGGGTCTATAAAAAGCACTTTATAGAATGCTAGGTAGAGGCTTGTGCACAGACATGTTGTTTCTTCTGTCTCTCCTCTGTCCACTATTTGAAAGATGAATAGAGAGGTGAATGGATCTTTATGTAGATTGACAGTAGTTGACTGCAATTATGTTCTTCTTAGAAAGAAATAGAAAAATAAATGGATGGGAAAAATTTGGACAAGCAGACTCTACTATCCATAGTTCACGTTCATGATCTCTCTGTGAGTATCTGTCTCCCCTCCATTCACCATAAAACAAAAAAAAAACAGAACGACAAAAGAGCAACAGATGAAAATACTAAAAAGAAATGTTGTAGCCCCTTGCTGATGTGTATCCGTGGGGCTATTGCTTATGAAATAAATATATACATATAGGGCTTGATTCATTAAAGCACGCAATAGGCACGTATTGTACATATAATTCGGCATACACACTTTGGTATTCATCTCAAAACGGATCTGAAGAAACTTCTTTTGTTGAATACGGGTATAGTTACGCTCCGCTATGCGGCACTTGCCATATTGAGACAGACACAATAGACCGCTGGAAATGAGCAATACATATGTGAAATATAAAGTCCCAGCAGACCACTCTGGAAAAAAATTCAATTATTGTCACCTGTTAGTAATTTAGTAATTACTGAATAAATAATAATTTTTTTCCCCCATAAAATAGATTTATAAAGATGTTATAAATGTCTATTGTACATAAAATGCATTTTTACAGTCGACTTTGATTGTAAATACATGTTCTAGCAATGATACGCGGCCGTCATCACTATCAGTCAGCAACACCTCAACTATAGCTGGGACAGGTGATACAACTGAAAACCACGTATCTTTAAGATGCTCAAAGCTTGAATGGGACGCTGCTGTGTGTGTTGGACCTTGGTCCGCCATTACTGTACAATCCATCCATTGTAGGCTGTTGGAAGTGTCCTTGGTATTTAAAGTTGAGTTTGATGTACTTGCATTCACTGACGTATAGTCCTATGCTAGGCATGCACAGTGCATTTAATGCATAATACGGCATCACCATTTACCATCCTTAATGAATAAGGCCCATAATGTTAAACTTTGCTATATGCTACTCTAGTATTGTTCAGGTACAGGTTCAGGCAGGGCCACCTTACCAACATTATGGGCCCCCAGGCAAAACAGTCCACTGGAGCCCCTACTGTCTTGATGGAAGTAACTGCGCAAAGCCGAACTTCCGGTTTCGGGGGTCTGAGCATGCGAAGTAGCACAAATCGGACATTGGAGTCCTGTCACACTTCTTGTTTCCTCCTAGACCACCAGGAAACTAGCGGTTGCCATGGAAACATGATAGGAGATGGAGCAAAGCGCTCCTTAATACCAAGAAAGAACCCTGCCTATGGGGCCCCTTGCCCAAGGGGCCCCCGGGCACTTGCCCACCGTGTCCAGTGGGAAAGACGGCCCTGGGTTAAGGAGTGTAGCACTCAATCGCCAAGGCCCAAAGCAAAGTTTCCCAGGGTTGGGTGCAGCTGTCAGCTCTAGAGGCTTCACTGTACATGTCCCCCTTCCCAGGGGGCTACCAGGAACCCAGCCTGCTGGACCCCATAGCAGCTGCATGGGCCTCACCTCTATACAGGTTCTCACAATGTCAATTTCGGGGGACATTAATAAAATGATAAAAAAACCTCACAAATATAAGGTCTTGAGACTACATTTGGTTTTCAATCTGATGTCTAGTTTTTCAGAGCCGCTGTAAGACAATCAGTGAACGTAACCACTAAGCTATTCTTATACATGTCTAATGATAGTAGCTTTTAATGGTATGAGCAATTTAATTTTGCACAGCTAAAAATATTTTCTCTAATATAAAGAAAAAACTAAATTTCCCCAAATATGAAACATGTTTTACTTCTTTGTCCTATATCAAATTAAAGTATGTATGCAAAACTGACTATTCATTCAATGTAGGGAAAAAGCACAATGGTAAGCAGGAGAATAGAAACCACAAAGAGGGTATGGAAAAGTAAACAAAGGGAAAACCAACAGAGACAATGAAACATAATGCACTAAGTAACAGAGGACTGTTGTCTCCATATTTATCCTCAGGAAACCCCAAAAAAGGTTTTGGCTATAACATTTTTCAACCATTCATATAACTGCCTATTAATTTGTTTTTACAGCAAAATCCCCTGAAAACGGGGGAGAGCATTGTGGTAGAGGGATCTTCGGAATCTCTCACCACAACCTACCCGCTCCCCCCTCCTGTCACTATCGCAAGGTGGCCACTTTGCGTTAGTGACCACAGAGGGGACAGGTCTTCACAGGAACAGCAGTTTATCGTGACTGCTGTTTCTAGTGAAGATTTGTAATAAACAGTCACGATATTTCAATCCTTATTTTTGCAATAAGAATTGAACTGGATCATGTTGCAAATGTGATTAATAATAAATATGCCTCACAATCATTAAGAACTTATTTTTATCTCCTTGCCAACCAACCAGCCACAGTGGTCAGTCTGCTCACTATGGGCCTGAGCCATCAAGGCACGCATACTGAGCGCAATTAATGTCACCTGTTAATAATATAGGCATTAATGATTAAACAGATTAAAAAAAGGTGTTTTTTTATATATTTATTTTCATGAAATACATTTATTAGATGTTCTTAATGTCTACTGAACATAAAATACATTTTTGCAGTTGTTCCTGTTTGCAAACACATGTCCTAGCATGCATATGCGACTGTCATCACTAGTACCTAGGACTTAGACTAGCCCTGTAGCAAAAGATACGGCAGGAAATAAATACCCAAATCTTGAATCACACAAGGCTGCATGCGCTTGAGTTTGGCATGCCCTTACTGTACATTTACTACGGATGAACGCCCCTTCCCTATCCCGTTGTCTCCTAGAAATGGCAAGCTGTAATAAGTGTGATTTGTGTACGAAGATGAATTGAACGTTGCGGCGTTTAGATGTGTATGGTCCAGTTCTGGGCATGTGTAGATTAAATTTGCGGATTATGCGCACAAAATTGGCATTTACATTCCTTGATGAATCAGATCCTATATCTCTCAGGTGAAGTAGTTTTAGGTAGAGAACTTAGGCTATCCGAGTATCGAGCCGAGTAGGCTCGCTACTCTCCCGCCCGCTCGGAATCCAAATCGAGGCCGAACGTCATCGTGACGTCGTCGGATCTCGGGGCTCGGTTCTCGCGATACTTGAAGATTATAAATACACACCTCCACAGCAATTCATCGCCATTTGACAGAGGGAGAGAGCAGGGTGTAGTCACAGGCTGATTAGAGCAGGGACAGACAATACAATATTCTGATTCCAATTGTGCTAACAACAATCGATAGAGAAGAGAGGAGGATAGAGGAGTCTTTTTTTTTTCTTCAATATTTGGCACTCAAAGTGCTTTTTGGGTGTCCCCCATTATTTTGCCTAAATATTTCTGGCTGTCAAAACTACTATCTGTCAGCAAATTTACCAAATAATTTTTAGCACTCCCCAGTGCTTTTGGGGTGTCCCCCATAATTGTGCATAAATATTCCTGGCTGTCCAAAGTATTATCTGTCAGCAGATTTACAAAATAATTTTTAGCACTCCCCAGTGCTTTTGGGGTGTCCCCCATAATTGTGCATAAATATTTCTGGCTGTCCAAAGTATTATCTGTCAGCAGATTTACCAAATAATTTTTAGCACTCCCAAGTGCTTTTGGGGTGTCCCCCATAATTGTGCATAAATATTTCTGGCTGTCCAAAGTATTATCTGTCAGCAGATTTACAAAATAATTTTTAGCACTCCCAAGTGCTTTTGGGGTGTCCCCCATAATTGTGCATAAATATTTCTGGCTGTCCAAAGTATTATCTGTCAGCAGATTTACAAAATAATTTTTAGCACCGCCCAGTGCACAAATTGAGGATGCCACTTTGGAATTAGAAGAGGATGAGGGGGAGATTTGTGTAGGCGACGAGGGCGCTAATGAGGATGTTGATGAGGATGAGGTTGTTTGTGTAAGTCCTGCACCAGTGGCAGCAGTTCTGGCACATGACAAGAAAAAGGCCATTGTCATGCCTGGGCATAAAACAAAAAAATCCACTTCTTATGTGTGGAATTATTTCTACCCAAATCCAGACAACAATTGTATAGCCATTTGTAGTGTATGTCAAGCCACAGTCAGTCGAGGAAGGGACCTTAACCATCTTGGAACCTCGTCTATGTTACGCCGTTTAACGAGAGTTCATGGCAAAGTGTTGGGAAAAGCTGAAAGTTCTTCCAAAAAAATTACAAGCACTCCATCATCAGCTAGGACCCTCCGCTCACCGACATCCCGACGGCTACAAAATACACCCACCACACCATCCTCATAAATATACTCAGTAGCGCTCGGAGTTAGCCCAGCATCACACTTATTAAGGCTGGATGACTCCTGCACTATTATTGATTCCTCTGAAGAAAGCGTTAGTCCCACTGCTGCTGCTGTTGCTGCTGCTGGGGGTGAATCATCAGCCCAGAGGAAGGCCAAGAAAAAGAGCAGTCCTACATTTCAACAATTAACTGTGAAACAACCATTTGCTAGGGGAAGCAAATATGACAGCAGTCACCCAGTCGCCAAGCGAATCACAGACGCCATGGCTGCAATGTTAGTGTTAGATCTGCATTCAATCTCCACAATAAACGCAGCTGGTTTTTCACAGTTAATTGAGGTTTTGTGTCCGCGTTACAGAATTCCATCGCAACACCATTTATCCCATAAAGCAATTCCACAACTATACCAAAAAGTGTGTAAAAATGTAGAGATTGCGCTGAAAAATGCCATTCTGCCCACTGTCCACTTAACCACAGATATGTGGACAAGTGGAAGTGGCCAAACCAAAGACTATATGACTGTGACAGCCCACTGGGTTGGTCATTCACCTTCAACAGCAGGAACAGCAGCAGCATTTACACCACTACGTAACATTTGTCACAGGCAGGCCTCTCTTTGTATCACCGACTTCACTAACAGGTATACAGCTGACAATTTGTTACGCAAACTAAGAGATGTGATTGATACATGGCTTATACCACTTGGACTCTCCCCAGGATATGTCATTTCTGATAACGCCAACAATATAGTGCGAGCATTACAGCTGGGTGATTTCCAACACATTCCCTGTTTTGCTCACATCATCAACTTGGTGGTGCAGAGCTTCCTAGGAAATAACCGTGAGGTGCAGGAGATGCTTTCGGTGGCCCGTAAAATTTCAGGCCATTTCAGGCATTCAGCCAAAGCATGTAGGAGATTACAGCAGCTCCAAGAGCAGTTTAACTTGCCCTGCCACCAACTTAAGCAAGAGGTGGTAACTAGGTGGAATTCCACCCTGTACATCAGGGGTGTCCAACCTTTTAGCTTCCCTGGGCCACATTGGAAGACGACGAGTTGGTTTGGGCCGCACATAAGATACACTAACAATAACGATAGCTGATCATCCAAAAAAACATAGAAAACATAGTTAACATATATATATGAGAAAAAAAGTGATATATATATATATATATATATATATATATATATATATATATATATATATCACTGTTTTTCAAATCCCCCTATACTTACCTTTCAATCGCCCTGTTCAAAAAATCCTCTCTAGTTATTATACTATAATCACTTTTTGTATTGTTTCGATGCAATATCAATAAAGTGCATTTAAGCCAGGCATTGTATATCAGGGTGCCCTGACCAGGCCTGTGGTACCTGACATATACATCACTGTGACCCCAAATTGTGACCTGTTTTAATAATTACACCACTATGTTAGTTAAGGTAAAAACAACTTATAATGGGCCAAAAAGAATAATATATAATGCCCCATTAGTAATACAAGTAGAAGTATGTAGCAGGGAGATAAGGTCCATGATGCTCCAGGACCAGGTGACTTTTATTCACTTGTCAGCGTCCCTTGAAATAATAAAAAAAATCCCCCTTAACTTACCTTTTAATCGGCTTGTTGTCCTGTCCTCTTCTCTTCTTTTCTCCAATTCTGTGCTGCTGATTGTTCTTCTCACGCGGGTGTCTCTTCTGTGCTGCGCTCCGCAATGGATGTTGGGCGTGATGACATCACGCCCGACATTCACTGCGAGCACCGCATGGAGGAGGAGACAAAGGAGGGAGCCGGAGTACCAGCTGATGTGACCGCGTGACCGCAAGGTAAGTATTTTCTTTTCTTTTTTTTTGCAGGATTTTTTTTTACATTAACAGCACTGCCCCCTTGCCACAACCAAAACTCCTTCTGGGCCACATTTACAGGCGTGCTGGGTCACATGCGACCCGCGGGTTGGACAACCATGCTGTACATGCTTCAGAGGATGGAGGAACAGCACAAAGCCATCCAAGCATCATGCACAAGCCATGACATTGGGAAAGAAGGGGGGATGTATTTCACTCTTGCACAATGGGGAATCCTTTCAGTGCTGTGCAAGGTGCTGAAACCATTTGAAGTTGTGACGTGTGGGGGATGAGTGCAGACTCTGCTAGTTTGAGCCAAGTCATTCCTTTAATTAGACTATTGGAAAAGCAGCTTGAGAAACTGAAGGAGGAGCTGAAAGCAAGCAATTCAGCAAAGTATGTTGGCCTTGTCGATCAAGTACTTAATTCGCTTCACAATGATCCTCCAGTTATTAAGATCTTGAACTCGGATCAGTACGTTTTGGCCACTGTGCTTGATCCAAGGTTTAAGACCTACATTGAGTCTTTACTTGTAAATGAGCGAGATGTGAACTTTTGCAAGGAGCTATTGCTCAGCAAGTTGGCCGCTGAACTGGGCCTCGGCTTGACGACGTGTCCTCCTTCACTCTCTCAAGCTGCTGCTGCTCGTAAAAAATTTAATTTCCCAAAAAGAAGCAGGGAAGACGCAGGGGGCAGACCAGAACAATTTAACATCTGGGCTGGTTTGAAGGATTTTTCAAAATAATGTGTCACCTTGCCCATAACTCCATCCAATACGAGTATAAACATGCAAAGGATGGTGGAGGATTATTTTCAAGAGGTAATTGATATAGAAATGTCAGACAGTCCCTTTCCTTACTGGGAGGAAAAGCAGGCCATTTGGAAACCCATGTACAAACTTGCTTTGCAATACCTAAGCTGCCCAACCTCCTGTGTGTACTCTAAACGAGTATTCAGTATAGCCGGGAACTTAGTCAGTGATCGCCGTCGAAGGTTACTTCCAAAAAATGTGGAGAAAATGATGTTTATAAAAACGAACTACATCTTCCACGAGGAAGGCCTTTACCATCAAAGACATCCAAGCACTGACTGTTCTCTAATGGCGGATTCAACAGGCGATGAATTGATAGTCTGTGATGATGACATACACACTGATGAAGGTGAGGATGAAGCTCCAGATGATGACGATAACATCTTTTTAAAACTTTCTATTTAAGTGTAGGGTGCAATCTACCCCCAAAGAGGAAAGGGACTTGGGGCATTTTCATATCACGTACCGTCTTGAAAGGCTGCTGTTTGGGCAATTTATCCTTAAGGGTAGGGTGTCATACACACAGTGACCCCAAAATGTCTTTCTCCATTTCAATTAATATTGTACAGTCTACAACGGCTGAATTTTTTGGTATTTTCGACAAGTGGAGGGGGGCTATAGAGACAGAAACCAAACTGGCTTTCTCCATTTCAATTAATATTGTACAGTCTATAACGGCTGAATTTTTTGGTATTTTCGACAAGTGGAGGGGGCCTAAAGAGGCAGAAACCAAACTGTCTTTCTCCATTTCAATTAATATTGTACAGTCTATAACGGCTGAATTTTTTTGTATTTTCGACAAGTGGAGGGGGGCCTATAGAGACAGAAACCAAACTGGCTTTCTCCATTTCAATTAATATTGTACAGTCTATAACGGCTGATTTTTTTGGTATTTTCGACAAGTGGAGGGGGGCCTATAGAGACAGAAACCAAACTGCCTTTGTCCATTTCTTTACATATTTAACTATAAGTGTTGGGTGTAATATACATCCAAAGATGATGGCTGCATTGCCAATATGCATAGATGGAGAGGAAGACAATCTCGTTTGTGTGTAGAATTAATGAAGGCCTACCTACCAGGAATTAAACAGTTTTTTTGATAATTTATTACCTTTACAATTACATTACTTATCCAAGAAACAGGTGGAGCACTAAATTTGGTTATTTTAGGCCCAAAAACATTGATTTTCCAACAAAATCGCAAAACAAAACCAAACAAAACCAAAACCAAAACACGCAATGGCGGTTTTGCAAAACCAAAACCAAAACACGACGGTAATCCAGATCCAGAACCGAATACAAAACCAAAACACGGGGGTCAGTGACCATCTCTAATTTTAAGTCACCTGTAAATGTCAACAGGTGGTCCCGCAGCGCATTGACAGTCAAACTGAACTCAGTGTACCGACTGTGTACAGAGGCTACCGACCTTGTTCTCAAAGTCCCCTGAGTTGTTCTCAGGCCCTTTCTAATGCCCCTGGGCTGTAAGTTGGTGTAATTGACAAGATTGGAACACCTAACATAGAGACTTTGGCACCCCAGTGGTCCTAGTATAATAGACAAAGTTCGATAAGACCCCTAATGTGCTCTTATACCAGAGAGTAAAAAATGACACACAAATGTTAAAGAAAAATTAATTGAATAAGAGACTCCGCAATATTCTTGTTCAACACTTTATTAAATATAGAATAAAGTCTTTTTTTTCTCTTTTGTCTGTTGTAGTCCAAATTTGAAAAAAGGAGTTTTTTTCACTTTTTTTCCCATTTGAACTAAGACTGGACAAAAAAGAAGAACAGGTTTAATTTGTCTTGTGCCCTATGACGGTATATGAGGTTTTGGTGCGTTGTTTTATTGAATTAAATTTGATTTAAAAATTGTGCATGTGTGTTTACTTTTTGGTTTAATTAACAGGGGTCTTAGGTAGGTGCTCCAGCCCAAGTTGTCCAACGCTTGGACAGGTTGAGGATTTATGAGGGCATAATGCCTATTATTTTTCTGCACAGGGCACTGCACATGATGACTGTTTCACTAGGGGTAACGAGGGCATCTGCACAAGTGTTTCAATGACGAATGGGTCCCATTAAAAGTATGAGCCTTTGGCGCAGAAACCCATTTCTGAGTGCAGTCCCAGCATTCTAATAAAAAGCTTTACACACATTAAAGTGACATATGTAATAAACCCGTCCCAATGGCCCCTTACTCCCATGATTTATTTAAGCCATAAATAAGGCTAAGCCTAGCAGTATTTTATTGCAAAAATGGTAATCTTTAATTAAATGAAAGGGGTGGTGCTAAAAAGATGGGAGATTGGACTGATGGGATTTTTCTACTTCTTCGTACTTTGAGGTGCACTTGTAGCTTGCAGAGGCTGCTCCTGAGTACAGATAGGGGGCAGACACCGCAGACGCATACACCACAGACTCACTGGTGCAAACCAAGGGGTTTTCCAGTGTGCTTAGTAAATGTGTTCCGCTGTGTATGACATTAACAGTTACGTTGTGAATGACAAACGTTCCTTAGCAACATTTGTAACCATGGAAACAAACTGTGAACCGCACTGTGGCTACAGGCTCATATAGCTGTCTCCCAATCAATAGCAGGCAATATGGAAGACCTTCTATTGCTGCTTATCGCAGCAGTATAATTTTTTCCCCCCTCAATTGAACATTAAATTGTTGCCGGGGCAGCTGTGCGACGCTCACTTCCCCAGCAATACTGGCTGGCAGTGCTGGGAGGACTCTTACCGCTTCACCAGCCAGTGCAGGGCCCCTCTGTGCAGGCGATACCTGGTGCTAGTCTTCATGGGCTATGGTGCTTTATTAAGGAGAGAATCCATAAGATTAAAGGGTTTTCTCAATTTCATAAACAGTCCCCACAATCACGAAATCACACTTACTACACTGCACTGTACGTTCATGGATGTGTAGTGTTACAAAACAAAGATGTAATTTAAAATAACTATATTATTCTAGAACATGGTTGCATGATACTGTGGCCTTTAAAGTACCTTGGGAATATGCTGTTAAAGTCTGAATGCTTCTAATACAAGAATATATGGTTTCAGATATTTAGTGAGTCACTTTCTGTTAATGCGGTCTGCAAATCTGTCTGCAAATCTTTGATCAGTCAGAGGTATGTGCATGTTTGTACTTCACTGTTTTATTGTAGCAGGTGTTTATGTGGAGCTTTGTAGCACCAAATTGTAAACAGTGTTTGGTTTACAACCCCTTTGCTGAAATATAACTCTATGGACACGTTTGGGGCTACCACAAAGTCTATTTAAGCAAGAATTTGGGGTATATTCATCAAAGGGCCCTAAACATCAAAGGGTTGTCTTCGGCAGTAAGATGCCTTTGCATGGGGACTGCTATTTACAAGAACTACAAGTACCCCCACACTATTTGTTGTGATATCTTCATCTCATGGGGGCAATAACAGACAATGAACAAACAGCAAAAAATACTTTTTTATCTATCTATATATATATATATATATATATATATATATATATATATATATATGATAAATTGTACTGATAAGTGATTTTTTTAAAAAAAATCAACTTTGGCTAAGGAGGGCCCATTGATACATAGGAGGGGGCTATTAATTAATAGGTCTCCTTTCATAGCGATAGGATTGATATTTTATTTAACAGTATTCACATACAATTTTGAACAACTTCTTGGATGATATCACATTTAAAAAAAAATTAATAATATACAAATATGGAACTCATTTAATTTAAATTGAACAAGAATGCAGTAACAAAATAAAACAATAATAGGTCCAAATGATGTTGTATTTATTTGGCTTCTGGGAAGGTCCACCACATTGTAGCTCAACATAGATTGTAAGCTTGCGAGCAGGGCCTTCTCACCTCTTTGTCTGTTTTACCCAGTTTGTTTATTAGTTAACTATGTTTGTCCCCAATTGTAAAGCGCTACGGAATATCTAGGCGCTATATAAATAAATGATGATGATGAACATGAAATCATTAGTCAGAGTAAAAGTGGAGAAAGTAGTAAAAGCATTCCTAAAAAGAGGTTATATATGGCCAAAATATAAATGGAAAGTAAGAGCTGATAATTGGCCTAGGTACAGTGCACAATGAAACCCAGGTTGCAGTGCGGGTAGGTCAGCCTATGGGAAAAAATTACATACCTGGCCAAAAATGATTTATATAAAGGACAGAGAAGACAGAAATTGCAAAGCACATGGATATGATGAGGTTTAATTTAAAATGTTCAGTTGCAATGCTAATAAAAATAGAAATCTATTTACTGATGGACACTGCTGCTTCTATGGCAAATTCCTACATGAAAGCTCCTTCTGTGGAGAGGCTGAGTCTGTGATTGTGTGCTTTAGAAGGGCTTTGATGCAGCTCCACGCTCAGGGCAGATGAAGGCCAGAGGACGCAAGTGAACATCATAAAGATCAGATCATGGCTCAACCTGTACCCCAGGAAACAGGAAGCCTCCTTGCTCCTAGAAGAGGTGAAAAAAAAGTTTTGTCATTAACAAGGAACCATGGGCTGTGGGAGCATCTGCATTGGTTCTTGGCATGCATGAAAGTCCTGAGAGGCAGGCCTCCCCTGGAAGGATATCCACACACTATTTCCTTATGTCTAACAGGTAAGCCGTTAGAAGCCAAATTCTTCCATGCATTCTTACTACAGCATGGAGCCCTGGAATAGCCTCCATCCTGTTCTCAGTCATGTTGAGCTTGGGGATAGTCTTTGGTTTCAATAATTTGGACTTAACTCTCTCCAGTTGATGCTCCCGTACAAAGCTGATGACACCCAGGTAAAACAAGGGTCTCATTAAGGGAAGAAGCCAACCTATTTGTCCCAATCCAAGCCTATAGAGTCTATTGTACAGTCAAATTAGAGTGTGTCAGGCTGCAGCTCATTAATTTATTATTTAGATTACTTTTGTTTGTGAGCTTTGATGGTGGCCGTCAGTGTTAGTTGTTCCTGGATCCCTTTTGTTTTTTGCTCATAATTTTGGTGTCCTCTTGTCTGAGGAATAAGTTGACCTGTTGATGGTGTTGTCTTTCCTGAGAATTGAAATTGACAAGGTTGCACCTTCTCCCTGACAAGCTGCTTGGTTTGGTTTCTGCTGTAAAGCAGTTTGTGATAGTCAAGAAGGTAACTCTTAAGCAGATGCAGTCTCTACTATGTCTACTGGTTTTGCTTGCAGGATTATGCCTTTCTTAAAGAGTTTATCCAACATTTCATTAGGATTACAACGTCTCTATGGGCGAGAAAGAACAGATGTTCTTGTGCATCATGCTCTTCAATCAAAAACTCTGGACTGCTAGGAACACTAACAAGGTGAAAGTTCCAGAAAACTCTTACTACTCTAGCTGAGTGCGGGATGCCACAGGCAGTTCATGACACACAACCAATTGATGAAATCTACCTGAGTATCTATTAATGTGACTCCCATGAGAGAAAACCATATGAATTTTTAAATAATCCAGAGTTTCACTTTCCACACCACCGCTGCCATAAAGTGGAAGAAAAGCTTAGACTTTACCAAACCCTTAAATTATTATGGTACTCTTTAACTTTTATTACTACTATAGTACTTATTGCTGTTATGGAAAGTCATAGAAAGCTATTGAAACAGTGAAATAATTCACTGCTTGAGAAAATTTGGTTTCATCAGTCTCCAAAAGCACAGAAATGGATTGGATGCCTTTTTTTCAAGAAATTATATCTGCAGCTAGGGCTGCCATCAGTGGTCATTGGTGTGGGGGCAGTGGTCAAAGTGTTGGTGTATATGGTAGGATGATGCCATACTGCCACTTCTCCTACTGCCTTCATTGTTAAACTATCAAATTCCATTCACTGACATTCCTATTACATTCTTCATACTGCCACTTCTAAATATCCGCTTTGACCACTGGTGAGCGTATAAATGGACAGTGATCAATGGAGCAGGAGGAGGAGCACAATGGAAAAAAATCCCTTCTGCAACATGTTGCTGAGCAGATTACAATGATGTGGATCATATTATATCCTCAGCAGTTTCCTGACACTAACATCATGGTCTGGTCTCTCTCTCATTGGTTGAACTGATTTGTCATTGAACAAACAGTATGGAGATAATCACCATCCTCTATGCCATGAGGAGAACATGTGGATGCCCCAGGACTCTATCAGAAGCTCTGAGACCAGCGTGTGGTGGCAGCAGAACAAGCCATTATTTCATGCTGACTTCAGACTGCAGAAAGTAAAGTAATATTCTGTTGTGTACCCTTAAATTGTTTAGTGTAAAATAACTTTAAATGGTGTCAACCATGGCATGGAATTAATATTAATATTAAACTTACTATGACGTGGAAAAGAAAGCTGACTTCTGAGAGCACAAAAACATTTGTTCAAGGGCATTTAGGTTTATGAGGAGATGCATGTATTAGTGGGCAAAAATGGTGGCATCTGTGGAGGTGCCAAAATTTGCATCAGCCAATGAGAGAAGTTGCACAGGGTGAGAGAATGTTTTCTGTCATGTGCAGGTTCGGTGCATGGATGTGCCTAGTTTTGCCCCCCCCGTGAACAGACAAGATTTTGTTTTCTGTGACAAGATTATTTAAATTCAATGAAAGGGGCAGAGAGCATAAATTTATAGGGGAATGCCTTGCGTTGCTGGAGGGCACACAGCCCTCTTCTCCACACAAAAAGACTTGAATTCTCATAATCAGTAGGGATTGGGTCTCAACTCTATAATTATAATGGGACACACTTTGCATCTTCCATGTTGCACTACTTTAATTTCTAGGCCTACTTTGACCAATATAATAAAAATACTTATAATACACATGGAATACTAACAGTGCTGATGTTCCTTCACTATCATGATTATCATTTATTTTTTTACAGAGTGCCATGGATTCTGTAGCGCTGTACAATCATACAAATAAGACATAACTAATGCAGTAAGCAAAACCACAAATACATGAAAACAGTTACACCTAAGCAGCGTAAATGAGTTTGTGCTAAAAACGGTAGAGACTCACACAGAATATAGCAAACACATGAGAAGGACACATGAGGAAGATGGACAGTAGACTGACATGAGACAATAGGTAGAGGGGATCCTGCCCAGGACAGATGACATTCTAGAGGGAGGGGTAGTGAGAGACACTAAGGGCCACAGGAATAAAATGGAGATGGTGGGGAAAGGAAGAGGAGGGGGTGGAAAAGATGGTCAAATGGGGGTTGGATAGACGAGCATGAACAGGTGAGTTTTGAGGGAGCATTTGAAGCATTGTAGGCTGGGGTAGAGTCCGGTGAGGTGTGGTAAGGAGTTCCAATGGTAGGGAGCAGCATGGGAGAAGTCTTGGAGGTAGGAATGAGAGTAGGTAATGAGAGGGGAATAAGAGTGAAGTGAAGAGAGGTGTAGGTCAGAAGCAGGTCGAGTGTGGGTGTATCTTGAAAAAAGCTGAGAGATTCATGGGGATAGGGAGAGTTTCTGAGGGCTTTGAAGGGACAGTGTGGACCTTCAGCTGAATTCTGCTACAGGAAGAAGTGCCTGGTTTAACAAGTCATCAGAAGGAATTCAAGATCTTTTTGCTCTATCTTTCCTTTCTTTGCTTTTGTTTTTGTATGTGAACTTATGGCTATTTTGATGTATTATGTTGTTTTTTACTCTAAAACGATAACTTTGTTAGGTAATAAAATGCTATTATTCAGGAAACAGTGCTAAAACGAACTATTGACCATAAAGAAAAAACTTTTTATCTGACAACAATATCTATTATTGTCAAAAAGTAAAAAAAATCCCCCAAAAATAGTATTATCCAACAAGCCAGCAATCAACAAACAAATGCAAATGCTGCTAATAACAACATTTAAAAACGATACTTACCTACTTTCTTGAATAGGATCAAGGACCTGAAGCCTTTACATGAAACTGAAACTTACCCACAGCTCTTCAGCCGAGGGGGCATCAAGCTGAGCCATTCTCCCTGCCTAATGGATGAACTGTTGCTTGCTCTGTGCCAAAGTGCTGCTATTGAAAACTGCTTAAATACACACTGATTCAGTAAGAAACAGCATCTTGTATCATTAAACATGTAAGGGAAATAGGATTAGAGAATTCTAATGTGTGAAATAACAAAAAAGATTTCTACACCATTCACAATTTTATCTCAATTAAATATTAGTTCTATTAGGGTCCTATACATATGTATTTGTGAAAATTATAAGAAGATTTTTTTATAAGGTTATTTTCGGGTTTAATATAAAATGGGTCATACAACAGCAGCAGGCCTGCATATTATTCTTGTCTGGATGAATCTGGCAGCTACCTCTACTATCCCAGTCACTGTGTTTCCACCAAAAAGCAGGTCATAGGACAGGCAGATATTTTATGATTCAGTGGGTCTGTGCAAGATTGAGCTTGGACTCCCCTCATATGTAACAAGTGTACTGTGATGGGGGAACATATGAGTCATTCTAGCTATCTCTCCCTTTGTCATATATACTACCCAAGTCTTCTCCCCATGTCCTATGTTCCCTCTCTCCAGGTTCCTAGCCCCTGCAGTGTCTGCTGGAGGAAGAAAACAAGAGGAGTTTTCAGTTTCATGTCATTGTATGTCAGTTATTTGTGTTATGATCCCCTCAGTGTAAAGTGCTGAAAGATGTGTTGGCACTTTATAAAAAAAGATAATTTATATAGAAAACATGTACTAGGTATCATATTGTCCAAAAGTAAAAGGAGTGTTTATTTTTTAGTATATGTGATGCCACACAAAGAGAAAGGATGCAGAATTTCTGCCACATATGTACAGAGACAAAGTAATGTAATTATTCAAGAAAGCCTCTTCAAATATTTTTCACAGTAGACGGGGCTGGAGGGATAGCTAGAATTATTGCAAAATTTTCATGGCATTGACATTGAGGACTGCAAAAGACAAGGATAAGATAATGGATAAATATGTCTGGAACAATAGAAATAAAGATCCAGGTGGAATATCCCACAGCACCTAGAGGGCATCACCGTAGCATGCAACTGATATGAAATTAAGACTTTCTTGGAAGATTGAACCAACTATATATTGTTTGTCCATTTCATTGGTAGTCCAGGGAGATGGGACATTCTGACTGAAGAGGTTGGATGTTGATTCCATGGACTAAGATGGATTTCCGGGATACAAGCTGTCCATCCAAAAGCTCAGAAGCTGCAAAACATTATTAACGGTTTGGCGAATGTTCTTTCACCCCCAAGTCTTCAACACTTTTTCTGGCAAAATCTGGGTTAAAATTCTAGGGTGCTCTGAGAAAATCAGTCAAATTCTGCAATCCAAAGCACTTTTGATAGATAATGGACAGTGGGGATGCCAACATAAATGATGTAGTTGCACAAAGCAATATTTTAGATATAAGTGCCCTGACTTACTTAGTGAGGCACCAAGAATGTAACTGATGCAGTAGAGATTCTAAAAGGTCTTGCAAGAAGATCCAGCCAGTGGTTTTAAGCCACGCAAAATGGGTGAAGTTTTGAAGACATTAGCAGATGAAGAGACTAAGGGGTATATTTACTAAACTGCGGGTTTGAAAAAGTGGAGATGTTGCCTATAGCAGCCAATCAGATTCTAGCTGTCATTTTGTAGAATGTACTAAACAAATGATATCAAGAATGATTGGTTGCTATAGGCAACATCTTCATTTTTTCAAACCTGCAGTTTAGTAAATCTAGCCCTAAATCATCAACTAGAAGACTAGTCTACCAGCACTCTAAAGAATATTACTGTAGAAAAGTTTATGTTTGTTAAATGTTAGCTACCACATACAGCTTCAAGGGAAAAGTGCTCAGTGTATTGAGAATATTTTACAGCCTTCCACTTTATGCAGCCAAGGGGGAGAGAGCAATCTGTCTTTGATTAAAAACCACCTGCATTCAGCGATGAGCCAGCAGCAACTGACCTGCACTAGTCTCAATCAAACATGAACTATCACGGCAACTAAAATGTAAGGATCTGCTTAAACATTTTGCCAGCAGTAAAGTTAGATGGATGTAAGTTCTAATGCAGAGATTAAACAAAAGCAACAAATGTCCACATTAAATATACAGTAACAAAGTACACCTCTGATAACCCCCCCCCCAACATATTAAATAGAAAAAAGTTGATGATTAAGGAAGCAATTTACTTAAAATGGTTATGCAATATACAAAAATTATAATGCTTATACCACTTTTGGAGAGGGTTGTATATATTGTTTTTAATTTATGTGATTTTCAACATATTGGAGGTCATTTACTAAGCGCAAAGTATTCACTATGCTTTGCAAGATTTGGTCTTGCCATTAACCTCGTAGATTTCTGCTAAAGTACATAGGTTTTGCAGAGCAAGATGGTATGATGGGGCAGAAGTTTGCATGGAATCAGTGAGGAGGGCAATGAGTGCACTCCTTGTAAAGTCGCGAGTAGGCGCACTGGTGAGTAGCGATAAAACAAGATTACTGAAATAAAATAAAAGGGTGGAGAGGGTGCATTTTTAGGAGCATGTCTTGCCATACAGAGGGCCGCTCAGCCTTTTCCATTCAAAAGGTGAGTTTTGCTTCAGCTCCAAGCTGGCGGTGTTTTTGGCAGAGAAACGCATCTAGGCACACTCCAAACAATGTAATAAAACCCTTCACACACACAAAGTTGTCCTATGTAAGAAATCAGTCACAATGGGACTAATTCATTAAGAAACGTTAATCAAAAGTAAGCAAGTAAGGCAATACCATGTTGCATTGGAGGGAGAGGTAAATTTAAAATGTGATGGCAGATTTATATTTGGGGTAGAGCATGTCCTAGATCAACTTTAAATTTCAGTGTACAAATAAGCTATCAAGTATTTGTGTGCTACATGAAAAAAACAGCTAGTATTTGACTTACGTGCAAAATAATAAACTAATTTGCACCCCTTGCATTGTAACATGATTTTGTCCAGAAAACTTGAATAAGAAAACGTACTCAATTGTTTGCATATAAGTGTATATATATATATATATATATATATATATATATATATATATATATACTGTATATGTATATATATATATATATATATATATATATATATATATATATATATACTTTTTCTTCCAATCCAATGTGCATTTTCAGTTGAACCTGCAATTCAGATTGATATTACAGGGATAGTTTCAAAATGAGGGCTTGCGCCTACGTATGTATTAAGTGGAAAAAAAGGTGCATTTGTGCAAATTAAATTACTACTAGCAGGAAATATATATATTTTCATTACATTTCTCATTTAATTTATAAAAAAAATCACTTTTAGTAGTAGAATAAATACTTATGAAACTTTCACCTACTTTTATAAAAACAAGTGTTTTTCATTTTATCAGTTTCCCAAAAGGGGAGCAATATGGGGAACATCAGAAGACCTAATATACATAGAATAGCCACAGGCACAAATTCAAGGAAGTATGTAAATGTAGAAGGAAAAATACACAACATATTTATTGAGATATAACTCCACATGGGCTGGAAATTACACGCACAGTTTGTTAAATATACAGGTCAGATTACTGATAGACTGGAAACCTGCATAAAACCAACAATATTCTGTGTGATACATAAAACATATAAAACTGGACAACACTGTTTTATTCATAGCTAGAGTAGATCTCCCGCATGTTAGATAATCTAAATAGCAAATACTGTTGGAAATCAGAACCAAAGTTATTAGTAAATAATAATAATTACTTTTAAATCAGCATAGATTTGTTCAACAGTTGCTCTTACAACTATTTTAAGAGCATAATGCTGATGTCTGTCCTCTTGATTTTAAAAAAGTATACTGGGTCACATGTAATCTTAATTGACTATTATAAATACATATTATATTATAAATACATATAAAAGCAGTCAATGTACATAAGGTCCAATGTGGTTGTCATACTAATAGATTTAGCAGCCTCATATGTCCCTCCACAGACTCCAATATGCTACCTCTGCCATCTCTTACCAGGTATCTTCTGACCTCATAGAGACTGTTCACTCTTTCATTGTAGCTTTTTATATTTGACACAGATGTTCCATTTGTTTCCTTGTGTGACAGGATGGACCTCCTATGTCACCCTGTCCGTGTGCTGCTGGGGACCGTCTGGGCTTGCTTTGCCACCGTCCCCTTTTCTTTATCCCAAATGTGCCCTCTAACCGCAGTAGGAGGGGCTTTTGCTGTTGCCAGCACTAGGCTCCTTCACCGGCACCTAGAGCCGCATCCTTCTGGGTAACTCTCGCTGCTAATGTAGCCCCTTGCTGGGCACCTGGCTGGTACACCTGATCTCTTGCCTTCAGTTCAGGGTTGGTGTGGTTCCCCCTGGCCTATCACACTGGCTAAGGCTGCAGGTAGTGGTCAGAGTGTTGGAACTGGATGCTGGGATTCAACCTCAGAACAGCTGGATAACAGATTAGATTAGTTTTATCTGTAGGTCAAAGGAATTACTGCAGGTAAGTAGTCGTCAAACCAGAATCCTGAAGAATTGATGTTTTATTAGCTTATGTAGTCCTAATAAGGACAGTTACATGCCAGTCTGTGGTACTAACGATCTTTCCAGAAGTAACAGATGGTATAATAATATATTACATGGTCAAACAGTCTAGTTTTTATACAGATTACACAGATACTCTGGCAGGAGATAATTCAGCCTCCTTCCCCTCTAACCAATCCAGATGCTTCATGCAGCCTGCGCATAACTCACACTGGAGGGGTTTAACACCTTTTTACATTGCTGCTAGCGGCACCAGAATGTCTGAGGTTTTAGATTGAATGTTTACCATCAGGATATAACATTTTCTCTAATCTTGCTTTTAATGCAATTTAACTTGCAAAATTCACATTAATCTGTGATCACTTGCATCCCGAGTATTACACACATTGGAAGTCTACTAGCCAATCTAATTACCTCCCTGTTCTTTCAGGCTCAACAGACGTGTTGGTCACTGAGCGATGAAAAGGACTAATTAACATGAGATTACCTGTCTCCAGTCAGTTGCAAAAACACATCATTTGCTTACCTCCTATAGAAAAGTTACAAAACGGAAACATGACATGCTGTCCGTGAAATAAATACATTTCCGTACAAAACACATAAGTTCATTTGCAATGATGTAATACATTTCTACAATAAAATATTTGAACTTTTGTGTAAGGTTGCTGTGGGAAGCACTATACTAGGTTGTAGGCAGGGTGCATAGGCCATGAAGTACCAGATAATTCTGACAAATTATTTTCTTTGCAGTGCATTTAATTCCACATACAAGGCCTCATTTAGAGTTAGGAGCAAAGCAAAATCAAAAGAAGCAAATTTGCACTTTGGCAAAACTATGTTGCACTGCAGGGGGAAGAGGCAAATTTAAAATGTGCAGACAGATTTAGAGTTGGGAGGCGTGTGTTCTACTCTACGCAATATGGTTTGGCCAGAAGCAAATTGTCTCAGGGCTTCTAACTTTGTAAAATCGGTCAGGGTTGCTGCACTAGCTGCATATATACAATAAATCTTCTTCTTATTATTATTATTATTATTACCATTTATTTATATAGCGCCACTAATTCTGCAGCACTGTACAGAGAACTCACTCACATCAGTCCCTGCCCCATTGGAGCTTACAGTCTAAATTCCCTAACACACACACACACAGAAACAGAGACACACAGACACACACACACACACACACACACACACACACACACAGACTAGGGTCAATTTATTAGCAGCCAATTAATCTACCAGTATATTTTTTGGAGTTTGGAAGAAGCTGGAGCACCCGGAGGAAACCCACGCAAAAACGGGGGGAACATACAAACTCCTCTCAGATAAGGCCACGGTCGGGAATTGAACTCATGACCCCATTGCTGTAAGGCAGAAGTGCTAACCACTTAGCCACCGTGCTGCCCACCAAACTGCCCACCGTGTAACCCACCAAACTCAATATTGCTTGTTTGCGATTTATTGGTTGGAGCCAGTTTCTGATTGCATACCCCAAGTACTGCGCTTCTCTGCTATCTCAATTGTGCATGTTTTAGGATTAACAGTCAAATTTCCTTACCATAGGGAGCTCAAGACAGCTTCTACTTTTTGTATATAAGTATCCCAGTGTTCAATGTAAATGACGACATTATCTAAATATTCATCACCATATCTGAGATATGAGCATAAAAATTATTCAAAAGTCTCAGAAAGCTAGCTGAACAGGAAGACTATATATTGGAGCAGGCCTTGCAGCATAGCAAAAGCAGCTTTGGGTTTTGCCGTTTTTGGTAGGGCAACCTGTCAATATTTCTTATTTAGATCTTAGCTATTCCTAAACCTGGCATCCCCTAATATTTCTATTAATTCATAGATTTTGATAAGCAAGACTTTGAAATTGAGTTTTCCATAAAATCGTTACAGCATCTTGTACTGCTATCTGTTTTGGGTGATATGATGATGGGGTTGGATCATTCACTGTTTGACTCTTCTTTTAGTACTAGTTCTAGCATCTCTTGAACTTCCCCACTGACCTCTTCTCTTTTGCCTTGGGTATTGTAAGATTTTTGTTGTTCTCATAGTTGTACCCAAGACAATATCTATGTTTCTGAATCATTTTAAGAGTCTCTGTTACCTGTTTTAGAAATTAACTCTGTGCTAACCATGACCCCAAAAGCTTTAACAAGTGGACATTGCCTTTGCCTTCTCTTTTTAGGACTTCATAGGGTCTCTGCTTCTGTACCCCAAGATGCCCTCTAAAAAGTGTGTATGAGCTCGGTCTATAACCACTCACCTATCTCTTTGTGGAAGTAACATTTGCTCAGTGATAACCCCCTGTTCAGTAGTGATCTGATACAACAAGTCACAACTTAGAACAAAGTGATGTCCAGGGCCTTTCTATTTTCCTTAACCGTAACCCTATTTGATAATGGCTAGTCAGCGCAAACTGTGGGTTATTTTCCTGACACCAGGAACAATTTGCTGCTGGGACCTTCAGATCCGAAAAGGTCAATATCAATACTTTCCCTTTCAAGCTGGTCTTGCTCTTTTTCTGGATTTATGGAACTACCTGCTTCACACCAATTCAGTCAACAACACACTAAATTAGTCTGTTTGTAAATTTCTGTTCTAATATATAAGCTCCCAAGGCAAACCTTTTTAACACTGTTATTGCCATTTGTAAAAACAGTTTTGGGGTGTGTAAAGGAAATAATCTCAAACGTGATCTCTATTATTAACTGATGTCACATTGTAAGGCCTATTTATTTTCATATCCTCTTCCTCCATCCACTCCTTGAAGCTGGCTAAAGAAATTTGGATAATCTTGCCCTATAATGAAGGAGTATGGGAAATGTGGCACAACTAACTATAAACACCTCCTCTGTTTTTATCTTGAGAGGATTAGTAGGATAATAACCCACTTTTCCATGCACACATGTCAATGTCTACCTTTTCCACCTCCTTAATAGTGTAGGCGTCTATTACATTTTTGCCACACATGGTTGTTGCTATATCTGAGTCAATCAAATCATTTAATTTTTTACCATTTACCCAAAAATACAACATACTTTCTCAGCAACTCCTACATTTTCATATTTTTTATATCTCACAGTCCTATACTTTATATGCATTCATGAGGCATCCTAGGCTCTTGCATAATCAGACACTGTATAGCCATGTGTCCAATTTCATTGCAGGCAAAAAATTGTCTCTGTCTCTTTTTTGTACTATACCACACAGTTTTCTGGGTTGTGTAGGCAGCTCTGGGCTCATTTTCTTTACTTCTGGATCAGTTACCATTTCTTGTGAGCTCTGTGGGAGGCACATTAAAGAGCTTGGAATCTATGTTCTCTTCTTATAGGACATGTAACATCCAGCAAGATACCACCCAAAAAAAGTTGCCCTCTTATTAATGCTGATTGGAGGCTTCTGTCATACCTGGCTTTTCTATTATATTATTCTTTTTATTTCAGTGGACAAACCCCTTTTACCGTTATGATGAAAATGTTATGTCCGCTGAAATGTCAAAGATACAGCATCTAGAAGAAACTCCTTTGTGTGTATGGCATCTTTTCTAATTTTGGATATTTGGTGACTGATGATCATAAATTTGTAGCACTACATCGCTCTCTATGTGCACTTATGGTCATTGTAAGTGCATCTGCCTGCAAGAAAGATGGCAAACACTGGTTCACCTGCGAGCAGTCTTCAGCTCACTTTCTGTTTGTGTCCTTTTTTAGCCTGGCAGTGTGGCCTAGTCCTCACTTGTGAAGTGCTGCTGAGCTTTGTACATGTGATCCTGAACCACCTGTGTTTTTGGCATTTAAAAATAATTTTGCTGAGCATAGATAAGTGGAAATTTCAAAAACTGTTCTGGGGAATATTCTCCCTGTTCTGCATTTGGGTGTGAAATTTTGAACATTTCTCTTGCAGAATTAGGCCTTAAGCGTTCCATGTGGAATTTCCTACCCATACTCAACCACACCAGAGAGTAGAATGAATTGTCATGGTCATTATACCTGTTCTATTAGCAGATTAAAAATTCAGTAAAATGTGTTGTACGTAGGTAGAGTTGGACATAATGGGTCTGATTCATTAAGGAAAGTAAGTAAAAAAAAATAGTACGTTTTCTCCTGGACAAAACCATGTTACAATGCAAAGGGTGCAAATTAGTTTATTATGTTGCACATAAGATAAATACTGGCTGTTTTTTCATGTAGTCCACACATACATGATAGCTTTATGTTTACACTGAAGTTTAAAGGTGATCTAGAACATGCCCTACCCTAACTATAAACCTGTCCCCACATTTTAAATTTACATACCCCTCCAATTAGGGGCGCCGAGAGTGTTTCACGGACGTTCTGGAGACACTTTGTGGCTAAGTGAATTCCCCCCATAATGTCATGTGTAAAGAGGCGCAGCCACAGCCCTTGTTGACCATTCCCCCATCACTATATGACCACGCCCGCTTTGACGGCACATTCCTTCTCCTACTGTGTGTAGAGGGGGGCCCAGAAAGTTGCCCTACTGGGGCCCCAAATTCCTCTTGGTTGTTCTGCCTCCAATGCAACATGGTTTTGCCAAGGTGCAAATTTACTAATTTTCTTTGCTTTACTTTCCTTATTGAATCAGGCCCATAATGTGCATTTCTGTACTGCGCATACACATCAAAAATGACATAAGCATACGGCCATATGAAGATTTTTTTTGCATCTTACACTTATGGCTTCCTACGACTTGAGAGGTGGGCGATCATTGGTTGTGTACAGTATGGGCCTGTTCCCTTAATTGCAACTGATATAGAGGCAGACATGGACCATATGCACATACATGATCCTCTGATATCCAGCATGCTCCTCCTCAGTGTTCAGGTGCTGCCGGGGATCTCCTTCCTATCCAGCACCCACGATAGTCCAATAGATAGCAGAGCATCATCTTTGTTTCTTCGGGAATGGTCAGGGTGTGCATGGCCTATATATTTATACCATCTGCTTCCTGGTTTTTGGCCTCTGCCTCCCTGCCCTCTACTGCTTTCATCATATATATGGCACATCTGATATCAATATATTGCCAGCTGAAAAAGTCTCTTGCCTTGAAAAGTTGGCCCCCCAGGCTCCTCCAGTATGTTTCCTAGTAATCTTCCTCCAGTGTTCAGCACGTTCTTTCCTTTCCAGTTGGTTATTTCCATCCAGACTAGTGTGTACCTGGTCTTTGCTATACATGCCAGTGTGCTCCTGGTTATCTCCATCCACACCATGGTAATCCTGGTTATTTAGATCCATGCCATGGTGTTCCTGATTATGTCCATCCATGCCATGGTATTCCGGATTATTTCTATGCAAACCAGTGTGTTCCTGGCTATTTCAATCTATGCAATGGTGTTCCTGGTTATTTCCATGTACACCAGTGTGTTCCTAGTTTCTTCATGCACACCAGAGAGTTCCATATTATTCGCTATCTTGCACCCACGCCTGGCTCCATCTATCTGCCAGTCACTTCTGCTACCTGTGTGGAGTGCCGCAACTTTCTAATCCCGTACCTCCATTGCAGCGTCCCTGGTGAATACCTACACTTTGTTAGATTCTGCACCTCCATACCAGGTAAGGCCATATCAGTCCGGCTGTTTTAATCCAGATGTTTCTGTGTAATTCCTGACACTACAACTGTCAGGATCTCCTGCAGGTACTGTAGGGCTGGTGCAATGATGATGATGATGATGCACTATCACTAGCTAGATGCTTCTAATTAGCTGTTTGAGTTTTGACCCCTCCCACAGCTTAGTGTGGTTGCTGTATTATATGAAGTCATGGCCATCTATTGACATTACTTAATTCATATTTTCAATTGAACTCCAGCGGGGAAAAAAATTCCCATTTAATTTTTAAAAGGCAAAAAAAACGGATGTTACTGTTCAATTTAATTTGCATTACACATTTGTGTTTGTATTTAATTATATTTGATATGGTTACTCTAACTTTTGCATTAAGTAATACCATTATTACTTTGTGTACAAATAGGCTACTGACACTGACAAGCCACATCTTTACGGTATCCTTTTGCTATCCCTATGCATTCAGGTTGAATAAGTATACACACACGTGTTACTCCTGACATAAACCTGGTGCATATGCTAGGGATGTACAACTGGACACATCCTGACATGCAACTGTTACATTTATTAGTCTTGAAGCTAATAAAAAGCCAAAACAACCAGTGAGTAAAAGTAACAAAACAACAAGACACAAAAAAAATCTGTATGAGGAAGAATATAAACAGTGTCACTCAGACTTCAATAAGTAGTAGAATAACTTTAACAATGTTGGAAAATGTTCCTGGCTGGTATTACTTTCCAATTCCTCAGCACTGAAATGTAAAATGAATATGTTTGGTCTCATTTAGAGTGTGTGCGGAAAAACTATATATATATATGTATATATAACACACATCTAAAACGGAAGAGAATTTAAGCCCTATGTAGCAGTGATGTGGTTAAAGGATTTGATTTAAAGGAAAGAGATGAAAACAGTATCCAAATCCGGGTCTAATCTGAGCACTGGATAATGTTTGTTTCTTACCGCTGCTTAACTTCTGATTTTTCTCAAGTTTGTAGCACAGAATTACCTTTGGCAGCTGCCTTGGTGCAGAGATCTTAATATACATGTTTAATTCAGAACAAGACTACAGACAGATTCATTCTTGCAACTGCCTTTTATTTCTCACTTTTTCCTTGTAAGTGGATATGTTATATAAGTAAGCCATCTGTTATAATTAATATATTTTTCCTGGCCCAAAAGAAACCCAACTGTAAAATACAACAACCTATTTTCTTCTGATTATTTTCAATCTCAAGAATAAAACCTTTACATGCATTTTTATGTACACGGCACATCACAAGAACAATGTTTAGTTTGTATTTCAGATTGTCATTTTTTTTTTCTTTTGTTTAAACTTTGTTTATTGAAAGTATGCAGAGAAAAACAGACTGTGGCACAATATCATGCATCACGAGACTTCCACATTTTATCAGAACAGAAAATAAAGGAAAAGATCACACAAATATAGACAATAGTGAAACACAAAAGAAATTTAGGAAAGTTGAAAAGAGTAAAAAAAAAGAGGGGGGGCAAAATGGGGAAGGGGAAAATGAAGGAATGGGAAGAGGAAGGGTGATGGGGGCAGGGGGTATATTGGGAGGCAGTTTGGGAGGTCGTTTTCTTAATTTAATAGAATATCTTTCTTATATTACCTTATTATGGATTAATTTTACTAGATAATCAAAGCTGATTCTGTCTGAAATGAGGATATTCACTTATACACTTATATACATGGCACAAAAAAACTAATATGCCGTAATTTTCTCAATTGCTAATACTGCGGACCACACAGCAATCATGTCCTTGGTGTGAGCTTCAAATTCCTTTTCCAATGCATTGATATCATGGGGCTTGCTAGTGAGGTCAGTAGATAGCCACACAAGCAGGCCCACAGTACGCATCTGCTGACTGCATTCTTGGACATACTTAAAATAATGATATTAATGTTGAATGGATTTGATGATCGTATTGAGCCTGTTAGCTGATATTGTTGAATGCGGGAATATTTGCTGAATAACATTGTTTGGCTAGCTAACCACTGAGACTTCTTACCATTGCTAGAGATGTAGTGACTGTCTTTTTAAGTAAACATAAGGGATTTATATCCATTGGAGACATTTTGGAATTAATACTTTATGACCGCTTTTGGATATTGGTGTGAGAAACCCCAATATTCAGGGTAACTCTTACACTGTTCATAAATTTATCAAACAGTATCTACAACATTTCACATTATCAATGGGAAACCCACCAGGAATTAGTTGTTCTAGTGGATAACTATCTATAAAAAAAGGGCCTATAGAAGGTCCAGAATGTAGAGAATCTAGGAAACGAAAACAACATATTTGTAAAATAGTTGTACTAAACTAGTAAGACAAATATCCTGCATATATAAATCTACCTCACAGGGGTTTACTGAGACAGGATCCATGATATGATTTTTTTGGGACTATTCCACAGAAGTAGCTATGAGATATTGAGCTTTCAGTAAAATTTTGACCTCCTTGTATAAAAAAAAGGTCAAATTTTCCAAAACCTACCATGTAGTGTTAAAAGTCTTTTAACTTGATGGTTACAAGATGTCCCTGTGACATCTCCCACTCTGGAGGAATAAATACCTAGACACTGCGGACAGCGCAAAAGAGGACAACACTGCAACAGAGGCCAGTATCAAAATGCAACATGGTGAAAAGCTAGGGTGGAGGCATTGGTGAAGAAGGTGGTCAATACATATTAGCAGATCTTTGCAATGTAAGGTACAAAAAAGCAAGTAAAACCATTATTTGCCACTAGTATATATCAAAGGCTGAGCATGACTGAGCTGTATAATATGTATGAAATAACTCGAATACTTACATTAGGTTACCATGTTAGGAGGGCGGTGCATTTATGAACGAAGATGACAGCATTTACGGAGGGGCAGAAGTTTTCGCTGCCTGGTGGGAGTGTTTGGTAGAGTAAGTGCATTCCTTACTAAGTATGGAGCAGGTGAACTCATGTGCCTAGTTTTGCAGAGCAGTGCAGAAAGAAGATTATTGAAATTAAAAAATTGATAAAGACGCATAAATGTGCCAGCATGCATATAGGTGAAAGTGCATGTTGCCACTTGTAGTGTCACACGTGTGCACTATAAATGGTGCTCCCATCAGAGAATAAGTGTTGCTTGTATCATATATAGTTATTGCTCCTGTTAGCAATCAATAATATTGCCTCCTTAATATAATAAACAATAAGTTTGCCCCTTAATATAATGATAAATTAATATTGCCCACATAAGTTCATGATAAATTAATTTGCCCCCTTAATCAATAAATAATTTTTGCCCCCATAATTCATAAGTCACTGGTGCCACCTCTTATGTTACAAATGGCAAGATAGTTCCTGTAGTTTCCCAGCAAAACCCACAGGTTGCAAAAACGCTGCTTGATATATCTCATGCTTTGTATTCTTATCATGGCCAGAGGTTGGGACGGCGTTTTGAAATGTAACGCTTTTGAAACTGACACTTTTTCATACATCTGCGGTTATCAAACCACCAAAAAAAAATAAAAAATCTTGAGCTGTACTTTTTACTGTTATCCTCTGACATTGGCTTTCATTGTACTGTGGTCACCAGAATATGGGCACATGCTAAATATTCACTTTCAACATCACCATAAATGTAAACCTTTTTCACCATATCACAAATCCCTCTACTGGATACAAGCGCCCCAGTCCCTCGTTTCTTCTAAACTGTTCAGTTTTTGCAGCTGATGTATAGATTTCTATGAATACAATGCAGTGTTTTTCATAAGTAATCCTCTGGTTCCTATGTTTATAATAGTATCTACTCTGTGTATATTAGATAGTTTACTGCTTTGTTTAGTGTTTTACTGTATGTTGTAAATTTTGTTGTATATGAATTTACATTTATAAGTCTGTCAATAAAAAAGTGTTCCTCTAACTTGTATCGGAAGAGTGACATGTGTGGGTGATATCTGTTCTTGTTCACACTGGGAGCAGTGTGTATTGTATTGCAGTGTTATATTTTGTTTTGCATTAACATCAATTTAAAGATGTGCAATAAAAATGTCAATCATTCTTTTACCCACACTTGTCTTGATAATGGGCTCTTACAATCAGGGTTTATGTCCAGCCAATGACAAAAGGAGCAGTACAAAAGCATTAGACAGTACTTAGACAGTGTGTGTGTACTACACACACACACACACACACACACACACACACACACACACACACACACACAGACACACAGACACACACACAAGATACCCAGGAAATGACTGCAAACTACAAAAGGAGCAGTACAAAAGCATTAGACAGTACTTAGACAGTGTGTGTACTACACACACACACACACACACACACACACACACACACACACACACACACACACACACACACAGACACACAGACACACACACAAGATACCCAGGAAATGACTGCAAACTACAAAAGGAGCAGTACAAAAGCATTAGACAGTACTTAGACAGTGTGTGTACTACACACACACACACACACACACACACACACACACACACACACACACACACACACACACACACACACACAAGATACCCAGGAAATGACTGCAAACTACAAAAGGAGCAGTACAAAAGCATTAGACAGTACTTAGACAGTGTGTGTGTACTACACACACACACACACACACACACACACACACACACACACACACACACACACACACACACACACACACACACACACACAGACACAGACACACACACACACACACACACACACACACACACAAGATACCCAGGAAATGACTGCAAACTAGAGAAAGGAAAGTGGAAAAGGTGGATGGATTTGGTCCCTGCTCAGTTTCACTTGGGACAACAATTATTACAACAATTTCTAGTACTTTATTTTATTTGTTATAGTAAGTAACTAATGTAGAATACACATGACAATTGCTACAAGTTCACCATATACATTATGCTTTCTCTGGTAATAAGTAAATGTGAGAGTATGGGCATATTGTACCCAAATCCAAATTATTTCACAGTGACAGTCTATCTCCACTTGGAAAACAGCCTCAGGTGATGCACAACAATGTTATGAAGTGGGAGCAACTCAGGGATGGTGGAGAACAGCACCGGTGAGATTGGTGAGAGAATCACACAGACCAGACCATGTGGAATGGGAATATATTTTCATGCTGGTGAAAGCAGCTTTATTTATGTCCTCCAAAAGGAAGGACATTGTACAAATGCTGTAAACAAGCTAATGAAACCCAATTGTGTCAAGATTATCAGTGGACAAGCAAGAGAACAAAACCGCAGAAAATACAGTGCCAACAATTGAATGAGAAAGTCAGATGCACTAAATTCAGGTCAGACTATGTATAATTTATCACTCACACTGAATGAACCTTGTAAACATTATTTATTTATATTTCCTAGGTGGATGCTGTATGCGATTACTTACTGTTACTATATACAGTAGGTTCTCCAAGCCAAACGAAATCATTTTATTTTATATCAAATGATGGCAGCTATGAAGCCCCTGGGGCTAGACAGGGCAATGGATGTTACCTTGAACACAGTAGAGCTATGATTGGAATGTCCACAACAATCTTGCAGTTGCAACACTGCTTTTTTCAGCATATAATATAGTTCAGTATTTTTCAGACAGGTGGTGGTGTATTCAGTGTCCATCTCCTGCTATAGACACACAGGAGGGTGGCTTGATAGCCCAGATTAATATCTAGTAGTGAAGTAAATCCACTTGGATCCCACAGAGTGGGGGCCCTTCTGTACCTCTGAGCATCTGGACCTCAAAATGGGATCCAGGGGCGGGCTGGGCAGGGGGGCATTGGGCCGCTCTGTCTGACAGCTATTTGGGCCGCCCCCCCCCCGTTGAATGCAATATTTAATGAATATTACAAGCGATGCACCTGCGTCATCAATGACGAGGCCGCATCGCGTGTCATGTGATGCGGCCGCCTGTGCCTCCCTCGGGCTGAACTTTGCCAGCTCGCGTCTGATGGGATCCCAATGTGGAGGACAAGACATAGCATCCATCCATGAACCAGTGCACATGCAACTGTTTCTCATTTTGCAGTTTAGGTCCTGGGTATCCATTAGACTGGCAGGATGTTTGCACACTATTATCCCTTCACAGTTGTAACAGCTTCCACTGGTCACCAGATAAATCTTTAGAACAATGTATGAGAGGGAGGTTTAGACCTATAGTAGCCTTAAGGACTTAAGGTTAGCGTAGTAAACATTTGTCTTTGGTGCCAGGTAGCCAGGAGCAGTAGATACTGGCAGTAACTGATGGTAGTAATAGTACACCAGGCGGTATACATAGGATAGCAAATGGTCAAAAACTGGAAACAAACAGGAATGTCAAGGTCAAGCCAGTAGGTCAGGATGGGCAGTGAGCAAGGAAGGTACAATAACAAAGCCAAGGGGTCGAGACGGACAGCAGCCAAGGAATATCCAGGAACAAGGCAACAGGTAGTCAATCAGAAGGTATTGGATACAGCAACACAGCAGGCTTCACAAAATTGCAGGGCAAGAACACTATAACCGTCAGGGAAGTTAAGCCCTCCCTGCTATTTAAAGTAATGTTGGCCGATCCTAAGGGCTGCTCAGAGACAAGTCCCT
This sequence comes from Mixophyes fleayi, assembly GCF_038048845.1. Taxonomy (NCBI): domain Eukaryota; kingdom Metazoa; phylum Chordata; class Amphibia; order Anura; family Limnodynastidae; genus Mixophyes; species Mixophyes fleayi. The sequence goes on from NC_134404.1 coordinate 75,633,900, forward strand.
CTGCAGCAATACACTGCAGTAACACAGTTGACCACGTAAGCAGTCGGACAAAGCATCCCGGTGGCTAGACAACAAGCCTGGACATAAAGTGGAAGCCAGATGAGCCGGCTGCCTAGCAACAGCTGGGATGGAAGATTCAGAGTGAGACTTTGCAATTAGCGCAATAGCTCACAACAACAGGTTAGACCATTAATGTCCTTTACTATGATCTAAGAATGGGGAGGGGGGATTCTGGGTAACAAGAAACTCTCCCCAAGAGCGTGCTGTGGGTGACGGTGTCTTGTTTATTTTCTCTATGCACTTACAGGTCTTATTAATCTTTATGTCAAGATTGCTAAAATGCTGACCTGGGGGGAGGACCTGGCCCATGGGGGCATGGGGATCTGGTATTATTGGTCGTAGCAATGATATTGGTGCTCCCCTTTCTACATTAGCTCTATAACACTTTTTATTAGGTGTTATAGGTATTGGAAAAAGGTAAACAATAACAACAAAAATATATATAACAGAAAAAAATATATATAAACATGTTTAAGTGATGGGGAGGGGTAGTGAAGGTAGGTGTAAAAGGGTGAGGAGAAGAGATATCACAGTTATGAACATAAAAGAAATTGTACAAAAAAACCCCCCAAAAATCTAAACCGGATGGCAGACATACCTTCTAAGGAGCGTGAAGGTGGGCTCCATCTGGAGAAGGCAAGGCAAGTATGAGGGAATGACTGTGTATTAATAAAAATAGCTCAAAAGAAATCTAAGTGGATTAAATGGTATTTAAGGGTGGTTAGGCCTCATAAAAGCTCATCCAAGGGGACCATGTGCCTTGGAGTTCGAAGGTGTGTTATGGAAGGTAGCAGTTATGCACTCCATACGGTAGGTTAAACAAATACTATGAATAGTGGCGATTAATGAAGCTTCTTCTATCATTCATGGAAATTGTCCATTATCCATTGCACCTGTTTCACACTTCATTGGGGATCAGAAGATACTCCAAGAATATGTGGCTTTTAGATAAAGCTACTCTCCAACACCAAGATATTTCCTGTACCTTTACAATCCCTCTTTTGTGGTGGTTATTGATTTCTCCACTTTAGTAGGGAAAAGACCTCCTAGATAGTATGGATAGACAATGGAAAGAAAGACCCATGATTTCATCTAATTAAGTCACATTATATCCATTCAATAAAATCAAACGTGATTTTAGCCAATGAAAACACTTTAACTTTCAAGTAGTGAAGCCAAATTGAATTCAATTGAAACCATGCGGCTTCCGCTTGTGACAAGGCAACAGCGATCTCAATAAATTACACCACTTCTTGCTGTATCAGAGAGAGAGAAGGGAGCAGAAGTAGTCAGAGTCACCCCTCGTGTTCATGTGACCTCAAAGCGTCATGAGCTGCTGGCTAGTTGCCACCATTGGTCCATTTAATTCTATGGGTAGCATCAGAATAAAGTGATTCGACAGCCACCCATAGAAATGAACGGCTTGGGTCATCGACAACTACAGGTCCCTGCACTAAAAATAAGCTTCTGCCAGTAAAAGGTGGAAAGAATAAAGCTTAGCTGTCCCAGCAGTGTCAGGATACAGGGCGATCGCACTGTCTTTATTCTCTAGACATCGACCATGGGTAACATTAGATACATTAATGAGTGTATTTAATCTTTGGTAATAGATAGCAAGAGACTTGTATTTGTAAAATAGACTGTTTGAGTCAACAAAGGTGCATATATCCTTTAATGAAATGATGGCCACTAAAATCACCCCCCTAGTGGCTGACCTAAAAAAAAAGGTCAGTTTACAATTTCACTTTATAATATATATGGGGGGCATGATGGCCCTGTGATTAGCATTGCAGCCTCACAGCGCTGGGTGATGGTAAAGGGGGGCCCTGCAGTGTTGGTCCATCCACCATGGAGGCCCCTTTCTATGCGGAGACTGGTGAATGTGCAATGAAGCCCTGTTAAGGTTTTAAGATCCAAACACCGGGGACTTTAATAGCAGTTAGACCAGCATTGCCACACTTCACATTTTGCTACGGGACTTGGCAAGTAAGTGTTACCCCCTGTGAAACCACACAGTGCGAGTTTATGAACTCATGTGAATAAAGCAGAAGGACACACATGATCCATTGCTCTAAATTAACTTTCAATGTTTCCCTGTCTTACATTTTATTTGCATTTATTGTTCTTGTGCGTTTGTTTACAATGTGTTATTGTATGTAGTATGTATATATGTTAATAGGAACATGGTTACATAAACTAGACAAGGTATTCTTAGATGATGCCAGGTGGAATGTAGATCAGAGATAAGTGAGGACAAGATGTCTGGGTTAGATAATTGGTGTACGAATCTATAATGCTATCAAGTCTCTCCTGTTTAGTCAACAAGATCATTGTTGTACTAGTAAATCTGGGAGCTGCCGCATCACACCAAGGACATCTAGGTGAGTTAATTGAGGAGCGGGGTGTGTAGAGGCACGGTGAGGGGGCTTTGTGCTTTTTTAAAAAATATTTCAAAATTGTCCCTTGCAATGCGGCGGCTCCCAGTCAAAGATAGGCTGGAAGGCTGGTGACCTCATCACTGCACGGTATGCTCCCAGTCTATCACTGTCTGGGAGCCGCTGCATTAATAACATCTAGGTAAGTTAATTGGGGAGGGGACTTTGTGGTGGAGATGGGCAGTGAGGTGGGTTTGTGGTGTAGAGGGACAAGGAAGGGGGGTTTGTGACAAGGTCATTTCCAAGAACCCACTAGGACGTGCAGCCCTCACACCCTCCTGGTTCAGTCCCAACCAGGGCAACATCTGTGTGGAGTCTGCATGTTCTCCCTTTTTTGGTCAGGGTTTAATCCAACAGTATAAAGCCACACTGGTAGGTTATCTGGCTTGGGACAGTGGCAGATCCTGGTGGGGGGGGGGGGGCAATCAGGCAATCGCAGGGGTGTGCTGTCTGCAGCCGAACAGCATGTGCAGGTCCAACAGAGAATCCTGCCTGGCCACTCTAAATGTGTTTTAAACACAGAGTGGCCGGGTAGCATACTCTGCCTGCCGACAAAGACCACGGACCGACACAGACCCCCCCTCCCCCAAAAGAAACATTTGGATCTGCCCCTGGTTTTGGATGAAAATTGACCCTAGTATATGTGTTTGTTTAGTAGAGAATTAAGACTGAAAGTTCCACTGAGGCAGGGCGTAAACGGACTTTGTAAAGTGCTGTATGATGTGCTGGAACTATATATATAAAGGATAATGATATGTCTGCCTAATGAAATGCTTCCTGCTACTTTCCAACTGCCTCCAATACTGTGCATTGTACATATCTGCATACTACAGGCTCTCTCTAATCATAGTAAGAGCTGCCAGGGTGGTTGATTACTGTGCATATTCGGGGGCAGCCCTAGGGTGGGTGTTATCCCATTCTGATCCTGACCCTTCTAAAATAATCTCTGCCACCAATCTCCTACCAAGATGCTTACTATCTACCTGCAGAGTCTGAGCATTGTTTAGCAATGTCCAACATTTTCTGAACACCATTAGTAAAGAGAAGTGTCTCTTCTTTAGAAAAATTTGTAAAATGCCGGCTTAGAGGGATGTATATAATACTGTCCTATTTGCCTCTGAGGCAAGGTTTTCACATTGCCTTGTGGTTGACGTAGCCCGGTTGCACAGTACGGGAAGGAGCTTGTACAGCACATTTGCTGTGAGAAAGGGAGAGCCCGTTGTGTACACTCAATGATGAAAATGGTCACTTAGCTGCGAGAAGGTTAAGTTTTGTATTGTAATAGAAGCAGAGGTGGGCCTTATAGTTCTGCTGTTTGAGGCAGCAACTAAAACTGCATTTTAACCACCTGTCAGAAAATGTTCTGCTTAACTCCAAAATATGACATATTTAGGCAGGAAATACCCCTTTTTGGGTATAACGCACTTAATAATATCCCTCTCTACCTAGTGCAGGAATCATTTCTGGGCCAGCACATGACAGAGATCTCTAAGAATATCTACCTCACTGGCCTCTGACTGCCTATCTACCAATATGGTATAAATTACTTTTTTTAAAAAAATTAATTGATTGCTAGTTGTTGCCTCCACAACCTGTTGTCTGATACAGATCTGTATATACTTGATTACAAGCAGAATTTTTTCTTTCAGTAGAGGGTAAAGTTCATCCTCAATATTACATCATACTTTCTGGGAATCTGGGAGACTTCCAAATTCCGGGTAGGTCTCCCGGACTCCCGAAAGAGCAGGCGATTCTCTAGAAACCTGCCCAAAAGGGAGCCTAAATAACGCGATTCTCTGTAAATTGCACCATTTTGACCCCGCCCCCTGCAACAAAATGCCGATTTTGTCGCGGAGACCAGGTCAAAATGACATGATTCGCTGCATCTCATCTGCTTCCGCTCTCCAGGATCTCCCGGAACGCAACAATGGAGAGTTGGCAACTCTGTGTCACATCTCAGATCAATAAAGTTTTGTTTCACATGTTGTAATTTTCTATATCATTTTAGTGAAATACATAAGAACAGATTCCACCAATCTGACCCCTACATTGTCAAAGCAACTGCATAGATTTTTTTTAGAATAAATCCTCTACCCTCACTACAACTATTGCACCTCTGCAATTCTGTATAAACTCATCCTCGCTTGCGCTGGCTTTCCATGATGCTCCAGGACTCACAGCCTAGAATTTGACAGTAAAATGCTGTAGGGGGAGGTTGCCGACCTGGGACCAAGCGGTTTTGTCTAGCTGGTGACATCAAGTGTCTACTCCAGAAATAAAACATATCATGGTTCCTGGTGGATCCTAACTTATTACATAAAGTATAGATACACAAACATAATGCAGATGGTTTTACAGTCCAATGAAGCACTTTTTGTAACAGCAATTTAAAATGCAACCTGGTGACGTTATCTGCCATGGAAATTATTAATAAAACAAAGTCTATATATAAATATGTCCTCATTTGTGTCATGATAGCTAAACATCCCATTTAAAAAAAAAAATGCTTTAATAGCCATTGCAGGGCTTATCCACTTACGAGCAGGTCACTGATGGTTGTTACTGCTGATTTGTAGTATTTTGTAGGCGCCATACAGAAGTGAAAAGGTTAAGACTGCTGTATTTTCTTTTATAAGCTTTAGAAGGGTCCTTCCACTGGAATGGCTTGTCCTTATGTATAACGTTTCACCTTTGCGTTTTCATCTGTTTTTGCTTGGGAACTGTAATAGAAAAAGACAGATCAGTGATATGGATACAGCACATATGAAAGAGTCATCATACAAGGCGGTTCAGAGGTCACGTTTAAAGCAATAGGACTGATAAGTAGGTAAAGTACTGATTGGCCGAGGTGACTTCCACTTCAAAGTGTTTTGTCCAGTACTGGAATCAGAGCTAGAAGCAGCTGTTTCTCTCGTTTGGTTAGACGTTACATTCTCTCTCTATCCAGGAGGAGGATAAGGTTTCACGTCTCCGTATGACAATAAGTGGAGTTCACCATTTTCTTGAACCCTGCTGTGATCATTTAGTGGTCATGACATCACACAATTGACCCCTGCTCATTGTTTAGGAAGGTGTAAGATAATTCCCACTTGTTGCTGACACTCAGGAGGTTTTCTTATCTCGATTAAGTTTTCTGAAGGACTGACCGGCTACTTGCTAACTGTGCTGTTTATTTACCTATTTTACTGTAAAATTGTTTCGTTTAAAACCAGGATCAGAGTCAGAACCATAACTAAACTATTAAAAGGCGCTTCTGGAACAGGGAATGAGAACATGGTACCATCAAAGAGAAGATAAGTAGAAAAGTATAGTAAGCTAAACGTTATAAAATGCACATTTTTGTACCAATAGTATGTTTACTATAACACAAATGTTTCTATGTTGTAGAATGACAATATCACAATAAATCCCAGAGTTGTTCAATATGAAAAATATTCATATATTAAAAGTGTTTGTAAAGAATAGTTCTGCTCACAAGTCCCTAGTCCCCAAAATTTTATTTGGTGATCAGAGTATGGGTTGATGTGGTGGGTCCCCTGACATCATCATTATCATCATCATCATCATCATCAGCTATTTATATAGCGCTACTAATTCTGCAGCGCTGTACAGAGAACTCACTCACATCAGTCCCTGAAGCCATTGGAGCTTACAGTCTAGATTCCCTAACATACACATACATAGACAGACACATAGACTAGGGTTAATTTAATAGCAGCCAATTAACCTACAAGTATGTTTTTTGTAATGTGTGGGAGGAAACCGGAGCACCCGGAGGAAACCCACACAAACACGGGGAGAACATACAAACTCCACACAGATAAGGCCATGGTTGGGAATCGAACTCATGATCCCAGTGTTGTGAGGCAGAAGTGCTGACCACTAAACCACCGTGCTGCCCAACATCCAGCATGTATGCATGACATTCGGCATGTATGTATGACAACCGGCAGGTATGCGGGCTGCGCTCTTCCCTGTAGCATGCTGTCACGGGTAGAGTCTTATTAAAGGACAACACGCTGTCTATCTGAAATAAGACCAGCAGAAACAAGCAGAGTGGGGCAGCCTCTCCTCGCTCCTGCCAATGTATCCACTTATTTGCTTGCTGACATATAGGGACTCTCGTACCCACCTCCTCCCTAGTCACTGTTGACCAGCAGCCACAATCACTGTTAGTTTTCTGCTTTACTAAAGACAATTTTGCGTTTCTCTGCAAAACCCTTATGCTGGTCACACTCGAGTTGATACGGTCGGCTAGAGCCCCAACTCCCAGGATCAGTGTTCAATTTTACCACGCACGTGGGTGATGAAGCTCAACGAGATAGGGTCGTTTGTGTTTTGCTTTGACCAGCACTCTTCTGTCTTACACTTTTTTCCAGAAGGTGACTGCCCACACAATACCTGTCATCTACCAAACACTTGTTCTAACTGCTGCTGTTCCTCCAGGTGCTCCGGTTCCCTCCTCCCACACTCCAAAAACATGCTGGTAAAGCTGGGTACACACTACAGGGTTTTTGGCCCAATAATCGTCTCAACCAGCCAACATACGACTGCTGGTTCGAAAGTCGGGTCAGTGTGTGTAGTGACACGATGGTCGAAAGTCTGCCCAAATGGATGATTGTCGCCTCATTTGGTTGGTCGTACCGTTCAATATTTTCCGATCAATCAGCTAACGATCATGTAGTGTGTATGCACTCATGCTCACGATCTCCATAGAGTTTGCAGAGCTGGGCTCTTTTCAGCTGATGTTAGCACTGAATGTCAGAGTGAATAAATATAGAGAGTGTTGTAGAAGGAATAATTCATTTGTTCGTTCTGAGACAGAATATTTTGTTTCAGAGTCACAGAAGCACAGAAGCTAACGAAATTCGTTAGGACATGTGGATAGCTATAACAAGGCGGTTTTAATCAGTATGACAATGTGACAGTAGTGAATGAATGAATATTGTGCTGTCATTCTCCGGACTAGAGGACCAGATAAAGGACCAGAAGAAGAGCACAGATCTGAAGGTGAATGGTGTCAGTGTGTATGCATGAATCGTCAGACTGATCGGACATTCAGTCGTAGGTATAATCGTTTGAGATAGCACGTCAGTCGGAAAAATTCTTCAGTGTGTACCCAGCTTTAGTGAATAGGCTTCCGACAGATATGGACCCTAGTGTGTGTATCTGCGTGTGTGCGGTAGGCAATCTAGACTGTAAGCTCCAATGGGGCAGGGACAGATGTGAGTGATTACATATTCGCTGTGCAACGTAGTGTAATATGATTGACGCTCTATAAACAATAATAATATTCTTGTCTTCTAATTTTACAATACTTATCAGTTGAGCATTCTTAAACCTGTTCTACCTTTTGTTCTGAGTATTACAAATAACTTTATTTTTCTCCTTTTTATGACCTCATTGTTCCTCATTTTACTTTCCTGGTGCTATGCCTCTTTCTCCATGTCAATTCATTCATCCAGCTCACGATTCAGTCATAGGGGTATATTTAATAAACTGCGGGTTAGAAAAAGTGGAGATGTTGCCTATAGCAACCAAATCAGATTATAGCTATCATTTTGTAGAATGTACTAAACAAATGACAGCTGCGGGTAAATGTATCAAGGTGCGATTTTGTAAATCCAACGATTTTCTCGGGAAAGTTGAAACTTGCTGATGTATGAAGCTGAGATTTCATGTAAAATCGCCAAAGTTGTGTTTCTGTTAAAATCGCTATTTTTACAGCAAGCATGTTCTGGATTGGATTACATATATGGGGCCCTTCTGGCTGAAGATAAGAAGACTGCAATCAACAAAGGGGTCCTCCTGGCCAGAAGAACTGAAGATTTTTCAAAGCATGGACTTTGCGATACAAATTTATTTGGGACATTTACCAGCTGGACTTTGGAATTACAAATACTTTTGGACATTTCATGCAGGGACTTGGGAATTACAAATACTTTTGGACTTAATTTTTGGATTAAAAGATGCTGACGAAAGAAGAAGAAATATGATTGGTAAGTATTTTGGGGTTTTCTTATTTTTAATAAATAAATGTGGCATTAATGAGAGTGTGCATTGTTTTTCTTGGGGTTTTATTATTTTTATTAAAATGTGGTGGTTTTAAACAGGGAGTAGTGGTTTATTTAACATTTTGTTTTTTGGAACTACAGGTCCCAGCCAGCCTTGGGTGTCAGTGCATGTTGGCACTTGTGGTTCTCCAAGTGCCAGCATGCCCTGGCTGCCATGGGTATGCTGGTGCTTGTTGTTATACAACTATCAGCATGCCCACACTGTTTATGGCAGCCCAGGCTGGCTGGGACTTGTAGTTCCACAAAACAAAATGGCGTCCATTTATTTTTTTTACACTACTTTCGCCATTATCACCCTACTACCCACAGCCCAGGGGGGTAGGAAGAGCCCTAGTGCTTTCAGCACTAGGCTTAGATGTCCCTAGAGGGAGGGCCTCACGCCTGTTGTGGTTTGTCATTATGGCAGGGGGCCGTGTGTGTCCCTGCTATTGTGCCACGAACCCCAGGCTGGTTTGCATAGTGCTGATTATGTGAAAATCGGGGCACCCCACGCAAATCCCCCCCCCCATTTTAACGTAACCAGCAGTAGGCTGGCAGCACTAGGGTTAATAGTGGCCGGCCGGGGGGACCTCACGCTTTTGTTTTTAAAACTTTTATCTATTTTTAAACATTTCCCAGCTGCCGGGACCTCTGGCTGTATAGTCTGACAGTGTAACAGTGATGTGTTTACTAATCACGCTGCTACATGAGGACAAAACAGAAGAGTTAGCTAAACACAGGAGTGTTTGACATTGCAGCAAATCGCCAGAAATGACCAGCGATTTTTAAGATCAGAGTAAAAATCGCAGTTTAATACATCTGGTGACTTTGGGACTAAAATCATGAGTTATCACCTGCGATTTGCAGCGATTTTAAAGCGCTGAAAAAATCGGAGCTTGATACATTTACCCCCTAGAATCTGATTGGTTGCAATAGGTAACAGCTCCACTTTTTCAAACCTGCTGTTTAGTAAATATACCCCTTGTCTCCTCTCGTCAGCTTTCTTTCCCATTAGTATTTTGCACACAGGTCAGTACCGTCAGTATCCTGCACTACCTCTGTCCCTGCTTTTGTAAGAAATTAGTATCAAATCTATGATCAGAAAAGATGAGCAGGACATCCCAAGACCGACAATCCACCAGAATATATTTAGTGTTCCTGGTGAGAAATTAGCTCATACCATGAAAAACTTTTCAGGAAATATTTTCGTCCTTTAAAATAGCAGTCTGGCTCTAACAGTGGTAAGATATTAGCTGGCTTATCTATTGGAAATAGCTTATCTCTCGACAGAGACTCAGTGCAGCCACTGAGCAGAATTCCTTACCAAAAGAGGCAGCGCACAGTGTTCCTCTTTCATTTGGTCTCGTTATCTACAAGAGTTTGGAACAAGCAGCAATATGAATGCAAGCCTCATAGCTTCGTTCGTATCAAACTGTGTCCTTCAGATTCTAGAAAAGAAGCCAGAAAAAGCGGAAAATGGCACCGATGAGAAACCGCAGCCCTATGACAATGCCTATTTCTTTATACTCTTTGTCATGCTTTTCTATTCCTTCCTGGCCTTGACGGTGTTCTTTGGCTATATGCGCTCCAAAAAAGAGGTTCAGAAGAAGGATCCCTACGTAGAATTTATAGAAGGAAAGGAAAAGGAGAAGAAATGGAGAGACCGGCCTGTTGACAAATTTGATTTTGAAGAAGAAAGCATACCATAAATGATGTCACCTCTCAGTCTGACCACAATGCCAGCCCGCCAGCAAAAGAGGGTAACACTTCATAAAAAACTGGGGGAATTAAGACATTTCAGGTTTGAATGTGACGGATGAATCTCAATATTTCTAAACGGAGATACCACCATAGGCAATAGAAGAGGACAGTAGCTAATGATTGTCTTTCTTTATAATAAATGGAAATAAGTATGACCGAGACACATGAGGGATCTCTCCTGAACTTTCAGTAATACATGAAGTCTGTGGCATATCTGGCCTATGCTGGCTTGTATTTAAATAGTTCCTTTGTGGATTTATTAAAACAACTATCTGCAATGCGCTTTCTGATGCATAACAGACTGTAGAGGAAACAAATTAAATGGATGATGGGCCATTTTCTGAAACAGACTTTAAAGTTACTACACGAACGCAACACCAACTGGCTTTACTGACAACACATTTCTGGATTTATTGACAGCACATTTCTGGTTTTATCTTTTATTCGTAAAGCTACAACATACCCCGCAGCTCTGTATAACATGGAGACAAGGCAAATGTGCATTTATAGCAATGCAAGAAAGATACACTGAAACAGAAGGTGGGGGATCCATGCTCGTTACAGCTCACTGTCTAGAAGTATAAAGAGATGCAACATTGTATTTGTTCACAAACAAAGCACAACTATTAGGTAGCATCTTATATGATGCAATATTTATTTATACACAATGTAAACTAAACTCTGTTGATTTCATGTGATGACTCTTCTTTGCAATGTTACTTGTACATTGTGTTTTATAATCTTCAAACCATTGGTATCAATTGTACACATTAGCCAAGTCATAATAAAATCATGAGAATGTAACTATTGTAACCGTGAAGAGGTGTTAATACCAAATGCCCTAGGGTGATGCTGTGCTGAATAGATAGTAAATATAAAAATATTCCTATTACTATGCAGCCTTTTTCTAGTACAGATGTATTAGAGCTCAATCTTTGTCCCATACCGCACATTCCCTGTCTACCACAGCCCAGCGTGGATTCTACTTCAATCACACACCACTCCGTTGTGAAATTCGGCTGTTATTCATAATCTGGCTGCCCACTATTGTTTTAGACCAGAGCTGAGATCACAAGCACAGGATCTTCTCTCTCCTCCTGTAAATGTTTTTGATTTTCCATTGTTATATATATATATATATATATATATATATATACATATACACTTATATACTATGCAGCTTTAAGAGGAGTGGCTTTTCTGAAACACTTTGCTCATGCAAATAATTCTTCTTGTCTCAGGTCTAATGATACCCCTGTCCTCTCCTCCAACTGCAAAATATCACTATGTCCAGTAACAAAACATTAAACTCATTGGTAAAGAAAAAGCAAGCACAGATAAAACAAAATATCTAATTAGGCTAGAAAATAAACCTGTAAAACATTGTCGTGCAGATTTCTAAGAAACGAACGCAATAAAATAAAATTCTATAAAAATAATTATTTGGGTAATAACAACCACACCTCACCAAAGTAGTAGAACCTCATGTCATGTGAACTATGGATTTGGGAGAAACTCATATCCACTGGTCTCTGCACCCTCATGGCGATCCACAGCTCATAGTTTGTAGAGTTTTAGGGCTAGATTTACTAAGCTGCGGGTTTGCAAAAGTGGGGATATTGCCTATAGCAACCAATCAGATTCTAGCTTTCATTTATTTAGTACCTTCTACAAAATGATAGCTAGAATCTGATTGGTTGCTATAGGCAACATCCCCACTTTTTCAAACCCGCAGCTTAGTAAATCTAGCCCTTAATGTGAACTGCTGTAGACAGAGGTTTTTGGCATATCTTGTTCAATCAGTCGACAAACTCTTTCATAGGGGTGCCGTAGATGGTGGGGGAGTTTCACATGGGACTATCTATCTATCTATGAAACGAATGTTACACAACAGTTTAATAGCCAACATAATAATATAATGCCTTGAAAAAGACCCTGGACTGTGGGTTGAAACGCGTTGGCGGCTGGTGACCCGGTTATCGTGTGTACAGGTGACAGTGCTGTTTATATTGGAACTGAGCTGCAGCAGTGTATATTATACGCATGCACTTTTATGCTTTACACTTGGTACGGGTCCATACTATTGACTCTATTCATTCAGATTGTTTTTATGGAAAATAAATGTGCTTTGTGATAATGCACTATTGTGGTTGCTTTGCTTTCTCTTCTCTTTATATCTACATGTTGGAGTTGAGTGAAAGAAAACATACATTGCAACACTGTTAAGGGAGCAGAGCACAACCCTACAGGCGCATATTGATCTTCTGTTATGTAAGCATATACCCTAAGGGGGAGTGAATTGAAGAATATACCACGGGTGCTTACTGGAAGTTTGCATTGACATCACCTATTCTTGAAGATTATCTTATACCCCATAGTGGTGGTGGACTTTATCAAGTGTCCTACGTTATTATGCCATGTCTTTTCTTTTGTTTCTTTTTTGTTTTTTCTTGTATTATGTACCTCGCATGACGAGAGGATTGAGGTGATACAGTCCTCTGTTCAGAAGTTCCCTGTGAGTCTAAGACGGTAGCGCCAGTGTACGTACCCATTTGTGTGTACTGTGTATTTATTTTTTGAGTGTTTGGTGGAAGCTCTGGGGTCGGTACACGGCTGCACACTTTAGTGAAGCGCCCTTAAGGTCTGTTCTATTATACTTATAATAATATAATAGCTAGCCATGAAGACTCTGAAAAAACTTGTAAATGTAAATGTCCCAATGAACAGTGTTGTGTAGCAAGTATAGAGAAAATAGCTACAGAAGGCATTGCTCTTCTATGAAAGAGCTCGATAAGTTTGGTATTAGTTTGTCACACACTAGATGTAAAATACAAGGTATTCTACTTAAGAGAGCTAAAAGTAACATTCACAAGAGTATATGTAAAAGCTCCATGAACATATCTGGACTTAGGGGAGAGGTTTATGAAGGATTTTTTCCTGTGCATCTCAGTCTTCCTGTCTGTAGGTAAAGCTTGTAGCATTTTATCTAAAGGTTAAAATTGATGCTAACATAGAGCAATAGCCTGTACTTGACCAAATAACTAGGGTACATAGAACTTTTGGGCCTGCAGTCATCTTCTGACACAACCTGCACACAATTCGCTTTTCAAATGCAAGCATGGAACCGGAGTGTAGTTCCAACTGTATTCAAATACAAGCGGATCTCAATATGCGTTTACAATTGAATCTGGGATTAAGAACGCTCTGGCTAAACGTTACTTGCCATATGTAGACAAACAGAACAAAGTACAGGATGCGCACATGCATATGAAGGCACATCAGAACACATGCACAATTTTTTTTTTAAAAAGTAAATTAACAACTCTTAGTACTATAATCATTAATAAAAAAAATTGTTAAATTTTTTTCTTTTTTTTCATTTTTTTTTAATAGTAAATATATAAATCAGGATCTTCTAAATGCGTACTGTACATACAATCTGTTTCATGGTCTGTCTTCCTTGCATACACATGTTCTATGCTAGCTAGTGGCATGCATACATGTAGCTTTAAAAGCAAAGACTATGCCGTGTAAGTCATGACTATCAGTCTGTCCTGTAGCTGGTGCAAATGATATGGCTAAAAGAACACGTACTTAAGAGAATCCAAGGCTTGAATCGGCTGCATCTGTGTTGCACGCCTTACTGTACATTGCCTACGTTCAACCGCTCTTTACCTCTCCTGTTCCGCCCTTTGTAGGCAGCCGTAAGTCTCATTTGCGTTCAGACATGACTTTTATGCAAATCCGTTCATTGGTGTAAGGCTCATTTCTGTGCATGCGCAGAGCTATTTCAGGCCAGATTCAGCACAAATGGACCTACGTTCAAAGATGAATCAGGCCCTTTAAGTCCTGTTGTGTTAATTAATTTGTGAATGTTACATAGTATCTATTCATTTTTTTATTTGATTTTAGATTTAGTGACCATGTATTTTAAAATAAATGTGTCCTCTTAGATTATTGCTCAGTAGGACAAAAGTCAATCATACTGTTATTGCAGGTTTCTAAATGCAGCTTTTATTTAATACATTGCCTTATACTTGTTAATGACAGTTTACACCACAAAGAATCATTTATATCCAGTGCAGGGAGCACATACGAGCAGCATCATATCCAGCAGCAACAAAAGTAATCAACTCTATCCAATGATATAAAAACAATGAAGAGAAGCACAGACTAGAGTCAGATAGGCAAATATATGTATTTAGTTGCAATATGCACAAACCAATAGATCAAAGTCATCTGAATGTAGAAGCCCCTAAAAAGTCTCACTCAAACCTTTAAACATCTGAACTTCAGATATGAACAAGATATGGATTCTTTAAGGGGTTAAAATTCAGAGGAAGGAAAAATTATATTATTCTTTCCACTAAAAATATCTGAATATTTTTCCTTCTATGTTCTCGTTGCATGCCACATATTATTGAAACATGTCCTTATAGATTATCATTATAAGCTTGGCCATAATCACATCAGTTTGTGTGTTGCTGGAGTATGGAGCGGACACAAGAATCACATTCTCCAGTTATTCCGTTAGCCCTCACTGTCCTGGCCAAGGAATGTATGCGGCAGATTCTGCCGCAGACCCTCTAATACTTTATAAACTTGTGTATAATATGTGAATTGAAATATAGCATGTTTATGTGTGTTTGTTCTATAAATAAAAATATTAAAATAAGTAGTTTATTTTTACACTGTACTGAAAAAGAAGAACGGTAATAAAACTAGGCGTTTTGTGACTTTCGAGCTGTTTTTGGACTCTAACCACCACTGTGTTCTGCAGCTAAAACATGATGTCAGCTGTCCTTTACCAACAGTTTGAAAGACACAAGCTGCCTAAACGCTGCAGTAAGGGCAGCTCATGAACACCGACATCAAATGGGAATGATTGTCCTGGCTGTGGTGCCACAAGATTGTTTGTTGCATGTCGTGACACCGGAGAAGAATTGGTGCTGTCCAAGGTCTATAACTATATATTTGTCCAGTCTATGTCATAACTGAATATTTACGTGCTCTTCGGTCACATACAGAAATACAGGGACAGTTTATCTTGTGAAACAATGGAAAACTGCTCAGCTACACTAACTTATCCCATTATACCACTATTTGTAACCACCAGAACTACATGTGATAACAAGGAACTGCAAGAGATGTAATAATCATATTGTTTTCCTTCATTGTTTCACAACTGCAGTCCTCATAACATTCTTGTATCTATTACAGATATTACTTAGCCAGGGTTATCACTTGAGGATTATCATACAAGGAGGTTTCTGAGCAGTAACTCAAAGACCCAACTGAATCCAATCCGCTATATAAATAAATGATAATGATGATGATGATGAATCCGCATAAGGCTAGCACTGTGGCAGGTTACTGTGGTCAGATGACCACACAGACATAGACTGATAATAGTCATCTTCTCACTGCATTTCCCAATATGCCAGAAAATAATCCAATTGGTTTCAATCAAATTGTTATTTGATATATTGCATTCTTCCCAGGGACACGCAACGTGCAACATCCTGGGTCCCTGATAAATGTAGAGACAGTCCAAGGGAAGGATCACCACCAAAATACTCTGTTTGAAAAGGGAAGGTATTTGGTATATCTCATATTTACAATGGATAAACCCTTTAAGGCTGCTGCACACAGTACGTCTTTGGAAAATTTTAGCATATTAGACCAAAACTTAATTTTATTGAGACAGACTTGATGTGATATGGTGGAAAGCGGGATGAATGAGCTATGACCCCCATCTGTAAGGTTATCTTTCATGCCAGCAGTGCAGGAAGAAGCGTTAGGACATGTTGTGAAAATATATCTGGTTGCTCAGCTCATATGTGGCCAAATTGCTCTCTGGTGATCAGACTACATAGCTAGATGAGTGCATTGTAGGCTTAAGAAACCTGCACTAGTAGGGTAGTAGCAGCAAAGTTTTCACAGCCCTCTCTCTCCTCAAGCACCCCCAACAGTTTATGTTTTGATGTTTTCATGATCTAACTGATTAGGCCAGGTACAATCTTCTATATTTCCAGAGGAAATTCCTGAAAGTATGCTCCACAGCTGTCTATCACACTGCCTGCTGCAAAGAGGTGAGATTGACAGTAGTTTTGCCAATAGACAGCTACCAACTATTAGGCATGCTGGCGTTTTCGTTACACTACTGTCTAACAACTGCCTGTTCAGATATTTTAACAGGTCATGGGGTATATTTACTAAACTGCGGGATTGAAAAAGTGGAGATGTTGCCTATAGCAACCAATCAGATTCTAGCTGTCATTTATTTAGTACCTTCTACAAAATGACAGCTAGAATCTGATTGGTTGCTATAGGCAACATCTCCACTCTTTCAAACCCACAGTTTAGTAAATATAGCCCCATGACTGATAAGCTGAGGGTTATATCTCACTATAGATATAAAGCACTGTAGAAAACAGCGGTCCTGCATTCAGAATAAAGCCAATAAGTGATTTCAATATTGCAGTGTGAGAAATCAAAATATAATTTAAACAACTGTATTTTTGTCAATCCCTCTTGAAGAAACATGCCAACTGATCTACTATAAAAAAATATTTACTCCCCCTTTAGGTATTTTTCATATTTTATATACCTACATCATGGATTTAATCATGAATTCTAACCCCTGGTCAACAAAAAAATAATTTGTAATGTGAAAATAAATCACTAAAAGTTTACTCTTGGGTGATGATTTAAAGTTGAACATAAAAGTTGTCATATTGTATAAATGCATAAATAGGAGTCTATTCACTTATTTCCATGTCCGTATTTTGAGCTTCAAACATAAATTTAGCATATAGATGAGTGCGGAGCAAATATGATGTAACCATGAACGTAAAATCAAAAACTGCATCTCTCTTTTGTAGGTGGAAAAAGTATTTTAAACATACATGAAGAAACAAAATACTACGAAAGTGGTGTGATTAAGTTACACCTGCATGCACTTACAGTACGTCACTTGAATGCTGAAGTGCAAGGGGATGGAAGTGTCAGATCCATACAGCTCACAATACTGGAACAAGTTGTGTGCGTGTGCAGTGCAACAATTTCATATGTGATGTGCCAATCTGTGATGCGCAAATGCACATGCAACCACTTCTATTACCCCCCTTAGTCTTATCAGATGCTAAAATCTTTCTCTACTTGGTATAAGGCAGAATTCTCAGAATCTCAGAATTTCAAGTAAGTTTTCTTAAAAAAGGGTCTTTTTTTCACCCTCCCATAAAGCACAGATATGTGACGTACCGTGGCATTATTGTCGTCCCATGGGCGCTATCTCCAGTCTCTACCATGGAAGACTCTCAGACTTGTTATAGATATATTGGTGACCACCCTAACAACTGTCCTTCTGGCATGGAGGTTCAATTTTGGAGGTCAGTCTGTCCAAGCCACATTTACAGTTGTGTCATATACTCTGCATTTCTTTATAATGGACTTGACAGCGGTTGTAGTCATTTTCCGATTGTCAAAATTGCGACAATCTCACCGTGCCCATTTTAAGTGACAAGAATCTATCACTGGCTATATTTTTTACAGTCGCAATTTATATAAGCCGGGTGGTGCATGTTTTCTGTCTGGTTAATGGTAAGTCTGTATTTCCTCCTTGTCGCCCTTATAGTAATCGTCATTTTTAGGTTGGTATAACTATTGTCTCAATTATGACAATCAAAAAAACGTACCCCATCCCTTGACAGTGATCCAGGGGACATTAAAACACTTTGAAATCTTCTTGGATCCTTCTTCTGATTAGTGCTTTCAGTAACCTTTTCTCAGATTTGCTTTGAAATGCAACTATCCAACTGGGAGAGCTCTTACAGACAGGTGCATTTAGTTTTAAATCAATTGAAACACTTTAATTGTACACAGGTGGACTCATTTAACTGTATGCAGGGGCGGATCTAGGCAACTGCTCTACCCGGGGCGATTTTAGGGGGGGGGGGGATTTAGGCCCCGCCCCCTTCTTAATTTCTAAGGCTGCTGACGGCTGCACAGTATGTGCAGGTCCGTTCAGCATTGGCAGTGTGCTGTCCCGCTGCTCTGATTGTGTTTAAAACACAATCAGAGCAGCCGGGCAGCACACTGTCAATGCTGAACGGACCTGCACAGTGTGCAGCCGTCAGCAGCAAGCCCCTGCTAGGGGGCCCCTGCGATCGCCCCCCCCCTGGATCCGCCACTGACTGTATGACCTCTGAAAACAACTGATTTCTCTACAGTACTTGATTTGTACACATTTGCAAGTTTATAAATACCTTTATATTCTGTATTCTTGTTCACATACCTCTGCTGCTTTGAGCAGACACTGGATAGCTGTATTTGTAATATAGTATGTTGTGTTAATGCTCGTTAATGTTATTAAATATAAACAGAAAATCGGGATCAGGCGCACAAGGGGAGGGGTTTGAATCAACGGGTATCTGAGTGACGAAAATACTTGCTAAACATGCATAAATAACAACACATCAGATATAATAATAAAAAAATGTTCATAGTCACAGTGACTATGAACATTTTTTATTATCACATTTTTTATTATTATATCTGATGTGTTGTTATTTATGCATGTTTAGCAAGTATTTTCGTCACTCAGATACCCGTTGATTCAAACCCCTCCCCTTGTGCGCCTGATCCCGATTTTCTGTTTATATTTATCCATTTGTGGAAATTTAGTAGGTGTTTCCAAGGGATAATCAGGCTGCATTCCCTATTCCCTTCACCAATTATCGAGGAGCGCAGAAAGAACACCTATATCTATTAATGTTATTAAATATGAAAGAAAAAGCACAAAAGCAAATGGGCAAAATGAAAACAATGTTAACAAGTTATAATAAGTAGTATTGTTTAACTATAAATTTTGGGATTAGTAAAACATATGGGTATGTATTGCTTTAACTGTGTTACATTGATTGAACTCTGCTGGTGTAATATAACATTACACCAATAAAACAGCTTCTAAAATATCATAAGCAATAGTAACAAATGTCCAGTAAAATGTTCTTTATTATACAGGAACCAATCAGACTATTACCATATATGAATATACATATTATAGGGCCTGATTCACTAAGGAAAGTAAATAAAAAATGAGTAACTTTGCACCATGGCAAAACCATGTTGTTTTGGAGTCTGAGGAGGGGGGGGGTGTGGTAATTTAAAATGTGGGGACAGATTTAAAGTTGGGATAGGGCATGTCCTAGATCATCATTAAATTTCAGTGTAACAATAAAGCTATCAAGTATTTGTCTACTACATGACAAAGCAGCCAGTATTTATCTTATGTGCAAAATAATATACTAATTTGCACTCCTTGGATTGTAACTTGGTTTTGTCCAGGAGAAAACTCATTTTTTTGCCTTACTTTCCTTAATGACTCAGGACCATAGTGTTTGATACCTACATAAAATGTTTCATTTACAATATTTTCAGCTGTTAGAAAGGACTTGGCACAGTTTGGACCTTGTGGCGATGGGACTGCGGTGCTTACCCATCTGGAGTTAGGGTTTGTCTTTCCTTTAGTGTCCCAATAAAAGACTTCATGTATGTTCCTATAAACTGACCATAATAATATCTTTCAACTCCAGCATATAATATAGCTTAAGTAGCCACTCACCAGACAGAAATCAATTTCACACTTGTCTTATATGCTGTAGATTTTCTCTAGGAATAAGATTTCTTAATTCCTTCACTCAGTTTGGGAGCTATTTCCCTTTGATCCAGATCCCTTCTATGAGAGTGTTGACTTACAGGCTGGCCAGCATTGCTGGATTTATCCTGCGTGGAGCAACTTCTGCCTTTCTATATTCACATATCCTTTATATACCTCTATTACTAAGGGTTATAATATATAAAGATATTTATTTTGTGACCACTAGACAATATCTTGCATCTCTTGCTGCATTGCGCCGTCAGTAAGGATTTTGTGGTAAAGCACATGTGAAACATTTTTTAAAAATATGAATTTTGGTTTGTAAGGAAAATGTTACAAACCCTAAAAACCAAGTTGTAAAATGGAGACATATACAAAATACAAAGCACATGTAATGTTACCGATTTCAATCAGTAACCAGGGCTATGTAAAATGCACGTTATAGTATTGCACTATTTGTATACTGAAAGCGTAGCACCACAGGATGCATGTACATGAGGCTCCGCTTGTGCTGCGCTCTGTATAGAACTAGAAGGATACAGGTGAGGTGAGACCTAAATAATGGATCAATGGAACAAAGATAAGTCCTTTGTGGATTTGTATATATCTACATCAAGAAGTCGCTACATATGAATATTTCACATTGTCCACTGTTTGTTTCCAAAGCCCTAATTAGGGATTGGATAATATCCATCAGAATTCATAGCAATAGCATCAGCTACTAGTAAGGGGGGAGAATACCGCCTTTGTAATAATAGCATACTTGCCTACCCTACCGGAATTCCCGGAGGCTCCGGAAGAGTAGGCAAACCTCCCGGATTCGCCAACATTCACAGCATTGAATCGAGGGTGCGGGGCTTAATCGGGTCATTAAGCCCCCACCCTATTCAATGCTGTGAATTTAGCCATTTTATAGTGGGGGTGGGGCTATGGTGATGTCACCACCCTCTCCTACGCCCTGTCACATGGCTTCTCCCCCGGGATCTCCAGAGTATAAAACAAATGGCTGCTATGGGAAATAGATTTTATTTTTCTAGAGAAGTTTAGAAAATAAAATCAGATATCTGCTTGGCTGGTATGGGCGACACCACCTTTACCTTTGCATCAATTTATTTTGTAATTGGCCCTAAATGGGTAGCTATGATATGTAGAAATTCAATATGTGATGGTGCCTATATATTTCTTCACATTGCAACCTAGCATTCATATTGTTTAAGATGAGGAACATTGTATCCACTAGTCAGATTAAACACCATTACCAAGTCCAGCAACATATTATATGTTTGCCTAGAGAAAGCTATACAGCGAAACGCGTGTCAGCATTTGCTGGCTGCTGACTTATGCATAATAATAATAATTTAATTTCTGATGGTTATGTTGCCCAATTCCAAGTTAGAAATTTGAGAGGCAGTGAGCAATTCACTCTCTGCCACTATCAATACAGCTAATCACCCAGTGCTAATGCTTTAACATCAGATGGAAGAATTGCACTTTAATAATACCTGAGGTTTTTGAATCCTAGCACCAAATCGATTAATTGAACTACTTGTTTTCTTCATTAGTATTGAATAGCAATTCAAACATGGGTAACTAATACACCATTATTAACAACATAATAAACATATTTCTTAGAATGTTCATTCAAACAACTGTGTCTTCCCATGAATTATTTAGACATATGTTTTTCTAATAAGTGAGTGATAATATATATTTCTCTACCAAAGTGAATATATATTAGATACTATTTACATAACCACACAATGTTTAAATGAAGAGATTGAGACGCACTTAGCAATTTTACACATTACTTATATATTTTGCTGTTTCTTTATTGATATTTTATTGATGAAAGTAATAAAAGTTATATTTTAATGCGACTAGCTGTGGCTTAGAGCACACAGCAAATACAACGAATGTACGTGGGACTATATAGTGCACCAATGAAGATCCAGAATTCTTCTCCTTCTTTTTCTAGTAATAGACGCTGTAAAATAAGTCAAGTATTTCTATTGCTTTTGGAAAGCACTGTGGCTAAGTGGTAAGCACTGTGGCTAAGTGCCTCACAGCACAGGGGTCTTATGTTCAATTCCTGACCATGCCCTTATCTGTGAGGAGTTTGGATGTTCTCCCTGTGTTTGCGTGGGTTTTCTCTGGGTGCTCCGGTTCCCTCCCGCACTCCAAAAACATACTGGTAGGTTAATTGGCTGCTAACAAAAATTGACCATAGTCTGTGTGTCTCTGTCTATCCATCTGTCTCTCTGTCCGTTTGTGTCTGTCTGTATGTTAGGGAATTTAGACTGTAAGCTCCAATGGGGCAGGGACTGATGTGATTGAATTCTCTGTACAGCGCTGCGGAATTAGTGGCGCTATATAAATAAATGGTAATAATAATAATATTGCTTTTTTATTCAGGAATTGCTGGGTTATTTGGCTTCTGAATAAAGTGGCTCTGATATATCTATGGTGGGGGTGTGAATAATAAATGTTTCTGTGATTGAGAAGCTCTGTCTAACATGCTGGAGCTCTATAAATACAGAATGATAACAATAAATACAACATTTTATCACAATCTCCTCAGTTTATGCTTAATCTTGCTGCTCTATAGTGCACTGGTCTATTGAGCACCACCTTTCTAAGAATGCAGCATTTCCTTTGAAGGATTTTACTCTGTTATCGCAATCCTGAGATGTTCCACCACTATATTTATATTACATGCTGACTGTTAATACATTTGTCCTGTGGTGTCTTCTCCCACGGCCATAGTGTTAGATTTTACCCATTTTTTGCTAAGCTTCACACAGTCATCAGTTTGCTATTTACATTATGTCACAATGCATTTGTCATGGGATCTGACCAGTGGCGGTATCTGCTATAACCAGTATTCCTATTAATAAATCCTGCCGACTCCTCAAGGCAGAGTTGTCTTGTCCATCTAATAAGATTTCTCAGCCACCAGTCAGCGTTTGAACCATGAGCATTTATGACCTTTGAAAGGACAGACCGCGCTGCCTCTACCCTATTTAGCTTTACACACCAAGCCTCAGATTTATTTCAGACAGTGGCATCCTTTCATGTGAACAGCACATGATGCTAAACATAAAAAGACAGAAAGAAAATGTACAATTGGGGTTTTCTCTGGAAGAGCGGCCGCTGATTTAGAATGCACTCTTTGTCTTTATAAAGACCATTAACATTGATGTGTAAATAATAAATTAGTGGGATCTAGCTCTTTGTCTCCTCATACCTGCAAGTTGTGTAACCTCTGGAGTCAGTGTTTGAGTCGGCCAACTCATGTATTTTTCATAGATATTTTAACAATTTCATTGCTTTCAGCACTTGGTTCTTTATCCTGCCAAGTTTCCTTCCCGCCCTTGGAGTATCTTTGTTGGCATTGACGTGTTTTTCCTTCACACCGGAGTTTAGCATATACTCTGCTTGATGGTTCAGAACAGACTACAGTGTAATTTAGGCATCTTTACTCTACTGAAGCTCACTATTCATATATGTGTGGTTACATGGAAAATATACCCAATTCCTGTATAGCAAATATTTTCCCTTCGTAGTTTCTATGCAAGAGTATAGGCTCTCCTGTATAAATTACAATTTTCCTATGTAATTAAACTTTTTAACATAAATGAGAGTTTACATATTATTTCCCTTCTTGCAGTAAAAAAAATAGGCTCCGATGGAATAGTGTTCCTACTATTCAGTGGCGGAACTACCATTGGTGCAGCAGATGGAGTGCACCGGGGCCCATGGATATAATGGGCCCCGGTGCACTCCCCGCTGCACGGGGAACTAGTGAGCTCTGGATCCCTACTCCCCACATCGCTGCACCTGGGCTCACAACTCGCTATTTCCGCCTCTGCTACTATTGCTATGGAAAACAAAAGAAAAAGCATGTTTTTGTACACGTTTCTCTGAGCACAGAGGTCACCTGATCAGTTGGTTTAAAAATCCAGACCTGTGCTCGCTCAGCCTTCCAAAGTTCCTGTCAGCGGGCAAGTTGGCAGATGCAGTGACAACTGACATTAGTTTGCTCTGCCAGAAAACCCACTCCAAAAATAAATTGAAATGTCAGATGTCAGATGGAAGTTACTGTAGACCAGAGGAGGCTTCTCCCATTAAAAAAATGAAGAGTTACCCAAAAGGCTCCTAGGATTCCTCTCCCACTTCTGACTCAGAGCCTGTCAGAGTTCAGAGAGTTATTTTTCCTCAGCCCTGTTCAGGGAAGAAACCAAAGGAAATAATAGAGGCACAGACAGCTGGTTTCAGTAAAAGAAAGTGTGTGAAGTCTTATAAAAAGAGAGAATTTCCCTTGCACGGCTCGTAGCTGGCATGCTGATTATGCCATCAGGCAGCTTGGCCGTCCTGTCCAGTTGGGACAGCAGGCGGTGGTTCAGCCTATGCCCTCTTCACTCATCTTTTCTCCGCTCGGCAGCAACAAGGAGAAGGATGACAGTTGGTCCTCTCAGGAAGAGGAAGTTGTTCCTTCCAGTCATTTTGTGGACTGGGGATCCAAAGTGGCTGTCAGAACCTTGGCTTCCACAGATAAAGGAAAAAAAATCAGTGACTCTCTTATGAACAGGGTAGGTCTTCCGGATAAGTCTCCCCCTCAAGTTTTTCAACATGAATTGGGCTATCAGTCATAGTTCTGAGGTAACTGAAATAGCTAAACTAACATTCTGTATCACTCTTACAAGGTCCTCAGAAATCTTACTGGTGTCCCCGACATTCCTTCCTTAGTGGCTCTAGAATCACAGACCCTGTTCTCATTTCCATAGTAGGGCCTGTAGCCACAGACTCATTTGACAAGTCTCCTAGAAAAATGAAATCCCAAATTGCTGATGCCGCTGATCCTTTAATTCTGGTGCTAGATAAGGCAGAGCAGTAACGGCAGGCTTATAGCATCTAAAAACCTAATGACATTTAAGCTGGCATTGTTTAAGTCCATTGGCAGGGCAGTGCTCATAACTGGCTAGTCCTTCAATTAGATATCCAATCTACACAGATCTCGCTGGCTTACTGAAGCATGGCGTAACAATCTCGCTCCCAAGTCTAAGAAGTTTTCCATTCTAGAAAATTCTGACCTCTTTGGCCCCGGTTTTATTGAAGAGGTAAAATTAAGGACCAACAGAAACTTTTTCCTAAGTAAGGTAGTTCATTTAGATCCAGGCGATAATCCCGTAATTCCAGATGATTCTTCCACTTCAAGAGAGGTGGTTCTGCTTCCACATCCTCTACTGCGGACAGAGTAGGAGGTTCCAGCAGCAGAGGCTCTCAAAAGAGAAATTATTATGATAAATCCTACTGTTCTCATTACTAAGACCACTTACAAACAGGCGTGTTTAACAGCCTGGTGAATGATCACATGAAACAAGTGGTTGCTAAGGACAATTGAGGTTGAGTTACTGTCACGATATACAGGGACTGAAGGCCAATTGCTGATATTTGTGCTGCTAAGCTAGGAAGCGCGGAGTCTATCCACTCCCCCCGTTTTCGCCAGGGACCCCTGCAACGAAGTTTGAAGTTTTCTGCAAGAGACGTGCAGGACACGGCCCTCCAAGTTAGGTATCATCATCATCACCAACATTTATTTATATAGCACCAGCAAATTCTATAGCGCTTTACAATTGGGAACAAACATTAATAAAACAATACTGGGTAATACAAATAGACAGAGAGGTAAGAGAACCCTGCTCGCAAGCTTACAATCGATGGAACAATGGGAATTTGAAACACAAGGACATGTGCTACTGGAGCAGCTAGAATGCAAAGGTAAAAGTATTGAGTGGGCTGTGTGTAGCAATGTTGGTCAGAGGGTTGTTGTCTTGTGTTAGCTGTGTAGAGGGTGGTAATAGGGTAATCTAGGGAGATTAAGATGGTGGTTGAGGAATATCATGAACTTGTCTGAAGAGGTGGGTTTTCAGAGAACGCTTAAAGGTTTGAGGACTAGAGGAAAGTCTTACTGTGCATATCAGCGAAGTGGATGGTAAACAGACGAGGTCGTGCAGCAGACGTCAAACCATTTAGGCAAACGTGGTATCAAAGGAGAAGGCAAATCGGAGTCAGCAAGCCAAAGGTCAGATACAGCAGGAGCAGTCAAGCCAAAGGGAGATCCAGAAGCAGAACCAGAGGAAGCCGGGTCGGTACACAGGAGGTCAGTCAGAGAGCAGGGAAACAAGCAGGAACACTAAAGCATAGGAAGACCTAGATACTCTGGGACCTACCTAGTGTTAGAGGTAGGTTTAAATAGAGGAGCTAACTTCCTGATTGGTTGCAGTGGGACCAGCAGTCAGAACAGCTGACCGCCGACAGGAAGAGCAGAGAAGCGCCCTGTTGCCTAGCACCGGAGACGTGAGCGAACTGCATATGCGCGCAACAATGTGAGGCCACGCAGAAGTAGAAAACGTCCTGTTGCCTAGCAACAGGACGAGCTGCCAGCAGAGAAAGGCGTCTGTACCTGACACTGATGGTGGGTGCAGGGACGGCGCCTGACAGTTACGTTTTCACTCAGCGTTTTTCAGAGTTTTTTGTTTCAAATTTGTCCCAATCTCAGAAACTGCAGTCCTGCCCCAATCAAGAATAAGGAATTGCAGCCTAGCAACAAGCCCTTTAGGTTTAGGCCTGTTGTCTGCTCTTGAGATCATTTAATTAGGATGATGTTTACTTTTCTTCTCCTTAGGCTTTCCAAAGCATCGGAACAGAGACACGGAGACCTTACAGAAAGATACAAACAGATTTGAATCCACCCAACCCCGCAGTATTTAGATGTTTCTTTACACTCTGAATGCGTTTCCAGACAGAAGATCTTTACTTGCTTCCAGCCCGCTCTTACAATTGTTCAAGTAGAATTTGTTACACATAATTTCTTTATAAGATTTCTTTATTGTTCTATAACAGAACACACCGTTCTAGTGACCTGTCTTTAAACTAGACACTCTGTTGCAGACCGGT
Organism: Mixophyes fleayi; assembly: GCF_038048845.1. Taxonomy (NCBI): domain Eukaryota; kingdom Metazoa; phylum Chordata; class Amphibia; order Anura; family Limnodynastidae; genus Mixophyes; species Mixophyes fleayi. The sequence goes on from NC_134404.1 coordinate 75,660,827, forward strand.
CAATACAATATTGTTTTAATATGATACTACTGTTTCCCGTTGGGTGCAAAGCATATTACTTTAAAGAATACAGTTACAGCTAAATAAAATAAATTTCATGTTCTAGTGTCTATTTCTTTAGTCTATTGTAAAAGCATTGTCAACTTCAGTCTTCCAGAAAATCTTGTGGGGGTGTCAGCTGTCAGATCAGGGGGTAAATGTATCAATCTGAGAGTTTTCCGGCGGATTTGAAAAACCAATCAGATTCTAGCTATCATTTATTTAGTATAGTCTACAAAATGATAGCTAGAATTTGATTGGTTGCTATAGGCAACATCTCCACTTTTCAAACCTGCCGGAAAACTCTCAGCTTGATACATTTACCCCCAGCTGATCATGTGACTGTTGTGTTAACAGATGCATATACAAAAAAAAAATAGTTTATGTTTTTTCTGCAGCAAATCTTCTTCAAGAGGCTGCTACCACCCACTTGTTGCTAGGTGGCAATTATGGTTTCCCTAGAACAAATAGAATTTGCAGACCATAGATTCATGCAAACTCTAGTTTAGTTGTCTTTATCAAGAAATAACATTTCAACAATGTGTCTCTTAGGCTAGGGCAGACATGTCAAACTTGCGGCCTGTCGGCTGCATGCAGCCAAAGACGCATATTGTTTGCGACCCCGCATTACTATGGGTAAACAAGTGGAATGTCCGCATTTTATTTTATTCGGTTAAATTACTTAAAAATTCACTGAATATGACAGAGCAGTCGACTTTCCCTGTCTGTGGCACACAGTCAGAACATTACGCTTTCACAATTCAAGTGACTGCTTGGTACTTGGTAATCTGTGACTGTTTGTGCTCAAAACATAATCATTATTTGTTTGGTATGTTGGTGTCCAAGTACATTTATATGACAGTTTGTCGATTGTTTATCAAATGTATTACTAGTTTGTGCTGATGATGGTTATTTATTTCTTTTTAGTTTTCTTGCAGCCCACACAATCTTAGACTTTGATTATTTGGCCTAATTCAGGTTTTGAGTTTGACATGCCTGGGCTAGGGCAATATTTGCTTTATTCAAAAAAAGTTCTAAAAAAAAATATATATATTAAGATTAATTTACAAACACGCAGAATCCTTTCTTAAATTCTTACATGCTGTTTCGTGATGTCACACAACTACTTTTGTACAAATGCATTTCTATTTACTAATCCTTCTCGACCGCTCAGCTGCCTTTGACACCCACTCCACCTACAAATCCTACACTTATTTGGTCTGAGTGATATTGTCATTATTTGGCTGTCCTCCTACCTTCCCAATAAATTCTTCCTGGCCTCTACCCCTGAGTCCACCTCCTCCCATTTCCTCTAACTGTAAGCATCCTCCAAGGCTGTGTTTTTGGCTCCTCCTCTTCTCCTTGTACACGTCATTCCTCGGTGATCTCATCAGCTCTTTCAGCCTCCAATACCTTTTCTATGCCCATGGTACCCAGATCTACCTCTTCTCCACTTGTCTGTTCTTTGACATCTCCAGCTGTCTTTCTGCTATTTCCTCTTGGATGTCCCAGCGCTTTTGTTGCAGGCAGGAGATATGAGGCAGTTATAAAATAAACTGTAGATTTATTGAAGTACTTTAATACATACACACAACCAATACAGATATAATTAAATTAAGATAAGAACTTAGCAGGTCAGGGGCAAATGCAGGATTTGTAGAGGGGGGTTTCCACACCACACCACTAGTGGGCGTGACAAGCATGCATGGGGGTGTGGCTATAATTTTAGACAGTGCTTGGCTGCTCTCCAACTCTTCCTATCCCCATAATATACATGAGCAATGCTGCATGTGCTGCCTTTAGGTGCATGCAGCTCTCTCTTTTCAAGCAGAGCTGTGTAAGGTGGGGGCAAGGTCCAGCCACCTCAATTATACAGTGCACAAGGCTTGGAGGGGGGTTTCCAGACACTAGGAACTCCACCCCCCATCTCGGTTTGCCTATGCAGGTAGGTAAACAGACAAGGCAATATGTTATAAACTGGCACAATGATGACAATGCTGTGGATTACTGAAAGGCTACCAAACCACTGAAAGTCACTGGTGCAAATAATAAAGAACATGGTATGACAAGTCACTGACACAGATGGTGACTGGCACAGTATATCAGGAAACACTTGGCACACTTGGTGGGCACAGTAAGTTGGTATGCAACTAAGACAGTGATAATACAATCTGTTGATAAAAGGTTGAGAACAGCCAACAGGGTTTAGTATTAGTACTATACAAGGTATCGGTTACTCCTGAGAGAGGCCCAAATGTCATCAATGTGTAGCAGGTAAAACATAGCTAGTAAGCACATAGTATAGTAAAGGTAAGACTGCCTGTAGCTTGCAACAGAGAAGGAATATTCTGTACACAAGCCAAGTAATCAGAGCCATAAGTCACTGATATCCAAAGGCGGTAATCAGAGATCACTGATGTTCAAAGTCAGAGTCAATCCACAATTCACAGGAAGGTGAGCAGGTTACAGAACCTAGAAGCTAGCGTAGGAAACACCAGGGCCTAATTGACCTTTAATCTTGATGTGTTCCCGTAGTAAGGGCTGAAGACAATGAGTCATCCTTGGGTGGGCACTTGAGGATAAGTGAGTAGGAGAGACAAGGATGGCAGCAGGCGAAGGTGTGACAGTCCCTCTCACATCTTCACCGTCAGTAGCCCTTGCTAATCCCTCCGTTCTGCTACACAGTTCTGATTCCGATGAAAACTAAATAAGTGACAAAGATGTCCATGATCTTTCAAAAAGCCAAGTGGAGCTGAGTTTCGAAAACATAGGAACATAAACATTGGTAGGGCAGGGCGGGTGTGAAGGAAGACCGATTTTAAATTAAGGGTGAGTTTGTTTTTACCTACCACATATTAGCCTGGTGGGGAAGGCAACGGGGCATTACAAGTGTATTAGCCTAAGGCAGCCTGAACACTTAATCAGGCCCTGGGATATAGATTCACAGGCTATTGATAGCTGGACAGTTGGGGATCTTTATCTGAGAGATGCCCAATCAGGTTAGGGAGAGGACACACCCCAATGATGTTAGATCACATGACTGCCTCAGATGTGCACAAAGAGGCCATAAGGAGTCAGAAAATAATAATAATAAAATAATAAATAATAAAAAGCATATGATCGAAAAAACAGGCTGGCAAAGAAGAAGCAACTGGCGAAACGCGCGTCTGCATTTTGCTGAGTATGCTATTAATTAAATTTTTTGCAACAATATGCTTAACATTCAAGATCAGAAATTAGACATTGAATACCCCGTAAGCAATTTAGACCTATGATAGTATGCCCAAACTCATAGAATTAGCGTACTACTAGGTATTTAGCAATTCACTCCCTGCACCATAACTGTTGCAGAGAGCCGTGTGTTAGAATCGGAGAAATCTCTGTTTATCAGATAGTAGAGTAGATACAAGAGTAATATGTAAGAGTAAGGGCGCTGTATATATATTTGAAATGTCCATAATTACATAATTTACATGCTCCAATTAATTTTAGAAAGGGCAGAAGCTGTCTAACAAAAATTGCAGAGGACTTATTGCTGCTAAACATTATAGTAGACATCAGAAGAATGTTGAAATAATTTATAACATACTTTCAATTTCTGACTGCAATTTTAGAAGAAACCTAAAATGAATAATGAGATTGTGAAGGCGTCATAGTAATTTTAAATCAATTTATTCACTTTATTGCACAAATATTTTGCTGTTTTAATCAAATTAATATTTTATTGTGATTACAAATAAAAGTTAAACTTTATTGTAGTAAAGAGGGATAACATGTTGAACACACTTATTTTAAAGTGAAGATTAGGACTGTATGTGCATCTTTGTAACCAGCACTTGTGCCTTCTTTTGCCTGATGTTCCACAGGGGTTAGCAGATGCAAAGTCTTTTTGGTGTTCCAAATGGGATACTAGCTGTAAAGTATAGCATGTCTTATCTGGTAATATAGGAAAGGGGATACCTCAAAGAAATAATGTTCATAATTGATAATGACATTCATTTATGCATGTATGTATAATCAGTAAAGATAGGCCACCAACACATGTTGAAATTAATTAGCAAAGGTATGGTAATAACATATTGTCCCCCAATAATATACCACATATTGTCATATTTCACATCTGTGGATAAATTTGACGACTGGTTGACTGGAGGTAAAATCACATTCCTATGATGTATAAGCTAAGGAGTATGTTCAGGAGGCCAACTGTGATGGGGAGTAGGTTCACTATCCTGCGTCCTCCTGCAACAGATAGGAAATTGCGTACATTTTTTTTCTATTTATGCATATCTCCAAAACTATTTTGTATAAATTTGCATATAAATTACATCATTTTAATACTGTATGTCATATTATTAGTATTATTATTGATTAATGACACCTCTGGTCAATTTTATTTTTAATTGTACTGGAATATAAGTTGTGATGGTATTTTGAGTTAAGAGGAGTAACCTCAGTCTTCCTCAAAGTGTAATTGTTGAAAATAAATGTTGGTGGTGGCAGTTTTTTGGAATAATAGTAATCATGTATTATAAAAAGAGATTTTAATCATGGCTAGACAGACCAGATGGGTTTGCTGTGATTAACTCTTTGTCACATACACCTCACGCAGGCTCAGGTGAGTGCTGGTCTGCAACAGACTAACTTCTATAAAAATAATTTTGCTCTATACATACTCAAAGGGATTGATGCAGGGTTGAATGCATTTGCGTCCAATTTGCAGACGCAAAATGCGGTCACATAAAATTATATATGGCGATTCGCACTGACCTCAAGATAAGTGTGCATCAGCATATAGATGTAATTGCAGGTAATTGCATGTGAATGCTTAAATCAAGATTATATACTAGTAAGCATATCATCCTGCTGTTTAGACATTAGTCATCATCATCATCTCGATGCATCTTCAGTTCCTAAGATCACATGTCCATGTATATTTATTTACAACTTCGTATCTGTCTGTAATAGTTCCCCACTTCATATTTGACTATATTATTTATTTTATACTGTTTTTATGTAATAAATAATCTTTGAAATAAACTTATCCATGGCTTTTAGATTAATGGATTCTAAGTTTATAGTGTAAGTATTGGTCGAAGTGAAATTTTAGTAGTGGCAATACCACCAATTTAGAATTGGTGGTATGGAAAATATTAGTGAATGGAATGTGATAGTTTTTCAATGAAAGCAGTAGGAGAAGTGGCGGTATGACGGGCCTCCATACACCAGCCCACTTCAACCACTGGGTGTGAGGGTCCTGTGTTTAATCCTTAGTCTAATACACATTTAATATACTCTACAATCTATTGATGTTATTTACAGCTTTGCTTTTATTTTGTCTGGACTATCAGGATCTTTTCATTATTTTTCTATCAAGCAGTCTTACTAGTTGATGTTTTGCAATTAACTTCATGTTACAACAGGTTTAATCAGCTGTTATTTTGCTGTTTAGCAATGTTTGTAGACTTACTTTAGCACAGAATTGTGTTTTACTGTTTAATCCTGGATTGAATTCCTAAATTTTGCGACCACAGAGAAATGTGTTTTATGGGAATTCAGTTTATTCAGACCTATAGCTATTTTTCTGGAGTGGTGAAGAATTTACTTCGGCTCGAGTTTTGGCACCCATTGTAAATGGACATCAAGCCACTTGCCTGAGGTCACACAAAACATTATCATAGACACTAAACACATGACTTTGTGATTCTACTTGTTGAGCTGTAATCTAATTTTACCTTGAGCTGGGATATCCTGCTTCATAGGCAAGTGTATGACCTGCACCTCTTCAACATTATAATCTATTCTTGAATCTCCCTTCAGGGTGTTTGAGTTCCTGCACATCAAGTCTGTCTTTCAGCTGTCCGCAAATCAGTCCCGAGGTACTGGGGCAAATTAAAGACATGTATGTTTGAGATTAAGGGTGTGATGAATATCAATTTTAGATTTTTGGCTAACTTATTAGCTGGAAAGGTATTTGGCTGAAGGACTATATTAGTGATGAGGATACAGCATGTAAAGCAGTTTTTTAATAGTGACAGCTTTCTTTGTGACTTTAGGCAAGACAGTTCATCTATGTATGCCTCAGGACTCAAAATTAGATTGTAAGCTCTTCCAGACGGGGATTGCTGGTTTCTGCAAATAAAGATTGTCAGGACTAATCAACTGTCATACATTTCTCAAATACCTGGTAATTGCTTCATCCCCTGTCGCTACTGCTGTCTATAGAAATATTTGGTTGTTGTGTGAAGATTCCACAGACAACAATAGGAAAAGTGTGATCTTTAAAGCAAATGAACGTTCCATTTATAGCAAGTGAGGGTTGTTTTTTTGCCTTGTTTTTCCCAAAAATACCCCATAAAAAAAGATGAGACATTTTTCTACAGTGTATTCCACATTAGCATTTAATAAAAATATAATGCAACAATGCTTATCAGGACATATGTGCCACACTGCCTGAAGGCCATTTTGATGCTAACATATATCTCTACACTATATTATATATATAAATATATATTGTTATTTTTTCACTTGTTCCAGTTGTAACATAATTTAAAGGAGCTACATACCATAAAAAGGTGCTAACATTTGATGATTTATTTTATTATCGTTATTTATAAAAAAACAAATTGCCGAGGCAGCTGAGCGATACTTTCACACGTGGATAGAAATTTGTATTTTACCATTATGCACATTGTAAAACATTTGCATTTGTTATTATTTGTAAACAGTCATTAGTGTGCACATACTTCCCATGTTTTCACAAAGCCCAGATTTAGCAGAGCCGGATAATCCAGAAGGCAACTTAGGCTCATTCCTAGGGGCCAGTGGGCACACGGCGGCCTGGATTACTCTATAACAAAAAAATGTGGGAGGGGGGGAAACCAGTATCCTGCCTAGGTCTCCCATGGAGTATTAGGCTGTGACATTTAGACTATATCTGCTTTTTCCATGTACATGTAAAAGGGCAAATTTGTAGTCTCATCGACTAATATTCTGTAAAATGCTACTGCAAAATGTACTGTTCACAACAAGCAGAGCATTTTCTATGGTAAGGGGGAAGGGACAGTTTGAGTAATGTCTATTCTCATGCAGTTTACAGTAATTAATGTGAGACTATATAAATGAACAAAGCTTCAGTACATATATATACATTGCACAGAATGCCATGATGGATTCATACCCCTTCACTGTCACGATTTTGGTGTGGGTGTGACTTAACTGGAAAATGTGTGGATGTTTGTCCGAATATGCCCATTTGTGGGTGGGGTTTAGGTGGTCAGGGGTGGGGCTTATTTTGACCTGCTTTCGGAATTCTAAATGTTGTGAGGTGTGTGAATTACTATGGTGGGGAGATATTATTTCTTATAAAACATAAGTGATTACATCAGTGCTCATAGTGTTTACATATACTGGAATATATGTACTAAGACAAATATTGAGTAAAAGGAGGCCAATTTCCACTCTCTCCCCCATATTAGCCTCATCTTGGTCGGTTTGTATGACTGTCTGCCAAGTGGAGTGCCCAGATGAGGAGTTGGAATGGAGCTATTACGTACATATGGTAGTGAGATTCATAATTACAATCCTCCTCTGATTGGTTGTGCTGCATGATCTACCTGCAGGAGTTTAAAAGCATCAGTTAGCGACTACAAATCACTTTAACAGCAGTGAGGTGTGAATGAGCCTTAAAAGTGCCTTGAAAATGTATGCGATTTTAAAAAAACAGTAAAACAATTTTTATTGATATAAAAAGAAATGTGAGGGTTGTTTTTTTTTTTTAAGAAAAATGACATTAACTACATTAACTGTAAGAGAGAGAACATAGCAGAGTAAAGTGCGCATTTCTGTACTGCACATATGAACCAAAAAATGAGTATGTTTACACTCCTGACTCCTTTCGACATGAGAGGCAGAACAGGGTTGGAAAGGGTGGGCAAGGGTAGACAGAGTATAGCAAGGGCATGTTAATGTAATTGTTACTGCCAGAGCGGGAATCTGTTGAGGATGCTGGAGGGCTTGTGCAACAAGACACAATGATGATGATCAACAGCACTAATTGGATGTTTGCGGATTGACCTCTCCAGCTGATAGTACTTAATTCATTAGTGTGACTGCTATGTTATACAAAGTTGCGTCTCTCTATTTGCATTAATTCATTGTTATTTCCATTTGGACTGCGGCAGCCAAGGGAAAAAAACATATGTTTGTATTTTATTTAGTTTCGCTTAATTTAATTGTATTTAATTTGTATTTGAATTTTGACATTTATTAACAAATGTCTAAACTATTCTGTGTTGTGTATATGACACTTCATTACATTATTCTATTGTGTAGAAAGAGAGTATTACAACTAACACTGTTAAGTCAACATCTCTATGCTTCCTCTATGCTACACTTGTTGCTCCTGACGTAAACTTGGTAGTACTGTTGTAACGAGACGTGAGATAAGTCTGACTGAATATATGTATGTGTTTCTTGGTCTGCTAATGTTCGTGCTGCAAATACGCCTAACTCTATATGACCCCCCATAGAATGCTCAACTGGGATACCTTTACTTTTGTAGTATGATTAGTATTGTAACAACGAGTGGTGTAAAGGGGAGAAATATATGTACAAAAAGAAATATGGTTAAACTTAGTCCCAAATTTACATGTGCTATCTGCTGTCATATATATATACATAAATATACAGTACTTTTTTGTAAGAAAAAATGTTCCGGAACTCACATTGTTTTAATGATTTTGCTGCCGACCTACTACGCTTGACAGGGGATTCAAGTCCACGTGGGCCAAACATCAAATGTTCAAAAGTTACTTTTAAAACTTGGAAAATCAGTCAAAAAAAGGTGCCGGAACTCAGTTTCGGTGAGTTCTATGACAAAAAAAAGCACTGTGTATATATATATTTACATACCTGTATCTATATATATCTGTGGAGATATATATTCATGCCTATAGCTATATATATATATATATATATATATACACACACACATACCTGTAGCTATATATCTATATCTATCTGTATATATATATATATATATATATATATATCTCAATATATCCATATATATATATATATATACACTGTAATGAACAGGGAGCAGGACCTTCCCACAGGACAAACGTTTCCATACATTCCGTAGTGTCTCTTGGAAACAACAGTAATATCATCATTAGGAACCAGCTGCAGCTACAAGCATCAAAATAAAGCACCACAAACTATGTGGTTAGTGAAATGTAACTATAATTTAGGCCTAACAGTAACCACAAATAATTAAAATACTGATTACAGAACAAAGTGATGCAGATAAAAGTAGAGCTAGAACGGCAGTTCTTGTAAGATTCAACACCTATCCCAAAAATAACCGTTCATCACTTCAATGTCTTTATATTTCCTAATCCAGTATTTCCCTTCTAAATAGACTTTTCTTACGCTGCCTGTTTTACACCTTGGTGGAAATAAACTGTTTTTCTTCATTATCCAACATGCCTCTCCCCACCTCCCCCAGCACTCCAGTCAGCGGCCATTCTGCTCTAAGTGACTGCAGAGGGAATAATGTAGAGCAGGGTTGTCCAACCCGCGGGCCGCATGCGGCCCAGCACGCCTGTAAATGTGGCCCAGAAAGAGTTTTGGTTGTGGCAAGGGGGCAGAACTGTTAATGGAAAAAAAAAATCCTGCAAAAAAAAAAAGAAAATACTTACCTTGCGGTCACGCTGTCACATAAGCTTGTACTCCGGCTCCCACCCTTTTCTCCTCCTCTGTGCGGCGCTCTCAGTGAATGTCGGGCGTGATGTCATCATCACGCCCGACACAGAGGAGACACCCGCGCGAAAAGAACAATCAGCAGCACAGAATTGGAGAAGAGAAGAGGACAGGAGAACAAGCCGATTAAAAGGGATTTTTTTATTATTTCAAGGGATGCTGACAAGTGAATAAAAGTCACCTGGTCCTGGAGCATCATGGACCTTATCTCCCTGCTACATACTTCTACTTGTATTACTAATGGGGCATTATATATTATTCTCTTTGGCCCATTATAAGTTGTTATCCCTTAACTAACATAGTGGTGTAATTATCAAAACAGGTCACAATTTGGGGTCACAGTGGTGTATATGTCAGGTACCGCAGGCCTGGTCAGGGCACCCTGATATACAATGCCTGGCTTAAATGATATTGCATCGAAACAATACAAAAAGTGATTATAGTATAATAACTAGAGAGGATTTTTTGAACAGGGCGATTGAAAGGTAAGTATAGGGGGATTTGAAAAAAAAAAGTGATATCTATATATATCTATATATATATATATATATCTATATATATATATATATATATATATATATATATATGTTAACTATGTTTTCTATGTTTTTTTGGATGATCAGCTATCGTTATTGTTAGTGTATCTTATGTGCGGCCCAAACCAATTCGTCGTCTGGCAATGTGGCCCAGGGAAGCTAAAAGGTTGGACACCCCTGATGTAGAGGGACACAAGGCTCCTTTCTGCAATAACTGTAGTGTGGTGAGTAACAGCGGGAGAGGAGTCAGGGCCATCTTTTCCATTGGGCATGATGGGCATGTGCCCGGGGGCCCCACGGGCAAGGGGCCCCATAGACAGGGCTCTTAATTAGAATAAATAATCCTGCAAAAGAAAAAAACCTGCAAAAAAACCCTTCAAGGGTCACTGAGCAAGTGCATCTATCTATCTCTATCTCTATATATCTATATCTGTATCTCTATACATCTATATCTATCTATCTATATATATATATATATATATATATATATATATATATATATATATATATATATATGTGTATATGTAGGGGCCCCAGTGCACTGCTTTGCCCGGGGGCCCATAATGTTGTTAAGATGGCCCTGAGAGGAGTAATGGCTGGACAGTGTCCTGTCTGTCCTGCTACTTGTCCTCTCACCATGTCAGTGACGGAGCTTACTCCTGCAGTGAGCGACTAGTGATAGGAGTGATAGACAAGGACTTAGCAGATAGGAGACTGGAGAAGATGGAGATGAACACTCAGGAAGAAAACAAACAGCAGATCAGTTGTTCCTATCTTGAGAGCTGTGACCCAAAGTTGGATTTCCATATGATTTAGAATGGGTCGCCATAATCCTCTTTTTCCCCAAAGGTACTTTATGCATACTATCATCTAATTATTTAAGTATTTATTATTTGCACTCAAAAGCAATCTGCATCTTTGCATTTAAAAAGAGTAGGAAGCCATGTCAATTAAATGCCATACTTAGAATCCAGCCAAGCAGCTGCTCAATGGCCTAATTGTCAAAATGAAAAATGCAGAACACTCGCTTAGACTTCAATGTAGTAATGCATCTCTGAAGTGTGTGAGAACTCTTATTACTCTTATATTTAGCAAACTGCTTGCACTAAATGTACATTAAAACATTTTTTTCATAATGTCGCTGTAATCCCTCATGTGTTTTGAGTTTTGTAACATTAATTCTTACAAGCCAAAGGTAAGCCTGTTTTTATCCCTGGTGAGGAATAAGTTATTTTCTAATTACATGTAAATTCCTTCTATGTACTATGCACACAGCAGAGGTTGCAGAACAGGTTTTACACAGACAGTTCTGACACCCTCAAACTTGCACGAGTTGAGAACTGCAGTAACTTGGCCAGCTTAGAGGGTGTCTCCCTCAGGGGAGCCACAAGTCATTATCCACCCAGATGCAAGACTCATTAAAATTGTCCCAGACTTCACCCTTCCTAGCTGTCGGTACTATTTACTTGGCTTTGTTTTCCTCCTTCTTGGAGATAAATTGGTTTGCACACCTTTTTGAACTTTTCACAGCATGCTAGATTTTGTCAGAAAGGAAGATGAGGAGCAGAGATAGTAGGTTTCTACAAGACATCAGGACTAAAGCTGGGTACACACTACAGAAATTTAAACTTTTTATGCCGAGCGATTTTACATGCGACTGATGGTCCGATCGCTCGGTCCATGGACTGCATACACACTAGCCTTGTTTAGGACGATAAAGGGAAGAGCTGACATCCCTTTAGTGACTTTTTACAGCCATGTTGTCGTGAGCAATGATTTTAATTTCGTACACACTGCAGCGACATTTTCGGGAAATGTAACGAGATACCAAAGACATTAGCATAAAGGGGCAGGGGTTTCGCTATAGTTAACACCCAAAGCTGCATAAAAAGAGAAGGCAACACTGTCTCTTCATTCATTCCTATAAAATAGAAGTTTACATTTTTTTATTTCCTTGTATCGTAGATAAAGAAATCAAAGGGAATAGAAACCCAAGCGACATCAAGACCTGTTCTGCCACAAACCAGTAGCACCTTTAAAAATACTAAATACTAAAAATAATACTCTGCAGTACTCTGCGCTCTGATTGGTATGGGCGTGCTCACTTCTCATGCAGATCTTTCAGACAGACACCTGTGTGTGTAAAAATTTTTGTACCTTTTTCCTGCAATAAAAATGTTGCATGAACACTGTGTGGTTTATTCTGGGTACTTCACAATTATAAGTTAATAAAGGTTAATATAACGTTAATAGTTTATAAAGGTTAAAGTTTATAAAGAGTAAATATGAATACATTGCCAACATAGACGCAAAGGGTAATAACACACGTGCTTTATACAAGTGTAATGGTCTGCAGCCAGACAGGTGCAATACACATCTATACAAAACACAAGTCAGTGATGTGCGGATTCCGCACCACTTGTAACTGGGACAGACATCAAAAAATCTACATACACACGCCCCCCAGGTCGAGGCAGTATCGGAGGATTGTCGTGGATCGGTCGGAAGTTTATACAAACTACACAACGGAAACGAGATTGGAACGAATATACACTCAGGGCTAGGTGAGTGCGCTGGACCCCGGGTGTTAGGTCTGCTGGTCCGACGTGTGACACCAACTTCATAATATTCTATGCTCCGATTCCATATTCCAACTTCATTATATTCCATGTTCCATGCTTCTATTCCATATTCCAACTTCATCATACTCCATGTTCCGTGCTCCCATTCCATATTCCAACATCATCATATTCCATGTTCCATACTCCCATTCCATATTCCAATTTAATTATATTTCATGCTCCAATTACATATTCCAACTTCATCATATTCCATGTTCCATGCTCCCATTCCATATTCCAACTTCATCATATTCCATGCTCCATGCTCCCAATCCATATTCCAACTTCATCATATTCCATGCTCCATGCTCCCAATCCATATTCCAACTTCATCATATTCCATGCTCCATGCTCCCAATCCATATTCCAACTTCATCATATTTCATGCTCCATGCTCCCATCCCATATTCCAACTTCATCATATTCCATACTCCATGCTCCCATTCCATACTCCAACGTCCCCATATTTCATGCTCCAAGCTCCCATTGCATATTCCAACTTCATCATATTTCATGCTCCATGCTCCCATCCCATATTCCAACTTCATCATATTCCATACTCCATGCTCCCATTTCATACTCCAACGTCCCCATATTTCATGCTCCAAGCTCCCATCCCATATTCCAACTTCATCATATTCCATGTTCCATGCTCCCATTCCATACTCCAACTTCATCATATTCCATGCTCCATGCTCCCAATCCATATTCCAACTTCATCATATTCCATGCTCCATGCTCCCATTCCATATTCCAACTTCATCATATTCCATACTCCATGCTCCCATTCCATACTCCAACGTCACCATATCCATGCTCCAAGCTGCCATTCCATACTCCAACTTCATCATATTCCATGTTCCATGCTCCCATTCCATACTCCAACTTCACCATATTCCATGTTCCATGCTCCCATTCCATATTTTAACTTCATCATATTCCATGCTCCATGCTTCTACTTGGTTGGGGTAGCTATCAGAGACACACCATGACTGGCCAAGCTGCTTAGTCCTTAGAGGATGGGTTAGGAGGGACAAAGTCCTCTAGTGTTGTGAGGGATGAAGCTGGTCAATAAACAGATAAACAAAATAAGACTCTTTCAAGAATCAGCTCAAAAATTAAATTCCAACTTTGCTTGTGAGGGCATTATAATGGCTGCATATAGGTGAGGTCTCTTATTCCTAATTGATTTGATCCATAACAAAGTGCTGATTACAGTAAGTGAAAAAGAATGTGCATTTGTCAGTTTTGAAGGAGCACTGCCACCTGTCACCTGCAGCTGGTATTACGACCGATCATCACACATTTCATATTCCAACTTCATCATTTGTTATGCTTCATTCTTCCATTCCATATCCCACGCAACATGCAACTACTTTTTATCACATTCCAACACTAACCAGCTATTTTTTTTAATTTGAACAAGTTTGTATGTGATGTGGATTCAGTAGTTCTGCACTCTTAGTTCCTTGAAATTAGACATGGTAGTCCACAGTCTGAAAGTTGGTAGCTGAAATAGGATTTAAATGCTTATGGGGGTATTCAATTGTCAGCGAGTTTAAAAAATAATAAAAAAAAACTCCCGCGGGTATTTGACAGCAATAGCGACCGTTTTGATTTATTGCAGCGGGAAAACTCGTGCAATTCAATTGATAGAGGGATCGCTGCCCCCGCTCATTAAAAATTGTGTTTGAGAGATTTTAGGGGAGTGAAGGGGAGTTTTAACGCGGTCATGTATAGCACAAAAAAAAAGGTTTTGCATACATTTCCATACATTAGATTGCATTACACATTGATAATATCTACATTACAATACTTTATTTAGCATATTTTTTAATTGACCTATTTTTTACCATACAATCATCTATACCATGTCAAAACACATTACTACATTCATATTTGTACCAAAAACATGCATAAATATAATTAATTAGTGATTTTATTTATTTATTTTATGTGTATTTTATTTCATTATTTTTTCACAAGAAATAAACTTACACAAGTTAGGCATTAGTGATAAACATAAGTTTAACTTTTTTCCCACATTATTACATAATTTCAAACACCTTTCATAGGTTTTTTATTTTTTAAACATCCCAAGGAGGTGCGAGATAAAACAGCATATTTTCCTGTTTAACACGCTGCGTTAAAAATCAATTGAATAGCTTTTAACGCAGATGCCTCTCGCACACCCTACACTTTCAATAGACCTTCTACTGGAGCGCGAGAGGACCGTTTCATGAAAAAAAACTGAGCGTTAAAAATGGAATTAAATTGCGGGTAAAGTTAACCCGCTCGAAAATGATAAAAAAACAACAATAAAATGACTAAACGCGGTCAAAAAGAAAACTCGCTGACAATTGAATATCCCCTTAGAGTCAGAAACGAAGAGACATTTATGGATGTCTGATGGATCCCTGTGTTAAGATATTGTAGATTAATTAAAATAATATATTTAAAAAAGCTAAATAAAAACCTTAATTTGGTAAATTTAAAAGTGTATTTCATAATAAATTCCCAGAGAAAATATATCCTACTATTAAGTAGATTTTTCTCTCACTTTATTTCAGCAGGGCTAGCAAGTTTTTACAACAAACAATGGGAAGATGTGACAAGACATAGGGGCTGATGCAGAGCTGGTCGCAAAATTGAAGTAAAGTACGCTTAAAAAACCCCAGAGAAAAATAGCGCATCTCTGCCCACATGCAGAGCTGTGCACATGTCCATATGTGTTCACAGCATCAGCAGCACATGCGCCTGGTTTACGACAAGTCGTCATTATCAGTGAGCATTTGGCCTGACGATAGTAGGTGCAAAAGATACACCTCCTAACAGGTGTATGTACCTGTTTCTGCAGGTGTGCATGAACTGCATTTGTGTAAACACACTTTTACTGTACTCAGCCAACATTAGAAGGCCTTTGCACGCTGTGCCTCTGTTTTGCCCAGAGTATGCCCTGATTTAAATGGGCAATACATCTGCATTTGGCTTGGAAACACCCTAAAGTGGCTTAGCCACACCCATTTTTGATGTGGAAAAGTAAACAGTCTCATGAAGCATAAAGCCTGTAGCAACAAGCAATAACTTGAATAGAATGCATATTTGATGCATGGTATGTAACTGTGTTGTTTTTTTAGCAACAGATCCACATCACCTGTTCTCAAAAAAGCTTGGTGTTCTATTAGATATTATTTGTGGTATCTAATATACAGCATCTAATCATTTCTTTGAAAATAATGAAAATAAATGTCTTGATACCTGAAAAAACTTCCATCGACACTAATACTAGAATTTAGTTTTAATGGTGAGAAATCTAACGTTACTCGGATCATTGTAATATTGTGTTTATTGTTTCACACAATTGAGATATTTTCCAACATTTCTCCTAAGCGATGGGTAATCAGCTTGAGAAAAGCTGCATTTGTATAGATTACTGACAGCAATTTTGCTGTGGGATTTACTTAATGACCGTGGTGTAAACTTAGTAATGTAATATGGGCACCAATCTTTGTAAATGGAAAGGGATTTATATGGTGAAAGTATTTCTCTCATGGTCTCCGAAGTGAGAACAGATATATTAATATCTTAACATTGTGTCAGGTTTTTAACACATGAATTTTAGCACAAAGCAATAGTATTTGTGGGTTGGCGCATTTAAGTGTTTTAGTCAAAGAGAAGAAATGTCTTTTATGCTTAATAAAACAGTTTTTTTCCCCCTGTATGTAGCCAGTCTTCAGATTGGAAGACTTAAAGGCATAAGTGAATGCTAAACCATTAAAAATATGGGGCCGTCATGTAGCTCTTTAGCTGTAGTGATTATTTTTCAAGTAAAGAGTTAAAGTTTAGCCTGTGCAATGCTGTGCTGTTATGCTGTTGGTAATAATGGTTAGCTAATTAAAGGTAATGTCCATTTTGGTAGGACATAAGTGTGTCGTATAAGGCCAACTGCTCCCGCTGACTAATAAGTCAGGCAGGATCCTTTGCATGGAAGTTATGCCACACATTCTGTGCTACCACCTCTGTTAGACAACTGACTTGACAACTGACTTGATATGATATTGTGTCCCGAAAATGACCACAACACTTAATAATCATCATCATCACCATTTATTTATATAGCGCCACTGATTCCGCAGCGCTGTACAGAGAACTAATTAAGATCTGTCCCTGCCCCATTGGAGCTTACAGCCTAAATTCCCTAACATACACACACACACACACACACACACACACACAGAGACAGACTAGGGTCAATTTTGATAGCAGCCAATTAACCTACTAGTATGTTTTTTGGAGTGTGGGAGGAAACCAGAGCACCTGGAGGAAACCCACGCAAACATGGGGAGAACATACAAACTCCCCATAGATAAGGTCATGATTGGGAATTGAACTCATGATCCCAGCGCTGTGAGGCAGAAGTGCTAACCACTTAGCCACCTAATAATGATCCAATTTATTTCAGTTGGATTATCGGGCATGTTGATAAATACAATCCGATGATGACAGCTATCAGTCTTATGAACGCATTAACACATCCCGCTAGTGTCGGAAGTGATACCATTCATATATAGCCGCTGATCTTTTAGGATCTTCATGATTTTTACATGCGTGGCCAGTTCTACATCTTTGGAGACACTACTGTTTTCCTACTTAATTATGATTTATGCAAACTCCCACCAGTTTGTGGTGGCTGCTGGGAAAAGTGCCGGCTTCTCAATGCAATAAAACTAGTTGTTTAGTATAAACTTGCTTGAAGTTGTAAAAGTTAAAGGCTGAATTTTCAAAGGAAGCACCATGATAGAAGGGAATGTATTCCGTCTACCTACTCCATGATCTCCAGTAGGGTGTTGTAGTATTCTAGATATCATATGAGCATAAAGGTTTGTTAGCTAAAATCCATTCAAGTCTTAATCATGCATAAGTGAAAAGTAAAATTTGGATTGCTTTAACCATACAGTAATTAAAATTGTTTCCAAAATTGGTTAAAAAGTATTTGATTAAACATCCTCTTTTATAATGGATCATGAAGCTGTTTGATAGTTAATACAGATTATAGAAAGTTTGTTATGTCTGGTTTGTTAATAGATGATGGCCGGTTAGTTCAGCTTCTTGCAATTTAAAGTATTCTTTTTCTGTTGCTGTCATTCTTCAAAACTCTAACTATTTTGTTTCTTATACTCTCCTGATTTATGTTGTCTTACTCTATTACAAAACATATTATTATAGTATTCCTTTAAATGTCAGTACCGGTCATGAAAATTAATATTTAGCCCAGTTATGTTTGTCCCCCCTCATCTCTGTTTTCCAGTTAGTTAGTGTATGTATTGCACCAATCACAAGCCTTGTGGCCTTTTTTTATTCTGAAAAAAACAAATAAAAAATAAAACTTTACTTTAAATCTCTAAAATGTGACACAAAAATATTTTAAGAACATGTTGTTAGTATTCTGTAGAACTAATCTACTTCTTTCTCCATGCATTAGCATCGGTTTAGATTTGCTTTGTATAAGTGTTGTTTTACAATAAATTCCTTCCCCTGTCACTGCACTAAAATCTATTTTACATCAATGCTTTGATCTAATATGAAGGAAAAAAATATGAGACATTATATAGGTTATAATTATTTTGAGTGGATGACACACATGTTTAAGCCAATACCCACACATAACCCTTTTTGGTACCATTAAAGCCCTTGTATAAGATATGGATGTATGAAGCTGTCTATGTGTTTTATAACTGAAATGAACTTTTGTAATAACATGTCCTATGCTCTTTCATAGATCACAGTGGTGGAGTAATGGTTTATCAGACATCTTTGGTAGTGTAGGTTTTCTGACCTCAGAGCAGGGGAAATCCCCCAGTTATAAATATAGCGTCATAATCTCTAAGATCTGACTCGTTATAAGAATTCTTAACAGAGCTGATCTAGTGTTATCTATTATGTGTTTTGCAAACTCTAGTGTTTTAGCACGAAGATGCCAGCGGTGCCAGCCTGAACCTAGGTGAGAAGATAAAGAGGGTTAAAGAGGGCAGTGTAGGGGAGTACTTTGCAAAACCATGTGTGTGTTTTATTTGCATTTTTCTCTGGTGTACTACAGGTCTCAGTTGGCCCTAAGGGACAGGGCATGCTGGCATTTGTGGTTAACCAAGGGCTAGCATACTCTGGCAGCCATGAGTATGATGGCGCTTGTAGTACTATAAGCGCCAGCATGCCCAATCACTTCATGGCGACCTGGGCATGCTGAGACCTGTACTGCACTAAGGCCAAACTTTTATTTCTATCTATTATTTACTTTATTGACCCACACCCACCTCTCCAGAGGCGTGGGAATTGTCTTGGTGCTATTTAGCAGGAGCCGGTTAATCTGGGGTGGGGCCCGTATTTTGTTGTTTGTGGTGCCAATTCCGCTAGGGAATTCAACCCATGCTGACCGGCCTAGGGCTGTTTGTCTCTTTGGCCGGGGACCTCACACTGCGGGTTTACCTGCTATAGTGCCACCAGTTCTGGCTGGCATAGCTTAGTGCAGGTATTGCCAATTTTGTGCGGACTCCATGTACTTTGTCCCCGTCCGTACCAACTTAGGCTGGCAGCACTAGAGCTTATTTGACATTTTGGCTTTTAATTTATTTATTTGTTGGGCCTGTGGCGCATACTGTATAATACGCTTAATGTGCATTCTACGCTTTTAACAAAGGGTATGCTTTAAGCGTATCTTACTAAAATGTACAATTTTTGCGTACTATTTAGAGTATCACATATCTTAAGATACGCACAGCTCAGAATACAGAGTAAACTATGTAATTTTTAAGGTTACAATTACTGTTACGTTTAAAGCGTAATTGCGTCTAACTCTACATGAGGTCTTATGTGTCTCCATAAATGATTTATTGCATGTTAATGGGTAAAAACAGCAAAAATCCCAGACGCTGCAGAATATGATCACTCAAGTGTCAGTCATACATTTCTTTCCCTATGTAATAACTTTTAGACTATGAAAAATATTTTAGGATTCACTTCTTGAAAAATGCAACCTGAAATACTTGAAAGAGCGTAGGCTGCCTACCTGCTGGGTTACATATGTAGTCTCTGCACAACCACAGACTAGATGTAGGATAAAGGTAGTCATCCTATTGCTCTCCAGCTGAGCTTGTCTCACAGATCCCACTACGCCAAGTCAACAGGCCAACAATTAAAATATGGAATTCTCAAATTCTACACTGTGCGGCCACAAGTTACTGGCATTCTGTGCTCTTCTTGTAAAGTCGCTCATCATAGTGTGATCCTAGACAGTAGGAGTATTAGACACACTATCTGTCTATCAAACCCCAGAGAAGAGTGGATCATGGGTTGTGATTTTAACTTTGAACTCACTGGCTCAGGTTACAATACAACCCAGTTTTGCGCCCCATACGTTTTGTAAGCTGCTTTACAATGAAGCATTCCAAAGAGATACAAAGATATTGTTGGTACTTACTTACCCACCTAAGCTATACAGTTGAATTTCAACATTTTTTAATGCATCAATAAGCTGAGATGGACAACTTTTTCTCTTTTTAAGAACCTAAACCCCTCTATTAGTATATAGTAATATTTTGCAATTATAATTCTTTAAATACCAATCTGTTCAGACGGATATTTTATGCTGCTGTAAACAGAAAAGCAAAATAAAAAGGTGTAGGAAGCAAATTTTTGCAAAAGTACAAAAAAGATAGGTTAACTACGGGACATATGTAAAAATATAAAAATACCAGGGGTCCATACTACACGTGGATTCGAGAAATATATTTACTAATACAGTTCTACATTTTATTTTCTGTAAGTTATGGACACAGACACAGAGCTTCCTTAAATGTAATATGTCCTGATTAGCTTTACCTACATTATGCATTACAAACAATGTCTTATGCCAGCATATATGTGACATTAATGTGACAAAAATTGTAAGAGAGCAACGTCCCAGTATCTGCTGCGCAAACTAATTTCTCCAAATCTTTGATATCAAAATTATAATGTTTTTAAGCTTCAAACAATTCATGTTTGTTAAAGATGCAAAGTCTTTGTCTTCTCTAAACATTTTATTGGAGACGTTCAATCATATGCAAAGCAAGAACATTCACCAAACATTTACCTTCACCAAACAGAGTTCAAGGCAACAAGCAAATCAAATATGAAATAAATAAGAATGTGGGGAAAGGAGATGATGAGATGTGAAAGGGTATATATAGCAGAATTAACATTAATCAGTTACGAGATACAAAGCAATGATCTGTAATTTATGCTGAATATAAGATAAAATAATGTCCATTTGGAATACCTTAGGGATTCTCTGAAAATGTAAAAGCATTAATAACATACTTTACAGTACGGACCATTAATGGTACATTGGTATGTCAGAGGTACAGGGAGATGGGTTCAAGGGGTGATCACAACTAGAGATGCAAAGTTTTGATAGATAGTGTTGCACCCTGTGACACTAAACCTCAAATTTCACCAAAATTTCAAATGACATTTTTATGTACTGTAAAAATATTTAGCAATCCTTAACTCTTACCACTTACACAACTTAAGTACATGCTAAATATTGCATATATGGGCAGTGAGTCAATATTTAACTCCTCAGCTGCAACAAGTGGCTAGACCAATTTTCACGAGTGATTACTTTTTTATTTAAGGCACAAAATTAAATGTTACGTTTTTCTGTATGAATAGTTATTTCTTTGATAATATGTTAGAATATAGGGAAACCTGTTAAAAAGGTTAATATATATATTTGAATATACTTATTAACATAAATATTACGATGACTCTGCCAGTGGTTACTTTTCCTTACCCCAGAAGTGGTCCTATATATTTTGTTACTAAAATAGCATATAGTTCTGGACTCTGAACCAAGTAATATAGGCACCAGTTTTGGATTTGATAAGATGTTGTCTGGCCCAGAATGTCTATGTAGTCAGAGGGGCCATCATGTGGAGGGTCTGGGCAAAACACAGAAACCAACATCAGGACTACTGGGCCAACTCGCCTTCATTCCTAGTAACACCATGACCCCTCTCTGAGCAGGTTAGGGCTGACCTGCTGCTGGGGGGGTCTATGTATCTTGGCTGTGGGGTCTAGTGGCTGAGAGGATGGGAAATATGTGGATTGAGATTAGATGAGAAGGCCCCATTGTACCATTGCCTTAATTCAGGAAAATAAAGAAATTGTAAGAAATATTGGTCCAAAAATGTCAGCTGAAATTAAATTTTTCTGATTACATGGTAAATGCAACTATCAGTTTATCATGTTTATAATACTCTAACACACAACTATCAGTATATCATGTTTATAATACTCTAACACACAACTATGTCTTTTGTCTGCCAAGTACATTTCATGATGTGTATCTACACTTTCCTGCCCTTGAACTGTCCCCTGTAGGTCCATCAGAAAATGCACATGGTGGAATCCATACAATTGTCCCTTTAAAGTCCAGGTTACAACCACTTTAGGATACCGCTCATTAACTTAACCTTCTACGATCCTCATCTAAAATACTGTCCAGTTTAGCTTTATTTGTGTCTTAAATTAATCATGACAATGAGAGTATATCAGAACAGTATTTATTACAGGAGTCACTATTGCACGTTTGAATGTTTCATTGCATTGGTAGAAATGCAGAAATAAACATTCCCATATAAAGTGTAAAGAGAGCCTTAAATATCGAAACACATCCCATTTAACATATAGGATGAGACCTTATCTCCACCATGATGTGGAAAAATCAAGCCCATTTGTTGACAGAACAATGCTGTGCGCCATCCTAGAATACAGACACCGTCTCTCTAAACTGCCATCTCCAGCCCTTTATCTCATTTACATACTCTGGGGTGCAAAACAAAATCTTGTTTTTACATTTAGGTGCATAATTAACATTCACGCTTAACAAGGAACACCCCTGATCAATCTAGGTGCTCCCATCAAATTATTTTACATCTCCAAAGATGCCCCCATCTTGGCCTTTGCTCAGAATGTGTGTTTGCAGCATCATAAAACTGTGTTTGCGCTAAACTTTTACACTTTCGTCACTGAGGAATATTCAGGTAGGAAACATCCCCCCTCTGTAATAGACAGTTGAACCCTGTAACTTTATAACTGACATTAACATTGGTTTAAAATCCCTACAGTTTGCTTTTCTTGTATCATAATATGTTTATGTAGTAATATGTAACATAGAATGGTCTTAACACCCCAAGCCATGACCTAAATAACATGGGAAATATGCATCTATCATCATTCAGGATTAAGAAACAAGTCTCCCTGGACTTCAGCTACCGCCGAGCTCCTGGGAAGCTAAAGAATTTTATTTAGAATTTCAAAAATAATAATCAAATCTTATCACTCCAAAGCAATGTTGTTATTGTGTAAAGTGCTTTAGGAAGTATTGCAGTCTTCTCCAACTGTTGGAGTGATCTTGTCACCATCAAATTTAAATCTTACTGATAGAATAAAAAGTCGCATGAAAGCACAAATATAATAGGGCGCATATACATGGGTATTATTACACATTCAGGATCTCATTTAGAGTCAGAAGGAATTTACACTGAAATCGTAAGTTTAAATTGCATCCCATAATGTACACAGTATTTATAGTGGCATAGATCTTTAGATCCATGTGATTTAGAATTCTGTGCAAATTACCCAAACACACCTCTTTATCTGCCTTATTGGCCGGCGTGCAAGTGTATCATGCACAGCGCCCTGTAAAGCAGATAATCAGATAAAAAAAATGTAAAAAAATAAATAAAAATTGTCTCCCCCTCAAACAGCACAAGGGTTGGTTATGCTGTTTGGGAGGGGGTGCACACCTTTTTTTTAAAATTTAATTATTTTTTTCTTTGTTTTTTTTAATACATCAAGGTCTCTTGTTCCAGCTGAAAGCACCCGCAGAAGATACTTCTCCTGGGGATGACAATTTAGAGAGACGGTGCCTGTATTCTAGGATGGCGCACAGCATTGTTCTGTCAACAAACGGACATCATTTTTCCACATCATGGTAGAGATAAGGTCTCATCCTATATGTTCAGTGGGATGTGCTTTGGATATTGAAGGCACACTTTATATAGGAACATTTATTTCTGCATTTCTACCAATGCAATAAAACATTTAAATGTGCAATAGTGACACATGTAATAAATACAGTTCCAATATATCTGCGGTTGCTTTCAACTCAAAATAGTATGTAAAGAGTGTGAACACACCTTTACATTGCTAGGCTCGCCCACTATCTCCCCCGTTCCACCTCTCTAAGCGCAGACAGGTGCCACGGGGAGATCCGTTTCAGTCGGAGTGTGAACTAAGATGGATCTTTGGCCAAAAGTGCCTTTTGTGCTGAACAAAAGGATTTGCGTCCGACTCTTAATCAGGCCCTCAAAGAGCATTCCTAAGGCCTAGTAAACTCGCTTTAACTTGAGTCCAAAAAATAATGTCAACAGATGGACCTGTACACACACATTTTCAATATTGCCAGCAGCATGCAGCAGTCACAAGTGTTAATGCTCATACAATATAATAAAGTTCTGTGGGAGAACTTACTAAGTATGTAGTATACAATGCTGCAGGGAAGCTTTGAGACCACACTTATAATGTGCTGTTACTAGGAGGACAAACTACCAGGTTTTGACTGATATTTTTAACAATCATTTTTCAGCACCGTTGTATACAAGACCTTATTCTGTCTCTTATTCACCGCCTGCAACTTACAGGTGGAGATGGTGAGGTTAATCTGGTTCAGTGATATTGTCTTGGTTTTGTTCTCTAACCTTTTTTTTTTTTTTTTTTTTAAAAAAAAAGGGTTTCCAAGTAGAGTGATGTACATTATTTGTTTTATAGGAAACAACTTTTAATAAAATATTTCCTTGAAAATAAGCAATATTGTGTCTTTCAACATGAGGTAAGTGTAAGAAAACAAATGTAAAGGGAGCTAGTTTTCCATATCATAGTATAGTGCAGGAACTGGTGGTCAGTAATTTGCCTCAATTGCAAAGTGCATTGAGCTATAAAAGGTACTCATTTGCCTTACATGGATGAGATAGGTAACTTACTTGGTAGAATGTCAACAAGCTGTGATTGCCGATATGTTTTGACTACTGTAAAATATAGGAAATTCCACACAATATGATTTTAACATATCATGCCATCCCCACTTGATAAAAAGCTGATTTGTAAATGACTCTTGGGGGTATATGTACTAAACGGCGGGTTTGAAAAAGTGGAGATGTTACCTATAGCAACCAATCATATTCTAGCTATCATTTATTTAGTGCATTTTTCAAAATGAAAGCTATAATCTGATTGGTTGCTATAGGCAACATCTCCACTTCTTCAAACCCGCAGTTTAATAAATCTAGCCCTTGATGTTTTCAGGCTTTTGGTAAGCAAATAAAGAATATAATTAAAGTTATTTGTAAATTATATTAGATTTCAACTGACAGGTATCATTTTAGTTTGACACTATACTAGTCTGAGCTCCAACAGCTCCTCCCTTCCTTATTCACTACAACAGAGCTTGGCAAACAGCTAGTTAGTTTTGTTGCAACAATGTGAGTTAAAGAAGGATAACTCTTTATGCTGCAGAGAAGGTGAAATGTTGCAATCAAAATACAATATTAATAATAATAATAATAATAATGATCTTTGCTAATCACTATAACCTTATAAAATTGTTTTAGCATATATAAATCTGTCCTTCAATATTTGTTCAATATATACTCATTATAGCTTAAAATAATGCAATAAATTTAATATATCCCTACACCATTGTAGTGGGTGATTGATATGCTTATTCCCTATGTCTGTATATTTTTCCTTATTTCAGATGGATTATATTAGTTTTTATCCTATCCAGGCTTGGACACGCCTCCTTCAATATCATTCCTCACTCGATGATGTCACTCGTATCCCTTGCACAAGGTCAAGCCCCAAGTTGTTATATTGAGAGATGATTGTTACACCTCACTAAGACGGACAGGAGGAAATAAGGAAATGATGAGGAAGACAGAGAATGGCAGCTCTAGTGAATGGTGAGTTACTAGTACTGTCATAGAAACTGCGTAAAGTAATATAAAAAGAGTTTCTATATACCATACATAGTTACCAAGTTCAATTATTCATTTTAAAATATTCTATATGATCCAGAGTAAGGAAAAAATATTATCTGCATGCTTTAATAACTTAATTTTCAATACAGGAAAATGAAAAGTGAAGGGTTAAAGCCCCTTTAGTTGTAAATCTATCTAATTTTCTATTTATCTATAATTTTAAAAAACACATCTTAACTTGCTTTGTATTGGTATAAATTGCTGTTTTTCATTGATTTGCATTAGATTATTTTGGTGCACTTTATACAAATACTGTGACTCTCTGCTGCTGCAGTCCAGTTCCGCTGCCCTCTAGTCCCCCCTGCTGGAAAACTGTCCCACTGTACACACGAACGTTCCTAAAGAACACATAAAAGGACCATGGATACTGCCTTCCTGCCCCATCATCCAGTTGTTGTGATCTCAATCTGGCCCTATTGTAAAGGCACCAGTGATCCCTATTAAAACTCCTACTAACCACCTCCATTTAAACTACAATCACTGCTATTCAGGTGCCCATGAGAAAATGTGTATAGAAAGCCTTATGATGGAAGGCTATGTGTGCTAACCGGGAAGTGGGATGAAGTCGCCCAGCTCCCTTGTCATCGGTGTGCTGCTGTTTATAGACATCCAGGAACTGTAAGTAAAAAAAAACAAGTTTTGTCTTATTTCTGTTTAACATGTTTAACAATTGTATTTTTCTTGTATTTTTCTATATATACATATAGTGAGTCCAGTCTGTTTTCACTTAGTATAGCCAGGGACAAGTTATACACTTCAAATGATATTAGTAGTCAAAGAATGATACTCTCCTCTTAGGAAGCAGCAATGAAAAGTACCTTTAAAAAACAAAGGTTCTCCAGCTTTGTCCTTCAGGGCCAATTACAACTGAGCACATATTAAATTTAGTAGACAGATGTCTTTTACAACCCTTTTCTGCTATGACAAAGTTGAGTCCTCTGATGTACTGGAATGCACTTTGATGAATATGGGTCAATCCACGTGATTTAAGACACATTCAAGCAGCAGAGTAGATTAATCAGACTGAGACATGTTTAGAGTCTCTGTATAGAAAGTATGGAAGAACATTTTGGTAAATAAAAGACAATTCAATGCAAATCAAAAGAGTTTCTATTCCATGACAATCAAGGGTGCAATCTGCTCTAATTTGGTGCTAAGTTTTTTTTTATTTTTAATCGCTTATTTTGGATTTTTTTTTATCCCATGCAAAAAAAAATAAAATCAGAAACACATGTCGGTATAAAACATGATGAAGCATTAGATACATAAAATTATTATATCATTTAATAAAACCCGGTATTCCACCCTGCAAATGTTATGGATTCCCATAATAGGTCTGGTGTCGCTCATCTGGAGGCCATGTGTAACCTGACCCTTGTAAACATAACTTACAACAAATCATTCTTGCATATTTCACGTTGCGCTGAACTTGGCATTGAGTGTTCCCAATCCTACCCCAACCAATCACACAACGTAGGAGAAGGAATTGGTAATCGTTGAATCCGGAAAATGCGGATTTACAAATACAGTATGGAATGGTATTCCGTGGAACCGGGAAGTTTTGAATCTAAAGATAATGGACTTGGTGCAAATTTGGCTGCAAAGTGGGAGTAATTTACACTATTAAGTGTATCATTGTGATGTTGATATATCAGTCATCATTATCATTAACATCTTAACTGTATTTCAATATATTTTTTATTTTAAAATAAGTAAAAAACTGGTATTCTCTTCCCACCCCCCCAAAAAAAGTGTTTGCAGTACCAGCTCTTTTTGTGGGGTCCCCCCAAAAAAACGCTACCAGCACTGGGCTATGAAAGGCTAGTGACACTAAAATGCGGACACTGACAGCATAAGGTCCCCTTTGTCATAATGACAACCAGCCCTAGCAGGGCCTGATTAAGGGTTCTGGCCGCCCTTGGCTAAAACGGCCGCAGCGCCCCCCCCCCCCCCCCCTCCTCCGAATATATAGGTGTATAGGAACACTCCTGAATATGAATGTTCAGGTGTATTCTCCAGCATTCAAATTTAGACAGATTGTGCCATTGTCTCTTACCTGTTCTTGCTCTTCTCTCTTGCAACTTTGTTATCCTCTCGCTGGCTTCTGGAAAGTTGGCGTCCTGTTTTGAAAATGCAAAAATGTATTATAATGCAAACCCTGAATGATTAGGCCCTTTAGTTAAAACAAAACACTCCATTATGGCCAGCTAAAAGTACCCCATTGGACAGGCATATATAAGCAATATCTGAATATTTGTTGTCAATCAAATACAAACCTCTACCAGCCCCATCTCACTAATATTTAGTATTCTAGTGATTGCTGAGACCACCCATGTGACCACCACACAATCATGAGATTCTGCCCCCCAAAGCTGCTCTATTTTTTAAGTACCCCCTGCAGCCATTTTCCTTAACCACAACCCCCCCTCCCACAGCCATTTTCCTTAACCCCTGCTGCAGCCATTTTCTTTACCTCCCACCCAGCATCCATCCCCCTTGCAGCTAGTTTCCTTACCTCCACTCTGTAGCTATCCCCCCCGTCACATCAAAACTCCCCCAGTCACATATATCAGCCCCCCTCCTCTGCCCTCCTTCATACATATCAACCTCTATCCCTCCCTATAGATTTTCATGGCAACGCCCCCCTCCCACCCTATAGATTTGTATGACAGTCCCCCTCTCCCTCCCTATACATATGCATGACAGTCCCCCCTCTCCCTCCCTATAGATATGCAGGGTAGTCCCCCCCCTCCCTATAGATATGCAGGGTAGTTCCCCCCCCCCTCTCTATAGATATGCAGTGTAGTTCCCCCCCTCCCTATAGATATGCAGGGTAGTTACCCCCTCCCTATAGATATGCAGGGTAGTTCCCCCCCTTCCTATAGATATGCAGGGCAGTTCCCCCTCCCTATAGATATGCAGGGCAGTTCTCCCCCTTCCTACAGATATGCAGGGCAGTTCACCCCCTCCTTATAGATATGCAGGGCAGTTCCCCCCCTCCCTATAGATATGCAGGGCAGTCCCCCCCCTCCCTATAGATATGCAGGGCAGTTCCCCCCTTCACTTACCTGTAGTTGTGCCAGCGTCGCTCCTCTCCTCAGATCAGCAGATAGGAAGTGAAGACGTCCTGCTTCCTGTCTGCTGCACAGCAACAGGCAGCCTGGCGATTGGCTGTGTGTTGCTAACCACTGACCACCAATGCTTTTGATCGTCGAGCCCTCCATCCCCCCGTGGCGACCCCCCCCCCCCGCGACGACCCACCACATCGACCCCCCCCCCTTCCCCACACCGAAAAAAAAATGAATGAAGAAAAAAAAATAATAATAATTAAAAAAAATACCCGCAGCGCCGCGCCGCGCCCCCCGGGACCTAGCGCCCCAGGCTGCAGCCTGGTCAGCCTAGTGGTTGATCAGGCCCTGAGCCCTAGCCTGTTCAGCACGGGGCTGCATGACCTGGGGGATTCAAGGCCGCAAAAATAATGCAGTTAGTTGATATATTAATTTATCAATTAACTACATTGTATCAGTGTAGCTCATTGCGGTAAGTGGTATCTCACATTTACTAACTAATACAACGCATCTTTACCACACTCACAATCAGAGTGAAGCTAATCTGTAAAGATTAGTTTGACAGACAGTGAGATTGACATTAGCGTCCTTGGCATCCTTTATATGTTTTTTCTATTTTTTCAAAGGGATTTACAAGCTGGAAGAAGGAAGAGGATCCCTCTTTGTGTGTTTTTTTTTTTACATTTAATAAAAGATACAGGCCATGACATGATATCACCAGAAGTGCGACAGAATTTATTTATTTAACTATTCAGTTAATTCTTTTTTTTTTTTTTTTTAAACACTGCAAATGTCTGCGCTGATGATCATCATCATCCCACAGGCATCTGCAACAGATACACCTACTGATAGGCATATCTGTGTGTCTCTGCAGGTCTGCATCTGACCGCATGAACACGCCCTTACTGAACGAGGGCTGCATTTGCATGCCCCTCTCTCCTCATTCCTCCTCTACACGCGTAGAGGAGGTGCAAGTGGTAGTGGAACATTCTATTGAACTGGTGATCTACTATGAATCCTTAAATTTGTAGCTCCAACATATGGCTCTACAAAGGGCACATGGCAGTGAGCAGCACTGTAAAATATTTTTAGATAGAACGTTTCAGTTCCACTACAAAATCCAGAAATGACTCTAAAGCTGCTCTTGTAGGCATGAAACAAGAGACTAGTTGGCACAGCAGTAGATATTTTACTTGGTAGACAAAATAAAAGAACATAATAAAAGAACATAGATTGGAACAGATTGAACAACACTCAATCAAAAGGTAAAACAACACAATATATATTCTCCATAAAATATTATATCAGTCTCTCAAAATACCAACGTAAATCACGTCCATCGAAAGTAAAAGTTCCTTGACAGCTTTGAGAAAGGTGAAACACTAGTGGCAATGTATACACAGAGATGCCTCTGTATATTTCTTTTTTTTTCCTTCTTACCAGATTATATATAGAATTGGCCCTGGTTAGA
Organism: Mixophyes fleayi; assembly: GCF_038048845.1. Lineage (NCBI taxonomy): Eukaryota > Metazoa > Chordata > Amphibia > Anura > Limnodynastidae > Mixophyes > Mixophyes fleayi. The sequence continues at coordinate 75,691,466 of NC_134404.1, forward strand.
GGGAAGTGAGGACATCTTTTACCTAAATAACAGTTTTTATACATATTTGCTGCTACACAAGATTTGCAGCAGAGGAGCATAATGCAGGAAAGGTCTGTAACTGGTGTTGGCAATCCAAAGGGAGGAAGACATTAAACTGCATAACCTGGATGTGTTTCACCCTCTTAACCTTAACCTTCTAAAACATAAACCACTTGCTAACTTATCTAAAAATAATGACACTGAGACTTATGAAATTGGCTAAAGAAGGTCACAGTTTATTAATTAATAAGTGGCAGTGAAAGTGCACTGTGAGGCAGCTAAATCAAACTGATATTTGGAACCAAGCGTGGATGGCTAACAGCCTACTTCATTTACTGGAACAAATCCATAACTGCTTGGCCAGCGCTAAATCTGACGTCAGAGTGACTACACCCCCTCCTAACTACACAATGAAGCGGGCCCAGGGATCCTCATCAGAAAGGACCATGAGTCACTCTTCTTGAAGGGGGCGGCACCTGCGGTCAATCAACGATAACACTGTAACGATCAGCCACTGCCCACAGTGACTTCTACCAACTGTGCCTGCTCTGTGGCGTGGGGAAAAACCAAGTTAAAACTCGCACGACATGGAAGCAGGATGTTCCCATAAAGGGTGGATGGGATCTCGAGCAGTGAATGTGAAAGAGCATGTGACATGCTAGGGCTTATATAGACAGATCTCCAGGCACTCCCCTTCCTTTCCTCATTGGTCAGAATGGGATGTGGCATTTTAACTCCTTGCAGGTAAGGTTAATTTCACTTACTCCCACATGTATGCGTTTAAGTGCTTTCCCATATGGGACTCTCTTGTCATACACTCAAGGTAGACATAAAAGGAGAGTTTCTACCACTAGCTGTCCGGCACCGTCTCCGCATTCCTCCTAGGTGCAGGGGACGGTCACCCCCCCTTCTCTTCTCTCAATCGGCAACGGCATGCGCTTCCGGCCCTGTGTCAGCTCGCTGTGCAGAAACTATCATGTCTCGTTGCTAGGCAACCGGACGCTCTTCTATGGCTTCCTGTCGGCGATCAGCTGTGTTCTGACCGCTGAATCAGATCTCTCTCCTCTCTATGTAAGGAACACTCTTGGACACGTCAGGTTGTTTAGAAAACAGATCAGACATAACCTGGTCCATATTCAGATTAATCAGAAGATAACAATACACCATATGAACATAGGAAGTATAAAATAGACATCCTTAATATATAAGGTGTAGCCAATATGATCAAAGGCTAAAAGCAATATATACAGATATATTAGGGAACATCCAAATGTATATTTTTGTATATCCTTACGTGGCTGCAAATGACCATTTACTTCTAATGAATGAATGAATGTATTAGTTATATACAATGATCATTTCACAAAAAATTCAACACCAAAATTAAGGAGGAGAGAGGTCAGGCTAAATTTTTCCAATACCTAAAACAAAAAGATAACTGTCATCGTTTTTGACTGTCCAGGACTTCCCTGGAAAATTCCAGGTTTTTAAGATTTGTACCTGAAAACTTTAGTCCCCTTTAGTTACCTGGTAATTTTTTAGCATTGTTCAACTGCACTAGAAAGTTACATTTTGTTGCATAGTATATGCAATTCTTATCACCTATTCTTATTTTCTAGATGTTACACATTAACATTTATTGAAAAGGAAAATAAATATTTAAAATGCAAAAAGCAATTCAATTATTGCATTCAGTAAACATGACATGAAGGTCTGCAGAGACACTATCATGGGTAAACTGCGTCAATGCACTGACTCGGATTGTACAATGTTGGCAACTTTACACTGGGGGGTAAGTGTATCAAGCCGAGAGCTTTTCGGCGGGTTTGAAAAACCAATCAGATTCTAGCTATCATTTATTTAGTACATTCTACAAAATGACAGCTAGAATCGGATTGGTTGCTATAGTCAACATCTCCACTTTTCAAACCCGCTATAGAACTCTCAGCTTGATACATTTACCCATCAGGATCTTGTCAAGATTTGAATTAACTTGGGACAAAAATATTCCTGAAATCATTAATAACCTAAAAGTCTATTAGTGTCTGTCTGAAATTGCTTTTGGTGGATCAGGGGCAAGTTCAAACTCCATAAAAAATTCGGCACCAACTCCATTTAGAGGGTTCATGGCAGACATAAGCGAATTTGAACAGAAGATAAAATATTAGAAACAGCTTGAAACATCTTAGACATGAATAATCTACCCCTGGAGACATCAGCATTAACGGCAGAATTGATCGGTCTCTGCTAAAATGTATGGGTCTTCTTTTTCCATAAAAAGTGCCCACGCAAGACCCTGCAGTAAATCCCATCTGACTAGGTCTCCAGAGTTACGTTAAGATACCTAACACAAAATTTCCATCTGTCATTTTGTACATGTCGCCAGATAGTTAACCTTATGCTTTCTGGACGGTTTATCAACAATGTCATTCACCAGCATAACACAACAGCATTGTACTGCCATAAATGCAATAGATGATTGTCTAGTTGCAGGCTTGAGAGCGAGCCTGGTTTTCCATCGAGTTTAAATGTAAGTAACTGTTTAAATAAAATGATTCCTCACATTTCTATACCTCCCTGCCAATTGCAATGTAAATTGCTTAAAAGGCGCATGCATGGTAGGTAGGTTTAGGATGTCTGACAACCAATGCTTGTTTCCACAGGGATCAGTTTAATCAAAATAAAGAAGCCATACAGATGAAACCAGCTGTGTCACCAAACAATAGTCATCTCTCATATAACATTCATATTTGCCTGAATAGAATGTATTTCCCTACTACAGGAACTGGTCTCATGATAGACACCATAGAGGTGATACTGTATTACCAGCCTAGCAACCATCTTCCTGGTCATGTATAGAGGAAGGTTGAGGTCTGCAACCTAAGTTTCTCTCTGGATTCAGACATCGATTAAAATTCCAACCAAATACTATTCATTTTCAATACAAAAAAATATATTATAATGGGAATTGTAGTACCAAGATAGCTTCATGCTTAGGTTTAACCGCGTTCAGCAGTGTCCCATGATGCTATTTAAAAATATTGTCATCTATGCTAAACTATGGGATTCATGAATGGCCATACTAGTGTGGAAAGACTATGGGCACGAGTGTGTATGTTCTCTCTGTTTATGTGAGCTTCCTCAGGAAGCTTAGGTTTCCTCCCACTTTCCAAACAACAAGCTGGAAGATTATTTGGCTTCTGACATAATGTGTGCGTGTGATAGGGAATTTTAGACTGTAAGTTTCAATGCGGCAGGGGCAGGCTGGGCTGGGGGCAGGGAGGCAACTGCACCCCGGGTCGGTGCCATAATGGGCTACCTTGGGCTGGGTCACTGGGCCACCTGCATTTTTTTCCATTAAAATAGGCTGCTGAGTCGAGTCTTGCCCCCCGAGCTGAAATTTGCCAGCCCTGCCCTGCTATGCGGTAGGAACTGATTTGAATGTTTGTGTGTTCTCTGTACTGCACTGCACATTGTGATTGGCGTTATATAAATAAACAATAATAATAACAATAATAAGACACTGAGCAACAAGCATTTTAAAAATTTCAATGTCTATCATGCAAGCAAATAAATGTCACGCATCGGACACTCAGGTCCAGTTACTTGCCCCTCCGCTGTCTTTTTTGGCTGTCCCTTCAGTCCCCAGCCTCTCCTGGTCTCAGATCTCTCTGCCGGATGCTGCCCTGTCTGTCTATACTCCAGGGATCCCTTCAAAACCAGGACATGGATGGCGTCATCTGGGGTTCTGTCACATGCTCAGCTCAGCTGACCGCAGCCTCTAATCAGGGCATAGCAGTTCCTATAAAAGGACTTCCTGGACTTCAACCCATTGCCAATACAACGTTGATTTCTCAAATGGTTTCTAGCTGTCTGCAGTCTTCTCAGTTAATTCCAGTCCGGTCCAGCACCCCGGTTCCAGTCCGATCCAGCACTCCTGTTCCAGTCTTGTCTCTCCTGCTGAATTTGATCACTGTCTTGCTTTTCTTCACTTCTTGTCAGTCTCCTGTGTCGTCCATATTTAGTAATCTTCTGAACTCTCAGCAACAACCACCTGTTCTAGTTATTTCCTTCTCATGCAAAGGAACCAAATTAAACCACCCAGCTTTGTGCACGTAGTCACCAGCAGGGCTGCCAAGAGGAATTCAGGGCCCGGTACAACAAATTCATGGGGCCCCCCCTTATAGTTGAGTAAGCAAAAAAAATTTGCGCCGCCTTAAATTTTTCATAGTTATGGTCACACAATTGGGGGCGTGGCAATGCGCTGTTGGGGCATGGCTAGCACAATAAAATCACTAGGTCGTGAATTCCGTGGAGCGTGACATTTGTCCAAGCACTCCTGACTTTCAGGACATCTAGCACCCTTGTGTAGTATAGGAAGAATGCAGTGTGTACAGAAAGAGTTCAGTCTTGGCCTGCGCCCACTGGGCTCACCAAACATTGACATTGTCCCTACTAGAATCACAACATTTCACACACTATGCTGCTCTGTCCTACCTGTTCTTCTCACTTTTACCACATGTGGCTGCTGGTTTCTTTAGTTGCGGCTTGTTTGGATCCTGGAATGTTGGAGGACCTATTTGGAAAAAAATGGCTACATTTAGAAAATTACAGCCAGCCCCACCGTAAAATCAATAACATCCATGATTAATAATTAGGCCTTCCTCCAGCCCCAACATTAAAATAGTATTCCCATTACCCCGCAAACAAAATAGCAGCCATTAATTAGCCACCATCTACCTCACACACACTACATTGCCAAAAGCTCCGTGCCATCACACACACATTACTGTGCCCCTTTATCATCACCACGCTATGCCCCCTTATGATCACACTGCGCCATCCATGCTGCCTTTCCCCCTATCTTTAACCCCCTGTGCCATGCTGCTTGTCCCTCTTTTCTTTAACCCCCTGTGCCATGCTGCTTTTGTCCCTCTTTTCTTTAACTCCAGTGCCATGCTGCTTGTCCCTCTTTTTTTTAACCCCTGTGCCATGCTGCTTGTCCCTCTTTTCTTTAACCCCCTGTGCCTCTCTGAGTTTCTCCTTCCTTTCTTTAACCCCGTGCCATGCTGCTTGTCCCTCTTTTTTTAACCTCTCTGTGTCATGCTGCTATTGTCCCTCCTTTCTTTAACCCCTCTGTGTCATGCTGCTAATGTCCCTCCTTTCTTTAACCCCTCTGTGTCATGCTGCTATTGTCCCTCCTTTCTTTAACCCCTCTGTGTCATGCTGCTATTGTCCCTCCTTTCTTTAACCCCTCTGTGCCATGCTGCTATTGTCCCTCCTTTCTTTAACTCCTCTGTGTCATGCTGCTTGTCCCTCTTTTTTTAACCCCTCTTCGTCATGCTGCTATTGTCCCTCCTTTCTTTAACCCCTCTGTGTCATGCTGCCCCCCACCCCCGTTTTCCTCCCTTCACTTACCTTTACTTCTCTCTTCCTTCTTGTCTTCTCTGCTGCTCTGTGCTCCATTGCTCCAGACTGACTGAATGCTGGGCATGACATGATGATGTCACACCCGGCATTCAGTCAGTCTGGAGCAATGGAGCACAGAGCAGCATAGAGGAGGGACGTCGGCGCCGCAATCACGTGAGTATGGTTTTGTTTTATTTTAACTACCCTGCTCCCCCCACTAATGACTGAGCCCCCCACAGCCCCCCCGTTGCCAAAAAAAAAACAAAAAAAAAAAAACAAAGAACAAAAATTTGTTTTGAAGAAAAAACAAACAAAAAAAAAAACGTCGGCGCGAGGGCCCGGGCCGGGCCCCCTGACATGCCCGGGCCCGTGTAATTATGTAATTAGTACCCGCTCCCCCCCCCCTCTCGGCGGCCCTGGTCACCAGTTCTGTTCCAGAGACGCAACCCAGTTCGAGTACAGTCAAATCCTCAGGTGTGACAGAAATGGGCTCTAATCTACAGATATTTGTTTCCTTCAGCATAAACACATAGATTGTCAGAAGGGATTTTGTTACTCAAGCACGTTTCTGTGTGTATATTTAAAGCAGCTTATAATTACTAACAACAAAGCAAAGTCCCAATTTAAAATACAAAACAGATCACAGCAGAAGTGTAAGAGAACAGCAGTATTCACCACATACCCATTCCAGTGGCACCTAGTTATTGACAGCTTCAAAACTCATTCATCACCTAAAGTCAGATAACTATTGCAAATTGAGGCCCAACTATTGTGATAGAAAAAAGGGGCAGGTAAAGACATACCAGCAGTGATCAACAAGATCTGGCAGATATACCGCTTTGAATACATAACAAGTATACTATATGACTGCCTAATAAATTCTATTCTACATGGGCTCCCTGATTCGACTATTATGAGACTCTCTTTTTTTTTTTTCTTTTTTTTTTTATATATTGGTCCAACACCCTCTTCTTTATCCCACACAGATTTACTAGATACAGGAGCAAGCGTAGTATTTCTAGTGGGCTTGGCAAGTGGTGTGGCTATCATTTTATATAGTTCTAGGCTCCTCTCCAACCCCTTTCCATTCTTTTCAAATAGGTGAGCAATGCTGCAGAGCAGTTTGAAGCAGGACTTACTTGCCAACTGTCCTTGCAGTGGGGACAAGTCCTGATTGAGCGGGACAGTCACCTAAAATCTGGACTGCCCCAAAAGATTTAGGACAGTTGGCAGATTGTTCTGCTCTCTTCCACATGTTCTTGCAGTTTTCACTACCTGCGGCTGTTGTTTGTGTCTTAAGCTCATTTGCAGCTAATCTGGGTCCTGGAATGTTGGGGTCCTGTTTGGAAAAATTATAGGTACAGGAAATATGGAAAGCCGAGCAATGAATGAACCCTTTAAGCCACCCTCACAGTAACCAGCTAAACATGTTTAATAATTAGGCACCCCTCCCGGCAATCAGATCTGACATAAAATTCATAGCATTCACATTTATTAAATATATCTACACCCTCCCAATCTGTTCCAACATTAAATTATTAGTATACACATTTAATAAATAAACCTGTTACCTCTCAAACAGCCCAGCATTTAAAAAAATATCATTCAAATATAATAAATGGCGCTCCTTCTCTCCAACCTCAGACCCATGTTTAATTAATAGCCCCGAAAACACCCCAGCATTAAAAAAACAGTCCCATCACCCCACTGTATATTACTAGCTCCCAACACCATTAAATGATTAGCACCCATCCTTACTCTACCATTAAACTAATACCTCATGTCAACCCCCACACGCACTACATTAACAGAACTATTCACCCAAACTTGCATTTTGCTCTGCTGTGCTATAGCTTGCTGCGGGCGCTGCTTGCATGCTGTCAACAGAGAATCAGCACTGGGAATCTCCACTAAATCTTCATATTATTTTGCATATTGCAATAAAAAACGTGTTTGGTGTTTCATTTTAAAATCTTTAATCTGACGAGTTGAACATTTATGTATGCCTTATTTTCTTAGAAGCTGCTGTTCTAATTATTGTTGTCAGTAAACTAACCCCATGTATGGATTTATTGTACTGTGACATCAACTGCTCACTCAAGTGCTGAGCAAACTGCTAGCTTTTGGGGAACTCATGTGTGGTCCCCAACCAGGGGCTGGCTGGGGGGAGAGACTCGGCACAGCATGTAGGCAGGGCCGTAATGAGGGTGGTGCGGGCGGTGCCGTTGGCCAGGGCGCAAGGCCAAGGGGGCGCAGCAGCCGCCCGCTACCTCTCTCTCTCTCTCTTCAGCCCTTAAGCGGAACTTAAGGTCTCTCTCTCTCCCTTATTTTTTATTATGCTTGAAAAAAATAGATACAAAGTAAGAACATATTCAATTAATATGTTATTTCACAATTTCTAATTTTGGGCACAATAGTACTCAGTGGGCTATTAACACTGATTCCCTTCACTAGATTGTGTGTGTGATCAGACACCACCAGCAAATCTGAATATCTGCTCTTTGCCCTAGGTACTCTGCTATATCAGACAGTGTGTACAGGGGATGTTGCAAGGTCCCGAAGAGACTCAGAGTACAGGCACCTTATTAAATATGCCAGGCCAGCACTACACACCACAAGTGTGTGTGTTCTATGTGATCGGACAGCTGCTGTAGAGGGATCTAATAGAATCCACTTCCTCCAGCAGTAGTAATACTCTTAGTAATAAGCCCAGAAGCCTGAGATAGCAGGGCTGATAGACGTGTGAAGGAGGACAGAACAATTGGCTACCGGCGGCTGGAAGGTGACTGGTCCTGGGGGGAAGCACCAGCCATCTGGAAGTATAATGTACCCCTGTATGCACCACATTCCCTGGCTTGAAGGGGGAGAGAGGGGGGGATTAATTAAGGAACGCAAGTCCATTTACGTGGAGTATTTTGCAGGTTTTTTCACTGGCGAATTTGTGAAACCGAAACATACACCAAAGAACGCAATTCATGTTCACATGTAAATGAAACTTCCAACTGCTTTACGATTTGAAGGGCGGTTCAGGGAGGAGATGGGGTATATGTGTAATACCCTGCAAATCACAGGTATATTACTGGTTGCACTCATTCAGAAAATTACAGTTCCTCAGAGTGCCTCTGGGAAGTTAAATTCAAATTGCATCTGATATTTTGGGATGGGCAAACTGCTGTGAATCATCATCATCATCATCAACATTTATGAACTAGAATGTTCCAAGAAAATCTTGGGGGAAAGGGGAGGAGCCAAAAGAGACTGGATAAAGAGAGAAGTGATGTGTGACTGCTGGCTGAGCTAATGATGAATCATCCCACCAAGAGCCACTGAATGCTATGCCTGAATTGTTGTCCTGAGTGATGTTTGCAGCCAGCCCAGAAAGAAGCACCTTTGCAGGTAAGGAAAATACCTAACTTGCCACTGCCAATGAGATGTCAGCAGGACTCATATGAAGACAGATACGTTTCTTTTGCTTTGCTATGTTCAAGTTATTTAAGGGAGACATCAAGCTGTGTTATGGAAACCTCTGACTTGGACTGTAATGTTGCTGTTGAGAAGTGTTATAGCACTGGCTAAAGGAAGAGTTTATTCCAGTCAAATCTGCTGTTTTTCAAAGTTATCTGCAAGCTGACTGGGACATAGAGAGTAATCATTTATCTCAAGAGTTTGTCTATAGTGCATCAGAGGTTTGATTCTATTGTGAAACTGCCTAAAATGGTTGATGAGAAAATTGCAAGTTGCTTAACCCTTCAGTTGCTGGGAGACAGCTGCTTATTCCATTAGACGGATTGCTAAACGGACCCTGTCCTTTACACTGGAAATAATTTATTGCTCAGAATTGCTGTTGTTTACCAAGCTCAGGAGTCACACATGCGTCAAGTTGACTACTGATTTCACCTTGTACAAGTAAATAAGCTTCATATGTCAGCTGAAACTTTGCTTAAACCTGTGGATTATAATTTACCCCATTGGGTTCTGTATATCATAAAGTGAAATAGAAAGCATCTAATCTGAACCAGCTGGATTACTCCTTGTTGCATCTCTACTGATTTTTGTGTGATAAGTATGATCTGTATAATTGCACTAAACGTATTGCAATTGATTTGTCTATATTATCTGCTGCCGCAGCATTTAGTGTAATGGTCTAATTAACTTGTAGCAAATGATTATCCCCTTAAGTATTTATCCAGTGAAATCCATTTCACTGATGCACAGTACCTAACTTTAAATTGAGACATATTTATTCAGTGACCTATGTGTTGTGGTGATTTATATTTGCAAATTGTTGAACCAAGATTTCTAAAATGTTATTTATTTTGTGACATGTTGAATAACATTGCATGTTGATGGTATAGTGCTATTACTTCTCTACACTACCGCTACTTATCTGCTGCTGCCTTATGCCACAAGCAAAGAGAATAAACCCATGAGAATATGCAATTTTAGCCCTGTGTTCCTTGTTTTATTTCAACACTACTGGTGGAACCTTTGCCTCTACCAGACCACCGGGCCTGTAGAATCCTTCCTTACACTTTTTTTGGGGTGACAACCATCTGCCCCGTTACATATGCATGTAGGTAATGCACAGTACGGGCATGCCAAGGCCGAGAACATGCAGCCTGGGCGGATCCATAGGAGGACGATTGGGGCAATCCCCCCTCCTCCTAGCACACTGCCTTCAATCTGAAAAACCTCTATACAATTAATAGAGGTCAATTACAAGTATTTCAGTTTAATGTCACTTCTGGGCAGTGACATTAACAGGGATGTTGCACACTTTACAAGGCATACGTACAGCAATAGGACATATCCACCAACAAGTAAAAGCTTTAATTAAAGGAAGAGAGGGTTAATTGTAAGGAATATATGCAATTTTTTCCTGATGAAGTCTTTAAAAGGATGCAACATGTAGAGAATTATATGTAGGAGTCCACAACTGGAAAGGATGCAAGAACTTACAACTTACACTTGGTGCTATAGAAATTCCTGCACTGTTTTTATATTGACATATGTGCACTTTTAATAATATATTAAATGGGTACCTAATTACTACACTTCGGAGGAAATTCAATTGGCCGCGTTACTGATGAAAGTTATGGAACCTGTGCACTATTACAGATATTATGGTAATAGTGCACATTATTACCATTAATACGATAATCTTTAATGCTGGTTTTTGCTCGCAGCTCAGGGATCCGCTGCAGAAATCAGGGTTAAAATTACAGTATTAACGGTAATATAATTAGCGCCAAGTTGAGCGTGGCCGAATTGAATTCCCCCCTATAAGTGGATATCCCTGCAATATCATTTCTGTTTTCACATGCTGTATCGCTTGTACAACTACTTAGAAAAATAAATTTTACCTGGAATTCTGCAAGACCTATATAGTATATGTGTATTTATATATTTTTTTTCTGCATCCTTTCTATTGACTTAAGCAATCCATTATTCTATATATTCCATTTTTTAAAAAAACATGATTAGCTGAATGAATTCTGATTCTCAAACCCCCAAGGTTTTTTTTTAGCTATGTTATTTTCCAAGCAATAAACACTCCCCCATAGCTGTATTTGACATGCATTTTAGTGTGATGAAGGCGACCCAGTTTGATGAAGGGGGCCCAATGTGTTGAAGGGGGCAGCAGTGTGGTGAAGATGATGCAGTGTGATGAAGGTGGGAGCAGTATGATCAAAGGGGAAGCAGTGTGATGAAGAGGGCAGCAGTGTGATGAAGGTGGGAGCAGTGTGATGAAGGTGGAAGCAGTGTGATGAAGGTGGGAGCAGTGTGATGAAGGTGGAAGCAGTGGGATGAAGGTGGAAGCAGTGTGATGAAGGTGGGAGCAGTGTGATGAAGGTGGAAGCAGTGTGATGAGGTGGGAGCAGTGTGATGAAGGTGGAAGCAGTGTGATGAAGGTGGGAGCAGTGTGATGAAGGTGGAAGCAGTGTGATGAAGGTGGGAGCAGTGTGATTAAGGTGGAAGCAGTGTGATGAAGGTGGGAGCAGTGTGATGAAGGTGGAAGCAGTGTGATGAGGTGGGAGCAGTGTGATGAAGGTGGAAGCAGTGTGATGAAGGTGGGAGCAGTGTGATGAAGGTGGAAGCAGTGTGATGAAGGTGGGAGCAGTGTGATTAAGGTGGAAGCAGTGTGATGAAGGTGGGAGCAGTGTGATGAAGGTGGGAGCAGTGTGATGAAGATGACGTAGTGTGATGAGGTGGGAGCAATGTGATGAAGGTGGGAGCAATGTGATGAAGGTGGGAGCATTGTGATGAAGATGACGCAGTGTGATGAAGATGACGCAGTGTGATGAGGTGGGAGCAATGTGATGAAGGGGGCAGCAGTGTGATGAAGGTGGGAGCAGTGTGATGAAGGTGGAAGCAGTGTGATGAAGGTGGGAGCAGTGTGATGAAGGTGGAAGCAGTGTGATGAAGGTGGAAGCAGTGTGATGAGGTGGGAGCAGTGTGATGAAGGTGGAAGCAGTGTGATGAAGGTGGGAGCAGTGTGATGAAGGTGGAAGCAGTGTGATGAAGGTGGGAGCAGTGTGATGAAGGTGGAAGCAGTGTGATGAAGGTGGGAGCAGTGTGATGAAGGTGGGAGCAGTGTGATGAAGATGACATAGTGTGATGAGGTGGGAGCAGTGTGATGAAGGTGGGAGCAATGTGATGAAGGTGGGAGCAGTGTGATGAAGGTGGGAGCAGTGTGATGAAGGTGGGAGCAGTGTGATGAAGGTGGAAGCAGTGTGATGAAGGTGGGAGCAGTGTGATGAAGGTGGGAGCAGTGTGATGAAGATGACATAGTGTGATGAGGTGGGAGCAATGTGATGAAGGTGGGAGCAATGTGATGAAGGTGGGAGCATTGTGATGAAGATGACGCAGTGTGATGAAGATGACGCAGTGTGATGAGGTGTGATGAAGGTGGAAGCAGTGTGATGAAGGTGGGAGCAGTGTGATGAAGGTGGAAGCAGTGTGATGAGGTGGGAGCAATGTGATGAAGGTGGGAGCAATGTGATGAAGGTGGGAGCATTGTGATGAAGATGACGCAGTGTGATGAAGATGACGCAGTGTGATGAGGTGTGATGAAGGTGGAAGCAGTGTGATGAAGGTGGGAGCAGTGTGATGAAGATGACGCAGTGTGATGAGGTGGGAGCAATGTGATGAAGGTGGGAGCAATGTGATGAAGGTGGGAGCATTGTGATGAAGATGACGCAGTGTGATGAAGATGACGCAGTGTGATGAGGTGGGAGCAATGTGATGAAGGGGGCAGCAGTGTGATGAAGGTGGGAGCAGTGTGATGAAGGTGGGAGCAGTGTGATGAAGGTGGGAGCAGTGTGATGAAGGTGGAAGCAGTGTGATGAAGGTGGGAGCAGTGTGATGAAGGTGGGAGCAGTGTGATGAAGATGACGTAGTGTGATGAGGTGGGAGCAATGTGATGAAGGTGGGAGCATTGTGATGAAGATGACGCAGAGTGATGAGGTAGGAGCAATGTGATGAAGGGGGCAGCAGTGTGATGAAGGTGGGAGCAGTGTGATGAAGGTGGGAGCAGTGTGATGAAGGTGGGAGCAGTGTGATGAAGGTGGAAGCAGTGTGATGAAGGTGGGAGCAGTGTGATGAAGGTGGGAGCAGTGTGATAAAGATGACGTAGTGTGATGAGGTGGGAGCAGTGTGATGAGGTGGGAGCAATGTGATGAAGGTGGGAGCAATGTGATGAAGATGACGCAGTGTGATGAAGATGACGCAGTGTGATGAGGTGGGAGCAATGTGATGAAGGTGGGAGCAATGTGATGAAGGTAGGAGCATTGTGATGAAGATGATGCAGTGTGATGAAGATGATGCATTGTGATGAGGTGGGAGCAATGTGATGAAGGTGGGAGCAGTGTGATGAAGGTGGGAGCAGTGTGATGAAGGTGGAAGCAGTGTGATGAAGGTGTGATGAAGGTGGGAGCAGTGTGATGAAGGTGGGAGCAGTGTGATGAAGGTGGAAGCAGTGTAATGAAGGTGGGAGCAGTGTGATGAAGGTGGGAGCAGTGTGATGAAGGTGGAAGCAGTGTAATGAAGGTGGGAGCAGTGTGATGAAGGTGTGATGAAGGTGGGAGCAGTGTGATGAAGGTGGGAGCAGTGTGATGAAGGTGGAAGCAGTGTAATGAAGGTGGGAGCAGTGTGATGAAGGTGGGAGCAGTGTGATGAAGATGACGTAGTGTGATGAGGTGGGAGCAGTGTGATGAAGGTGGGAGCAATGTGATGAAGGTGGGAGCATTGTGATGAAGATGACGCAGTGTGATGAAGATGATGCAGTGTGATGAGGTGGGAGCAATGTGATGAAGGGGGCAGCAGTGTGATGAAAGGGGCAGCAGTGTGATGAAAGGTGCAGCAGTGTGATGAAAAGGGAGTAGGTCATACATATCTGTTATTTGTTGCTCTTAGTGTTGTGATTTATAGCTATATAGTGTTTTACTTAAAATAAAGCAAAGAACAAACCTGACCTACTTGTATCCTAAAATACATTATTTTGTGATACACATAGTGTTGTAGAGCACAGGGCCTACAGGAGTCGCGACTGGAGAGGGGAAGGAGTTGGGAACTCGAGAGGAGGAGGAGTCAGGACTGGAGAGAGAAGGGGCCGTGACTGGAGAGGGGGAGGGGTTAGGATTAATCTATAAACTGCCCCCCTAAATTAAAGTCTAGATCTGCCCCTACATGCATCGACCATTTCAAGCTCTGGGCATCTCTAAGGTACATGTTTTTCAGTCATATCAATTGCCCCAGCTTCAGTTTGGGTGTATGTCCCGAGTGATGAGGGTCGAGTAACAAGTGTTTACAATCAAGAGCCACTGTAAAATGCATGTTATGTACAGCAGACATTACTAACATCCTGATAAATGCATTTCATGGGAAAAAAATTAAAGTGATTTTTTTCAAACATAATTTTTCATTAATGACAATAATTGAATACTTTGTTTGTACATTATGCTGGGACTTTATATTGCACATATGTTTTGTACGTATACTGCAGTGTTTTCAATACGCAAGTGCAGTATATGCAGTGTGTACCCACAGCCGTATTCAACAAGAGACGTTTCTTCAGATGCGCTTGTAGTTGAACACGGACGTGCATTGCCCGAATAACATGCGTTTTTCCAAAGAAACGCAGATTAGGTCCATTTTGCGTGGCTTTATGATTTAGGCCTTGTATTTCTCTCAAGGTTAACTTTCGAACATTTGTGCCCCACCTACTAGAATTTAATTTTGCTTTATTTTTATGTAGATATTTGGTAGTTATGGACACACTCATGTCCAGACTAACCATTAATCTACTGATTTCAAGTGCCTAAGGTCCGGTTGGCATGACGTGTCAAGTACCAGCCATCTGCTTAATTCTTTGGTTCGAACTGCAGATCTCCTCATTATGTTAGAGAACGTATCACTGCCCCAACTCATGGACATAACTGATTAATAGCACTATACAGAAGATTCCTACAGCGTTTAAGATAACAATGTGGTAGCACTGAAATGCACTGCAGGTTAGAAGAAGGTGACCTCCTCATCCCTACAAGGAACACGCTGACCACTCTCAGCCAGCCAATTTATGTGCATTGCTGCTATATTTGTGGGCATTGCTGGTATAATTTATAGATGGTGCTGTCATTTGTGGGGACTGGTGGTAAAGTTATGAATGGACACTGCTGTTATGAATGGACACTGCTGGGGTAAAGTGTTGGCGTGTGGGACCTCTGTGACACTATTTATTCTTAATCTGGTTCTGTAGCATGCAGAATATGTTGTACTCTCAAATGCTGCCAGTAACAGTGGTTTTGATACATTGATTGCAAGAAAAAGAATAGGTGACGTATGGCACTGCATGAGTCACAGTGTGAGGGGAAAGTGACATTACAAATTCAACCTTGAACAGCACAAAGGGGAGCACTGCCTCTCTATACTCAAGTAATGTTGCACTCTTTACATTCTTCATAATTTAAAATAAATATCAGTCATAAATTTCAATGAAGCAGTGCCACTAAATAGCCAACTTACTGTAAAAGCATACCTCCCTACATTGTCCCATCCCTCTCCCGCCCCCCTCATCCCTTCTCTCTCCAATAACCTACTCTGGTGCTCCTTCTGCCCCACTTCGGGTGATGAAGTTCGCTCCCTCATTCTTTCCTCTCCACCCTCCACCTGTCCTCTCGACCATATCCCCTCTCACCTCCTTCACTCTCTCTCTCCCACTGCCTGCTCTTACCTTGCACACCTTTTCAACCTATCACTCTCCTCTGGTGTAGTCCCCTCTTCATTTAAACACGCTCTTATCTCTCCCATCCTCCAAAAACCTAATCTTGACCCCACCTCTCTTGCTAACTATCGCCCTATCTCACTTCTCCCCTTTGCCTCCAAATTACTTGAGAGGATTGTCTGTAGCTGCCTCACTAGACACCTCTCGGACAATTCCCTCCTCAACCCTCTCCATTCCGGTTACCGCCCCCTCCACTCCACCGAAACTGCCCTGGCCAAAGTTACTAATGATCTACTTTTAGCCAAATCCAAGGGTCACTACTCCCTGCTTATCCTCCTTGACCTCTCTGCGGCCTTCGACATCGTGGACCACCCCCTCCTGCTACAAACACTTCTCTCTCTTGGCCTCTCTGGATTTGTCCTTGCATGGTTCTCTATCACAGTTAACAATACCACCATCTCCTCTGTCACCGAACTCCGCTGCATAGACGTTACCCTCGACTCCTCTCTCTCCTTCGCCCCCCCCATCTAATCCCTTGCCCATGCCTGTCGCTTCCAGCTATGCAACATTGCCCGCATCCGACCCTTCCTCTCCCAAGATGCCACCAAATCTATCATCCATGCACTCATCATCTTCCTCCTTGATTATTGCAACCTCCTTCTTACCGGCCTTCCCCATTCCCTTCTCGCCCCCCTCCGCTCTATACTTAATGCGGCTGCAAGACTCATCTTCCTTTCTCGCCGCTCCTCCTTTGCCTCCCCTCTCTGCCTTGCCCTACACTAGCTCCCCATTCCTTACAGAATCCTTTTCAAACTCCTGACCGTCACTTACAAGGCTCTCTCCCAGTCTACTGCTCCCTATATCTCTAACCTCCTCTCCATTCACACCCCTGCCCGCTCCCTGCGCTCGGCCAATGACCGTTGCCTCTCCTCCACTCTGATCACCTCTTCCCACTCCAGAATCCAAGACTTCTCCCGTGCTGCCCCCCTTCACTGGAACGACCTCCCTCGCTCCATCCGTCTTTCTCCCAATCTGTCCTCCTTCAAGAGGGAACTCAAAACTTACCTGTTCCTAAAGTCTTACCAACCTTCCACCTAACCCCCTCATCTCCTCCGCCTGTTCTTCCCCTCTCTCCTCCCAGCCTCCCTGTTCTCTCCCCACTTACTTCAACTTGCTCCCTGTGTGCCTGAGTTCCGTCTACCCTCCCTTTGGATGTAAGCTCATTTGAGCAGGGCCCTCTTCCCTTTGTTCTCCATACCTACTCTTCTGCTCTGTCTTTACTGCATTAGCCTGCCTGGAGTCTCTGAAGTTTTGGTATTTTTTGTTTACCGTTTGTAATGTTTCACCTTGTTTAGTCTACTGTTTGTGCTGTGTAGGGCGCTGCGGAACTCTTGTGGCGCCTAATAAATAAAGGATAATAATAATAATTGTGCCAGTGCGCACAAAAATGGGCATTGTTCTTGTCACATTGGCAGCATTATACATCCCGGTGGTGGGTGCTTAGTGCTTCCAAAACACTAGGCTGCATCCGACCCTCCTGCTGCCCCTAAAAAGTCCTTTTAATTGATACATACAACAGTGAGAGGTGCAGGTGGTGCCCACAAACCAAAGTGAGCGTGAGGAATATCTCCCAACATTCCCGGCAGTTGGGACAAAGGTGCTGACAGTTGGGACCATTGGACAATACGGACTAAATCAGGACTGTTGGCAGGTACATAAAAGTGGTGAAATGATTTGCCTACATGCCAAAGCATAAATTCTTCACTCCAGATGTGCTCCAACCACAAGAATGGTGCCAAGATGTTAGTCTGTAGAAAGTCTTTTCCTGCTGCAAATGATAAAGTTCTGGTATTACTGAAGAATTACTAACAAATAACTATTTACATAATGTTTGTGGAAAGGGAAGATAATGTATTTCTAGAGAACAGGGGGACCGACTTTCCTCATTTCTGTTCTCATTCAGCTACAATACACTTTTATAAAACCATATTGTGCAAAGTGAGAAACATAGTGAGGATTAAACAAACAACGAAACAATCCTGCATCGGTCACTTCTTCTGCCCCAGGATCTATATATTTATTTCTTACATACCCCTCAAGCCAAAGCTGCAGGAATATCTTTGCATTTTAACAGATCTTTAACCGCAGTTTCTGATTGTTTAAGGAGATATATATCAGTAAGCTAATCCTGTAACTGAGTAATATATAAAACATTGGAGGGAAGCTGTTGATAGCTCATTTGGCAAGTTTAAAACAATCTGGCAATATCAAATCAGCATTGGAATTACCGTTCTGTCTGTTATATGGTTTCATTTATTTAACTGACGTTGATATGTATATATCAAAACACATACATAAGGAAATTATTATAGTCAAACCTGTTTTCCTATAATGGTCCTGTTTTCTACCTTAATTTTTTTTTACCCTATCGCACTCCCCTTTAACTAGTTTCTTATTTTAATGCTCCTGACCAACCATACTTATCTTACTCCAGTGCTCACTTCTCCCTCTGCAGGCTTGCAGGAGTGAAGCTCTTGATTTCTGTGGGATCCACTAACATACCATGAATGATTTTATAATGTGTTACACTATTTTAACACCTTATAGTATATCTCATATTATGTTATCAGAGAATAGCGCGCTACAATGAGCTGCAAATGTCAGGGCATAGGGAACATGGGAAGCCCATCAAACGCTGTAAGTGTAACGGCTAACAGACAGGAAGCAGCACAAATGAAGAGCCTCCAGTGGAAGCGATAAACTAACAAACTGGATGTGTTCCTGCCATCCTTAGAGCGAGAGTAGTGTGGGGCAGTCTCAGAAAGACAAGAGGAGAAGAGAAACAGAGAGAAAGAGCAGAGTTAAGGCTGGAATTGTGTGATTATTATTATTATTCTTTATTTATATGGCACAACAAGGTGTCCGTAGCGTCGTGCAAAATACAAAAATACAGTACAGACAGTATACAAGGGTACGACAGTACAGAATATAATAGAGTATAGCCAAGCCTTCAACATTTCCAAGCATAGCAAGTAGAGTGGTGTAGGAGTAGAATAAATGGTATTGAGACAGAAGGGAAGAGAGCCCTACTCACAAGAGCTTACATACTAAAGGGAGGGGAAACAGACACCAGGCACAAGAGGAATCAGTAGAGGGGTCCAAGTACAAGAGGAGACAGGAAAGTGGGAGGTGATAAGAACGATAAGGTTATGTAGATGGTTGGTAGGCCTTAAGGAACAGATGGGTTTTGAGAGCCCGCTTGAAGGAGCCAAGATTAAGTGGAGGGAGGGAGGTTGTTCCAGTGAAGGGGGGCAGCACGGGAGAAGTCTTGAATTCTGGCATGGGATGAGGTGATCAGTGCAGAGGAAAGGCAACTGTCATTGGTCGAACGCAGGGAACATGTGGGAGTGTGGATGGAGAGGAGGTTAGAGATATAAGGGCAGTGGAAAGGGAGCGGGCCTTGATGTGATGAGGTCACAAAGGCTACCTAATGTGATGGAGCACAATTTGAAGGGACATGGCTTAGTAGGTTAGGCATTGACCATAAAATATAATAATAATAATAATAATAATAATAATAATAATAATAATAATAATAATAATAATAATAAAGCATGTTACAGTTAAATATAAACAGTATCTGAAGTAATGGCTGCAGTTTTGATCAGCTCTATGCTGTACCTCCCAGTAAATCATCTTCTCACACACTTACAAAAGTTAAACTTTTGTGAAGACAGTGCAGACCTTACAAGGAGGTGCAGAGAAGTGTCATTACACCAAGGAGGTCTACTGAATACCATCTCAGTTCAACTACTGGACCCATGCGTTCAACTCTCACTGGTGTGAACTGTAATTGCTGCTGTCAGCTCAGTTCTTTCTTTGGTGTTCGTCGCTGCCTCTTAAAGGCAGTAGCTGCCGCCTAACATGGGGAACATAAGTCCAGGCTCTCTTTCCAACAGTGAGCATGATACTAAAAATGACCAGGCTGCACTTAGCTACTGCAAGCTGGCAGATAACTACAAGAGTGGGCTTGCAGCATGAAAGCAAAATCCTTCTTCAGAACCAGAAGAGGAACAGGTTCGGTTAAGATAAATGGTGAAGGTCAGTTAAGGCTGACAGTAGCTGACTGTTTTAAGATTTCTACAGTGACTGGTTAATGTTTTACATCTCCACCTGCCACTGCCTCCCCTGGTCCCAACCTTACTGCCAAACCAGTAGCTGCACAGAAATGGCTGCCACCCATGACCTCATTATTATCGGCAGCTGACAATACTCACAATACAATAACCACACACACGTTTCTGACAATTGTTTTTTCGCTGTCTTATGTATCAAGTGTTCCCCGCACCTCTCAGATTGTATGATGATTTGGGCAGGGCCATCTGTACCTTCTGTTTCATATCATTGGATGTAATTTGATTATGTCATGATCACCTCATTGTACAGCACCATGTAGTATGTCAGCACTTTATAAATAAAAGATAATAATAATCTAAAATGACTATAATTACTATACTTAAGTTCCTATGGAAGTTACATGGGAAAATGTCTAAGGTTGAAATATTGTATTCCCTTTTTGTTCACTCAGAAATATGCCTAAAGTAATACGCATTTCAGTATCCGTACTTAGCTGAGGCATGGAGAGGCATTGAGCGTGGACAGGAATAAAATAAAGAGGGCATACATCAGGTAAGGGTGGAGATAAGGTATGACACAGGCAGACCACCATGATTGAAAAAATAGTTATATTGTGCATATTTAAAAATATTGATTTTTCTAAGAATAACAATTTCCAGGACAAATCAAACCCTGAACCTGTCGTTAAGAACTGTTAACATTCAAGGAAAATGGGGCATATATTCATTTACATGTCTAGCTAAGTAACATTGTTAATCCCCTGTCTATATCTGACAAAAGGAATTGGGCCTGATTCATTAAGGAAAGTAAGGCAAAAAAATGAGTAAGTTTTCTTCTGGACAAAACCATGTTACAATGCAAGGGGTGGAAATGAATTAATATTTTTGCACATAAGATAAATACTGGCTGGTTATTCATGTAACACCGCAAACACTTGATAGCTTTATTTGTACACTGAAAGCTAAAGTTGACCTAGAACATGCCCTATCCCAACTATAAATCTACCATCACATTTTAAATTTGCCTCTCCCTTCAATGCAACGTGGTTTTGCCAAAGTTCAAATTTACAAATTTTTTTTGCTTCACTCTCCTTAATGAATCAGGCCCATTATGTCCACGTCATTTCTTGAAATATGATAACAATTCTACAAATGCACTTTTATTGTTTTGACGCATTTATAATTAATATAGATTCAGCACAACATATTATAAGTCAATTCAAAATGCCCTTGTTTCATTCTTTCAAAAGTAGGTGACTTGGGAATTTTTTTTAAAATACTAACCAAGGCAGGAATTGCAGGCATTTCATAGAAAAATATTTATTTTAGATAATTACATCTAGCTTATGATCTAGTGTTGTATGCACAGTAAAGAATTCTGGTGTGCACTGGAATTTTAGAAAATAAAACCATTAATTTAATTTGAGCTTTCATTTGAGCAACAGGTAAATTGATATTTTTTCAGAAAAACAAATCCCCAGATTTTTAGGCCATCGTTTCTTCTTCCTGGGTTGGGAACATGGGAAGACTTGCTGCCAACTGAGCACTAAGATATGTTGGCAATCTGACAGCAGAATATGTCCATTCACGTTTTATTACTCAATTCTAAAGATAATACAGTGGTAATTGTGGTATTTTGCTTAACTTACTCTATAGTGACTCCAATTTCCAAGATAATATTTAATTGCTTTTGACGATTAATACATATTATGATCTTAATATTTCCTAAGGATCTTTATATTCAAATGGGACAATTAATAAAGATTATCAATACACCCATCACAGGGTGCAGTGTTATTAACAGTTAAGACGTTAATGGAGTCAAGATGACTTTTGTAGAGTGGATTCCAGATATTATTCAGAAATGACAAATCCTCTTACACGTTGCTGTTCATAGTAGTCAACACTGTTGTATAATATATCAGTTTTATGGGGAGCATCATATAGCACACCAAGGTATATATATTCCCCTTGTGAGGTGGCACTCCATGAATTTAGACTCACTCTTGAAGGTTCAAATAATGGGGCTGTTATTTATCAAGTACATACCAGAGTTTGTAATTTAACATAACTTTCATCAGCGATATAATATATATATACCATATGTACATGTATATAATATATATGTGTATGTATATATATATATATATATATATATATATATATATATATATATATACACAGACATATATCTGTACAAATGGTATATAGTGTATATGTACATACATATATTAAAGCAAAGTCAGTCTACTGACATGGGTAGCCTAGCTGACACTGACTACAGCCCATGTAGGTAAATATATGCAAAGTAGAAACAAGCAAACAAACAGAAAAACATGTAATTATTGTACAAATGAATATCAATCCTGATGATGAATTAATAGGACAAGTCACTAAAGTAAACAGTGGTACAAAAAGATTGTAAAGAATGGCACACTACATTAAATGTGTATTCACATTCACATATTCAAATGAGGCAGCCAGATATTCCTTGTTCGATGGTGCCTTGTAGTTCTTCCACATGCATAAATTAGATTTTGCATATTAGGTCCATTTTATAGAGTAAAAGTAAAAATATTCACTTACAGTTTTACAGTATATGAGAACATTCAGTCCCTAGGACCTTCTTCAGCACACTCAACATTGGATGGATGGCTTTGTTCCTCATGGAGCAATGATAAGATGGAGTTTAAATGGTGGTTTTCATTTACCGGGGCATGAAGGTGTACTGTGTACTGTACACATCCTTGGCTATGCTGAAAGCAGACAGGCACACTGACACAACCAGAAATATATTGTGCACATGCGTATTTTGTGCTTTGTAAGTTATCTTTTGTGACTTAGTAAGAGGCACTTGATCACATATTTGTATATGACATTATTATTAAAAAATAGCAGTTTGTTTTCTATCTTGTGTTTCTATAAATAGGTGTATTCTATATTCTGTAATAGACCCCTACCTGTAAATATAATGTTTTTTCAAATTAAAGCATATATCCGAACATTCCAAAGAGGGTGGAGTTGGGGGAATCTGGGGCAGCAGAGACCTCAGAAAGGAGGGTGACCAGACATTGCTGGGCCCCGTCTCCCCTGTGCCCTGTAGTGGCTGCACCGCTTGTAGCGATGGTATAATTCAAATCTCAATTAACTGTTCGCAGCTACAGTCGCTGCAAAACACTAAATCGCTAATACTAATCTACAAGATGGACACCATTATATATTTAGGATCTAAACAAACATTTTAGGAGCCAATGGTTTAATCATAGTAATCAGTACTTCAGATCTAAAAGGGGTTAAAAGGAAAAATAAAGAGAACAGTTGGGATTTCTTCCCACAGGAGAGACTGGCAATGTGGGACAGCAAAGATCAGTGTTCTGTTTCTAGTCACCAATACAATACTATATATCAGTGCAATACTTTCTTATGGATGACATAAGCATTTGTTATTCTGAATGTGTCAGATTTGTGAATATCAATGTGTTACTGTGTATTAATACAGCTGTGTATTATAAGCAGAGAATATTGAGTGTATTCTGTGAAAAAAACTCCACACGGATGTGCCAGTCAAGTACGTCCTGGCTGCGTCCTCCGTCCTCCTAACATTATTTTAGCAGTGAGGCAGACATCCTGAGAACTTGATAAACAACCCCTCTGAGAACGGTAATTGAATTACATTGAGGTCCAGAGCAGCCCTCTGCAGAAAGGAGTATTTACACGTAACATATTTGTAACTCCTTACAGTAGACTTTAACTCCTTCTCGCTAATACTGCTGGCAAGAGTACAGTCAAAACAATAACATATGTACCAGCACATGTACACAAGAATTTTCCTGAAATACTGTATGTCACACAGGTCACGGCGGAAGTATTTTATATAGATTTCCTTAATTTATTGGAAAGAATGTATTTGTATAGAGGAAACACGTGAAAACGTGTTAATATATGAAGAAACTCCTGTAAATTATATCTGCATAAAAACTGAGTGCGGATGTCATTGCTTATATTTATTAACTTTTATTTTAAGGGCGCCACATTTGTGGCTGTGTCATTTGCAGCTCCTGCTCCTTCCTTACAGTCTACTCTGATCTCCTAGCAGAGACAGACGGTTGAGCTTTATTTTTATTTACAGCCCTGCAATTGGTCCGGTCCGCACACATTGTACACACAGACACAGGCGGAAGCCATCAGCACATCCTTGTGGCTGTCTCCTGTGCCACACAGCCTGGCTGTGCTGTTTAATGAATCCTACAATACATTGTATCCTTACTTCAATACCCTGTAGAGTGGTAGGGCAGCACGGTGGCTAAGTGGTTAGCACTTCTGTCTTACAGCACTGGGCTCATGAGTTCAATTCCCGACCATGGCCTTATCTGTGAGGAGTTAGTATGTTCTCCTAGTGTTTGCGTGGGTTTCCTCCGGGTGCTCCAGTTTCCTCCTACATTCCACAAACATACTGGTAGATTAATTGGCTGCAAACAAATTGACACGTGTCTGTGTGTGTGTGTGTGTGTGTGTGTGTGTGTGTGTGTGTGTGTATGTTAGGGAATTTAGACTGTAAGCCTCAATGGGGCAGGGACTGATGTGAGTGAGTTCTCTGTACAGCGCTGCGGAATTAATGGCGCTATATAAATAAATGGTGATGATGATGGTAACTCCCTTTCTGTACCTTTACCGGAACACATAAAAGAAAAATGGTTAAAACTACAGTTTGCATGGTCCACTCTGGGATCTTACAACATTAAACAACACTCTCAATGCTAGGAGTACCTCTTGGGGTCCTACAACTACATTAGACCACTAGGATTCCTAACCATTCTGCTTCCTGGCAATTTGAAAGGAAATATAATGACACAAAGCAACAAAAACATTTGTTTATTGCTGTGTGCACCATAAGATTAAGTATCCCCACTTCCCTAGAAAGGTAGAAAAACACTAAATTAGATGATATCCGCAAAAAAAAATTCAGATAAAAAAAAAAAATCCCTATATTTTTTGATGCCTCCCAAATATATATTAGGTTATGGTACGCCTATAGCTCCCAGCAGGTTATAACATTACTAGAAAAAGACAAGATTTATTATTCTCTGTACTATTTGTAACAGTCCAATAAAAATTATACAACAATGAAATCTTGTATTTTGTTTTGTTTTGTTTTGTTTTTGCACAGAACCCCTGTAACGTTACACAAGACCCAATCTGCTTTCTTGGCCTGTTGGCTGCTGTTTTTGTGCACAATGCGGCAACTTTCCAACCAATGAGTCTCTCTTATACCAGTGAAAATACAAAGAACTGCACTTTATTACCAAATTCGGTCAGTTTATGCTTTGTTTTGAATAGAATATGTCAGAGTAAGTTATTTCAGACTTTCCATTTCCAAGTGTTGTGAATTCTTTTCTCAGATTTGGACCAACAAGTAAAATCATCCATGAATGTTATACGAGAGCTTCCAACATCACACATGTCCTTAATAACGTGAGTATAATTTTTATTTGCGTAGTGGTATAGTATTTGCTTTGTTTTGTAGCTGTAGATGAGCTTATCTACCAACAAGATGTTGTCAACAAACATATAAATGTTATATGTTTGTGCATGCGTTTGATATGCGGATCACATACTGTATAATATGCACTCAAGGGGTCTGCATGCATTTGTAAATGCATCCAAGAAAGCAAATTGCATGAAGTTTTTCAATTCATTTCAATATCCCATTCATTTCAATGGTGTTTACAGCGTGTGCACTACATGTAGAAAAAACATTGTTATGAAAAGGCTATTGAAATGAATGTGAGAAGATCTTTATATTAAAAATAAATAAAATCAGGCAGAATACCAGCACCTTCAAAATAGCAAACTAAAAGATTTGCTGGTTCCCACTAGTAGCAGGGAGTAGCTGCAACAAGCCAGGTCATAGAGGATTCAGCCCAGATCGGTCAGCGCGGGACAGATGGTGGTGCAGGAAAAAACTGCGCCAACAAGCCTTCCTCCCTCCTCGAAGATTACTGGTCCCTCTTTTCAGCTGCAGCTTCTTCCAGTACCCCTTGGCTCTGGGTACAGGGATAACGAGGAATATATTGGTACACTGTAATGGCAATTGTGCCACCTTGGTGCTCCTAGTGTAGCAGGGATGGGTACATAATAAAATATAATTAACCCACAGACAGTCCCCAAACCCTTGTTCACCAGTTTATTAGTAACAAACAATTCTTCTTGCATTCCAAGGTGATCTTCTTGTAATCCACATGGGAATTATTCTTCTAATCCATGGGAAAAATATGTAATATTAAAGTGGACACGTGTTGTATCCCTGTGAAAATGTTCTTTATTTGTAAATAACGGGAAACTTTCTTGTAATCCACAGGAAGCTTTTCTTAGGAAGTGACAAATAATGATGCAAACCGCTTCGCTCAGAGCCCCACCACTGAATGACAGCGAACTCAATTAAAAAACCATCCTGCAACGCAAACACATGTAGACGCAAATGGACATAGACACACAAAATTGAGTAGATCTTATTTCATATGTGTCTGTATGCTTTGTATCTGCATTAAACATGCATGTCAAGCGCAGTTTTAAACATCAGTGGGTTACGGACTTAAGGGAGCAATATTGCAGTATAACACAACCTCGTAACCACAATTGTGATTCAGTGTTGTTGTGTGCAAATGTTGAACACAATTTATGTTACAGCAAGAAAAAAGAAAATTTGCGAACAATAGGTGCCTCGTGTTCCATAATCTTTCTCCTAGGTGCTCTGCATTAAACCTTGCTGCTACCCTTTTACCAAGTTAACAGAATTTTGCTTAAACAGCCATTTATTGCAGAAAAACATTACATTTGATTCTTGCATTCTTTCGCTGCCTCTATTTCTCAAGTGAACATATATTGTACAAGTTCTACTTATGCTTTTAATTTTCTATGCTTCACATAAATGTGGTGTTTAAAGGTGTGTAAATGCTATATGGCTAGCTATAAGTGTAATGTGCTCTAAAGTAATATAGTAAATGCTGAAATAGTGCTGATTTTGGTAGTATACAAGATGAAAAAGTTATAGTTCAAAGAGATTAGTTAATTGGTGTGAACATTTGGATGGTATGAATAACCATATAAGTAGCTAGAGAGCCATCTAGTGGCATAAAACAAGATTACATTATTAAAAAAAGCATCCCAACACTTCAGTAAGTGAATTTAAAACTGGCATAAAAAGAGCATATACACAGTGTTTAATATGACTATGAACTGTGATATTATTTTCCAATTTTCGGAGTATTCATAGTCTCTCATCATCTCCCACCTTCACTACACAGATTTCCTCCTATTAGACAGTCCTTATCCATCTCAGCTTCAAAGCTTCCTTAATGCCACTATGCAAAGTCTTACACTGCCTTCCCATTACCAATATAAATTACAAACCACTTAACAACCCTTTCCCTTCATACATCTCAAACTTCATCTTCAAATACTTCTCCTCATGTCCTCTTCTGCCCAGGGGCGGATCCAGACTTTTGCTATACCCCGGGCGATTTTAGGGGGGGTATTTAGGCCCCGCCCCCTTTCTAATTTCTAAGGCTGCCGGCGGCTGCACAGTATGGGCAGGTCCGCTCGGCAGTGACAGTGTGCTGCCCCGCTGCTCTGATTGTGTTTAAAACACAATCAGAGCAGCCGGGCAGCACACTGTCACTGCTGAACGGACCTGCACAGTGTGCAGCCGCCGGCAGCAAGCCCCTTCTAGGGGGGGCGATCACCCCGATCGTCCCCCCCCCCCTGGATCCGCCACTGCTTCTGCCTATGTCCTGCACGTCGCCCCCCACTCTAGTAACCACGTCTCACTTCAGCCTACAAGACTTCTCTCATGCTACTGCACACATACGGAATTCCCTACCACACCTGGTCAGACTTTTCTCCACCATTAATATTTTTAAATATTCATTGAATACTCAACTCTAGTGGAGTATACTGTACTATACTCAAAGCTATAATACTCTTACTACTACTAGCACATCCTTCATACTGTCCCAAACTCAAGTCTGAGTCGTACTCACTCCTCTTATCTCAGCTTTGTCCTTTTCCAGTAGATTACAAGGTCTCTCACGAGCGGGGCCCTCCCTACTCTTTAATATTATATTTACATTTATTTTGTTTATTTTATAAGTCCCTCCCTGCTTTATGTATGCTCTTTTTGCACTCAGGAGCACTGTGGTGCATTACAAGCAAAATAATAATAATAATAATTACAATAATAATTACAATAGCAATAATATTAAGATTGACTGTTGTCATTGTTTCTATTTTCAGTTACCTTCAGTGCACTAGCATTAAAAATGATAGTTTTAACTACTAAATTGACACATGTGCATATGAACCATAAGACTCTAATCTGGCACAAAGTTTCCTTTATTATTGTAAATAGATACCAAATTAAGATTATAAACAAAGTTAGCAAAAGTGCAAGCTCCTCCCTAGGGCCTACATGCTTTGTACTGCTGCTTTTTCACTGCTATCTCTCCCTTTACTCTTTTTATTCTTTATCTCCATCACTCACCTCACTTCAAACCTCTCACCGTCCTACTTTCACAGTCATACTTTCAATCCCCTGTTTCTCACTTATCATACTTTGTGCCCCCCCCCTTCTGTCTTCTCACTCTATCCTTCTGTTTCTCTTGTCCAACCTTCCTGCATTGCCCCCCTTCTGCCTTCCCTTCGTCCTCCCTATTCCTCTCCTCCTGTCTATTCTCTGCTCCTATTTATTTGGAACCCCTCCAGCCGGCACAACACAACCCGGAGTCTACTCTGCCAATCAGGTGTTCACTGGAGCCCCTGATGGTGGGGACAGACTGGGCTGCAGAGAGGGTCGTGAAGTGTGTACCGGCTGGGGAGAACCCAGGCAAATGTAGTGAAGTCCAAGCAGAGGTCAAGGGCTGGCAGCAGATAGCAATTCCAATTAACAAGCCGAGGT
Source organism: Mixophyes fleayi (assembly GCF_038048845.1). Classification (NCBI taxonomy): domain Eukaryota; kingdom Metazoa; phylum Chordata; class Amphibia; order Anura; family Limnodynastidae; genus Mixophyes; species Mixophyes fleayi. The sequence goes on from NC_134404.1 coordinate 75,720,207, forward strand.
CAAGGGTCACGAGCAGACAGGAAGGTCGGTAAACAGGCCAGAGGTCAGGGTCACGAGATACACAAGCAAAGTCCAAATTCAGGCAAAGGGTCATACACGGGTAATCAGTAGAAAGTCCAACAGGCAGGAACAAGGCACAGAGCAGGTCAGCAGACTGGCAACAGAAGCTATAACCGGCAATGAGGCAGCAGACCTCATTGCCTTAAATACAGGCATAGACCAATCAGAACTTGTATACACACCTGCAAAGTAATTGCTGGTACAGAGCAGGACCAATCAGGGCTTGTCCCTGAAATACACACAGTTGCAGGCTAATGTCCTGTAGTTCAGCCCCCTTTATTCAATCAGCCCACAGGCTGTCTATTGCGCGCATGCGCCCGGCTTCTAGCACTGCGCTACTGAAGAGGCGTCCGGCCGTTGCCTTGGCGACGGCCGGGCAGGAAGAGGAAATGACGTCGTCAAGGTGACGGCCGGGACGCCAGGGGGAGCCAGAAGTGAGCCGCAGCGGCTGTGAGTACCGCCGCGGCTCGTGACACTATTGTTGTTACAGCAAGAAAAAATAAAATTTGCGAACAATAGGTGCCTGCTGTTCCATAATCTTTCTTCTAGGTGTCTCTGCATTAAACCTTGCTGCTACCCTTTTACCAAGTTAACCAAAACACCAATCATGGAAGCACTAAGCTATTCCCAGTCTCATCACTCCTATCTGGAACAAAATTTCAGCCTTTACTTGCTGGTAATCGGAAGCTTATTCATCAGACAATACAACAAAAACCTGCTGAGCTTTCTTGCTCAAATACAGCGCCAGTCTTTCTGCCCAGACTTCTGGCGGCCAGTCAAGCCTCCTGGCAGTTCTCTAAAAGGCTAAGTACACTTCCACATCATTTAAGGAAGACATTTTCTGCAACGCAGATACCCCAGACACACCATGAACCTGCCTCACTTGAGCAAAATCTTCACGCAAGAACTTAGTATTTTCTACCTGGGCCTTGATGACAAACAGCATTTGGGCCTCCTGCTCCTGCTGCACAGCGGGCACATACACCAGAGCCCCATGCTGCTCCTGCAGCTTGGTGGCCACATTCACTAAAATCCTACAATCCTGCATAACAGTGTCTTGGCATCCAGGAAAGCAAATTTTTCCTTCCCTGGGCAAAACAGTTTTATTTGTGATAAAAATTTGTGTCACCTTTAAATCACACTTGCAACCATCAAACAATTTCATACATTTGCTTTGTGATTTAAGGTTTGCATCACCTACAAATTTTCACATTTGCAGCAAACATATTTGAAATAAGCAGATTTTTGCATAACGCACCACCCTGGGTTTGGTCCCTGAGTGGACAGCAGGATCTGGCTGTGCTTTGTAACCCCACGATGACACCACTTGTGACAGACAGAGAATGCTCACACAGTTTTGCTGAACCACTTTTGCTGAACTTTATTCAGAATGGTACAGTCAGTAACATAGGCAAACTGAGGGGGTTTTCTAGTGCCTGGAAACCCCCCTCCAATCCTGGGGCACTGTACAATTGAGGTGGCTGGACCCTGCCCCCGCCTCACACGGCTCTGCTTGAAAAGGGAGAGCTGCGTGCACCTAACAGTAGTGCACGTAGCATTGTTCGTGTATATTATGGGGATAGGAAGAGTTCTAGAGCAGCCAGGCACTGTCTAAAATTATTGCCACGCCCCCATACATGCTTGTCACTCCCACTGGCGGCATGGTGTGGAAACCCCCCTCTACAAATCCTGCGTTTGCCCCTGAGTAACATGTGCAGGTCCAGCAAATAAACACAAAAAGTATTTCCAATTACCCATGACCCTGCTTCTGGCTAAACATATGGTCATATAACTAGTCTCCAGCCAACTAGTTTAGCATCAGTCGCCCGACCACAGCACAGAACTACCTATTTATACTTCCTCTCCAGCACTAACTACTAAACAAGGAATTAATTACACCCATGTCTTCCACCTGTGTACTTGTGTCTTTTGTGCAGAGGAGTGCAGGGAATTAACCCTGTCTGCAGTATGAGCCTGCAGACTCTCTCTTAAAAATCCGTGAGAAACTGCACTTTTTGCCACAATATATATACATCATGAGTCTTTCAGCCACTCAAATGTAAAGGATGCAGTAGGGAGAAAGACAACACACTGGACAATCCCTTCCCTGTACCCCAGGTACTTACTTGATCCTGAGGGACTACTATGGAAACCACCGCACACTCCTCACTAAGACCCCAGTGGTCCCACCATGTCGTCCGCACCACTCAGCACTATGTCGAGGGAAGAAAGCAGGCAGGTTACCAGATGAGAGGAGAGGGGTGTCAGAGGCGATGGCAGGGAGTAGAGACACTTCACTCTACCCCGATTGTCGACACCTCGTTTTGTTCTGGGCCAGGGCTATGCATATTTGGGTCAAGGAACAATCCCATCAAAATATCCTACTCATCATTCATCGTTCTTAAAGTCTGAAATATTGGCTTTATTTTGGGTTTCAGGGCCAGGCCGAGCACAACGCTATCACGAGTGGCGGTCAGAGCACAATTGGCTGAACTTTTGCAAAATTTTTTAAAAATGGCTGCAGCCAGAGGAGAAGTTGCTTACTCGGATTATTGAAGTTTTGCCAATAGATCACTATATCTGGGGGCTGGATGGTGATATGTCCATTCATCCATATCATATGAAATAAACATTTTCTGATGTAACTGCTGTGGTTCCAAAGCACAAGAGTTTTATTTGCAAAATAGATTACAGGGCAAAGTATCGAATGCATATGCCTGCGCGGTCAGCACTGACAACAACCTTCTATCAGAATGCTCTGGTTTCCAAAGTTAGAGATGAACAATTTATACACTGAACAGTCATAAAAAGCAGTGACATTACCTTTTTCACCACATTACATTTTATAGTAGACAGAAATTGCTGATTACCACTTTCATCCAATTATTTAACTTCAACAATGGGTGCTGCAATTGGACCCACAGGATTATGAACAACATGTCAGGGTGCTTGAGACGCTTTGTGTTTTATAGCAAATAACAAAAACACCTGCGTTTGTGCAAAAGCTGATGCCACATAAAAAACAGGTTTGATAATCCTTGCTACAGGGCTCAATGGTGAAACTGCTACTGACAGAGAGCCAGTTACAAAGGTATCTAATTTGAGGTGCTTAGAATGTGATGAGCCAGGCCACTTCCGGGCCAAGTGTCCTAAACAACCGGAATCCATGGACTGTTCTATTGCGTATGTTGGGCCTGCTTATCCAATCTGTTATACTATGAGTCCCACAGGAAGTTCTTGTTTGTTCCGAGTGACTGTCTTTATTAACCAAATCCTTGTCCTAGCTTTGGTTGACTTTGGGAGTGAGCTTACATTGATTTGCAGCTCTCCCTGCCTGGAACCATAACTACTTGGTTGCCCAAGGTGAAGGTCTTGTTCATACATGGAACAACTGAGGAAAATGAGTGAACACTTCTTCCAGTCACACTTAAAAACCAAATAGTTATGGTGGTGGCTGCCATAGCACTTAAGCTACCGTATCCGCTTATTCTGGCAGACTTCCCACTGTTTAAAGGGGTCCTCTGTGAGCAAGTAGGACCAGACATGCCAGCAACTGATTCATCAGTCGGAAGCCCAGTCTGCTGCCTTAGGATCTGCATAGGAAACCACAGTGACTGGACCTCAATTTTTGGAAATGGCCAACTCAAAATGCTATTCTGGGGGTCACGACAGGGCTTACACAAAAGTGTTCCCGTTTGGGGAAGAAGATGAGCCTTCCCTGCCTGTTGGTGAGGATACGGACTAGTCAGCAATACCAATTTTGTTTCCTTTGCAGGACTTTTCTTGTGACCAACTTAACGATGCAACTTTAGAATAAGCATTTAAAACTGCAGAAGGTATATCATATTTTATTGTTAAAAATTATTTTCTGTATAGAGATGGTATTGTACAAAGGGAAAAGGTAGAACAGATATTGGCTCCTCAGGTTCAGGTACCCTTAGTGTTAAAAGCAGCACATGCACATGTTTGTAGTGGACACCTGGGGGAAGATTAGACATAGGAATGAGTTCTGCTCAGGTTTTACTGGCCTGGTGTACATATGGCAGTGAAAAGATACTCCAGTCATGTCCCATTTGTCAGAGAACCTGTCCCAAACCCATGTACAAGGCACCTTTCATACCAATACTAATAGTACAAGTCCCCTTTGAATGGACCTTGTGGGGCCACGGGAGAAATCCGCTCAAGGTCATCAATACAAACTAGTGGTGCTTGACTATGCGACCCAATATCCAGAGGCAGTTTCCCTATGGATGATAAAGTCCAGCACCCAAAGAGCCAAATCTGGTACAATTTGTGTCCCAAATGTATGAGAGGCCTGGAAAGACAGGGCCCATTGTAAAACAATGTAAAAGAGGCCCATGAACGGCAAAAGAGAAGTTATGATAGAAATGCTGTAGTTCGATCTTTCAAGCATGGGAACAAGGTCCTAGTCCTGGTCCCAACCCAGGAAAGCAAACTTTTCACCCACTGGCAAGGTCTGTATGAACTTCTAGAGGCTGTCGGTTCTGTCATTTACAGGTTCTGTCAATTGGGGATGAGAAGGGAGGAACGAATATACCATGTCAATCTCCTTAAAACTTGGAATAATGAGGCCACCTCTCCTCGGGTACAGAACAGTGTCATTGAAAAGTCTGATGTTCTCATAGAGCCAGCTTTATTTATTAGGCAGAAAAAACAGACAGAGGAAATTATATGCTGGAACATGGATCTCTTTTCTCCCAATCCAGGGTGCACTACTTTAATTGAACTGAAACTTCCACTTTGCTGGGAGTTGTCGTAAAGCGGAAGCCGTACCTCATTTCCAAAGCCATTGAGAAGTCATCGAGAAGATGGTTCAGCCGGATGTGGTTGAGGAATCAACTCGTGAGTGGAACAGCCCTATTGTGCTTCTTTTAAATCCCAATGGGCATATTAGTTTCTGCAATGACTTTAGGTGGCTCAACAGCGTATCCTAGTTCAATGCCTATCTGATGTCTGGTGGAGACAAACTGGTAAAAAAGGGGAAATGGCAAATTCCCCTAACTTTCTTCGCCAAGTCAAAGACTAATTTTCCATCACTGTTGGTCTCTTCCAATATAAAGTTCTACCCTTTGGGTTGCACGGGGCTCTGCCACATTCAAAAGGATCATGAATAAATTGCTACTAGCCAATACAGCAGTATAAAAGCAAAAAAAAAAACAACAAATTGGGCATGATTCATTAAGGATCTTAAATGAAGAGGATCCTTATTTCAGTCTCCTAGACAAAACCATGTTACAATGCAAGGGGTGCAAATGAGTGTTCTGTTTTGCACATAAGTAAAACACTGACTGTTTTTTCATGTAGCACACAAATATCAACTTTAAATTTCAGTGGACAAATAAGCTATCAAGTATTTGTGTGCTACATGAAAAAACAGTCAGTATTTAACTTATGTGCAAAATATTGTAACATGGTTTTGTCCAGGAGACTTAAATAAGAAACTTCTTAATTTAAGTTCCTTAATGAATCAGGCCCATTGTATTTCATATGGAGTTGGTCCCCCCTTTTGCAGTTATAACAGCCTCCACTCTTCTTGGAAGGCTTTCCACAAGGTGTTGGAGTGTTTCTGTGAGAATGTGTGCCCATTCATTCTGTAGAGCATTTATAAAGTCAGGCACTGATGTTGGACGAGAAGGCCTGGCTCACAATCTCCGTTCCAGTTCATCCCAAAGGTGTGTGATGGTGTTGAGGTCAGGGCTCTGTGCGGGCCAGTCAAGTTCTACCACACCAAACTCATCAAACCATGTCTTTGTAGTCCTTACTTTAACAACTGGGGCACAGTCATGTTGGAATAGAAAAGGACCTTCCCCAAAATTTTGCCACAGAGTTGGAAGCCTAGCATTGTCCAAAATGACTTGGTATGCTGAAGCATTAAGATTGCCCTCACTGGAGATAAGGGGCCTAGCCCAAACCATGAAAAACAGCCCCATACCATTATCCCTCCTCCCCCAAACGTCACAGTTGGCATAATGCAGTCAGGTAGGTAACGTCCTCTGCCAAACCCAGACTCGCCCATCTGACTCCCAAACAGAGAACCATGATTCGTCACTCCACAGAACACGTTTCCACTGCTCCACAGTCCAGGTGTCAGTGTGCTTTACACCGCTTGGCATTGGTCTTGGTGATGTGAGACTTATACTAGAGACACTGGCAATATTCCCAGAAGTATATGCGATTTGGCTCATTGGCCTTTTGACATTGATCACTTTGGGAGAATTATACTGTGACTATTTCGGTATATGGACTGCGATACTATTAGGTTTATGCGGAGAGTAATACCATTATAGTCCGTTACACAGTTACTCTTTGCAATCTTTACCTATACAGTTTAGGTCCCGGCGATTTTAGTTTTATGCTTTTTAATTGTTGGTTGCAACATTTTGTGATGTGAATATAATGTTATTTATTGAGGTATTAAACTATTTATATGGAACTATCTCTGGTTTGACCAATTTATATGTATCCTGTAATGGTTTTAATTGATTTTTTTATTCTGGTTACCAACTTATTTACCACATTTCAGCGCTGCTTTTGGTGTGTTTTTTGTTTGTTTATGAGTGGGGGTTAGCAATTAACCCTATTTTTGCAGCTGGGTTGTGTGCATCCTAAGGGTGGTGTAGCCCAGCATGGGATCTTTTTCTTTTTGTCTTTTCCAAGTGTTATCATATTAACCCAAATGAAGAGGTCACCTTTTAGTGGCATATATACACTTCAACACTGATCAATATGTTAACTATGAAACAAATTTTATTCAAGGAATTATAGTTTATTTCTAGATTTTCCTACCTAGTTTTAACCTATAGTTATGTTGTTGGTTATTTCAGCTGTGCTTCTGCCCTTTTGACTTTTTCAGACACCACTTCCCCATAGATCTGTGGAGCAAAGAAATAGAGAGTAACAAGTTGTAGCAAGTTGCTAGACCAACATTACTTCTGCCATAAATTATGAAATGGAAATGGTCTCTATTGACATGTTGGACAGAGTTCAACTGAAATGGCCTCAGTTTCATGTATGGGAATGTATTTAGATATGTGTTTAAAAAGAAATGTATATAAACATGTGAACAAATTATATTACAAAAATTATAGATATTAAATAGTAATTCATCCTCATACGAGACAGAGGAGGGCTGGCATATTTTAGCCTGGGGGGCAAGACTCGACTCAGCAGCCTATTAAGAAAAAAAATGCAGATAGCCTAGTGATCCAGCCCAAGGTGGTGACCCACTATGGCAAGGAGGGCAGATGCTCCCTTGCCTCACCAGCCCAGCCTGCCCCTAATATGAGATGTGTTTATTGATACAAGCACAGAAACGAACACGTTTTGAGAATTATTTAATTTCTCTGATCATCAATAAACATAATCTTATAGGGACAAATTACTAACTATCTGTGTGTAGCCTCTGGACAATATTTCATAAACATTATTGGAGGTTTCTGGGGAATAACCCATTCTAAGCTGGTACCAGGTACACAGTTAATTGTGGGGATGCTCCATTTTCGATAGAGAGTTGAACATATAGAAGAAGCATTCCCTTTTCAGAAATCAAATTTTGACAACTAGAGTTAATAGAAATGTATTTATTTTCTTAAACAGATATTTATTTTTCTAAAATAGCTTGCTAAAGCATTTTGAATATATTTTAGGGGAAATAAAAAGTAAAATATTGAGATTTATTTTTTGTGGTATGCCATCAAAGCTTAATATATTGTAGAACTGATTAAGATTCTTATTTTGAGGATAACCAATCATTCCCAATTTGGTTTTGGTTAAGTGTTCTCTTTATTCCTTTAATTGTGTGCGACAAAAGTAAAAATGCTGTTTGTAATCAGGGGGAAAAAATAGCTTGTCTGAGCTGAAAGAAATGTCCTTTAATGTAACTAGACGTCTGCAGTGTTAATACAAATAAGCTACTGTTCTTTGGTTATTAAATGCTGAACCTTAAATGAACCAAGTGCTAAGTAAGAGTATGCCTGCATAATGCATGGAAACATAGTAAACTGCAGCAGTATTCACAAATGGCCATTATGCTCTCCTTACACTTGAAGGCGATGGACCGTGGCGTGCCATTGCAAGTTGAGTACAGTATTGGCGTGTACACGTAAGTGTAGTACACTTCCTAGATAATCAGTCTAGTCCAGGGGTAGGCACCCTGCGGCTCTCCAGGTGTTGTGAAACTACAAGCCCCAGCATGCTTTGCCAGTAGATAACCATCAGATAGGTGGCAAGGCATGCTGGGATTTGTAGTTTCACAAACACCTGGAGAGCCGCAGGTTGCCTTCCCCTGGTCTAGTTAGACTTGGTCGCATCTACAAATATTTCTTTGTGGAGGCCAGGCCTGGACTAGCACCAAAGGCACACAAACCACACTAGTCCACACTTGTGTGTTCATCTGAAGTAAATGTAAAATGTAAGAAAAGGTTTAAAAAAAAATATGATTTGCGTTTTGTTTTTAAGAGGACATAAAAGGGAGCATAATCTAGCATTGCCCAGAATATTATTCCTACTAATGGCAAACACTACCTAGGAGTGTCAACAATTCTACCACCAGTACTGCCTACCAATACCCCACAGTTCCCAGTGTCCAGTACTGCCTACCAATATCCTGCAGTTCCCAGTGTCCAGTACTGCCTACCAATACCCTGCAGTTCCCAGTGTCCAGTACTGCCTACCAATACCCTGCAGTTCCCAGTGTCCAGAACTGCCTACCAATACCCTGCAGTTCCCATTGTCCAGTACTGCCTACCAATACCCCGCAGTTCCCATTGTCCAGTACTGCCTACCAATACCCTGCAGTTCCCATTGTCCAGTACTGCCTACCAATACCCTGCAGTTCCCCGTGTCCAGTACTGCCTACCAATACCCCGCAGTTCCCAGTGTCCATTACTGCCTACCAATACCCTGCAGTTCCCAGTGTCCAGTACTGCCTACCAATACCCCGCAGTTCCCAGTGTCCAGTGCTGAATACCAATATCCTGCAGTTCCCAGTGTCCAGTACTGCCTACCAATACCCTGCAGTTCCCAGTGTCCAGAACTGCCTACCAATAAACTGCAGTTCCCAGTGTCCAGTACTGCCTACCAATACCCTGCAGTTCCCAGTGTCCAGTACTGCCTACCAATACCCTGCAGTTCCCAGTGTCCAGTACTGCCTACCAATACCCCGCAGTTCCCCATGTCCAGTACTGCCTACCAATACCCTGCAGTTCCCCGTGTCCAGTACTGCCTACCAATACCCTGCAGTTCCCCGTGTCCAGTACTGCCTACCAATACCCTGCAGTTCCCCGTGTCCAGTACTGCCTACCAATACCCTGCAGTTCCCAGTGTCCAGTACTGCCTACCAATACCCTGCAGTTCCCAGTGTCCAGTACTGCCTACCAATACCCTGCAGTTCCCAGTTTCCAGTACTGAATACCAATATCCTGCAGTTCCCAGTGTCCAGTACTGCCTACCAATACCCTGCAGTTCCCAGTGTCCAGTGCTGAATACCAATATCCTGCAGTTCCCAGTGTCCAGTACTACCTACCAATACCCTGCTGTTCCCAGTGTAATGTACTGCCTACTGGTACTATTTACTACTGGTAGTGCCAACCACTACCAGTAGTGAATAGTACCTATTCCCTTCCAAAAAGGATAGTACCTCTTCCTTTTGCAAAAGGGAATAGGTACTATTCACCTCCTGAAAAGTGAAGCAACGACTAGGTCTTCCTCTCCTCCAATATAAAATCAACAACAACGACATTAAAAAATTGCCCTCCATCTGCCCAACTAGCCCTGTCGTTAAATTACTGGACCTCACATTTAATACCAAGACCCCATATTACATTATTGTTCCCTACAATATATTAATATCCCCCACCCCCATATTTCACGTTCATAAACACCTTTTGTTTATATATATGTTCAATATATCCCCCATAAATGAAATAATTTATCTCTGTAACTCACAGGTTTGAAAATCTTTCCAGCGTCTCTCTCCAAGTGAATCTCTGAGAGCTTCAGCCACTCTAGGAGACTAGACTAAAAAAAAAAAAAAGTACCATGACACCCATAGGTCTTATTATATTCATACCAACGATTGTCATGCCAATATAATTGCTTATCCAAAATATTCATTGCTGAAATAGAATTAATAATAGGTCTGGCAGGCTTGTCTTCTAAATCTGCAGTCCCATAATGTACAGTGTTATACAGGTAACACACAAAGAGGGGAGCTCCATTGCTCCACTGCTAGTTGTCATTGCTGAAATACAAATACTACGGCTGGCAGGCTTGCTGTAAATCTGCAGTCACATTGTACTGTGTTATATAGGTAACACACAAAGAGGAGAGTTCCATTGCTAATTGTCATTGCTTAAATACAAATACTAGGGCTGGCAGGCTTGCTGTAAATCTGCTGTCAAATTGTATGGTGCTATATAGGTAACACACAAAGAGGAGAGCTCCATTGCTCCATTGTCAATTGTCATTGCTGAAATACAAATACTAGGGCTGGCAGGCTTGGTATTCTGGACTCTTGGATCCACCCAACAGATGTTACCCCTAGCAGGGCGCGGAGTCTAATGGGCGAATGGTTTTCACCAGCGGTCACCGCAAGGTAACTTGGGTTTATTGGCGTTCGCCCGCAGGTCGCGGTCCCTACCAGGGGTGTTGGGCAGAGTCCTGGGGGAGTGATAGTAACTGGTGTGAGGTAGGCACACTGGTAATGTCAGTTCTATACCCAGACAGCGAATATAAAACAGATGCAGGATAAAAGTACAATCAGCGATTTAATGATGATTGGATGATCACAGAACAGTCTTGGTATATTGGCACAAGGAACATAGGAACAGGGTGAGCAGTGCCACCAGCAATGTAGTATGAGTGAATACAATATAGCAGTATAATCAGTGTATTCAAATATAGCAATAGCATGAACAGTCCAGCAACAAAGAGATTGTAATTTAGCAGGTATATGAGACCACAATAAGGCAGCACGATACAGGAGGTGCAAGTTACAGTCCAGCCAGCAAGGTAAGCACAGTAGATGCAGCCAGAGTGGAATACCCCGTTATGCCATTATATGTATAGATGAGATAGGAATAGTTCAGCCAGCAGGAGTAGATAAGAACAAGTAGCTTAGATGATACGACCTGTAATGCCACTGAGTCACCGAGACAAATGCGGAGTAGATGATCTTGAGTGGTGCAGTCCGTGGAGGGGTGACACAGTAGAGTTAGATGTAACTGGAGCAGCACGGCCCATGTAGTAGAAGCACAACGAAGATAAGTGTAGCTTAAGCGATCCAGCCCATGGAACAGCAACACAGCAGAGACACTGACGATCCAGGTAAAGGCACAAGGAGTAAGCAAGATCCTAATCAGACATGTAACTTAATCAACAGGCCCAGAGGAAAGGGAGGAAGTGCCTTTTCAAGTTTAGAGCCAGAACCAGGAACCAATAGGAATCTTGCCAGCAACAGACAGGTACTCAGTCTGCACATGTGCAGATCAAGACTAAGGGTTTGAGGTCTGCTAATGAGGCACAGGTGAGTGTCTTAGTCTTTGTCATGTACCACTTGAGCTGTCAGCCTTCTGAACAGGAGCTCATTGCATCTCTTGAAATCTGGGTCAGTTGGAAAGAAAGAGAATACATAGCTCTTAAACCTAGGATCAAGCACAGTTGCCAAAATGTAGTGATCCGATTTCAAGATATTGAACTCTTGGATCCTGGCGAAGCGAATTAAGTACTTAATCTACAATTCCAATATAGTTAGCAGATTTGCTCGGTTTCAATTTCTCTAGCTGCTTCTCAAAAAGTCTAATTAGGGGAATCAAGCTAACAGTGTCTGCACTCTCTACACAGAAGACTACTTCGCTGGACTAAAGTACATTCTATTCTTCTTGCAGCTGCTGCATTCTCCTACATGCTGTTGCAGAATGCTGAAAATGAACCTAAATAGTTCGGGACAGAGACAGCATCTCCTGCATGTCACTGTCATTTTTTAAAAAGTTCTGTACCACCAAGTTGATTGTGTGAGCAAAACAGGGAATGTGATGGAATTCACCCCGCTGTAATGCTCTAACAATATTGGTGGTGTTATCAGAAATCACATATCCTCAGGAGAGTCCAAGCAGGATGAGCCATGTTGCAATGACATCCCTTAGTTTTTCATCATCATCTATTTATTTATATGGCACCACTAATTCTGTAGAGCTGTACAGAGAACTCATATCAGTCCCTGCCCCATTGGAGCTTACAATCTAAATCCCCTAACATACACACACAGATTGAGAGTGACTAAGGGCAATTTAATAGCAGCTAATTCACCTACCAATATGTTTTTGGAATGTGGAAGGAAACCAGAGCACCCGGAAGAAACCCATGCAAACATGGGGAGAATATACAAACTCCACACAGATAAGGCCATGGTTGGGAATCCAACTGATGACACCAGTGCTGTGAGGCAGAAGTGCTAACCCCTAAGCCACCGTGCTGCCTACAAACAGGTTGTCAGCGGTATGCCTCTTAGTGAAGCAGATGATACACAGAGTAGCCTGCCTCTGAAAGATCTGGCATTGTTTGTTAAATGCTGCTACTGTTCCTGCTGCTGAAGGCGATTTACCAACCCAGTGGGCTGTCACAGTCATATAATCTTCAGTTCCTCTTGTTCACATATCTGTGGTTAAGTGTACTGTGGGTAGAATGGCATTTTGTACCACAATTATTTTCTTTTTTGTAACCTCCTGGTACAGGTGAGGAATTGCTTTTCTAGTAAAATGGTGTAGTGATGAAATTTGGTAACAGGGACACAAGACCTCAATTACCTGTCTAAAACCAGCTGCATTTATTGTGGATATTGGACGCATATCTAATACTAGCATAGTCACCATGGCGTCTGTGATCCGCATTGCGATTGGGTGACAGCTTTACTACTTGCTTCCTCTTGCAAAGGATTGTTTAACAGTCAATTGTTGTAAACTACTAGTAGTCTTATTCTTGGTCTGCTTCTGGGTTGAAGATCCACCCCCAGCAGCAGTGGGCCTAACATTCAAAAATTCTTCTGATGAGTCCTGGATAGGGGAGAAGTCATCTTACAACTTGGATGCAGGACTAACTCCGATCACTTGTGAGGATATTGATGATGAAGGAGTTGAGGGTATAGATTGCAGGTGCTGGGATCTAGATGAGAAAAGCTAGGTAGCTGATGCTGGACTGCTTGTTGTTATTTTTGAGCAGAAGTTTCTGATTTTCACAAAAGCTTTCCATGACTCGCCTCAAATGGCGTAACATGGATGAGGTTCCTAGATGGTTAAGGTTCCTACCTCTACTGACTGTGGCTTAACAATGTTACAAATGGCTAGACAGCAGTTGTCAGTATTTGTGTAAAAATAATTACACACATAAGAGGTGGATTTTTTGGTCTTATGCCCAGGCATGACAATGGTCTTCTTATCACTGGCAAGAACTGCAGCAATCTTTGAAAGTATATGAAAATAATATTGTGACCTGTGAGGTGGTCAAAATTGACTGCAAATGACTTGAAATTAGTGTTATTGAGGTTAATATTAATGTAGGAACAAAAAATGAGCAAAATTATATGATTTTAGCATATTTTAGCCATTTTTTTAAAAAAATACAGATTCAAAACCAAAACACATGAGGGCGGTTTTGCCAAAACCAAAACACGAAGTTTATCCAGATCCAAAACCAAAACCAGAACTTGGGGTCATCTCTACAAATTAGCGGTTTCATCAGAGGGAGATGACATCGATCCTGGTCCTCCAGAATCACAAGACTATGCCACCTTCAAGGCATATCTGATTTCAAACTAGTTTTGATGCAAGTACCTCTTTGATGTATGTTAAATGTTATGCTTACAATTAGAGATGCTCACTGACCCCCGTGTTTTGGTTTTGTTTTTGGATCTGGATTACCGTCGTGTTTTGGTTTTGGTTTAGAAAAACCACCATTGCGTGTTTTGGTTTTGGTTTTGGTTTTGTTTTGCTATTTTGTTGGAAAATGAATGTTTTTGGGCCTAAATTTAGTGCTCCACCTGTTTCTTGGATAAGTAATGTAATTGTAAAGCTAATAAATTATCAAAAAAAACAGTTTAATTCCTGGTAGGTCGTCATTAATTCTACACACAAATGAGATTGTCTTCCTCTCCATCTATGCATATTGGCAATGCAGCCATCGTCTTTGGATGTATATTACACCCTACACTTATAGTTAAATATGTAAAAAAAATGGACAAAGGCAGTTTGGTTTCTGTCTCTATAGGCCCCCCTCCACTTGTCGAAAATACCTAAAAATTCAGTCGTTATAGACTGTACAATATTAATTGAAATGGACAAAGTCAGTTTGGTTTCTGGCTCTCTAGGCCCCCATCCACTTGTCGAAAATACAAAAAAAATCAGCCGTTATAGACTGTACAATATTAATTGAAATGGACAAAGGCAGTTTGGGGTCAGTCTGTGTATGACACCCTACCCATAATGAGAAATTGCCAAATCAGCAGCATTTCAAGACGGTACGTGATATGGAAATGCCCCAAGTCCCTTTCCTCTTTGGGGGTAGATTGCACCCTAGACTTAAATAGAAAGTTTTAAAAAGATGTTATCGTCATCATTTGGAGCTTCATCCTCACCCTCATCAGTGTGTACGTCATCATCACAGACTATCAATTCATCGCCGCTTGAATCCGCCATTAGAGAACAGTCAGTGCTTGGATATCTTTGATGGTGAAGGCCTTCCTCGTGGAAGATGTAGTTCATTTTTATAAACATCATTTTCTCCACATTTTGTTAGGTTTCAAGGTTACCTTAGTCAGTATTTACGCCGGCCTTCCTAGGGCGCGGAGTCTAACGGCCCTCCCGGTCTTCTCCAAGAACCGCCGCAAGGCAGGGTGAGTTTTGCTGCCGGAGAACCGCAGGTCGCGGCCCCCAGGTTAGCCTACTGACGTAAGGAGAGAGTTCTATGAGATGGACATGTAGCGGCACGGGCAGATCCACAGAAGAATAGATAACTGAAGTCACTAACCGTATATTCAGAAGGTAGTAGTCTGGAGTAGAGACTGGTGGAATGCAGGAGTCAATCCACGGTACAGCCCCAGGAGCAGAAGCGTAGTCCAGAATAGCCGGTTCGGTACACAGAGATCCGTCCGTTAATGCAGTACCAGGGATAAGGCAGAAGAATGGTCTGGAGAATAGCTGGTTCGGTACACAGAGATCCGTCCGTTAATGCAGTGCCAGGGATAAGGCAGAAGAATAGTCTGGAGGATAGCTGGTTCGGTACACAGAGATCTGTCCGTTATGCAGTACCAGGGGTTAGGCAGTAGAATGGTCTGGAGGATAGCTGGTTCGGTACACAGAGATCTGTCCGTTATGCAGTACCAGGGGTTAGGCAGTAGAATGGTCTGGAGGATAGCTGGTTCGGTACACAGAGATCTGTCCGTTATGCAGTACCAGGGGTTAGGCAGTAGAATGGTCTGAAGGAGAGCTGGTTCGGTACACAGAGATCAACAGTCACAAAGGAGAACACCAGGGAAGTCAAAGCACAGGAAATGCAGCCAGATACAGGTAACACGTTGCTCTGACACCTACAGTGTGTCAGAGCAGTCCTGAAGTAGGAGTTTGAATTCCCCGCCCAGATCAGCTGACCTGCCGCCGGGACCTACCCGGAAGTGCGGCAGTACAGAACGAAGGAGCGGCGCTGACACAGGTAAGCGCCGTGACACATTTTTGGGAAGTAACCTTCTACGGCGATCACTGACTAAGTTCCCGGCTGTGCTGAACACTCGTTCAGAGTACACACTGGAGGGTGGGCAGCTTAGGTATTGCAAAGCAAGTTTGTACATGGGTTTCCAAATGGCCTGCTTTTCCTCCCAGTAAGGAAATGGACTGTCTGACATTTTCATATCAATTACCTCTTTAAAATAATCCTCCACCATCCTTTGCATGTTTATTCTCGTATTGGATGGAGTTATTAGCAAGGTGACACTTTTTTTGAAAAATCCTTGAAACCAGCCCAGATGTTAAATTGTTCTGGTCTGCCCCCTGCATCTTCCCTGCTTCTTTTTGGGAAATTACATTTTTTACGAGCAGCAGCAGCTTGAGAAAGTGAAGGAGGACACGTCGTCAAGCCGAGGCCCAGTTCAGTGGCCAACTTGCTGAGCAATAGCTCCTTGCAAAAGTTCACATCTCGTTCATTTTGAAGCAAAGACTCAATGTAGGTCTTAAACCTTGGATCAAGCACAGTGGCCAAAACGTACTGATCCGAGTTCAAGATCTTAATAACCCGAGGATCATTGTGAAGCGAATGAAGTACTTGATCGACAAGACCAACATACTTTGCGGAATTGCTTTATTTCATCTCCTCCTTCAGTTTCTCAAGCTGCTTTTCCAATTGTCTAATTAAAGGAATGACTTGGCTCAAACTAGCAGAATCTGCACTCACTTCACACGTCACAACGTCAAATGGTTTCAGCACCTTGCACAGGACTGAAAGGATTCCCCACTGTGCAAGAGTGAAATACATGCCCCCTCCTTTCCCAATGTCATGGCTTGTACAATACGCTTGGATGGCTTTGCGCTGTTCCTCCATCCTCTGCAGCATGTACAGGGTGGAATTTCACCTAGTTACCACCTCCTGCTTAAGTTGGTGGCAGGGCAAGTTGAACTGCTCTTGGAGCTGCTGCAATCTCCTACATGCTATGGCCGAATGCCTGAAATGGCCTGAAATCTTACGGGCCACCGAAAGCATCTCCTGCACCTCACGGTTATTTCGTAGGAAGCTCTGCACCACCAAGTTGATGGTGTGAGCAAAACAGGGAATGTGCTGGAAATCACCCAGCTGTAATGCTCGCACTATATTGTTGGCGTTATCAGAAATGACATATCCTGGGGAGAGTCCAAGTGGTATAAGCCATGTATCAATCACATCTCTTCGTTTGCGTAACAAATTGTCAGCTGTATGCCTGTTAGTGAAGCCGGTGATACAAAGAGTGGCTTGCCTGTGACAAATGTTACGTAGTGGTGTACATGCTGCTGCTGTTCCTGCTGGTGAAGGTGAATGACCAACCCAGTGGGCTGTCGCAGTCATATAGTCTTTGGTTTGCCCACTTCCACTTGTCCACATATCTGTGGTTAAGTGGACAGTGGGCAGAATGGCATTTTTCAGCGCAATCTCTACATTTGTACACACTTTTTGGTATAGTTGTGGAATAGCTTTATGGGAAAAATGGTATTGCGATGGAATTCTGTAACGCTGACACAAAACCTCAATTAACTGTGAAAAACCAGCTGTGTTTTTGTGGATATTGGACGCAGATCTAACACTAACATGGCAGCCATGGCGCCTGTGATTCGCTTGGCGACTGGGTGACTGATGTCATATTTGCTTCCCCTAGCAAATGATTGTTTCACAGTTAATTGTTGAAATGTAGGACTGCTCTTTTTCTGGGCCTTCCTCTGGGCTGATGATTCACCCCCAGCAGCAGCAACAGCAGCAGCAGTGGAACTAACGCTTTCTTCAGAGGAATTAATAATAGTGCAGGAGTCATCCAGCCTTAATAAGTGGGATGCAGGGCTAACTCCGAGCGCTACTGAGGATATTGATGAGGATGGTGTGGTGGGTGTATTTTGTAGCCGTCGGGATGTCGGTGACCGAAGGGTTCTAGCTGATGATGGAGTGCTTGTAATTTTTTGGAAGAACACTTTGCCATGAACTCTCGTCAAATGGCGTAACATAGACTGCTGCCACTGGTGCAGGACTTACACAAACAACCTCATCCTCATCAACATCCTCATTAGCGCCCTCGTCGCCTACACAAATCTCCCCCTCATCCTCTTCTATTTCCATAGTGGCATCCTCAATTTGTGTATCACCGGCTACACTCGGGCTGTTCAGGCACACATCAGAAGAACTGCTGAAAGGGTCACTCTTTATGGGTACATTAACATCCCACTGTTGGATGAACTCTCCACAGGGATTGGTGTTATTTGTGATTCAGAGCAAACATTATTCGCTAATGCTTTAATGTTGTCTTGCAGCTCGGCTTTGACGCGTAACAGTAGTTGTGCACCACTTGTAGGCTCAGCAACATTTTTGGATCTGCCACTAATAGAGAAAGGTGAAGGCCTCATTCTCTCTTTGCCACTGCGCGTGTAGAATGGCATGTTGGCAAATTTTTTTTATCGGCACTTAACTTTTCCTCAGTTACACTTATTTTTCGCTTCAACACAGTAAAAAAATTTTGGGGGTGTTTTTTTTGGACTGATTTCAAAACACTGTGTAGTTTGACATCGCCTTGCCCAGATGACGTACTGGGAACACTACCATCAGGACTGGTGACAGAACCTGGTTGCTCATTCTGCTCATATGTGGACTGCTTTGAATCCATTCTGAGCCAAAAGCACTTCTAGTGCTACAAATTGTTTTAGATACTGCTGACAAATATGACTTTTGACAGCCATAAATATTAATGCAAAAGAATGGGGGACACCCCAAAAGTACTTGGGAGTGCTAAATATTATATTTTAAGTCTGCTCACAGATAGGACTTTTGACATCCATAAATATTAATGCAAAAGAATGGGGGACACCCCAAAGCACTTGTAGTGCCAACTATTGAAAAAAAAGACCCTCTATCCTCCTCTCTTCTCTATCAATTGTTATCAGAATTGTAATCAGAATTGTAATCAGAATTGTTATCAGAATTGTATTATCTGTCCCTGCTCTAATCAGCCTGTGACTACACCCTGCTCTCTCCCTATGTCAAATGGCGATGGATTGCTGTGGAGGCAGGTATTAATAATTTTCAAGTATCGCGAGAACCGAGCCCCGAGATCCGACGACGTCACAATGACGTTCGGCCTCGATTTGGAATCCAAGCGGGCGGGAGAGTACTCAGATAGGCAAAGTTCGGGTGGGTTCGGTTCTCGAGGAACAGAGCCCGCCCATCTCTACTTACAATACATGGCAAAATAACTAACCATTTTTTTTTCCAAACAGTGCATTTAGTGAAATAAAAAGAGTGACACACACGAACAAAAGTGAAGCCCACAAACACATCCGTCAGTTTGTTAGGAAATTAAATGTTCACATATCTGTGTTAAAGTATTTTCAAGGTTGAAGCTGGAAATCTAGCAACATTTGTTGGCTGTTGGTCAAATGTTGCATCTCAGGAGATGTTGATAGTCGTTTTTCATCTCCCTCATCATTGTTAAGGGTTTCCTCACTACGGTCATGGACTGGGGAGGGCTGGCAAACTTTAGCCTGGGGGGAAAGACTCAACTCAGCAGCCTATATTACAGGGAAAAAAAATGCAGGTGGCCCAGTAACCAAGTCCATGGTAGTCCACTATGGGAACGACCCGGGGGCAGATGCCCCTCTGCTCCCCAGCTCAGCCTGCCCCTGGTCATGGGGTTCCTCGCCCAGGGCCCTCTTAACAACATTATGGGCCCCCAGGCAAAGCAGTGCACCGGGGCTCCTATATATATATATATATACACGTTAAAAAAAGTGATAAATATATATATAACTTTTTTTTACACACACACATACTAGTCAGCCCTTGAAATAATTAAAAAAAAAAACCTTAACTTACCTTATTCTCCGATGTGATCCTCTTCACTCTGCTTACAAGTCACTGCAGGCAGCAGGGGACTCCTCCGTGCTGCGCTCCACAATGGATGTCGGGCGGACGTGATGACGTCACGCCCGACATGCACTGCGAGCGCTGCACGGAGGAGGAGACCAGGGAGGGAGCCGGATCTCCAGCGGACCGCAAGGTAACTATTTTCTTTTTTTGTTTTTGCAGGATTTTTTTTTAGCGCTGCCTCTGACGGGCCCCCGGGCACCTGCCCACTGTGCCCAATGGAAGAGACGGCCCTGTCCTCGCTGTGTTCAAGTCATGGGGTTCTTTGCCATGTACAGCTCACATAATGGAAAAGAGACACATGTTACAATCATGTATATTTCAGTCCATACCTCTTACATTGGTCATAAACATTATAAAGTACTTTGTACAACATTTGACAATAAATATGCAGATTTGTTTTCTATTAAACTTCATTACACACATTACTGAGGTAACGTGAAATGCAGACCCGTTATTGTCATATGTGTATATGTTTAGTCATTTTGAAAATATGAAAAAAAATAGACTGATAATACCCATAACCTGCAAACTACCATTGTGTGCCTTTGTGGGAACTTTACATATACAGACATTTGAAATATTTATTTTGAAATGGATAATGGATCACTGAAAATACATAGTGAAATTGACAGTGTTTTATATATATAATGTGTAAGGACTACATGACTGCATGTTGTGTTTATAAGATTATAAAGTTGATTTTTTTTTAAACATTATTTGAAAAACATGAGCTGCTAATGTCTCTTCACTTGATTGCATCAAAGGGTAAAAATGTCCCCAGGGCATGCTGGCACTTGTGGTTCCCCAAATTCCATTCCTTTATTTGATGATAAAGGGATAATTGTTAGCATTGAAAAGTGCAGGGTTATGAGGCATGTAGTGAAAGGGTTAATAATATTTAATTGTCAGGAAACATCAGTGTTTTAGGACGAATAAGAGCAATTAAGGAAACACACGCATGTGCATTCAGATGTGATCTAGAAGTACAGTGGCGCACGCAGGGGGGGTTTCTGGTTCTCCAGAAACCCCTCCCCTCCACGAAGCAACGGTACTCCACAGCAGCCGCGGCGCTGTCAAAGAAGCGTCCGCAGCAGTGCTGTATTGTAGTATAATACAGCACAGCCGCGGATGCTTCTTGATAGTGCCGCGGCTGCTGTAGAATTCAGACTCACCGAAATGGAGGGAGCAGCAGCTCTCTCCCGCTCTATTTTTTTTTTTTTTAAATCCTGCGTTCGCCCCTGAAGTAAGTACACTTTGTGAAAAAAACGCAATTGCTCCAAACAAAATACCAAACATTGCAATTACGTTTATGTGCAATTTTGTCTCTGGATTTCAATACAGGCATACGTACGCACAAGATACATGCTCTTTTTAAATAAGCAACTTATGTGCTAGTTGCATCCTGATTTGAATCAATACCATAGTTGCATTCAATAGAAAGCATCATCCTATTGTTGTGCAGACCAATAGGTGGCAATGTTGTATAAAGAAACTAGAATAGCCTACAACATAACAGTGAGTATTGATTCTGATGATTCGTCAATCTTCTTTTTTTATACAGGCTTTTCAGATTACCTTGGAAATAACATTACTACAGTGGACAATAATACTGGTATTTCCTGACAAATATGTTACTGGAAACAAAATGGACAGGGGCAGGCAGGACTGTGGGGCAGTCTCATAGTGGGAAATTTTGGGCTGGATCACTGGGCTAGATCATACTTGCCAACTCTCCCGGAATGTCCGGGAGACTCCCGCATTTTGTGAGAGTCTCCCGGACTCCCGGGCGAGTGTGGCAATCTCCCGAATTCTGCCCACTTCACTAGGAAGTGCCCCACTTCCTAGTGAAGTGGGCAGAATTAGATCCCAAACGCCGCGATTCCCGGTGAATCGCGGCGTTTGGCCCCGCCCCCGCTGTCAAATGACGCAATTTGCGTCATGACGTCACAGGGGGCGGGGCCGAAATGACGCGATTTCGGCCACCCCGCCCCTTCACGCCCCCCTCCACTGGCTGGCTCCCGGAAGGGAGCTGAAGAAAGTAGGTAAGTATGGGCTAGATGCATTGTTTTTTTCCTAATAGGCTGCTGAGTCGAGTTTTGCCCATACTTGCCAACTTCTTTGGTTTGGCCTCCGGCAAATTCCAGGTCAGATGGGTGTGGCTATGCAAATTGCATAATCGTGGCCCCGCCCCCTAATCAAACTTGACCATCTTAGCCTATTACAACTGGAAGCAGGGCCACGATGATGGACGAATCGCGTCACTAAGCCCCACTCCCACCCACTTCACTAACAACGTGGGTAGGAGCCGGGAGGCTGTCATGCTCTCCCGCGATTCCCCGAGGACTCCCAGAAATTTGGGAGTCTCCTGGACATTTTGGTAGAGTGGGCAACTATGGTCTTGCCCCCCTGGCTAAAATTTGACAGACAGCCTCAGATAATGACATGTATAAAATATCAGTCCAGAGTACAGTGATGGCACAAAATATTTTGGTAGTATATTAAGGCAAGCTTCCTAAAGTTTATTTTCCTCATCCATCAATTACACTCCAAACAACAAACCCAACACCACTAGGCACAACTGTGTCAGCTTTCCTTTCCCTCATTTTTAAAATGAAAAACCATAATTATACAAAAGGTAAGTATACATTAAAAATTCTAAAATGTGTGATGTGTTTTGGTGAAAAAAAAAATTACTACCTTACCACACACAATGCACCTATACTTGAAATATAAGAATATTAGATGACACATCAGAATCCTATGTCCTATATCAGGCCTGGCCAACCTGCGACTCTCCAGGTGTTGTGAAACTGAAAGCCCCAGAATGCTTTGGGACTTTTAGTTTGACAACACCTGGAGAGCCACAGGTTGACCAGGCCTGTCCTATATGAAAGCACTTAGCCACTCAGCCCATAGCCTTGAGCGCTTGTATGGGCACAGAACTCCTTGGTGACGTCTAAAGCCCTTATAGTTCCCAGCAGAAGGTACATATCTCGCATATATTTGGTATATCTTCAGGCATTTCGATAAAAAGGCTATTATATTTGCAGTCTATGCACCAGAGTTTTGATGCCAACCTAGAAGCTGATTTATCATAGGTGCCCCTTCGCTTTGCCATGTAGAGCAGCAGTGGACTGAGTCTCCCCCAACTTTCCCACCGATTGGGACAAAGTGTTAAGGGCAGAGCAGCGTGACATCCTCAACTTCTAGAACCGCTTGATGTTCATCTTTAGCAGCCCCCTTTCAAAGAAAGTTATTATGTACTTGCTTGCCCCCAGGACTCGGGTAGCAGCAATTGTTGATCCAACTCCTGCCCGGTGGAGAGGACAGAACACAGTAGGAAGCAATGAGCAACCAGGATATATTTGCGGAACTCTGCAAGAGTTAATGTGGAATAGTCTGACACTTGTTTGATGGAGTTGACAGCATACGGCAGCAGTTAGAGAGCAACCAGACTGTAAGGGGGAAATTCAATTAGCCGCAATGTTCCTCAGAACATTGCGGATGCGCACTTTTACTGTTACTACAGTAAAAATATCCGCTCAGTTTTCCTTGCACCTCTAGAAGAGTGCTAGATTTCATGTCTTGTGCTGATATACCAATCAGCATGGTGGCTTAGTGGTTAGCACTTCTGCCTCACACACTGGGGTCATGAGTTTGATTCCTGACCATGGCCTTATCTGTGTGGAGTTTGTATGTTCTCCCTGAGTTTGTGTGCTCCAGTTTCCTCTCACAATCCAAAAACATACTGATAGGTTAATTAGCTGCTATTAAATTGACCCTAGTCTGTGTGTTTGTGTATGTTAGGAAATTTAGACTGTAAGCTCTATTGGGGCAGATGTGAGAGTTCTCTGTACAGCACTGCAGAATTAGTGGCGCTATATAAATAAATAGATGATGATATGTCAGAAAGGATTGGAGGTATACTGTAGGATTTGATGTGTGTGTTTTTAATTACTGAATAAAAGCTGTAGTTTGAGGATTCAGGTCCCTATGTGGTGACTGTGACTCAATAAAATCTGATCCGTAAAGGGAGAAGACCTATGTTGCCGTTCTGCAGTACAGTTAGCTGGCTATGATAAGAAATGTAAGAGATCATTATCTCTCCAGTGTCTTCTTGAAATGCTGCTGGACAGCGCCATCTTGTGGAAAAGCTGCATATTTGGTTAGCAAGAGTAACACTATTTTTCATTTAAATGTTAGTCAAATGATGTGCTCCCAAATTATGTGCAAAGCTTTTAAACTAAAAAGTAACAGTGGCTGGTTACCACACACAAAGGATCAAGGAACAAAAATATGGTCCAGCACGCCCACATTCTACTTTCTGGAACTGCCCCCATAACAGACTGCATATTCTTTAAGGTCTAGCTTATTACTACGTTAGGACCACTGGCTTCATTAATTTATGCTTGTATAAACCTTGTATATGTCTTATAAGACAGTCCTAGTTGTTCTCATACTGCCATGGTTATTTTATCACCTGTATCACATTAGTACATTTTAATATTTTTATTATATGGGTACAGGTGTGACTATATACTTTCCTGCATAAAATACATTCAGATGCTGCAAAAGGTGTTGAAATTGAAATTATAGAACAACTCCTGGTCAATGGCACCCCAAGACACCGATAAAAAGTCATTTTGTGGAGGAAAAGATCTGTCTTCACTGATTAATCGAGAACGCTCTCTAAATGTGCACATTTCACCCCTTTAATCCATTTATATTCATCCAGAAGCAGCACGATCCGCCTAGCTCATCAGAAGATGCTACACTTGTCAGCTGCTACAGATGCTGCCATCTTATTATACTAATCTACGCGCTTTAGCTTCATGTTGATTGGACATACAACTGTTTGCGTAGTGTAAAATATGCAAATTTGTATTGTGCATGCCCAGAAAACAAGCCACACGCATATGCGCACATGCAGAGATGCACATATCTACACTCACTCCTTCGTAGGACTGGGGACAGTAAAAGCGCGTTCACTCAAATACTGCTTAGGTTGACCAGCATAGAGACACACATACGTGCCTATCAGGAGCCATATCTTTAGCACCTGCTAAAACTTGCTGATGATGATAATAGTCGCCAGCACAGCTGGCCACTTCTGATTGGCTGATTGCAAATTCACCCCTGAAGCTGATTCATTGATAATGCACAAATTATAGGTTTTTGTGGGTTATTTTAAAAATACTTTTATGCTACTTTAATTCGTACACTAGAAGTGTTATTATAGATGGTATTCTTTTTAAGTCAAGTCTAATTACAAATAGGGATGTGCACCAGCGACTTTTGGTGTCTCGTGTTTTGTGTTTTGGATTCGGATTTTCATGATGTTTTGGGTTCGGATTTGTTTTGCAAAACACCTGCCGAAAGGTTTTGGTTCGGATTTAAGGTTTTGGATTCAGATTTTTTTTGAAAAAAGCATAAAAAGTTCAAAAATCAAGATTTTGGGCTTATTTTCACTCCTACGCTATTATTAACCTCAATAACATTCAATAACAAGCATTTCCACTAATTTACAGTGTATCCTGAACACCTCACAATATAGTTATTAGTCCAAAACGTTGCAACGAGGTATCTTTCTGGACTGCGTAGTGGAGTGGTCCCCACAATATAATAAGAAAACCATCAACTGGTCTTAATCGCACCATAAAATGTACCTGGACTGCGTAGAGGAGTGGGTCACCACAATATAATAAGAAAACCATCAACTGGTCTTAATCGCACCAAAAAAAGTACCTGGACTGCGTAGAGGAGTGGGTCACCACAATATAATTTAAAAACCCTGAACTTGTATGATTCGCACCAATAAATGTATCTGGACTGCGTAGAGGAGTGGGTCACCACTATATAATAAGAAAACCATCAACTGGTATGAATCGCACCAAAAAATGTACCTGGACTGCGTAGAGAAGTGGGTCACCACAATATAATTTAAAAACCCTGAACTTGTATGATTCGCACCAATAAATGTATCTGGACTGCGTAGAGGAGTGGTCACCAAATATATATAATAAGAAAACCATCAAGTGGTATGAATCGCACCGAATAATGTACCTGGACTGCGTAGAGGAGTGGTCACCACAATATAATTTAAAAACCCTGAACTTGTATGATTCGCACCAATAAATGTATCTGGACTGCGTAGAGGAATGGTCACCACAATATAATAAGAAAACCATCAACTGGTCTTAATCGCACCAAAAAATGTACCTGGACTGCATAAAGGAGTGGGTCACCACAATATAATTTAAAAACCCTGAACTTGTATGATTCACACCAATAAATGTATCTGGACTGCGTAGAGGAGTGGTCACCACAATATATATAATAAGAAAACCATCAACTGGTATGAATCGCACCAAATAATGTACCTGGACTGCGTAGAGGAGTGGGTCACCACAATATAAATTAAAAACCCTGAACTTGTATGATTCGCACCAATAAATGTATCTGGACTGCATAGAGGAGTGGGTCACCACAATATAATAAGAAAACCATCAACTGGTATGAATCACACCGAATAATGTACCTGGACTGCGTAGAGGAGTGGTCACCACAATATAAATTAAAAACCCTGAACTTGTATGATTCGCACCAAAAAATGTACCTGGACTGCGTAGAGGAGTGGGTCACCACAATATAATTAATAAAAAACCCTCCACGGCTCTGAATTCCCCCCCAAAAAAATCTGGACTGCGTAGTGGGGTGGCCCCGGTACTAAATTTGATACCGCGGCCGCAATATAATAAATAGTTACACCCTAGACTGGTCAGAATTCCACCAAACAAGTATCTGGACTGCGTAGTGGAGTGGCCCCGGTACTAAATTTGATACTGGGGCCACAATACCTCCTCCAAATTCCGAATGTAGTGTTTATAACATATTAACACTACACTAATTCTAGCACGTCAAACCCTCTTGTTTTAAATAATGACAGGGCATTTAACTTTTGATTAAATTTTTGGAATTTGTTGACATTTTCTTTTACTTTTTGAACATGGCAAACGACTGTTGAATGGTCACATAATGCCAAAAAAATAGTTGCAAGATGGAATTGTCCTTGGGCCCTCCCACCCACCCTTATGTTGTTGAAATAGGACATGCACACTTTAACAAACCAATCATTTCAGCGACAGGGCCTACCAAACAACTGTGGCTGAAATGATTGGTTTGTTTGGGCCCCCACACCAAAAAAACAATTCATCTCTCCCTGTACAAACTAAACAGGCTCTACTGAGGAAAGATGTCGTCCTCATCCTCAACCTCTGATTCCTCTCCCCCTACAGTGTGTACTTCCTCCTCCTCACACATTATCAATTCGTCCCCGCTGGACTCCACAACCACAGGTCCCTCTGTACTATCTGGAGGGCAGTGCTGTACTTCATTGAGGAATTGATTATTCATTTTTATAAACATCATTTTTTCAACGTTGTGAGGAAGCAACCTCCTTCGCCGCTCACTGACCAGGTTCCCCGCTGCACTAAAAACTCTTTCCGAGTACACACTGGAGGGGGGACAACTCAGGTAAAATAGAGCCAGTTTGTACAGGGGCTTCCAAACTGCCTTTTTTTCCTGCCAGTAACAATATGGACTGTCTGACATGTCTATTTGGATGGTGTCAGCAAAATAATCCTCCACCATTTTTTCAATTGTGACAGCATCCAATGCAGTGACAGTATACATGTCTGCAATGGTTGGCAGGTCCTTCAGTCCGGACCAGATGTTATCAGCATCCCTGCCAGCGGCTCTTTTAGGAAAACTGAGCTTTTTCCTCGCAGCCATAGATGTGGAAGAAAATGAGGGTGGAGCTGTTGGCATGTCACGGTCCTTTTCAGAGGACAATCTCCTGACCAGCAGGTCTTTGCACCACTGTAGACTTGTGTCCGCCGGAAACAGAGACACAACATACGCTTTAAACCGAGGATCGAGCACAGTGGCCAGAATGTATTCCTCTGACTTTAAAAGAGTGACCATCCTCGGATCCTGGCAAAGCGTACAAAGGGCTACATGCTTGGTGTAATCGCAATGGTTTACCAGCTCCTCCCTCACTTTCTCCAGCTGCTTCTGCAACAGCCTGATCAGGGGAATGACCTGACTCAAGCTGGCAGTGTCGGAACTGACTTCTTGTGTGGCAAGTTCAAACGGCTGGAGAACCTTGCACAACACGGAAATCAGTCTCCACTGCGCTTGACTCAGGCGCATCCCCACTCCTTTGCTATGTCATAGGTGGCTGTGTAGGCCTGAATGGCCTTTTGCTGCTCCTCCATCCTCTGCAGCATATAGAGGGTGGAGTTCCAGCTCGTCACAACCTCTTGTTTGAGGTGATGGCAGGGCAGGTTCATGCTTTTTTGATGTGCCTCTAGCCTGCGGTAGGCACTGGCTGAATGCCGAAAGTGTCCAGCAATTTTGCGCGCCACCGCAAGCATCTCCTGCACACCCCTGTCACTCTTGAGGTAATGCTGCACCACCAAATTAATGGTGTGTGCAAAACATGGGACGTGCTGGAAATTGCCCATATTTAATGCCCGCACAATGTTACTGGCATTGTCTGACACCACAAATCCCCATGTGAGTCTAAGTGGGGTAAGCCACTGGGAGATAATTTCCCTCAGTTTCTCTAATATGTTGTCAGCGTTGTGCCTCTTATTAAAGCATGTAATACACAATGTTGCCTGCCTTTGCACGAGCAGCCATTTTGTAGATGCTGCTACTGATGCAGCTGTTGCTGTTGCTGCGGAAGGCGATGCATCTACCCAGTGGGCTGTCACAGTCATATAGTCCTTCGTTTGCCCAGAACCACTTGTCCAAATGTCCGTGGTTAAGTGGACAGTGGGTACAACCGCATTTTTCAGAGCACTGAGGACACTTGATCGTACTTCTCTGTACATATTTGGTATCGCCTGCCTAGTGAAGTGGAATCTCGACGGGATTTGGTACCGGGGACACAATACCTCCATCAACCCTCTAAATCCCACTCCACTGATGGCGGACACCGGGCGCACGTCTAACACCAACATTGCAGTTACAGCCGCAGTTATACGCTTTGCAATAGGGTGACTACTATCGTATTTTGTGGTCATGGCAAACGACTGTTGGAAGGTCAATTGTTTTGTGAAAGACTTAGCGGTCTTACGACATCCCCTCTGGGAAGATGACCGACTAACAGCAGCAACAGCAGCAGTTGCAGTAGTAGGCGTACCGCTGCAGGATTCCTCGGATGAATCCCGTATTGGAGAGGACTCAGTCTGGCTGCTGACTTGGGCTGCAGGACTGAATCTGATGGAGATTGTGGAGGAAGTTGACGAGGAGGGTGTTGCTGGTGTGTATCCAACTGGACCACGGGATTTAGGTGTCCCTGTACCGATGACGGTCCTAGCCCCAGTTCCTGAACTAACCACTGAACTATGAAGGTTATTCAGGTGACGTATAAGGGAGGATGTTCCTAGGTGGGCAAGATCCTTACCCCTGCTTATTTGAGCTTTACATAAGCTACATATGGCCATACATTGGTTGTCCGGATTTGGATAAAAATAACTCCAGACCGAAGAGGTGCATTTTTTGGTCTTCTGACCAGGCATGACGATGGGCTTTTTCATCCCATGGACATCAGCTGTTTCCCCCCCTGGTGCCTCATTTACAATAACCACATCACCATCCTCATCATCAAGTTCCTCCACAGCGCCAGCTACATCATCAATAGCCTTCTCCCGAGCCACCTCTTCCCGTACAATGATGGGAAGGTCAGGCTTGACAACCACCAACACCCTTGGACTCGCCTTGGGGATTTGTGATAATTTCTCTTTAGAAGGCAGAGTTGTTTGCTGTTTTGTTGCTGACAGCATAACTCTCTTCAATTTTTTGTGGGGGGGGGAGGAGGAGGAGGGCTAAGATCCTTGGGTGAAGATGGATCACTAGTCATGAACACGGGCCAGGGCCTAAGCCGTTCCTTGCCACTACGTGTCGTAAATGGCATATTGCCAACTTTACGTTTCTCCTCAGATGATTTTAAGTTTCTCTTTTTGCTTTTTTTTGAGAACTTGGGCTTTTTGGATCTTACATGCCCTGTACTAGGAGATTGGGCATCGGGCTTGGAAGACGACGTTGATGGCATTTCATCGTCTATGTCATGACTAGTGGTAGCAGCTTCAGCATTAGGAGGAAGTGGGTCTTGATCTTTCCCTACTTTATCCTCCAAATTTTTGCTCTCCATTATATGTAGCACAAGATACTGCAGTACCAATGGGCTTATACTGCAGGATTGGTTTTGCAAATTTTGTTGTAATTAAATTTTTGAAAAAAATTTTTTTGTATTTTTTTTTATAACTTTTTTAGAATTTTTTAAACACTTGGGAATATTGGGGAAATAACTATGCCCTTAGAAGCACAGAGCACAGGACACAGGACCACTGGACTGAACAGGACACAGCACACAGGACCCAGCAGCACCACTGAACTCAAAGTCTGATACAGCTGTGGCATACTCAGCACCATCTAGAGCACTATTTACATACTAGATAGATAGATCCCTTTATATTTGGAAAATAGGGAATATAGCAGCATAATGGATTAAACTTTAATCATGAATATATAATCCGTTTATTTGAATCTATCTAATTGTGGTCTTGATATAATTAAGAGGACCAATGAACTTTGAGTATGTTGTAGTTATAAACCCTCATAAATAAGAGGGGATAAGAACCAATGATTATGCCTACATTTAGGGCATTGTAAAAAGGCTCAATACAGCGCATATTAATACCTTTGAGCAATAACTACTACAGTATATGCTGTATAATAAGTCAACCTCTGTACAGATTGGAGGCATTTTTCCAGGAGATTTATTATATGTCCCAATGGTTTGAATTATAATATTTATACCTAATATATGGTCTATATGAGATAACCATTGGGCTTTACCTATTCTAACTAACTGGTATATTTCAATCACACCAGTTTTATTAAGCTCTTGGTATAGATCTGTCTTATTACCTAGGGGGTATTATATTTATTTATACTCTCATCATTAGAGGTTAGATACTTAGCACTACCATACATCTAATATCCAGGAATCCGTTAACCACTGGAGAAGTTATATCGATAATATACACTACAATTTATAAAAGTCCAGTGGACAAATGAGCAGTAACGCGGCAGGACAATTTTTATTTTGTCTTTTTTATCAGTTTTTGTATTATACCAGTCTTATCCATTAATCACCTTTTATATTTCGCTATGAGAATGTTTTAATGAATACCAATAAAGAAGTATTTAACTATTTAATATACATATATTATAATCCTAACCTATGGTTAATTTTGAGTGCCCCATTTGATCATTTCTTTTCTTTCTCTTTTGCTTTGATTTACAGCACAGAACTAAACAGCACAGCACGAGATCTACCAGAACAGAGGACCACCTAACACACCCTCCCTCTACCCTGATCAATGCCTGAGTGAAGATGGCGGCGACTAGCGGGGAATTTATAGGTTCCGAGTATCGCGAGATCCGACAGCGGGATTATGACTCCGAGCCTCGGTTTCAATTTTTCATTTGGCGCCAATACCCGGATCTGTCTCGGATCCGACTCGGATCGGCAACGTTCAGGTGGGCTCGGATTCAGAAAATCCGAGTGTGCTCATCTATAATTACAAATATTTTTTTCCACTATCAAAAGAAATGTTAACAAACTTCTCTTGTACTTATGACCTGGTTGTGTGTACAGTCATGACCAAACGTTTTGAGAATGACACAAATATTGGTTTTCACAAAGTTTGCTGCTTCAGTGTTTTTAGACCTTTTTGTCAGATGTTGCTATTGTATACTGAAGTAAAATTACAAGCATTTCATAAGTGTCAGAGGCTTTTATTGACATTAAGTTTATGCAAAGAGTCAATATTTGCAGTGTTGACCCTTCTTTTTGAAGATCTCTGCAATTCGCCCTGGTATTCTGTCAATCAACTTCTGGGCCACATACTGACTAATGGCCTCACAATTAATGACTCACAATTTTGCCTAAGAACACAGCCATGAATAAAGAATGGTACCAAAACATCCTCCAAGAGCAACTTCTCCCAACCATCCAAGAACAGTTTGGTGGTGAACAATGCCTTTTCCAGCATCATGGATAGAGATGGGCGGGTCCGGTTCTCCGAGAACCGAACCCACCCGAACTTTGGGTATCCGAGTACCGAGCTGAGCAGCTCGGTACTCTCCCGCCCATTCCGAATCCAAATCGAGGCCGAACGTCATTGTGACGTCGTCGGATCTCGGGACTCGGTTCTCGCGATACTTCAACTTTATAAATACACGCCTCCACAGCAATCCATCGCCATTTGACAGAGGGAGAGAGCAGGGTGTAGTCATAGGCTAATTAGAGCAGGGACAGAGAATACCATATTGTTCTTGCAATTGCTCTAACCAAAATCGCTAGTGCAGAGAGGAGGATAGAGGTTTATTATTTTTTCTTCATAGTTGGCACTCCCCAGCGCTTTTGGGGTGTCCCCCATAATTGTGCATTAATATTTCTGGCTGTCAAAAGTCATATCTGTCAGCAGTATCTACTAAATAATTTGTAGCACACCTCAGTGTTTTTGGGGTGTCCTCCCTAATTGTGCATTAATATTTCTGGCTGTCAAAAGTCATATCTGTCAGCAGTATCTACTCAATAATTTTTAGCACTCCTCAGTGTTTTTGGGGTGTCCTCCCTAATTGTGCATTAATATTTCTGGCTGTCAAAAGTCATATCTGTCAGCAGTATCTACTCAATAATTTTTAGCACTCCTCAGTGTTTTTGGGGTGTCCTCCCTAATTGTGCATTAATATTTCTGGCTGTCAAAAGTCATATCTGTCAGCAGTATCTACTCAATAATTTTTAGCACTCCTCAGTGTTTTTGGGGTGTCCTCCCTAATTGTGCATTAATATTTCTGGCTGTCAAAAGTCATATCTGTCAGCAGTATCTACTCAATAATTTTTAGCACTCCTCAGTGTTTTTGGGGTGTCCTCCCTAATTGTGCATTAATATTTCTGGCTGTCAAAAGTCATATCTGTCAGCAGTATCTACTCAATAATTTTTAGCACTCCCCAGTGGTTTGCGCTCAGAATGGATTCAAAGCAGTCCACATATGATCTAAATGAGCAACCAGGTTCTGTCACCAGTCCTGATGTTAGTGTTCCCAGTACGTCATCTGGCCAAGGCGATGTCAAACAACAGAGTGTTTTCAAATTAGTGCAAAAAACAAAAACCAAAAAAAAATTTACTGTATTGAAGCGAAAAAGAAGTGTAACTGAGCAAAAGTTAAGTGACGATAAAAAAAAAATTGCAAGCATGCCATTCTACACACGCAGTGGCAAAGAGAGAATGAGGCCTTCACCTTTGGCTATTAGTGGCAGATCCCAAAAAGTTACCCAGGCTACAATTGGTGCACAACTACTGTTACGCGTCAAAGCTGAGCTGCAAGATACCAGTGAGGCATTACAGGAGAATATTTGCTCTGATTCACAAATGACAACAATCCCTGTGGAGAGTCCATCCAACAGTGGGATGTCTAATCGTGAGCATTCTGCTGATGTGTGCCTTAATAGCCCGAGTGTAGCCGGTGATACCCAAATTGAGGATGCCACTTTGGAATTAGAAGAGGATGAGGGGGAGATTTGTGTAGGCGACGAGGGCGCTAATGAGGATGTTGATGAGGATGAGGTTGTTTGTGTAAGTCCTGCACCAGTGGCAGCAGTTCTGGCACGTGACAAGAAAAAGGCCATTGTCATGCCTGGGCATAAAACAAAAAAATCCACTTCTTATGTGTGGAATTATTTCTACCCAAATCCAGACAACAATTGTATAGCCATTTGTAGTGTATGTGAAGCCACAGTCAGTCGAGGGAGGGACCTTAACCATCTTGGAACCTCGTCTATGTTACGCCATTTAACGAGAGTTCATGGCAAAGTGTTGGGAAAAGCTGAAAGTTCTTCCCAAAAGAATACAAGCACTCCCTCATCAGCTAAGACCCTCCGCTCACCGACATACCGACGGCTACAAAATACACCCACCACACCATCCTCATCAATATCCTCAGTAGCGCTCGGAGTTAGCCCGGCATCCCACTTAAGGCTGGATGACTCCGGCACTATTATTGATTCCTCTGAAGAAAGCGTTAGTCCTGCTGCTGCTGTTGCTGCTGCTGGGGGTGAATCGTCATCCCAGAGGCAGGTGAATAAAATGAGCAGTCCTACATTTCAGCAATTAACTGTGAAACAATCATTTGCGAGGGGAAGCAAATATGACAGCAGTCACCCAGTCGCCAAGCGAATCACAGACGCCATGGCTGCAATGTTAGTGTTAGATCTGCGTCCAATCTCCACAATAAACGCAGCTGGTTTTTCACAGTTAATTGAGGTTTTGTGTCCGCGTTACAGAATTCCATCGCGACACCATTTCTCCCGTAAAGCTATTCCACAACTATACCAAAAAGTGTGTAAAAATGTAGAGATTGCGCTGAAAAATGCCATTCTGCCCACTGTTCACTTAACCACAGATATGTGGACAAGTGGAAGTGGCCAAACCAAAGACTATATGACTGTGACAGCCCACTGGGTTGGTCATTCACCTTCACCAGCAGGAACAGCAGCAGCATGTACACCACTACGTAACATTTGTCACAGGCAGGCCACTCTTTGTATCACCGGCTTCACTAACAGGCATACGGCTGACAATTTGTTACGCAAACTGAGAGATGTGATTGATGCATGGCTTATACCACTCGGACTCTCCCCAGGGTATGTCATTTCAGATAACGCCAACAATATAGTGCGAGCATTACAGCTGGGTGATTTCCAACATATTCCCTGTTTTGCTCACACCATCAACTTGGTGGTGCAGAGCTTCCTACGAAATAACCGTGAGGTGCAGGAGATGCTTTCGGTGGCCCGTAAAATTTCAGGCCATTTCAGGCATTCAGCCACAGCATGTAGGAGATTACAGCAGCTCCAAGAGCAGTTTAACTTGCCCTGCCACCAACTTAAGCAAGAGGTGGTAACTCGGTGGAATTCCACCCTGTACATGCTTCAGAGGATGGAGGAACAGCGCAAAGCCATCCAAGCATATTGCACAAGTCATGACATTGGGAAAGGAGGGGGGATGTATTTCACTCTTGCACAGTGGGGAATCCTTTCAGTGCTGTGCAAGGTGCTGAAACCATTTGAAGTTGTGACATGTGAGGTCAGTGCAGACTCTGCTAGTTTGAGCCAAGTCATTCCTTTAATTAGACTATTGGAAAAGCAGCTTGAGAAAATGAAGGAGGAGCTGAAAGCAAGCAATTCAGCAAAGTATGTTGGCCTTGTCGATCAAGTACTTAATTCGCTTCACAATGATCCTCGAGTTATTAAGATCTTGAACTCGGATCAGTACGTTTTGGCCACTGTGCTTGATCCAAGGTTTAAAACCTACATTGAGTCTTTACTTGTAAATGAGCGAGATGTGAACTTTTGCAAGGAGCTATTGCTCAGCAAGTTGGCCGCTGAACTGGGCCTCGGCTTGACGACGTGTCCTCCTTCACTTTCTCAAGCTGTTGCTCGTAAAAAATTAAATTTCCAAAAAAGAAGCAGGGAAGACACAGGGGGCAGACGAGAACAATTTAACATCTGGGCTGGTTTGAAGGATTTTTCAAAAAAATGTGTCACTTTGCCCATAACTCCATCCAATATGAGTATAAACATGCAAAGGATGGTGGAGGATTACTTTCAAGAGGTAGTTGATATGGAAATGTCAGACAGTCCCTTTCCTTACTGGGAAGAAAAGCAGGTCATTTGGAAACCCATGTACAAACTTGCTTTGCAATACCTAAGCTGCCCACCCTCCAGTGTGTACTCTGAACGAGTGTTCAGCACAGCAGGGAACTTAGTCAGTGATCGCCGTAGAAGGTTACTTCCCAAAAATGTGGAGAAAATGATGTTTATAAAAATGAACTACATCTTCCACGAGGAAGGCCTTCACCATCCAAGACATCCAAGCACTGACTGTTCTCTAATGGCGGATTCAAGCGGCGATGAATTGATAGTCTGTGATGATGACGTACACACTGATGAGGGTGAGGATGAAGCTGAAGATGATGCCGATAACATCTTTTTAAAACTTTCTATGTAAGTGTAGGGTGCAATCTACCCCCAAAGAGGAAAGGGACTTGTGGCATTTCCATATCACATACCATCTTGAAAGGCTGCTGTTAGGGCAATTTATCCTTAAGGGTAGGGTGTCATAGACAGAGTGACCCTAAACTGGCTTTGTCCATTTTTCATAATATTGTACAGTCTATAATGGCTGAATTTTTTAGTATTTTATACAAGTGGAGGGGGGCCTAGAGAGACAGAAACCAAACTGGCTTTCTCCATGTCAATTAATATTGTACAGTCTATAATGGCTGAATTTTTTGGTATTTTATACAAGTGGAGGGGGGCCTAGAGAGACAGAGTGACCCCAAACTGTCTTTCTCCATGTCAATTAATATTGTACAGTCTATAATGGCTGAATTTTTTAGTATTTTATACAAGTGGAGGGGGGCCTAGAGAGACAGAAACCAAACTGGCTTTCTCCATGTCAATTAATATTGTACAGTCTATAATGGCTGAATTTTTTGGTATTTTATACAAGTGGAGGGGGGCCTAGAGAGACAGAGTGACCCCAAACTGTCTTTCTCCATGTCAATTAATATTGTACAGTCTATAATGGCTGAATTTTTTAGTATTTTATACAAGTGGAGGGGGGCCTAGAGAGACAGAAACCAAACTGGCTTTCTCCATGTCAATTAATATTGTACAGTCTATAATGGCTGAATTTTTTGGTATTTTATACAAGTGGAGGGGGGCCTAGAGAGACAGAGTGACCCCAAACTGTCTTTCTCCATGTCAATTAATATTGTACAGTCTATAATGGCTGAATTTTTTAGTATTTTATACAAGTGGAGGGGGGCCTAGAGAGACAGAAACCAAACTGGCTTTCTCCATGTCAATTAATATTGTACAGTCTATAATGGCTGAATATTTTGGTATTTTATACAAGTGGAGGGGGGCCTTGAGAGACAGAAACCAAACTGGCTTTTTCCATTTCTTTACATATTTAACTATAAGTGTAGGGTGTAATATACATTCAAAGACGATGGCTGCATTGCCAATATGCATAGATGGAGAGGAAGACAATCTGTTTTGTGTGTAGAATAGGCCTACCAACGAAGAATTAAACTGTTTTTTTGGATGATTTATTACCTCAACAATTAGATTACTTGTCTCTAAAACAGTTGGAGCACTAAATTGGGTTAATTTAGGCCCAAAAACATGGATTTTCCCAAAAAATAGCAAAACAAAACCAAACAAAACCAAAACCAAAACCAAAACACGCAATGGCGGTTTTGCAAAACCAAAACCAAAACCAAAACACGACGGTAATCCAGATCCAAAACCGAATCCAAAACCAAAACACGGGGGTCAGTGACCATCTCTAATCATGGAGCACCTGGCCATAAGGCAAAAGTGATAGCTAAGTGGCTTGGGGATCAAAACATCGAAATTTTGGTTCCATGGCCAGGAAACTCCCCAGACCTTAATCCCATTGAGAACTTGTGGTCAATCCTCAAGGGGCGGGTGTACAAACAAAAACCCACAAATTCTGACAAACTCCAATCATTGATTAGTCAGTCAGTATGTGGCCCAGAAGTTGATTGACAGCATACCAGGGCGAATTGCAGAGGTCTTCAAAAAGAAGGGTCAACACTGCAAATATTGACTCTTTGCATAAACTTAATGTCAATAAAAGCCTATGACACTTATGAAATGCTTGTAATTTTACGTCAGTATACCATAGCAACATCTGACAAAAAGGTCTAAAAACACTAAAGCAGCAAACTGTGTGAAAACCAATACTTGTGTCATTCTCAGGACTTTTGGCCATGACTGTATACATATATGAAGTACGCCTGATGTAAACCTGCCGAATATGCTACTGGTGCAGGGCTGAACCCATCATAAGATGCCTATGGCTCAGCATACGGGCGTTACAGCAGCTTTTTATTAGCGTAAATTACGCCCAACATGCGTCCATCTCAGCATCAGGACATTTATTAATAAATCAAAAGTAAAAAAAACAAAAATATATTTTTGTTGTTGGGCCATATTATTTTTTCCTTTGTAAATACATCCTACTTGTTTTACTTAACGGTCCCATTCTCTATTGATAATCATACCCAATGGGACCTAATACAAGAGAGACATACATGGCAAATATTACATCACTAGGGATTTATGTTTCAGAAGGCAGGCCGAGAAGGTAAAGTGAGGGCCTAAAATGGATCTATTATACATGTGCTATGTCATCTCTTAATATCTACCAGAGTTTAACAAAAATAAAAAATAAAAAGATTTTTAATAAAACATATTTATGTTTATATAACTGTGACCAAATCAGGGTAATGTATATATAAATTTGTTTCCCTAAGTTCGGGTGAATTAGATGATTAAAGTTTAAGGTAAAAAACTAAGCTGTTCCAATTGCATGACATTTAAACTCGCCTCTTTTTGGCCCTCCCCTCTGGGAGATCCTGGTGGAGAGTTCCAAGGGACAATATGAATTATCACGGCTCACCCCCTGCTATACCATAAAGCAATTAGTATCAGTGTACAGCATGGGTGGGGCCATGAGGATACAATTTGCATCAAAACGCATCAAGGCTCCGCCTACTGTAGACTAAAGTGACGTGAGTTCGGGAGGGTGACTTAATCTGTCAGCAGCCTGAAAGGGTCCCCAGAAATTGTCGAGTCTCCCAGACATTCCGTGACAGTAAGTGAGTATGATGAAACTGTATGCATTGTAGCTGAGCAGAATCTTGAATAAGTCATTCTTACCTAGGTTTGTCTGTGTTCTCCTATATGTTTATACCCCCACTGCTTAACCTGTGCAGGATTTATGGACAGGCATCTCATTGGCCAGTCTTAAGAGATCCTGATGTGCTGCTCTGTGATTGGCTGCTTGGAAGACTATGTCCCCAATCAGCTTACAAGGGGCAAACTAATGTAAAGGTAGAACATAAATGCCTCTGCAGAACTGCCTTTACTTCCTCTCTAGCGGGACCAGCAACAAAAGAAGAAGCAAATTGAGAAAAGGCCAGTCACAGCAAGCTTACTAAAAACACTCAGCAAGAATTGAGTGAGCTGGGTATCTGTAATTGAGGAGAGAAGAATTGAACTACAGAAAATCCAGGGGTCTCAGGCATTGTGGATACCAGCAGGGATTAGATCATGATTTTATACAAGGGTACACCTGGATAAGACTACGTATCAATCGAGATTAGGTTGTGAAATTTCACCTGGATACTACTCATTTAGTTAAAGATTTAAATCTAACCACTTAAACAACAGAAGTCCCTCCACACCGTTAGTAAGAGTTTTGCTATTTAGCGAAGTAAAAGTGGGTGCATCTAAAATGTATTAAATGATTATTGCAATTAATAACACTGCAAAAAAACACTTTTGTCATTAGTCCTGTAAATGAAATGTCATTGACCTTAATTTTGTCTATGTTCTATCTTGTTCTTTTATGATATATATTTCCTTTCTGAGTGTTTGTTTCATTCTAATCCCAATTCATTCTCTATTCCTTACTACTCAGTAATTAATGTACCATATTGTCCTTTCCCCCATTCACACGTGTGTATTATTTGTGACTGGCAGGTCAGGGAGGGGTTCTGACCCCTGAAGATGTCACCAAATACATACCTCCCAACATATCTATGTCTGGCAGTGGGACAGGGGGCATGGCCACATCACAAAGGTGCCCATCACACACACACACACACACACACACACACACACACACACACACACACCACACATTATACTGACATGCTACCCATCACACACACACATTATACTGACATGCTACCCATCACACACACACATTATACTCATACTTGCCAACTCTCCCGGAATGTCCGGGAGACTCTCCCAAAATTCAGGTCAATCTCCCAGGCTCCCGGGAGAGCTGGCAAATCTACCGCATCTCGCTGCAGCCACAGCTAAATTACACGATTCAGCCAGAATCGCGACATCTTGGCCCCCCCCCCCCGCGACAAAAAATCATTTTCGACGCGGGGGGTGGGGCTAAAATGACACAATTTGTCTTGCCCTGCCCCGCCCCATCCCACCCTCCAGTCACGCCCATCTCCCGGTATCAGAATACAGAAAGTAGGTAAGTATGATTATACTGACATGCTGCCCATCACACACACACACACACACACACACATTATACTGACATGCCACCCATCACACACACATTATACTGACATGCTACCCATCACACACACACACACACACACACACACACACATTATACTGACATGCTACCCATCACACACACACACATTATACTGACATTCTGCCCATCACACACACACATTATACTGACATGCTGCCCATCACACACACTTTAGTTACATGCTGCCTATTACACACTCTTTACTGACATGCTGCCCATCACACACACACACACATTATACTAACATGCTGCCCATCACACACACACACACTTTTACTGACATGCTGCACGTCACACACACACACATTTTAAAAAAGGTTAAAACAAATAATGCTCCCCCCCCCGGGATCCAGCGCCCCAGGCTGCAGCCTAATCAGCCTAGTGGTTGA
The DNA here is from genome assembly GCF_038048845.1 of Mixophyes fleayi. Lineage (NCBI taxonomy): Eukaryota > Metazoa > Chordata > Amphibia > Anura > Limnodynastidae > Mixophyes > Mixophyes fleayi. The sequence continues at coordinate 75,760,621 of NC_134404.1, forward strand.
TTAGGCCCTGACAGTGATAATTAATTCCATGTGGGCATGGCAAGACTCATTCCCAGTGTCAGATGACTATAATTTACAGACAGAAGAGCTGGTAGTATCAGATGTGATTAAGAGGTATAACTCTATCTCATACCTCCCAATATTGGCAATGGGCAAATCTGGACGATAACAGGGCATGGTCCCACAGGCTTGGGGAATGGGCGCATCGAGTTTTGACATGCCACATCCCTCTGGGTGTGTGTCTAGCACTTCTAGCATGTTCGGCTGCCCCAATATCCTTCTTTTCTCGTCCCCTAAAAATGGCCCTGCATTGCAACATTGCCAGTGAGAGGTGTATGCGGCACCAACTCACGCGGTGAGCAAGACACTCACCGTGTGACACTCTCCCAACAGTCCTGTTGAGACAGTGACTGTTGCATCAAATCATGTCTACCAAGAGACAGCTGGGAGGTATACTATCTACATTCTTACGTACAACCTCCAAATATAACAAAATATTTGCTGCCAATTGTCGCACTTAATTTACTGTTGCAGTTAACTAGTAATGTATAATTTATTGATTTTAAGAAGCACCCTTCTCCTCAATTATTTCAATAAATGTAACTGCAATATTAAATTAAATGGAAAAATTGTGAACAAAGCCTTTTGTACAGGGTGGAAAGGTTCATGTTGGAAAGTCTGCTAACTTAGTAAATATAGTCAGCTGTTATTCACACAAGAGAACCATCAAGTCCCACTGAATTGCATACTGTTTTAATTTTATAGCTAAAATGTCAGCCCAGACTATTATAATGTAATTAAAAAAACCCATAACATAACAAAAAAAAGCTATTAGACAGAATGAGATCATTATAAAATAACTTGGATGCAAGCAGGTCACTGGCTACATTTATACTAATTTCCCTATATTACGTTACTGAGGCCCCTTTTATATAAATAGTATTTCATTCTCTGCATTATTGCACAAAGCAATTGCTAGCTACACTTGCAGACTTGAGCAGAAAAATATATATTAGCAATGGCAAATATTGGCTTCAAGTATTAATGTGATGCTTAAGCATCTCTGCACTAGGTGGCACTATTGAGGTACAAGCTAGATAGCTGTTGTATTTGTACTAAATGGTTAAATATTTCACATCACAAAAATATGCAGAAATAATTGTTAGGTGAAAACAACTGAAGTTTGTATATAATTGATACATTACTATCGGACAACGCAAGTAACATTTAAGAAACTGAAATTTGTTTGAACCTGTTAAATTAGATTTTGTACACATAAAAAAATAAAAAATTTGCAGGACATTGTTTCATTAATGAACTGTGTAGATTACACCTCCTGGTCATACATTCCTTGAAGACAAGTGTCTGTTGAATGTTTAGCACTGCAGAAAAAACCCTGCACAGAGGAATTAATCGTACGGGGCCATTCTTAAAGCCTATTAAATGTGCTTTAACTAGATCTCAATAAATATTGCAGGAATCAATCTCATTGAAAATGATCCACATAAAGAGAAGATTATGTGGGTCTTCTTCATATGTAGGTTCATATGATCAGCAACTGGCCCAAAAACCAGACTCCTTGATTCTGGTTTAGTTTTTAGACTCTGGAATCAAGGTTATGTCTGAAAATGTATATACTATGCATGTCTCTCTGAAACATAGTCTGTGATATCTTGTGCTTTACCGAGAACAATAATTGCTTTGATTTACCAGATTGAGTCTAAGGGGTAAATGTATCAAGTTGTGAGTTTCCGGCGGGTTTGAAAGTGGAGATGTTACCTATAGCAACCAATTAGAATTCTAGGGCCTGATTCATTAAGGATCTTAACTTGAGAAACTTCTTATTTCAGTCTCCTGGACAAAACCATGTTACAATGCAAGGGGTGCAAATTAGTATTCCGTTTTGCACATAAGTTAAATACTGACTGCTTTTTCATGTAGCACACAAATATCAACTTTAAATTTCAGTGTACAAATAAGCTATCAAGTATTTGTGTGCTACATGAAAAAACAGTCAGTATTTAACTTATGTGCAAAACAGAAAACTAATTTGCACCCCTTGCATTGTAACATGGTTTTGTTCAGGAGACTGAAATAAGAAGTTTCTCAAGTTAAGATCCTTAATGAATCAGACCGGTAGTTGTCATTTATTTAGTACATTCTACCAGAGATGAAAGCTAGAATCTGATTGGTTGTTATAGGCAACATCTCCACTTTTCAAACCCACTGGAAACTCACAACTTGATACATTTACCCCTAGGAGTTTGTTTAATTAAAGGAAAATTAGTTTGTTGTTTTAGTGGTCTGTTGCTTTATTTTTTGCTATATGCCCTGGTATGACACAGCTTTTCCAGTCAGTTGTGGTACTTTAGCTGAACAGCAGTGCTGTACATTAAGGGGATCATGTTACAGATAAGTTAAATACAATGATGTGATATAAAGGTGTCTAAAAAAGTTTATAATCTTTGAAAAGTATCCCTGCTCAGAGGTCCAGGGGACACAGATTCCCATGAAAATATTATGACTGATATTATTGAGACTATTGTAAAAATAATGTACACAAATAATATTTGATTCACATTAGTTAATTTCCTGGGTCTATGACATTGGTAGCAGGTGGTGCAGGTGCTACAGGGCCTCAGCTGGGGTATCCCGCCGCTTGGTTTGGTCTTATTTTATATAGATTTTTTCTGTCACACATCCCCATTTGCAAATTTTTCTAATTGTATGCAGGACGAGACTATCCTGAGCTTTTATGGGTTAGCCCAGGCCAGTGCCGTAACGAGGGTGGTGCGGGCGGTGTCGTCGCCCCGGGCGCAAGGCCAAGGGGGGCGCAGCAGCCGCCCGCTACCTGCCTCCATAGCTTCAGCCCTGAGAGAGAGAGAGACATTTACTTACAACAGTTTGACGCTTCAGCCCTTAAGTCCGTCCCGCAGTGGAATGCATGTGCGTTCCACTGACAGGAAGTTCGGCATTTGGAACGCAGACATGTATTGTGATATGTGTTAAAGGATGTGACACAGTATTTGTAGAGTATAAGAGAACACAGTGTAAGAAACTCTATTCATTGCTATGTACCTGTAAAACAATTATAGTTGCATGTGATTGGCAGTTCAAATATTGATGCAAGAAGAACTCCGTGTGACATAATCCTTTTCTCCTAAAACTAAATAAATTAATTTAAGATAAGGTAAAATACAAATTCTTACCTCGATATTTTTTCCTATCGTTTAGTTTAATTTTTTTATTTTCATAGAGCGTTATTTTATTATTATTATTACCGGTATTATTCATTTTTATTTATAGGGCGCCACAAGGTGTCCGTAGCGCTGTACAGGGACAAACGAGTTACAATACAAGGTGAGACTGCACAGTACAGTAAACAGTAAGCACAGTAACTCAGTAAGCTCAATGGACAGCTAGAGAGGACGGGGGATGGGGGAGGGAGGATCCGCAAAGGACAGAGCCCAAGAAGGAGGGCGCAGAAGACAGGAAGACCCCCAGAGGGGACGGGGGGTGGAGGGTCCTCGAGGAGGAGGGCTAAGTAGCTGGAGAGCAGAGTTAGAAGTGGTGGAAACAGGAGGAGAGATGGCCCTGCTCAGAGGAGCATACAATCTAAGGGGGCGTTCAATTAATCTTTCAATAATGTATTACAGTATCCAATTGTGGAAAGAAGTCAATGCAGCTTTCAGTATTCTTCAATCTTGATGAAGGAGTGGTCCTCTCTCAAATCATGTGGAAACATGTATATAAAAAACAACAATATTTTTGTATGACAAGGAGCATAACACTAAAGTGTTAACTCCAAAGGAAAAACAGAAGAAGGGCGTCACCCATAATTCCAGACTAAAAAACTATATTTGAAAGATTCAAATCATTCAACATTTATGAATTTCTTACCATCTGTGGATACCTAGTCCACTGTTCCTATTGTTTTGAAGAGACAGCGCCTGTTTTGAAACGTATTGTCCTTCATATACTTGTCATACAAGTGAGCTTGGCACTTACAAGTATTTTTTTTTTTTACAAGGATTCATGTCCAAAAACTTAATGGAAATTTCACTCACCGTGCAGTTGTCAGCATTGGACATTATTAATTAAACATATTAACAAAACAGTATTTGGTAGTATCTGGGATTCTTTGGTTGGCCTCATACAGAGATCAGTTTCAGACATAGCAGGATGAATGTGAGGCCAATACAACCAGCAAACTCTCAAAATCTAATGTGGAGTGATCAGTATTTATTGGGTATACTGGTCAACCTGTGAATAAATTGACTGAATTACTACTAGAGTATATTGGGAATTTTAGATCAACACATGGACAAGTAATGGGTGCCTGCTATACAAAGATTGGTCTATTTTAACAAACACTATTAACAGATAACAGTGTAGAAAATGCAGCGTTGGCCATAGCAACCAGTCATCATCTAAAGCTGGCCACAATTAGCCTGTATTGCAGAGCGAGTAGCACAAAAATGACTGCACTGTCAGGTAATGATACCTAACTCTCTAGACTAGTGGCAGGATCTGCCCCTATGTGATAAACTTAACTGAAATGTTTCTAGTGGGAGTTAGAAAATAAAGCAAACATCTAATTGGGGCAGCATGGTGGCTAAGTGCTTAGCACTTCTGCCTTACAGCACTGGGGTCATGAGTTCAAGTCCCGACCATCTGTGTGGAGTTTGTATGTTCTCCCCATGTTTGCGTGGGTTTCCTCCAGGTGCTCTGGTTTCCTCCCACACTCCAAAAACATACTGGTAGGTTAATTAGCTGCTAACAAATTGACCCTAGTCTGTGTGTCTGTCTCTGTGTGTGTGTGTGTGTGAGTATGTTAGGGAATTAAGACTGTAAGCCCCAATGGGGCAGGGACTGATGTGAGTGAGTTCTTTGTACAGCGGTGCGGAATTAGTGGTGCTATGTAAGTAAATGGTGATGATGATGATGATGATTGGTTGATATGGGTCCAGCACCTTTTCTTCACAATTACTCAGTTTTAGTAAATGTGCACATACAGTATATATTACTGTCTATGTTATATTTCATACATACTGTATATGCACAATTATTTGTATCATCATTTATTTATATATAGTTAATCACAAAAGCAAAGGAAACGCTCGAGTAAACAAAGGATTCAAGTAGTACTGAAACTGGGAGCTTCCAAATATGTGGTTTATAAAACAATTGAAGAGAACCTGTTTAATAATACAAATTAAATATTTCGCTCAAGCATTCCATTGAAATATGTTGTGGTTTAATAACTATATTAAAATGTTACACACATCCTCCGAAAAATAATTGTCTTACAATACTTCCCGTCAAACAATATTGGTTTTATACATGTCCCTGTCAAAATCTAAAAGATCACAATGCATATATATAAAATACAAGTATTTTTATTTATTTATTAAGCAATTAATTTATTTATTTACTAAACCTTTTTTTTTATTAAACTCCATACATGCAGACTACAAAATACTTATACAAACTGACTGTTAATATTCCTTATAGCAAGAACATTACAAGACTTAATTTTAACATTAAATGCCAAAGAGTTTAGCAGTTATACTTTATGAGGTTACTTATAGATGTTCTCTGAATATAAGAAGTTACTTATTTTTAGTCCTCCTCCACTTACACTGTCTCCCGCTGGAAGCGGAAACCAGCTTTCCCACGCTCTCATGAAACAGTACCCTTATTGTCATTAACTATATTGTTCACAACATGATGCTACAGTTTAATTGTATAGATTACACCTTGGTAGAGCAGTGCAGGAATTAGAGATTGCTATAAAACTACAGCAAAAATAGCTCCGTTTTGTTGCTCTTTGTTTAATTTCACTTATGTTTCTTTCCTGTTCACAGACTAATACAGATTGACACTGTCTCATGTGAGGAAGTTCACATTCAGGAAATTTAGACCCCCTGCTATTCACATGCCTAAGACATTTTAGGCCCAGTTATCTCAAGTAAATATAACTCATCTTTATATAATGCCAACAGATCCCGCTGCATTGTACAGTCAGGTAGAACATTTCAATGAGCTGCAACAAAATAGGAGCATTAAATGATACTGGAGGTGATAGGTCCACAGTGGCTGCAGTATTCATCACTAGCGTCAGATTAAAGCGGCAACTGGGAAAAATCAGGTGTTTTTTTTTAACATAACTCAATGTGGCAGGCTATAAGAAGAATGTTGGTATTTACCATTGTCCCTTGTTTTATTTCTTCAGGCTGCTAATAATGATTATCGACTACCATGACAACCACAGTCACATGGCACATGATGTTGTGAGCAGAGAGGCTTTGGAAGCTCCTTCTAAGCTCTGTCTGCACTGTCTTACACATATATGTAAAGTGTACTTTACATATATGTGTACATAACATATTGGTGTCAAGTGTACTTTACATATTTGTGAACATTACATATTGGTGTACATTACATATTTGTGTATTATTATGATCCTTTATTTATTAGGCGCCACAAGATTTCTACAGCACCGTACAAATACAAAACAATATTGTAAACAGAACAATAATCAAATAATATCAAGACTTCGGAAACTCCAGGAATGGCTATTGTAGTTGGAGCAGAAGAGTAGGTATAGAGAAAGGAGGGAAGAGGGTCCTGCTCATAAGACATCTCCTCTGTCACCCAACTTCGCTGCCTGGGCGTTACCTTCGACTCCTCTCTCTCCTTTACCCCCCACATTCATTCCCTTGCCCAAGCCTGTCGCTTTCAACTTCACAACATTGCTCGCATCTGGCCTTTCCTCTCTCAGGATGCCACCAAAACTATCATCCACGCTCTCATTATCTCACGCCTCGACTACTGCAACCTCCTCCTCACCGGCCTCCCCCTCTCCCACCTCGCCCCCCTCCGCTTTATTCTGAACGCGGTTGCCAGACTCATCTTCCTCTCTCGCCGCTCCTCCGCTTCCCCTCTCTGCCTTGCCCTACACTGGCTCCCCATCCCCTACAGAATCATCTTCAAACTCCTGACCACCACATACAAGGCACTCTCCCAGTCTTCTGCCCCTACTCCAACCTCCTCTTCATTCACACTCCCGCCCGCTCCCTGCACTTGGCCAATGACCGTCGCCTCTCCTCCTCTCTGATTACCTCTTCCCACTCCAGAATTCAAGACTTCTCCCGGGCAGCCCCCCTTCACTGGAATGACCTCCCTCGCTCCGTCCGTCTCTCTCCCACTCTAAGCTCCTTCAAACGGGCACTAAAAACCCACCTGTTCCTCAAAGCCTACCATCCTTCCACCTAACCCGCTCTCCCCTTCCTCCTCCCATCCCCTCTTCTCTCCTTTACATCAACTGGCCCCGGTTTGTACCTGAGTTTTGTTCACCCTCCCTTAGGATGTAAGCTCATTTGAGCAGGGCCCTCTTCCCTCCTGTGTCCTTACCTACTCTTCTGCTTCGTCTTTTCTGCATTAGCCTGCTTGGAGCTTCTGAAGTGTTGGTATATTTGTTTACTGCTCAGTAATGTTGTACCCTGTACTGTCTATTGTTTGTGCATTGTACGGCGCTGCGGAACTCTTGTGGCACCTAACAAATAAAGGATAATAATAATAATAATAATAATAATAAAGAGCTTACATCCTAAACATAATCATAGCTGCAGCGTAAATATGTTATATCATATGAATCCATTGATATGTTGAGCTACTAAAGTATAAAATGTGAAGCCAGAGAGTCTGTTGTGTGTGTATTCGGTGGCTCTGCACATCCTAATGTTAGAATATAGCCTTGTCAGCTGTGGCAGCTTTAAAGGCCCCTGTGGTGAGATATATCCTCGCCTAATATAGAGTTTTGACACCTGAATAGACTTTTAGGAACTGCTCAGCATGGTGTCTGTCTCCAGGAGACCATGTGCTGGCTTGGCTAAATTTTAAATAGACAAGATTAATTCAGTTTTAAAATATGCCACTTAAAATCAATAAAAGTAGTGATCAACCACATATTCCTCAATAACATGATGAAGGGCAGCTCATACGTCAAATAAAGAATTCTGCCACACAGAGAAACTGAGGAAATGAGTATAAGCTCAATTAATACCCTATACCTAGGCCTGTTTGGTATCAATAGATGGGTAGATTCATAGGGGATCTATTAATAATAAAATTGGGTCTGTGTGACACTCAACAGAAAAGTTAGGTCACATAGTAGAATTAGGTAGTAAATCAGGCAACATGCAAATAGTGATTGGAAAAGTGTCACAAACTACAACCCCTGGAGGTGGGGACAGGTGTGGAAGTGTGTTTTGAAAAGCTGAGACCAATTACAAAATCTTTTGGGAAAATCAATCCACATTGATAAGCTGTCCATCTTCCCATCATCATCATCATCATTTATTTATATAGCGCCACTGATTCCGCAGCGCTGTACAGAGAACCCATTCACATCAGTCCCTGCCCCATTGGAGCTTACAGTCTAAATTCCCTAACATACACATACAGACAGAGAGAGAGAGAGAATAGGGTCAATTTTGATAGCAGCCAATTAACCTACTAGTACAGTGGTTCCCAAACTTTTGCAGTTCGTGGCACCCTTAGAGTCTCCATAATTTTTATAAGGCACCCCTTCAAAATAATTACCGAGCAGTCCTGTTTTAGAAGTAGTTGGGTCAAAAAATTGTAATAAGTATTTAGGTCAGGACAGAAATGCTTATTTAGTTGTATGCAAAAATGCCCCCTCTGCATCCAGACACTCTGCCCCCACTGCATCCAGACACTCTGCCCTCTGTCACGCTGTCCCCCCTCCTCTGCTCTCTGTCATGCTGTCTCCCTCCTGTCTCGCTGTCCCCCTCCACTGCCCCTCTCACGCTGTCCTCCTCCTCTGCCCACTGTCCCCCTCCTCTGCCACGCTGTCCCAGCTCATCTGCCACACTGTCCCCCTCCTCTGCCCTCTGTCACGCTGTCCCCATCCTCTGCCCTCTGTCACGCTGTCCCAGCTCCTCTGTCAAGCTGTCCCAGCTCCTCTGCCCTCTGTCACGCTGTCCCAGCTCATCTGCCACGCAGTCCCCCTCCACTGCCCTCTGTCATGCTGTCCCCCTCCTCTGCCTTCTGTCATGCTGTACCCCGCCTCTGCCCTCTGTCACGCTGTCCCAGCTCCTCTGTCAAGCTGTCCCAGCTCCTCTGCCCTCTGTCCCCCTCCTCTGTCACGCTGTCCCAGCTCCTCTGCCCTCTGTCCCCCTCCTCTGCCCTCTGTCACGCTGTCCCAGCTCCTCTGCCCTCTCTCACGACTTTCCAGCTCCTCTACCATGCTGTCCCCCTCCTGTCACGCTGTCCCTCTCCTCTGTCCTTCTCCTGTCACGCTGTCACTCTCCTCTGTCCCCCTCCTGTCACTCTCCTCTGTCCCCCTCCTGTCACGCTGTCACTCTCCTCTGTCCCTCTCCTGTCACGCTGTCCCTCTCCTCTGTCCCCCTCCTGTCATGCTGTCCCTCTCCTCTGTCCACCTCCTGTCACGCTGTCCCTCTCCTCTGTCCCTCTCCTGTCACGCTGTCCCTCTCCTCTGTCCCTCCCCGTCGCGCTGTCCCTCTCCTCTGTCCCTCTCCTCTGTCCCCCTCCTGTCACTCTCCTCTGTCCCTCTCTCACTTTGCCCCCTCTGCCGCGCGCCAGCCATAAAAAATTCAAACAGAAACACTTACCAATCCGTGTGGCGCCGGGACCCAGCATCCTCCTCTCTCACGCAGCAGCTGTCATATCAGTGACAGCTGCTGCGTGAGAGAGGAGGATGCTGGGTCCCGGCGCCGCGCGGATTGGTAAGTGTTTCTGTTTGATTTTTTTATGGCTGGCGCGCGGCACCCCTGAGACAGCTCCGCGGCACCCCTGGGAGCCGCGGTGCACAGTTTGGGAACCGCCTTACTAGTATGTTTTTGGAGTGTGGGAAGAAACCGGAGCACTCGGAGGAAACCCACGCAAACACGGGGAGAACATACAAACTCCACACAGATAAGGCCATGGTCGGGAATTGAACTCATGACCCCAGCACTGGGAGGCAGAAGTGCTAACCACTTAGCCACCGTGCTGCCCCAATTTCCCAGCCAATTTCCCATGGCACAGATTCTCTGAGTCTCCAGCACATCTATCCGCAGATCATCTCACCCACTGTGTCTACTCCAGTATCCTGTGGTAACACTCTGCATATTATTGCTATCTGTTCTCTGAATCTCCACTACTTTGTGGTAAAGTCCTGCATACCCCCGCATTCTGCATCTGTTATCCACTGTGTTCTTTAGTTATTTCTGCCATACCCTACCATACTGCAACCTGAAACCTGCTTAACCGGTGTTAATAAAAACCACTTCATTTCACTACACTCTCTCTGTGGTTTTTATTGGAAATCCTGAAACATAACATATTCATCATCATCACCATTTATTTATATAGCGCCACTGATTCCGCAGTGCTGTACAGAGAACCCATTCACATCAGTCCCTGCCCCATTGGAGCTTACAGTCTAAATTCCCTAACATACACACACAGACAGAGAGAGAGACTAGGGTCAATTTTGATAGCAGCCAATTACCCTACCTGTATGTTTTTGGAGTGTGGGAGGAAACCGGAGCACCCGGAGGAAACCTACGCAAACACAGGGAGAACATACAAACTCCACACAGATAAGGCCATGGTCGGGAAGTGAACTCATGACCCCAGCGCTGTGAGGCAGAAGTGCTAACCACTTAGCCACCGTGCTGCCCTCAACATATTGGTGTAAAGTGTGCTCTACATATTTGTGTACATAACATATTGGTTTAAAGTGTACTTTACATATTTGTGTACATTACATATTGGTGTACATAACATATTGGTGTAAAGTGCACTTTACATATTGGTGATAGGAGCTCCTGCCAATTTCTATTTTCTCACTTAATCAGTTCACTTAGCTACATCTCAGAAATGAATTATCTCAGTGACTGTAATGGCAGCCTAGCCCATTACAGCACTTTGGGCCATGCAGATACCATCTACTCAATAATATATTTTAAGTGGTTATATTCCCAACATTGAATACAGAACTGTAATTACACTATTACTATTTCCTGTAGCTTCTAAGACATACTTCTAATTCCAGTGTAATCCCTTGGTATATGAAGTCCTAGAGCAGGCTGATCATCTACGTATTCACTATATTAAAAAAAAATCCTAAATTATGTAAACAAAATGGGAATATAAATAATTAAAAAAGAGATGTAAGGAAGAGATTTGGGGTATATATATAAGAAGGTGATGTGGCTTATTTTTGCTTCACCCAATACATCAAAGAGGTTATGTAGCTTCCCCCATACCATTGCATAGTGGAGACTATTTATCAAATATTGCATGATTACGTGTACCTCTTCTGTTATCGGCATCTCAACTCAGCTGCCTCCAAGATATTTTGTTGATAAATTTTACTTATCAGGGACATTTTGATACGTATGCCCCTAAATGTTTTTTCTAAGAGCTGTGAACCATATACAGTCCACTATAGTTTACATATTAAAGTACGTTTATTTTATCTCTATATATGTGAAGGTTTTTGCCTCTATCTAGCCTCGGGTCACAAGCTTTCACCTAATCTCAGTACATTGTCTTATATACATAGTTACCTAATTTGGATGAAACAAAGACGCATGTTCGTCAAGGTCAACCTTTATTAGTTTCTAGGGTTAATCCAGAGGAGGGCAAAACAAAATCCCCAATGGCCAATTTAAGCCCACATGGAGAAGACATCTTAAATAGCAATTTTCCCTACATTACCATCTAATAATCTCAGCTATATATATACCATTTCTTGTAAGACAGGATTGCAAATCTATTTTTAAATTCAAGTCATGAATTTGTGACCGCACTTCCAGTAGAACCCCTTCTTATGCTGTCTCCACAGTGGATGTCTCCTTGTCACCCGCACAATACTGACTATGAAGTTTGTTAAACAAATCTTTGTACTGACTTTAAATCCAATTGTACATATTAATCAGCTCATCTTCAAGGTATTATTTTTTCTTGCAAATGATTAATGTGATCTATGCCATAAGTATGTACAATTATTTCGTTTTATAAAAAGCATTATTACCAATATTTTAAAATAATCTCCAGGGCTACCTTGCTGCTGAGTGGATGAACCTAAGCAGGTCCTGCAGTCTAGACAAATCTTTCTGCAATGCGACCACACTTATCAACCTTTTAATCTTTCCCCCCAGGAGATCCTTGGCGGGGAGATGAAATGTGAGTACGGAGGGGGACGGGGAGTGGCGAATTTAGTTATTTTGACTCAGCCCCAGTGACGCAATAATGCGAAAGCGTCATTTTTCCATGGGGCGGGGGCCAATATGACGCAATTTACTCCATCCTGGGAGGTGGGCAGGGTGCGGGAGAATGGCCTGATCTCACAGGAGTCCAGGAGACCTACCCAGAATTCGGGAGTCTCTCTGAGAAAGTATGGGCAAGTATGATTATAACCCTCATTACCTTTATACTGTCCTGATTTAGGTGGGACAGTCCTGATTTGAGTGGACTGCCCCTACTTCTCACGGATCAGGAAATTAGTCCTGTTTCCAGGACAGTTTGGAGATGTTCCCCACTGATGGTTTACCTTCAATGCCATACCATCAAAACGTGCGTGGTATTGAAAGGATGTTTTTAGCAGGAGAGACCAGCAGATCTGAAGCTCTGGACATGCCCACGTGATGTGGCCACACCTGTGTGTATTATGACCACACCCCCTTTTGTCCCAACATCTAAAAGTTGGGAGGTATGTTTTTAGATTTGAAACACCTCATTTTGTTATTGTATGACCACCAGGACAGGGCCATCTTTCCCATTGGGCACAATGGGCAGGTGCCCGGGGGGCCCACGGGCAAGGGGGCCCCGTAGGCAGGGCTCTTAATTAGAATAAATAATCCTGCAAAAGAAAAAACCTGCAAAAAAACCTTCAAGGATCACTGAGCAAGTACCTCTATCTATCTCTATCTCTATATATCTATATCTATATCTGTATCTCTATACTCTATATCAATATATATATCTATATATATATATGTAGGGGCCCGGAGTACTGCTTTGCCCGGGGGCCCATAATGTTGTTAAGATGGCCCTGCACCAGGAAGTAAGAATTTATAGAGAATAGCATGCAATATACAGAGTAAGAGGTATTGTAGTATTACAGTAGATCAGTGTTGAAAAATAGAAAACATTAACAGGGACAACAAATGTCCAGGAAAAATCTTATAAATATGAAACTGAAAATGAATATAAGGTCAGTTGCGTTGTGTAAATGTTTTGTTCAGATTTTAGTTTGTCTTGTGTGAATGGGAATTGGCTTTAATTGTTTTTAAATGAGAAAGGTAAAGATCCAAGGGGTGCAAATAATTGGTGGACATATGCTGATGACAGGCTTACGCTGAGATTATGTGCTAAGTGAGCCCAAGGCTTGTCACAATTAGCTATTTCTGTACTTGCAATGAGGGACATACACACAGCTACCATTGTTCAGTCTTACTGCATGGGAATATTTGGTTAGTTAGCTAGTTAGCAAGTGCAGCCCCCCTACCTGTCATGTAATGTCACAGTCCATTGGCCTTTACGCAAAACATTTCCCAGAATCGCTGGCTGTTTTACTACGCTACTTTGGTACAATACTGCTAAGGTAAATATTTGCACAGAGCTGTGACTGTTTTCTGGTTTCCTGAAGTATGAGATGTCCCACCAGGTAAATAATTTAGAGGTTGCGCTCCCTGCGGCAGCACAGAGCAGTGCTTGATACAGGCTTTATAATTTCTCAGCCCTCTTTGATAATCCATAACTGTCTAGAGCAATTATTTTCATTGCCTGGCCAGGCAAGGATAAAAAGCACAACATGCCTCTCTCAACTTCTCCCAGGGAAACTCCATTATCTTTGAAGGGTCATGTGATAACCCAGAGGCCAATCAGGAGTCAGCGAGATAGTCCACAGGGGCAATCTCTGTAAGAGCAGAAAATTAAGCTGTTACCAGACAGAAAACTGCAGTCCTGGTTTCTTATGAATATTTGAATGAGTAACTAAAAACAGCTCCGTGAACTTTAAGCAGCTGTGACAGCTGAAACTGCTGTAGAAAACAGAAATGGGGTACAGGCATTCAACAGGGGATCACAATAAGATATCCTCTAGTCATTAAACATGTGGGAATCATCACCACTGAAACAATATTTTATAATGTAACATCCATAGCTAAAAGCAAGCTTTTTTTTAAACATAAAAATATTATTTTAGTTGAATGCGTGCTACAATAAAAGAGAAGTTTTGAATGTATATTTTCATACTTCATCACAAAGTGCCAGAGGCCATGGTTCTTTATTTTAATTGATAGCATGCCTACTCAATGTGTCTCTGCCATCTGCTTCTCATACAGTACCACTGTCACTGGGAACGAGTGACAAATATAAAGGAATTTCTGTAACAAATGGCTATATTATATAAGCAATTTTTAATGTATTTTGTTTTTAAAATAAATAAGTAAAATAAATAAGTAAAATAAAGACTGAAAGAACAATTACACCAAAAACACAAGTTAGCTCCTAAACTTTGGCTTAGAGGAGGGATTTTTTTTCCCATGCACACTAGATTTCCTGTCTGTCAGTCCATTGGGGGAAACAACAGTAATGTAATCATAGTCTTAACCATACTTGCCAACTTTATTAAGTTGGTTTCTGGGGGAGGTGGGAGCGTGATGGGGGCGGGGCTACAAAATGTGCATCATTTTGGCCCCGCCCCCACGACGTAATGACGCAAATGCATCATTTGACAGTAGGGGGCCAAACACCGCGATTCCCGGTGAATCGCTGCGTTTTTTACCTAATTCTGCCCACTTCACTAGGAAGTGGCCAGAATTCTGCCACATGCGGGAGATTGCCACACTCTCCCGGGAGTCCGTGAGACTCTAGCAAAATGCGGGGAGTCTCCCGGACATTCCGGGAGAGTTGACAAGTATGGTCTTAACTGGCTATATAATAGCTCTCACTAATAGCACATATGTGTAATACGGGAAATAAAAGGCTATTGGCAGCTTTACATATATTTTTGGTGAAAATTACAGATAAACTTTTATTATAGATCAGTTAAACCAAGGTGCGCTCCTTTAAATTAATAAAATATATACAAGTGAATGAAATAATTTCAGAGAGTGCAGCCAGGAATTAACACCACTGTGTATGTGAGAACAAAAGAAAAAATAGTCCAGGGCTCTGAAACAACCATAAATCACTATGTGTCAGCATATCCATAAGTAGGAGAATTTTGTGCACAATATAGCTATAGTATTGGGATAAGCTTACCTGCCAACATCAAGGCCTCACCTGTGGGTGAGTCCCTATCTTATGTAGCAACGAGTGTACTCACGGTGGTATATTTACTAAACTGCTGGTTTGAAAAAGTGAGATGCTGCCTATGAGTTTTTAGATATTTATTGTTATATAGATTCCATTCAAACAGAGCAACTAGGGAATATGTCACGTTTGGATGGAAAATGGAGAAATAGATATCTTTTTTTAATGTCTCTAGGTTTTTTAGTTAACATAGTTAACATACTAATTTTGATTAATCCTATCTAAGTAGCTTGACCCACACAAACATTTTAGGACCCTGTAAACTTTTTAATTTTCTAAATAAAAAGTCAGTGTTACAAGTTACTCATTTGTAGCTCAACTAAGATAACCGGCTTTCTGTAACTTCTTTTTGCAAGAAAAAACTGCATATGCTGTTTACTTTCTAATGATATTTCAAATTAAAAAAAAAAATACATTTTTTATTAATCACATTAATCATTAATCACTGAATAGCGCAGCCTCCTTAAAGACCAACTTCGCTTTGATGATACATGAGCTGGTGATATGAGTCTTCTTGATGTGCCCAGCATTGAAATCTTGCACATTTCTGAATACAGGGTAGACGTGGACTGTAGACGTGGATTGGTTCTTTCCTGAAACCAGCACTGTCAGATCTTATTTGAGGGCCTTGTCATTATTGGCAGCCCTTGTGCTCAGGTCTCTTCATATGCCTTGTTATGCATACTTATCACATGTAACACTTTATAAACTTTTGTGCTTCTGTATTGCTTTGTGTATATTTAATTATAATTCTTTATGTAGCACCTTTTCCCCAATAGGACTAAAAGGACTTTACATTGTGCATAAGGGGAGGCAGCCATCTTGGACACACTTATCTGCTATTTGCTGGAATCATTCACATCAGTGGCTGTCCCATTGGCGCTTACAACACATACAAACATGAGGATAACATACAAACTCTAAAAACCGTAATTACGTTTGTGCGATTGGAGCAGCCGCTCAGGGCACAAATATGTAGGGGGTGCAAAGAATGGATTTTTTTTCAATTGATTTGGTTACAATTGAGGATTTGGGGGTTGTCACATTTACTTCTTGCCCCAGGCGCTAACATTTCTAGTTATGGCTCTGCAGATAGTATATTGGTAGGAATCGATCCCGTGACCTCAGTACTGTTTGGCAAAAATGCTAACTACTGTGCCACTGTGCTGGCCCATTAAGAGCTATTCCCTAGTTCTTATTGTTTTTGGAGGAGAAAACAATAAAAAAATATTTGTGAGAAATACAAGCTTATTTATTATAACTATTATTATTAGATTATGCTGAACAATGTAACTAATACAAAATAATATTCAAAAGTAACCATACAAACCTTTTTCACGTTAATTAACGCATTGAAAATGAGAAAATTGATCTGGATGTTAAATACTTACAGCCATCACTGGGTTAAATTCAATGTTAAATAATTAATTGCTCCTGCTGAAAACCTATTGGCAATGAGAGATTAACCCAAAAAACTGCACTATTTACTGTGACAAATGCATTAGAGCAGGGTTTCCCAAACCCAGTCCTCAGGGCTCCCTAACAGTGCAGGTTTTCTGGATCACATGTGACATAATTAGGACCACCTGTGGATCTGTTACAATGTGTCAGTCAGTAATGAATACACCTGTGCTCAAGCAAGGAGATATGGAAAACCTGCACTGTTAGGGAGCCCTGAGGACTGGGTTTGGGAATCCCTGCATTAGAGCAAAGCACAACATACTCTGGCAAATGCATCATAAGAACACATAGCTTATACTGACAAATGCAGCATAGTAACACACAGCTTACTCCAACAAATGCATCATAGTAACACACTACTTACTTCGACAAATGCATCATAGTAACACACTACTTACTTCGACAAATGCATCATAGTAACGCACAGCTTACTCCGTCAAATGCATCATAGTAACACACTACTTACTTCGACAAATGCATCATAGTAACGCACAGCTTACTCCGACAAATGCATCATAGTAACGCACAGCTTACTCCAACAAATGTTGAAAATAATGGCGCTGGGGAAAAATAGTCACTGTTACTACGACAAATGCATCATAAGAACTAGAGATGCTAAGGCTCGGTTCCCCGAGAACAGAACACACCTGAACTTTGCCGGCTCGGTTCGGTACTTTTACGCGCCCTTGGAAATGAAAACGAGGAAAAACGTCATTGTTACGTCATCTCATTTCGGATCTCGCAAGCTTTGGATTCTATAAGTACCGCCCTCCACGGCGATCCAGCGCCATTTCACAGAGGGACACAAAAGGAGTAACACAGTTCTTGCCAATCTCTAGTGCAGTTGGGCAGCGTCATAGGTAGAAAAGAAAGAGGAGGGGTAGCAGTGTTCTTCAAAGTCTCCAGTGACAATCAGGAGAGCTCCATTGCTCCATTGCTAATTGTCATTGCTGAAATACAAATAATAGGTCTAGCAGGCTTGGTCTCCTAACTCTGCAGTCACATTGTACTCTGTTATATAGGTAACATACAAAGAGGAGAGCTCCATTGCTAATTGTCATTGCTGAAATAGAAATACTAGGGCTGGCAGGCTTGGTCTTCTGAATTTGCAGTTATATTGTACTGTGTTATATTGTACTGTGTTATATAGGTTACACACAAAGACGAGAGCTTCATTGCTCCATTGCTAAATGCACCACTTTTCTTTACTGACACTGCTGTGTGACAATGTCTCCTAGATGTGCTAGGAACTGCCGTGTGTTTGTGTCATTGCTCTGTTGCTTAGCATCCAGCCAGGTCGCTGCAGTCTTTGTTTGAAAGTGTATGAAAATAATATTGTGACCTGTGAGGTGGTCAAAATTGACTGCAAATGACTTTAAATCAGTGTTATTGAGGTTAATAATAATGTAGGGGTAAAAATAAATAAATTCATTTTTACGAAAAAAATATATAGGGATTTTAGAAAAAAATATTGGGATCCAAAACCAACACCAAACACGCAAGGGCGGTTTTTGCCAAAACCAAAACCAAAACACGAAGTCAATCCAGGTCCAATACCAATGCTTTTTTAACTACGTATGCCCATGAAAAATACATCTCCCTATGTGTATATTTGTATATTACACTATTCCTGACTTGCACCTGGTGAGGGAAAGGGAGCAGTGCAGTAACAGGTAGAGACAGACGCAGATACTTTTATTAGGAGGGGGTTCTGTTATGGGTGCTCTGTCAAGGTGCAAAAGTCTCTGCTGATGATGGTGATAACCATAAGCACGGTCCTTTGCAGGTAAAAATGTTTTACATAAATAAAAAGATGTGTTTCCTCCCAGCACCAATGCTCATAGCTTAGACTGGTAACAGCAATTGTGGGGAGAAGGGCAGTGTGGGGTCTCCCCACAAATTTCGCTAGCAGCACTTGGCTATGACAGACTGGGGTGCTGACACTATAACAGGGATACCTGCAGCATGGGGTTCCCCTATCATAATGTCAGACAGCCCTATCCTGTTCAGACAGGGGTGATCCCCCAGCCCCATGACGAAGCACTAGAGCTCTCCCAAGTCGCCTGCCCCGTGGGTGTTGGGGTAATATATAGTTAAAAGATAGATTTTTTTTCTGCACCCTACTGGTCCCAGCAAGCTCTGGCAGCCCTAAACGGCTTAGGTATGCTAGCTTTTTGTAGAACTACAAGTGCCAGCATTCACTTCAACACAAAGTAAGAGGTATTTTGGGTACATGATCTAGCACTGTTCAATCGTTTGCTGTTTGGTCTGTACATATAGGGGGAATCATCCCTGTGAACAGCGGCATAAGATTTGATCCTGGAGCTTGTTCTACTATTTTATTGGTGGTGTGAATTTATTTAGCACCAGAAATGTATATTGTGGAGCGTTTTACTCTTATTATGTACAATATAGGAACATACTCCTTGCTCTAACCAATGCATCATAGAGAAAATACTTCCATAAAATTCTACTCCTACACATCAAGAATCCTATGTTTGGATTTTTGCATAGGCCACCAAATAATGCAATGCAAGTGTCTAGTACACACCAAAAATCGATTTAATATTATCCTATTGTCAAAGCTTAGCTGTTCCAACAATACACTCACCAGGACAGGCATGACAATGGTCAGTATTTACTCTATAGACAAAGGTTTTGACCTAACACACTGCTACACATATGTGTATAACACAGGCCCTGCTTTCCAAATGACCCTACAGATAAACAGTATGTAGAATCTCATACATAATGAAGCAAATATAAATATATACCAGATTCTTTGTCAATGATAACAATAATGCATTTGACAAAGAAGAAATTGTCATATAATCTGAGAGCATTTATGTAAGCACCTGACTATATTGTACAAGCAAATGGAACACTGGCATGGAACAATCGCGGCTAGAGAGGAGTGCATTATCTATTAAGATAAAGCCTTGGTAATTTGTCAGCTGCATGCACTAATAACTCTTTTATTCTACTTTTTTAAATGACATTCAGCAGAAGATGAAGAGAGAACCGCTTTAGACAAATAGAGCTTTGATGTACCTTTTCAGCTGCTGAAAGGCTGAGTCTATAGAGAGAGGTCATCAGAATCCTTGTTTGGAGGCTGGTTACCGCGCTGTTCATAGAGAGTTTCGCAAGTTGTTGCATGTTGACATACCTGGGAGTCCAGTCTATTCATGGCGAGGCTTAGGAGTAACGCACATGAATTAAGTCACTTTCTATGGCTGCCCATCCCTATTCTGTTTTATATAGCCTTTTTTTTCCAATTCAATTGTCTGTAGAAAACTGAATGTGACTCTGAATGTCACAGTGGTCAGAAAATACCTAACACTAAGAGGGTAAAAAAGGGAACTGTAACAGGGGAACTTTCTGGATAAAATGTAATATATAACCTTCCTTTTTATGTATTAAAACATGTTGATAAACGAGAATTAATATACCTTCTAAGGACTAAAAACAAGTTTATTAGCGATCCTTGTACGCTTTAGTTTGTTTACAATCTTTACAGAATAGTGTTCATAATAGATCATTGGGGACTTATTTCTAATATTTATTTAAAACTATAATAAATAATTTGGGAATAATAGGTTTACACATAAAGAATTACACCTTTTTGATAATGTTTAGTTTATTTTCATATGTTATATTTATTCAATATTCACAATTTTCAATAATGCACAGTAATCAAATTTCTTCAAACACTAATTTAATACATTTAAACCACAAATAATTTAATTACAATTTTATTATGTTTTCCATTGACAGTAATTTGGTTTCATTATCAATTCACAATACCAATTATGAGCACCTTTAGACATACTCTATTACACATTGCACTAATCATATAACATCAACAAGAAACGAGTAGGGGGGACTTTTTCACTACACTAATTCACACGAGACTCCCAGACATTTACAGATAATAGATTTTTCATTTTTAGAATAAAACACCATCCAATTCATTTTATTCATATTTTTATACAATGCAATTTTATTCTCAACATTAAAGCACTAGTTCTTTCTTCTAAAGTCAATTGTTTAGGTTTGTATTTAATAGAGATGGTCACTGACCCCCGTGTTTTGGTTTTGGATTCGGTTTTGGATCTGGATTACCGTCGTGTTTTGGTTTTGGTTTTGGTTTTGCAAAACCGCCATTGCGTGTTTTGGTTTTGGTTTTGGTTTTGTTTGGTTTTGTTTTGCTATTTTTTGGGAAAATCCATGTTTTTGGGCCTAAATTAACCCAATTTAGTGCTCCAACTGTTTTAGAGACAAGTAATCTAATTGTTGAGGTAATAAATCATCCAAAAAAACAGTTTAATTCTTCGTTGGTAGGCCTATTCTACACACAAAACAGATTGTCTTCCTCTCCATCTATGCATATTGGCAATGCAGCCATCGTCTTGAATGTATATTACACCCTACACTTATAGTTAAATATGTAAAGAAATGGAAAAAGCCAGTTTGGTTTCTGTCTCTCAAGGCCCCCCTCCACTTGTATAAAATACCAAAAAATTCAGCCATTATAGACTGTACAATATTAATTGACATGGAGAAAGCCAGTTTGGTTTCTGTCTCTCTAGGCCCCCCTCCACTTGTATAAAATACCAAAAAATTCAGCCATTATAGACTGTACAATATTAATTGACATGGAGAAAGCCAGTTTGGTTTCTGTCTCTCAAGGCCCCCCTCCACTTGTATAAAATACTAAAAAATTCAGCCATTATAGACTGTACAATATTAATTGACATGGAGAAAGACAGTTTGGGGTCACTCTGTCTCTCTAGGCCCCCCTCCACTTGTATAAAATACCAAACAATTCAGCCATTATAGACTGTACAATATTAATTGACATGGAGAAAGCCAGTTTGGTTTCTGTCTCTCTAGGCCCCCCTCCACTTGTATAAAATACTAAAAAATTCAGCCATTATAGACTGTACAATATTAATTGACATGGAGAAAGACAGTTTGGGGTCACTCTGTCTCTCTAGGCCCCCCTCCACTTGTATAAAATACCAAAAAATTCAGCCATTATAGACTGTACAATATTAATTGACATGGAGAAAGCCAGTTTGGTTTCTGTCTCTCTAGGCCCCCCTCCACTTGTATAAAATACTAAAAAATTCAGCCATTATAGACTGTACAATATTAATTGACATGGAGAAAGACAGTTTGGTTTCTGTCTCTCTAGGCCCCCCTCCACTTGTATAAAATACTAAAAAATTCAGCCATTATAGACTGTACAATATTAATTGACATGGAGAAAGACAGTTTGGGGTCACTCTGTCTCTCTAGGCCCCCCTCCACTTGTATAAAATACCAAACAATTCAGCCATTATAGACTGTACAATATTAATTGACATGGAGAAAGCCAGTTTGGTTTCTGTCTCTCTAGGCCCCCCTCCACTTGTATAAAATACCAAACAATTCAGCCATTATAGACTGTACAATATTAATTGACATGGAGAAAGCCAGTTTGGTTTCTGTCTCTCTAGGCCCCCCTCCACTTGTATAAAATACTAAAAAATTCAGCCATTATAGACTGTACAATATTAATTGACATGGAGAAAGACAGTTTGGTTTCTGTCTCTCTAGGCCCCCCTCCACTTGTATAAAATACTAAAAAATTCAGCCATTATAGACTGTACAATATTAATTGACATGGAGAAAGACAGTTTGGGGTCACTCTGTCTCTCTAGGCCCCCCTCCACTTGTATAAAATACCAAACAATTCAGCCATTATAGACTGTACAATATTAATTGACATGGAGAAAGCCAGTTTGGTTTCTGTCTCTCTAGGCCCCCCTCCACTTGTATAAAATACCAAACAATTCAGCCATTATAGACTGTACAATATTAATTGACATGGAGAAAGCCAGTTTGGTTTCTGTCTCTCTAGGCCCCCCTCCACTTGTATAAAATACTAAAAAATTCAGCCATTATAGACTGTACAATATTAATTGACATGGAGAAAGACAGTTTGGGGTCACTCTGTCTCTCTAGGCCCCCCTCCACTTGTATAAAATACCAAACAATTCAGCCATTATAGACTGTACAATATTAATTGACATGGAGAAAGCCAGTTTGGTTTCTGTCTCTCTAGGCCCCCCTCCACTTGTATAAAATACTAAAAAATTCAGCCATTATAGACTGTACAATATTAATTGACATGGAGAAAGACAGTTTGGTTTCTGTCTCTCTAGGCCCCCCTCCACTTGTATAAAATACTAAAAAATTCAGCCATTATAGACTGTACAATATTAATTGACATGGAGAAAGACAGTTTGGGGTCACTCTGTCTCTCTAGGCCCCCCTCCACTTGTATAAAATACCAAAAAATTCAGCCATTATAGACTGTACAATATTAATTGACATGGAGAAAGCCAGTTTGGTTTCTGTCTCTCTAGGCCCCCCTCCACTTGTATAAAATACAAAAAAATTCAGCCATTATAGACTGTACAATATTAATTGACATGGAGAAAGACAGTTTGGGGTCACTCTGTCTCTCTAGGCCCCCCTCCACTTGTATAAAATACTAAAAAATTCAGCCATTATAGACTGTACAATATTATGAAAAATGGACAAAGCCAGTTTAGGGTCACTCTGTCTATGACACCCTACCCTTAAGGATAAATTGCCCTAACAGCAGCCTTTCAAGATGGTATGTGATATGGAAATGCCACAAGTCCCTTTCCTCTTTGGGGGTAGATTGCACCCTACACTTACATAGAAAGTTTTAAAAAGATGTTATCGGCATCATCTTCAGCTTCATCCTCACCCTCATCAGTGTGTACGTCATCATCACAGACTATCAATTTATCGCCGCTTGAATCCGCCATTAGAGAACAGTCAGTGCTTGGATGTCTTGGATGGTGAAGGCCTTCCTCGTGGAAGATGTAGTTCATTTTTATAAACATCATTTTCTCCACATTTTTGGGAAGTAACCTTCTACGGCGATCACTGACTAAGTTCCCTGCTGTGCTGAACACTCGTTCAGAGTACACACTGGAGGGTGGGCAGCTTAGGTATTGCAAAGCAAGTTTGTACATGGGTTTCCAAATGGCCTGCTTTTCTTCCCAGTAAGGAAAGGGACTGTCTGACATTTCCATATCAACTACCTCTTGAAAGTAATCCTCCACCATCCTTTGCATGTTTATACTCATATTGGATGGACTTATGGGCAAAGTGACACTTTTTTTTGAAAAATCCTTCAAACCAGCCCAGATGTTAAATTGTTCTCGTCTGCCCCCTGTGTCTTCCCTGCTTCTTTTTTGGAAATTTAATTTTTTACGAGCAACAGCTTGAGAAAGTGAAGGATGACACGTCGTCAAGCCGAGGCCCAGTTCAGCGGCCAACTTGCTGAGCAATAGCTCCTTGCAAAAGTTCACATCTCGCTCATTTACAAGTAAAGACTCAATGTAGGTTTTAAACCTTGGATCAAGCACAGTGGCCAAAACGTACTGATCCGAGTTCAAGATCTTAATAACTCGAGGATCATTGTGAAGCGAATTAAGTACTTGATCGACAAGGCCAACATACTTTGCTGAATTGCTTGCTTTCAGCTCCTCCTTCATTTTCTCAAGCTGCTTTTCCAATAGTCTAATTAAAGGAATGACTTGGCTCAAACTAGCAGAGTCTGCACTGACCTCACATGTCACAACTTCAAATGGTTTCAGCACCTTGCACAGCACTGAAAGGATTCCCCACTGTGCAAGAGTGAAATACATCCCCCCTCCTTTCCCAATGTCATGACTTGTGCAATATGCTTGGATGGCTTTGCGCTGTTCCTCCATCCTCTGAAGCATGTACAGGGTGGAATTCCACCGAGTTACCACCTCTTGCTTAAGTTGGTGGCAGGGCAAGTTAAACTGCTCTTGGAGCTGCTGTAATCTCCTACATGCTGTGGCTGAATGCCTGAAATGGCCTGAAATTTTACGGGCCACCGAAAGCATCTCCTGCACCTCACGGTTATTTCGTAGGAAGCTCTGCACCACCAAGTTGATGGTGTGAGCAAAACAGGGAATATGTTGGAAATCACCCAGCTGTAATGCTCGCACTATATTGTTGGCGTTATCTGAAATGACATACCCTGGGGAGAGTCCGAGTGGTATAAGCCATGCATCAATCACATCTCTCAGTTTGCGTAACAAATTGTCAGCCGTATGCCTGTTAGTGAAGCCGGTGATACAAAGAGTGGCCTGCCTGTGACAAATGTTACGTAGTGGTGTACATGCTGCTGCTGTTCCTGCTGGTGAAGGTGAATGACCAACCCAGTGGGCTGTCACAGTCATATAGTCTTTGGTTTGGCCACTTCCACTTGTCCACATATCTGTGGTTAAGTGAACAGTGGGCAGAATGGCATTTTTCAGCGCAATCTCTACATTTTTACACACTTTTTGGTATAGTTGTGGAATAGCTTTACGGGAGAAATGGTGTCGCGATGGAATTCTGTAACGCGGACACAAAACCTCAATTAACTGTGAAAAACCAGCTGCGTTTATTGTGGAGATTGGACGCAGATCTAACACTAACATTGCAGCCATGGCGTCTGTGATTCGCTTGGCGACTGGGTGACTGCTGTCATATTTGCTTCCCCTCGCAAATGATTGTTTCACAGTTAATTGCTGAAATGTAGGACTGCTCATTTTATTCACCTGCCTCTGGGATGACGATTCACCCCCAGCAGCAGCAACAGCAGCAGCAGGACTAACGCTTTCTTCAGAGGAATCAATAATAGTGCCGGAGTCATCCAGCCTTAAGTGGGATGCCGGGCTAACTCCGAGCGCTACTGAGGATATTGATGAGGATGGTGTGGTGGGTGTATTTTGTAGCCGTCGGTATGTCGGTGAGCGGAGGGTCTTAGCTGATGAGGGAGTGCTTGTATTCTTTTGGGAAGAACTTTCAGCTTTTCCCAACACTTTGCCATGAACTCTCGTTAAATGGCGTAACATAGACGAGGTTCCAAGATGGTTAAGGTCCCTCCCTCGACTGACTGTGGCTTCACATACACTACAAATGGCTATACAATTGTTGTCTGGATTTGGGTAGAAATAATTCCACACATAAGAAGTGGATTTTTTTGTTTTATGCCCAGGCATGACAATGGCCTTTTTCTTGTCACGTGCCAGAACTGCTGCCACTGGTGCAGGACTTACACAAACAACCTCATCCTCATCAACATCCTCATTAGCGCCCTCGTCGCCTACACAAATCTCCCCCTCATCCTCTTCTAATTCCAAAGTGGCATCCTCAATTTGGGTATCACCGGCTACACTCGGGCTATTAAGGCACACATCAGCAGAATGCTCACGATTAGACATCCCACTGTTGGATGGACTCTCCACAGGGATTGTTGTCATTTGTGAATCAGAGCAAATATTCTCCTGTAATGCCTCACTGGTATCTTGCAGCTCAGCTTTGACGCGTAACAGTAGTTGTGCACCAATTGTAGCCTGGGTAACTTTTTGGGATCTGCCACTAATAGCCAAAGGTGAAGGCCTCATTCTCTCTTTGCCACTGCGTGTGTAGAATGGCATGCTTGCAATTTTTTTTTTATCGTCACTTAACTTTTGCTCAGTTACACTTCTTTTTCGCTTCAATACAGTAAATTTTTTTTTGGTTTTTGTTTTTTGCACTAATTTGAAAACACTCTGTTGTTTGACATCGCCTTGGCCAGATGACGTACTGGGAACACTAACATCAGGACTGGTGACAGAACCTGGTTGCTCATTTAGATCATATGTGGACTGCTTTGAATCCATTCTGAGCGCAAACCACTGGGGAGTGCTAAAAATTATTGAGTAGATACTGCTGACAGATATGACTTTTGACAGCCAGAAATATTAATGCACAATTAGGGAGGACACCCCAAAAACACTGAGGAGTGCTAAAAATTATTGAGTAGATACTGCTGACAGATATGACTTTTGACAGCCAGAAATATTAATGCACAATTAGGGAGGACACCCCAAAAACACTGAGGAGTGCTAAAAATTATTGAGTAGATACTGCTGACAGATATGACTTTTGACAGCCAGAAATATTAATGCACAATTAGGGAGGACACCCCAAAAACACTGAGGAGTGCTAAAAATTATTGAGTAGATACTGCTGACAGATATGACTTTTGACAGCCAGAAATATTAATGCACAATTAGGGAGGACACCCCAAAAACACTGAGGAGTGCTAAAAATTATTGAGTAGATACTGCTGACAGATATGACTTTTGACAGCCAGAAATATTAATGCACAATTAGGGAGGACACCCCAAAAACACTGAGGAGTGCTAAAAATTATTGAGTAGATACTGCTGACAGATATGACTTTTGACAGCCAGAAATATTAATGCACAATTAGGGAGGACACCCCAAAAACACTGAGGAGTGCTAAAAATTATTGAGTAGATACTGCTGACAGATATGACTTTTGACAGCCAGAAATATTAATGCACAATTAGGGAGGACACCCCAAAAACACTGAGGAGTGCTAAAAATTATTGAGTAGATACTGCTGACAGATATGACTTTTGACAGCCAGAAATATTAATGCACAATTAGGGAGGACACCCCAAAAACACTGAGGAGTGCTAAAAATTATTGAGTAGATACTGCTGACAGATATGACTTTTGACAGCCAGAAATATTAATGCACAATTAGGGAGGACACCCCAAAAACACTGAGGAGTGCTAAAAATTATTGAGTAGATACTGCTGACAGATATGACTTTTGGCAGCCAGAAATATTAATGCACAATTAGGGAGGACACCCCAAAAACACTGAGGAGTGCTAAAAATTATTTAGTAGATACTGCTGACAGATATGACTTTTGACAGCCAGAAATATTAATGCACAATTAGGGAGGACACCCCAAAAACACTGAGGAGTGCTAAAAATTATTGAGTAGATACTGCTGACAGATATGACTTTTGACAGCCAGAAATATTAATGCACAATTAGGGAGGACACCCCAAAAACACTGAGGAGTGCTAAAAATTATTGAGTAGATACTGCTGACAGATATGACTTTTGACAGCCAGAAATATTAATGCACAATTAGGGAGGACACCCCAAAAACACTGAGGAGTGCTAAAAATTATTGAGTAGATACTGCTGACAGATATGACTTTTGACAGCCAGAAATATTAATGCACAATTAGGGAGGACACCCCAAAAACACTGAGGAGTGCTAAAAATTATTGAGTAGATACTGCTGACAGATATGACTTTTGACAGCCAGAAATATTAATGCACAATTAGGGAGGACACCCCAAAAACACTGAGGAGTGCTAAAAATTATTGAGTAGATACTGCTGACAGATATGACTTTTGACAGCCAGAAATATTAATGCACAATTAGGGAGGACACCCCAAAAACACTGAGGAGTGCTAAAAATTATTGAGTAGATACTGCTGACAGATATGACTTTTGACAGCCAGAAATATTAATGCACAATTAGGGAGGACACCCCAAAAACACTGAGGAGTGCTAAAAATTATTGAGTAGATACTGCTGACAGATATGACTTTTGACAGCCAGAAATATTAATGCACAATTAGGGAGGACACCCCAAAAACACTGAGGAGTGCTAAAAATTATTGAGTAGATACTGCTGACAGATATGACTTTTGACAGCCAGAAATATTAATGCACAATTAGGGAGGACACCCCAAAAACACTGAGGAGTGCTAAAAATTATTGAGTAGATACTGCTGACAGATATGACTTTTGACAGCCAGAAATATTAATGCACAATTAGGGAGGACACCCCAAAAACACTGAGGAGTGCTAAAAATTATTGAGTAGATACTGCTGACAGATATGACTTTTGACAGCCAGAAATATTAATGCACAATTATGGGGGACACCCCAAAAGCGCTGGGGAGTGCCAAATATGAAGAAAAAATAATAAACCTCTATCCTCCTCTCTGCACTAGCGATTTTGGTTAGAGCAATTGCAAGAACAATATGGTATTCTCTGTCCCTGCTCTAATTAGCCTATGACTACACCCTGCTCTCTCCCTCTTTCAAATGGCGATGGATTGCTGTGGAGGCGTGTATTTATAAAGTTGAAGTATCGCGAGAACCGAGTCCCGAGATCCGACGACGTCACAATGATGTTCGGCCTCGATTTGGATTCGGAATGGGCGGGAGAGTACCGAGCTGCTCAGCTCGGTACTCGGATACCCAAAGTTCGGGTGGGTTCGGTTCTCGGAGAACCGGACCCGCCCATCTCTAGTATTTAAGCACAATGCATACTCATAATCACATTCATGTATACTGTGCTGTCTCTTGTATTAATAATCTCTCATGATTGTGCGATTTAGTCATACAAGTTCATATCGCTGATGACTTTAAAGGTCTTCTACTCTTGGAGTGATAATCAACAATTCAGTTTTGATTACTATAGTATGTTTTAGGTCAATATTTTTTGCAATAATGAGTGTAATAAGTTAGAATTTATTATGATTGCAATTACTATTACACCAATATTACTTTTTACCTAAAACTTACCTTTACTATTAAGCCTTTTTATAGTGTATTGTGATGTGCCCATTAACCTTATTGTTTATTATGCGATGACATGATGAAGACAATGAGTTACATTGCACAGTATCTCTGACCAATACCAAATTTATTAGGGAGGACAAGGATCCTCATTGGCTGAGAGCAATGCCAATCTAATATCATTTGTATCTGTTGCTAGTAAATGTTTCTAGGTATGACCTCATTCATAGGCGTGGTTTACTATTTAAAAAACCAATCTAAAAGCTGCCTCATTTTGCCTCTGGTGAAGCATTAGCGAAACGCGTGTCAGACGATGTGCCACGCACTGCACAATCTCCTACAAAACATATGTGTTTGTTGAAATGGCTATGAATGGAACTTATTAGAACAAATGTTACCAAGCTACTTTTGCATAAAAAGGCCTTAGGATCAGGCTACAGGGGCTTTAATATACGGGCTCTCCAATACCAAATACCCTGAGCTAGATTTAGGCTTTCTCACATTATAGTTTTTTGATAACCAGCGAGTCCTTTATTATTAGAATAGAGAATATCAGTCTATGAACCTGGCAGAATATTATTAATGTGTTTATACTATTACAAAAATACATTTTTCTTAATAGTCTGTAAATTAGCCAGTTTTCATAGCTGCATTGCTGGAATTTAGGGGAGATATTTATATCAGTACCGTTCATATACTACCTCCATTAGTGGGGATTTGTTTCCCCTTGCCAAAAAATAGGGCAAACACCAATATAAGTACTATCAAATTTATATAATACACTACATTACCATATGTTGAGAGATAAGTGTAAGTCTTGCCCATTGATAAGCCGATACAGTATTTGGTGTTGGGCTTAAGGGAGTAGTGGCCTATTACAGCTCTTGCAGCCAATGAAACAGCAATCAGAATATATTACCCTTCATAGCCCTATTCACACTATTATGTATTTATCATAACTTTTATTACAGGAGTTTAGAGAGATATATAAAGAACAACTTAAATATACCTATACATTTCTATCTGCAGCGGCGTGGCATAGCAGGTGAAACTGCTATTTTAACAGTTTGTTGTCACATAGGTTCACTTATTCATTTCATTTTAGTATTTCGCTAATAAACTTGTTTTTAATCTTTAGAAGGTATATTACTTCTCGTTTATCAATATGTTTTAATGCATATCAATAAAGGTTATATATTATTCTCATTTTATCCAGAGAGTGCCCCTGTTACACATTATCTTTCTCCCCTTTTTGAATGATAATATGCTGTATATTTGGGGGTGCACCTTTTCTTTTGTTGTCTGACATTTAAATTTATTGCATAATAATAATAATAATAATAATCCCTCCTCTCCCCTGGTCCCCTGGTCCCTTTTTCTCCATTGCATCACTGCCTCCCTTCGTGCCTGTTTTGTCCACCCTCCCTTAGGATGTAAGCTCGTATGAGCAGGGCCCCTCTCCCCTCCTGTCTTCATACCGACTCTTCTGCTCCGCCCTCACTCCATATGTCTGCCCGGAGTTTCCGAAGCATTGGTACCTAGTGTTTATTGTTCTGTGATGTTTTACC
This sequence comes from Mixophyes fleayi, assembly GCF_038048845.1. NCBI lineage: Eukaryota > Metazoa > Chordata > Amphibia > Anura > Limnodynastidae > Mixophyes > Mixophyes fleayi. The sequence goes on from NC_134404.1 coordinate 75,791,519, forward strand.
CTGTATGGTCTACTGTTCGTATTATGTAAGGCGCTGCGAAAACCCTGTGGCGCCCAACAAATAAATGATAATAATAATAGTCTGATTATAAATCAAGGGATAGTGGATTTACCCAATGCGGTATATAGTTGTTAGGTTTTCATCACTGTTGCGTTATTTTCTACTTTTCTTTTGACTAGTTAGTTTGATTCCACTAAAGACAATTTTTCTTCACCAAAGACCTGATTCATTAAGGAAAGTAAAGCAAAAAATGAGTAACTTTGCACCTTGGCAAAACCATGTTGCATTGGAGGAGGATGTAAATTTAAAATGTGATGACAGATTTATATTTGGGGTAGGGCGTGTCCTAGATCAACTTTAAATTTCAGTGTACAAATAAAGCGCTCCATTATTTGTGTGCAAAATAAAAAAAATAATTTGCACCCCTTGCATTGTAACATGGTTTTGTCTAGGAGAAAACTTACTCATTTTGTTACCTTACTTTCCTTAATGCATCAGGGCCCAAATCTTTTCAGAATCAGGGTCAGTGTACACATTTATTATACCGGAATTTAAAAATTTGTAAATTTCAAAAGATTGCCTCATCTCTGTCGTTGATAAATGAGGCACTAATAAATTGATAGGCTACATGCTCATGAATATCGGATCAACTCACAACAAGTCTCGACTGTGAATAGATAAGGGGACAGTTTGTATGATTCATAATTACATTTATTAATTATGTGGCAGTTTATGGACATTCAGCATTTCGCTCGTACACGTTCAGCAGCTACTAATGCAGGCTAGGCACACAATTCCAAAAATCTATCATTATGGATGCAATTGTTAATGCTAAAATGTAACACTAATTAGACATCTTTCTTTGCTTCCAGCTAGTTAAAGAGGTGTTTTAATTAACCTGACTGATGTGGCACTTCAGCAATTTAATTGCACAAATTAAGATTTCATGTAGAGAAAGATGTCAAGAAACATGAAAGGTTATTTGCTAAGGTCTTCCAAATGCTAACAGGGAGCATAACGTGACTCCCCATCCTGCTCTGAGACTGTTTGATGTAACTCTCCTGCTCAGCACAGAAACGTTACAAGCTTGTAATACCAAAATGGAACTGCAGGGTTAAAAAAAAAGGTACCCAAAGGGTCATATGATATTGCTTGGATGCACCACCGCCTGGCTCCTGCGGCCCACTGCATGGCGCAGTCCTGTCGCACGCTGTGTAGTCAGGCACTGTTACCCTCCTCTTATACAGCATTAGATGGAACTGCTGCTCCTGTGCAACAAGTGAAAGCTGTACACCTCCAATATGAAACCACAGCAGCTTCACCACATAAGATCAATGTGAATTCAATGGCCAAAACTTTGCAGTTTCAAAATATAATTGTGCCTAGGTCCCATTGGCAGAGAGTACTCATTCGTATATGTAGAAGGCACAGTGCACTGGTTAGCATGGGACTGTACTGGTAGACCAGAGCCGTAACTAGGCATGTGCGGGCGGTGCCAATGCCCAGGGCGCAAGCCCAAGGGGACGCAGCCGTCCGCTACCTGGCTCTGTATGTACAGGATTTTACTTCCACAGTGCATTCCACTGACAGGAAGTTCGGCATTTGGAATGCAAACTTGCGTTCCACTCTTTGCAAAATTGGGCCCTGCCCCCGATCTGGTCAAACCCCACCTGAAACTCCTACTTTTGGGTGAAACAAGGCCCGCTATCGTTTAAGCCTCACCCTTTAGTTTGTAGATTAGGAAGTGTGCCCACACCAGGTCAGGATTTGTGGACCAGTAGCCATTTTGTGAGCTGTTTTGGGTGTATGTGTAGCCTGACAATACACCAAGAGCTTATTCTTATTAGCACATTTTTTTTACTTATGTGCAAAGATCAAAATCTTTTACACATTTCATCTCCTACTCAGTGTATATTATATTCTTCTTATAAGTGTCCATGTGAAAACGAGCAATCACTGCTCCATATAGAATAGATAGACAGCAAGTCTAGTGAAGTATATAGGTATATATATATCATGTATTGGCAAACATGTGTAACAGAATTCTTTCAGTAAAGTGCTAGTCACACCCCCACATTAGGTTGGCCACACCCACTTGACAAATGTCACTCCCACTGGGGGGCGCGCTGGTGCCCTATCTCGCCCAAAATGTCTAGTTACGGCACTGTGGTAGTCACAGGACTATATACAGTAGGTGCGTAACAGTACTACGGTAGGCATGAGTCTGTCCCCATTGGCCTATTGCTATGCACAAGATTTACTTTTTTTTACTATTTTGTGAACATTAAACCCAAACTAATAAGCTGCATGCACTTGGTATTGGGCACTACTCACTCACAAGATGTGCCCAGCTCTGCTGTATTTCTGAATTAAGACAGCTCACAATTACAAAAGGACCCTGCACCTCATATTCTTCTTTAATACCGTAGTAATACATTCACACTGTATTTCTGATGTACTGTCACATTCCCATTAGAGCTCTTTGGTTTATTTGGAACATGGTTATTACAACCTTATTATGTATGTATGTATGTATGTATGTACTGTCTCTATGTATTGTGCATTGTGGATGTTCTGTGACTTCACCATTTGTAAACAATAAATGCTTTTTAACCTTCACGATTACAAATGTATTTATCTATATGTATTGTGTACTGACACTGCACCACTAATAGATTACATGTCCAAATACGCGGATCCAATTTCCCAAATTTAATATCCGAATCCTCACAATGTTAAGAATAGATTTTAGTACCTGATTGTCTTTCCCAGTTATAGGAAGCAAAACATCCTGTATTCCATGCTTGCTCTGTGTGGAAGCATACAGAGCGATGTTAGCGCCTCTCGCTGGAAAGCAGATGACATGCGTGTGTTACTTCTGGTTTTGGAGGTGTACTTTCAGATTTCCTCCGCCTGAATTTTTCAGATTGAATATCGGACATTGACTGTGAACCCATTGATCACACTTTATAAGTTATATCATGACTTTGAAAATAAGAGTCATTTCCATCATATGCATATTAGAACTGGACTGCCATTGGCAGTGCTGTCTTACTGCATAGGCACGCTGGGCAGTTGCCCGGGGGCCCCACAAGCATAGGGGCCCCATAGGCTTGCCAACTTTTCAGTATATTATTCCAGGAGATTTATTCAGAACCACCAAACCCTCTTTATTAAAACATTTATGTGGATTAATCACCTCAGTATCAGTTGTTATCTGTACATGGGATCTTGCTGTTACGAATACATATCTTGACCTTGACGAAAGCAACATACACATAATAATTGTACTTAAGTGGGTGAGTGGTTGTGTAGTTAAGGCCCCAGTACACTGCTTTGCCTGGGGGAAGGCCTATAATGCTGTTAAGTTAGCCCTGCCCATTGGGACCTGTTAATTTATGAATGTATTCAGATAAAGTGATGAAAAGAGGATGATCTTCTAATGTTTTTATTTTTATGTTTCTCAATCATATGTTTTTATTGGAAAAAATGTCTGTTTTAGTATAAATACATTACCATTTTATCAGTTCCATGAGTTTGATCCCAAGAGTTTGGTGACTTTGATAGAAAAACAGAAAGGTATCAGGTTTGCTCCGAGATCTCTGTTGATTATGCAGGGCACAATAAGTATATACATTTCTGCATACACACTTTGATTTTTTACCATATCACACTTTCATCATCAGCAGCAGCTATTAATGTAGCATCACTAATTCTGCATCGCTGTACAGAGAACCCCCATCAGTCCCTGCCCCACTTTGCTCTTTAACCCTCCATTATGCAGGGCCAAAATCTATCCTCGATAGTTAATAAAGTATGCATTTTGATCAGGGGCAAACGTAGGATTTGTAGAGGGGGGTTCCACACCATGTCGCCAGTGGGCGTGACCAGCATACATGGGGGCGTGGCTATAATTTTAGAGAGTGCTTGGCTGCTTTCCAACTCTTCCTATCCCTATAATATACATGGGCAATGCTGCGTGCACTACTGTTAGATGCACGTAGCTCTCTCTTTTTGAGCAGAGCCGTCTGAAGGGGGGCAGGGTCCAGACACCTCAATTATACAGTGCCCCAGGCTTGGAGGGCGTTTTCCAGGCACTAGTAACCCCCCTCGGTTTGCCTCTGTTGAGATAACACAAAAATGGACAGGTCCTCTTCAAATATGACCAACCATTTAATACTTATATACTAACAACCAGACAATAAGAATTATCGGCCCCTCTTGACAGCTTTTGATCTCAGGTGCACCTCTCCTTGAGAGATGAGTTTGAAAAATGTTTTATCTGACCATCTTATTAATACAATGAAGTTTACAACAATAATTGTATTATGTTTTGGGGTGGGTAAAGCAAACAACCAGTGGGCTGGAATGTAGCCCCCTTTATCAAAATTTTCTTCATATTATGATTTCTTATTAGAATTGACACCAGCACTCTGAGGTCACAACCCTCCCTTCCCCCCAAAAAAATGTCACTCCTGTCTCTAAAATATATTGTCCCTATCAAGCATACTTGCTAACCCTCCCGAGAAAGTCCGGGAGACTCCCGAAACTCGGGTAGGTCTCCTGGGAGAGCAGGCAAATATCCTGCATATGGCAACATGCTCCTCAAAATGACGCGAGTCGCGGTGAATCGAGTTAATTTGGCCCCGCCCCCCACGGAAAAAACAGCATTTTGTCGGGGAGGGGGAGCAAAATGACGCAAATTAGCGCGCCCCGCCCTCCAACCACGCCCCCCTGCCTGGGATCTCCCGGAATTAGCTTGCCAATGGTTGGCAAGTATGCTATCAAGTCCTGTTTTTAACTATTTGTCCATTGCAAAGTGCCACTTCCGTATATCAGGTGATCTTTATAGGAGGGGGCAAGTAAGATACAATATTATTATATTATACTTATGTCAGGTGCTCAATTTATGTTGTAGTGTGAGGCGTTCTATGTCTAGGTTAAGCATTATGCTTCTTACTTAAGTTTATGAACCTGTATAGGAAATAAAACATCCCTATAGATTGTAATAAACATTTTGGCCGGTAAATGGTGCCATGACAGTAACACAAACTACCCATGCTGTCACTGTAAGATTGCACTGCACCATTTAAATGTTAAACATTTAGTATTGTTGTTGTCTCCATTTCTTCCACTCACCCAGCCTAAATATGAGAGCTGTCACAGATAATTCAGCAGTGTACTTTTATGGCCTTCTGGTACTGGAATTAAAATGAGAGATCCCAAGAGATATAAGGAAGGTCCCTGAAGGCATCATTACCTTATTGCCATAATTCACTGAATGTGCTGTGAACAGATGGTTGTAGGACTGGAAGGTCTGGCTAATTTGTCTCATAAAGGTATTTATTAGTTCCTTTTGGTCAAGAATCAGCCTGGGTGACAAGTCTTGCCTGTTCAAAGTTACTTCATTTGAGTTAAGATCTATCGCTGGAATGAAACATCGCTGAACATTTTTAACAGACAAGACCATGAAACAGCCTATTGATTGAGACACTTCCCAAAGAAGCTATGTGAAGGGCAGTTAATTAAGGAAACAACGGATTCTACAAACAAGCTTTCTGTAACACAATTTTATTGTACCACTATGACTTTTGAAGTGGACATAATTCATAGATTTATTGGCTGTCGATTTACAGCGTGACACATATCCTATTGTTGTTAAAAGCTGATCCCCAGTAGATGAGGGTAAAGTGCTCATAGCTGCAGAAGATAACAGCTTTGTAGAAATCTGAGAAAGCCCCATCTTATTTTAGAAACATATAAATACATTATGGGGTGAAAGTCAAGGATTAATGATGAATTGGTCTCACTTAAATTGTGCAACTGATGTGAACTAAACCAAAAAGAGTGATTGGTTATAAAGTATGACATAGCTTTTTTCAGATAGCATGTCTTTTATTGGAGATGAGCGGGCTCGGATTTCGGTAATCCGAGCCCACCCGAACAGTGCGGATCCAACGGGATTCGAGCACTGTTCGGGAACTTCCGGGCGCCAAATGAAGCCAAACCGAGGCTATGACATCCAAGTCTGGCGTCGGATCTCGCGAGACTCGGATTTCATAAATGCCCCGCTCGCGGCCGCCATCTTCATTCTCCCTGTGGTTAGTGAAGAGGGAGGTTGATGTGCTCTGTCCTGCTGATAACTTTACTAAAGTGGTGCTTTGTCCTGCTGAGTGCAGTAGTACTTTTTCCAGTGCTCTGTCCTGCTGATTCCAGTGGTGTTTTGGCCAGTGTCTGTGCTGCTGAGTCCAGTGGTGCTTTTGTCCTGTATTTGTTTCTGATAAGTCCATAGCAATTTGTTAATCAGCCAAAAATCTTTTAAAAAAAAAAAAAATCTTTTAAAAAAAAAAAAAAATCTCTAAAAAATATAAAAAAAAAAGATAAAAAAAATATAAAAAAATAATTGAAAAAGTATAAAAAATATTATAGAGCAATATATTCTTGCAGTCCAAAAAAAGAGGACCTGCCATTTCTATTACTACGTTCATTATTTCTGTAGTTCCAACAAATAGGAACTGCCAGTTCTATTACTACGGTCATTGTTTGTGTAGTTCCAAAAAATAGGAACTGCCAGTTCTATTACTACGTTCATTCTTTCTGTAGTTCCAAAAAATAGGAACTGCCAGTTCTATTACTACGGTCATTGTTTGTGTAGTTCCAAAAAATAGGAACTGCCAGTTCTATTACTACATTCATTGTTTCTGTAGTTCCCAAAAAGAGGAACTGCCATTTCTATTACTACGTTCATTCTTTCTGTAGTTCCAAAAAATAGGAACTGCCAGTTCTATTACTACGGTCATTTCTTTGTGTAGTTCCAAAAAATAGGAACTGCCAGTTCTATTACTACATTCATTGTTTCTGTAGTTCCCAAAAAGAGGAACTGCCATTTCTATTACTACGTTCATTATTTCTGTAGTTCCAAAAAATAGGAACTACCAGTTCTATTACTACGGTCATTGTTTGAGTAGTTCCCAAAAAGAGGAACTGCCATTTCTATTACTACGTTCATTATTTCTGTAGTTCCAAAAAATAGGAAATGCCAGTTCTATTACTACGGTCATTGTTTGTGTAGTTCCAAAAAATAAGAACTGCCAGTTCTATTACTACGTTCATTCTTTCTGTAGTTCCAAAAAATAGGAACTGCCAGTTCTATTACTATGTTCATTGTTTCTGTAGTTCCCAAAAAAATAGGAACTGCCAGTTCTATTACTACGATCATTGTTTGTGTAGTTAAAAAAAATAGGAACTGCCAGTTCTATTACTACGTTCATTCTTTCTGTAGTCCAAAAAAATAGGAACTGCCAGTTCTATTACTACGGTCATTGTTTGTGTAGTTCCAAAAAATAGGAACTGCCATTTCTAATACTATGTTCTTTGTTTTTATCTGTGCAGTGGAATTTAGACCAGTTAGAGGAGGTATTGTGGCCCCGGTACCAAATTGGGTAGCGGGGCCACTCCACTACGCAGTCCAGATAGATGCGTATCAGATATTAAACTACATTCAGTGTTGGGGCCAAATCCAAAATTAATGAAAATGACCTGTCATCGTCAAAAACAAGAGGTATTGACGCGCTCGAACTACACCCTGTATATGCTGCAGAGGATATAGGAGCAGGCAGCCGTGCAGTGGAATTGAGACCATTTGAAGGCGGAGGTATTGTGGCCCCGGTACCAAATTGGGTACCGGGCCCACTCCACTACGCAGTCCAGAAAGCTACCTCGGTGCAACGTTTTGGACTAAAAACAATATTGTGAGGTGTTCGGTGTTCAGAATAGACTGGAAATTAGTGGAAATGATTGTTATTGAATGTTATTGAGGTTAATAATAGCGTAGGAGTGGAAAACAACCAAAAAACAGGATTTTAGCGCTTTTTATGCTTTTTAAAAAATAAATCAGAACCCAAAACCCGAAATCAGAACCAAAACCTTTCGTCAGGTGTTTTGGCAAAACAAATCAGAACCCAAAACCTCAAGCTAATCAGAACCCAAAACCCAAAACCCTAAAAGTGCCCGGTGCACACCCCTATCTTTAATATGTTATTATTATCATATTATATATAATATTTATATATAATATATTCCAGACTTGTTCCATAGCTCTGTAATATTCATGAGCTTACAGGTAGCTATGTACACAAACATTTACTTACATTTATAAACTGGCGTAAATGGTACAGAGGGTACAAACTCAGCGTAAAGTCTAAAAAGATGGAGAGTTCCTCAAATAAGGAGCAACACTCTTGAGAGGCGAAAGAGAAACATTTAGGAGAATGTGTAAAAGTACATATAGCCTCAGATTAGTCATGTAAATAAGTGTGAAGGGTTTGTTGATGAGCGATAGAACGTGTCTTAACATACAGCACTGAAGTGAGAATGGAATCCTCTCTTCCACTTCCAGGAAGTAGGTCACAATAGTCAGCCCTTCATGAGTTAAATGGACTTCTATAAGTGTAATAATAACATTGATACTTGTATCTGTAAGAAACAGTGTAGTTGTCTAAGGGATTATACTTATTATGACAGCATCAGTCTGATGCTGAGTTGTACTTGCGCCAGTTTGCGTAGTGTAAGTTACACAAGTTTGCACGGTGTATGCCCAGGGCACATATATGTATACAGATGCACAGCTGCACACCTCTGACACATTGCTCTGCCTTATGACTGGAGAGGTGGAACGGGGGACAGGTGGTCTAATGTAGGGCGAGTACAGTAAGGGCGTAATTCATGCAATGTGTCTGAGGTAGCACGTATGGAGACGCAGAAGCTGTATCTCCTGCATCTGCTAGAGGCCAGGTGCTAATACATTTTGATGTAAGCTCTCATGTCCTCTTTCCTTGTGTGCTCCTTCTACTGCTCCTTCACCCTCTGTACCTCTTGGCCTGCTTCCCTAGCCCTGTTTTCCCTGTCCCTGTTTTACCATCCCTTTCACTATCCGTCCCAGATTTAATCTGATTTGCTTTACCCTGTCACCTGTTTGTATACATTTTTGTATCATGTTGTGTCTTGGTTCTGTTTTCTGCATATGTAATGTACGGCGCTGCGGACCCTTTGTGGCGCCTTATAAGTCAAAGATAATAATAATAATAATAATAATAATAATGATGAATATGACAGTCGTCAGCACTAGGTAGTTTCCTCTGATTGGCTGATTGCTAGATCACCTCTGAAGCTGATATATATATATCTGCTGTATTATATCAAGTATAATATTAAACGTGTTGTTTGTTATCAAGACAAATGTTAACAAATGAATCTTGTGCTAATGGTCTGATTGTGTGGATGTATGTATGGCTGACGTACACCTGGCGTATATATGTCACTGGTGCAGAGCTAGGTGCATCTTGAGATGCCTCAGACTTAGCATATGGGCATAAATGTGTTACATTTTATTGTTTTCAATCTATAAAATGATGCAGAGTTCTTTAAGGAGAGTGTTCTGTAGATCACATGGTGAATCTATGCTTGTTTGAATACATTCCTGGTACATAACTGACCTCTATATAAACTTGACTTTTATCATCCTTTGGATCTTGATTTTTTTCCAACACATTGCTGCTGGCTCTCTAGACAGGTGAGGTGCAACTTAAATACACTTGCCATCAGCTCCTGCCTTTACTATAGTTAGAAGATAGCACTTCTAGGTGCACGTCAAACAATATAAATAAAACATTCAAGCACACAAAAGTGACATATATAATAAAGACTGTCCCCTCACTCTCTTGATCAACCTAACATACATAAGGCCAATCCATGAAGTATTTTAGGACAAAAAGTGAAAAAATTATTTAATGAAATGGGAAGTCCTACAGTAGAAGTTGGTTGGACCTTTTTCATTACTTTCTTTTTGTTGAGCATCTACAAAGCTGCAAACGTAGGTTGTGGTTCCAAAAACTAGGAAGTAGTCAGGTACCATGAAAGGAACTTGGCAGACAATTAGGCATATAAAGAAGCAGAGAAAATCTGCATCACTGACACACAGACATTATTATTATTATTATTATTATTATTATTATTATCCTTTATTTGTTAGGCGCCACAAGAGTTCCGCAGCGCTGTACACAGCACAAACAGTAGACTATACAGGGTGAAACATACTGAACAATAAACAAAAAATACCAAAACTTCAGAAACTCCAGGCAGACTAATGCAGTAAAGACGGAGCAGAAGATCGGGTATGAAGACAGGAGGCAAGAGGGCCCTGCTCAAACTTCCTAAGGGACATCCTTACATCCTAAGGCACAGTGAACAAAACTCAGGCACAAAGCGAGCCAGTTGAAGTATGTGAAGAGAGAACAGGGGGGGCAGGAGGAGAGAGGGGAGAATTAGCTAAGGAGATGAGGCGGTTAGGTGGAAGGTTGGTAGGCTTTGAGGAACAAGTGAGTTTTAAGTGCCCGTTTGAAGGAGCACAGATTAAGAGAGAGATGGATGGAGCGAGGGAGGTCATTCCAGTGAAGGGGGGCAGCACGGGAAAAGTCTTTGATTCTGGAGTGGGAAGAGGTGATAAGAGTGGTGGAGAGGCGACGGTCATTGGCCAAGTGCAGGGAGCGGGCAGGAGTGTGAATGGAGAGGAGGTTAGAGATGTAGGGGGCAGTAGACTGGGAGAGAGCCTTGTAAGTGATGGTCAGGAGTTTGAAAAGGATTCTGTAGGGTATGGGGAGCCAGTGTAAGGCAAGGCAGAGAGGGGAGGCAGAGGAGGAGCGGCAGACACTTTGGATTAATAATTTATTCTGGTTACTAACACAAGATTCTGGGAAATTCTAATTACAACTGCAGAAAATAGGGTGCCTGAAATCACATTATTTATTAAACTTTTTTTTTATTTTTGTTTTGCACCAAATCACCCAAAAAAACTCCTTATATTTCAGAAAGTTCTACAGAAATTGTGAGATACATGTTCTGACTGATATCTGATGGCCAATTGGTTATCTCTATGAAAATAAATAAGGACTTGTACTGCTACAAGGAGCCATGAGCAGAAAAAGATAGCAAGTCATTCATGCAGAGATTTATGGTGCCATGCTGGAAGCTGTAGCTCTGTAAATATTACAATGTTTACAACATGATCCTTCTTACAGGAATCGGTTCATGCACAGAGCAGTTCAGTTTTCTATTGCATTAGCACATCTTACAACGTATAACAAATGTCTTGCGTAGAGGCCTGTTGCATTCAGCTTTAGTTTGAGAAATTGTTAAATTAGGACATACTTACCAACTTTCTGTTGGTCAAATCCGGGAGCCTGCGGAGGAGGTCGGCGTAAAGGGGGGGGGGGCTCCAAAATGGCATCATTTTGGACCCGCCCCCATGACGTGAAACGCAAAACGCGTCATTTGACAGCGGGGGGCAGGGCCAAACGCCGCGATTCACCGGGAATCGCGGCGTTTGGGACTTAATTCTGCCCACTTCACTAGGAAGTGGGCAGAATTATCCAGATGCGGGAGATTGCCACACTCGCCCGGGAGTCTCCCGGACATTCCGGGAGAGTTGGCAAATATGAATTAGGATCCATCCAATAAAAATTCTAATCTTGCCCCTGATGTTAGTTGCATTTTAAGTGCTATTCGTTCATACGCTGTGTAGAAGTCATCATGCAAAAGTAACTTTGCCTCTAAGTTAAAGGATAACTCCAGTGTTCAGGGGGGCAGGCCTTGCTCCTGCTAAATGTAAGATATGCTGCATGTACAAAAACAGATTGCGTGGCTGAATTATATTATATTTATTATACAAGCAGCATGTTGTCAATCAACAACGCTGCAACAGGTGGATTACAGGAGCACAGGTAAGTGATATTTTGCACTTATGTTTAGATTATTTCATTTTAATTTTTGGGTGACTTTGGAGTCTTTTCACTGCAAAGAGTAGTAGGTGTTTCCCACTTTGGAAACCATCGCTGAAATTCCTATGACCTGAGGCAGCTGAGTGCTTAGTGTGAGTGCTTAGCATTTTGTATACCAAGCAACAGCCATTTAAGCTTAAATGAGACAGGCTTTCTCTGATTGGTTGAGCAGTGTAAGAGACCGCTCCTGATTGGCTGCCCGGCTATTAACTAGCCGGGCTCACCAGAGATTAACTCCTTTTGTATTGGGTGGTCTTTTGGGAGCGGTCCATCTTTTCAGTAGGGTTTTTTTTCCTCAAGACAAAAAGAATGCAATGGTCACCCAAGCCACTAACAAATATCTGTGCACTGTGTAGGTTCAAAAAATATAGGATTTTATTCTATAAAACATTACTGTTCCACATTAAATCTATAAAACTATTAGTCAAAAATAACGATCAAGAAATACCACTTAAATTTTCAGATGTCAACATACCACAAAAAATACATCAGTAGGTGCACCTACATATTCAATATGACTAGTCATATATGGATAATCCAAGCATTGAGCAAAATGTCAGAAGACACAATAGTGGTATATACTCTAATGATTCAAGATAATCAGTCACGTGCAATCTTGCGAGGATATATACTGTTACTGTAAGGAGTCCTGGGTTTATACACCCAAATACTTGACCGGAATATATAGATCAGATGTGCGCAAACCCAGTCCTCAAGGGCTACCAACAGGTCATGTTTTCAGGATTTCTGTCTGTAGGAACAGCTGGGATAATTACTGACCCAGCCAAATAGATTAACTCACTTGTGCATGATTAAAGAAATCCTAAAAACATGAACTGTTGGTCGTCCTTGAGGACTGAGTTTGCACACCTCTGATATAGATAAATATATATGTGTGTAAAGGGGGAGAATGATTGTCCGTGTGGTACACAGTTCGAGTTTCTTACCAGATACATGGATTGGCAATAAGCCGTCGGACCCGCACCTTCACGATAGTTCTCAACTCGTGTTAGGAAGTGTTACCGCAAAAGATTCCCCCAATTGATCTTGAATCCGGTTCCCAGACTTGCATAGACTCCGTAAACATGTAAGTGTATCAGTTCCCCAGGGGGTGGAGGCAAATTCTGATGTAGTTTGGTACAGCCTCACATAACACTGTGCGTCTTTCCTCAGTCATCCAAATACAATTGCACAAAGCCCGATGGCTATTTGATTATAAGAATAAGTGGTAATTGTAGCAAAAGACAATATTAAAAATCCCCACTGACGCGTTTCATCGCCAGCAGGCAATTTCATCAGAGATATAGTTTAAACGTTTCTTGAAGGTCTTTTATATGGTTCAGCTTAATTGAAAAACAGCTTAGATCTGTTATAAATGTAACCCTATAATCACAGTGCACAAATCATTCAAACACCAGTCCATATACTCATATAATCTAAAGAGAACAACAGATACATTTCTAAGATGATTTGAACTCACCATACATTTAGTTAAGTTATAACATTTTCTCCTCATTGGACCAATAGTAAATATACTGGTCCAATACTAAAATCTGCTAGAATATACCTATCTATCAGTATTAATGATACCAACAAATATGAGAGGTAAGTATGATCTAATACGACTGTCACGGGGACTAGGAGTTTCTACCCAGGATTCACCAGGTGTGATTATGCTTACCAGAGGGGCGGAGTTTATCACAGCGATCCTCTGGGCAGTATGGTGAATGGTTGGAACAGTACAACAACTTAGGATAAGGAATGTCAATGGAGAGTCAGCGACTTGCAGCTATGCAGCAGGAGAGTCAGCGACTTGCAGCTATGCAGCAGGAGAGTCAGCGACTTGCAGCTATAATGCGGAGGTAGGTATAACAACTGATGTGCAGTGAAGACTCGTGCCAGTGCAGGTGGGTAGCGGGGAGAGTCATTGGTCTGCGGATAGCAAGTTGTACCACTGCTGTGATGGGAAGAGTTGTCCAGGTGCAGGTAGGTAGCGGGAGCGTCAGTGGTCTGTGGATAGCAAGTTGTACCACTGCGGTGATGGGAAGACTTGTCCAGGTGCAGGTAGGTAGCGGGAGCGTCAGTGGTCTGTGGATAGCAAGTTGTACCACTGCTGTGATGGGAAGAGTTGTCCAGGTGCAGGTAGGTAGCGGGTGCGTCAGTGGTCTGCGGATAGCAAGTTGTACCACTGCGGTGATGGGAAGAGTTGTCCAGGTGCAGATAGGTAGCGGGAGCGTCAGTGGTCTGCGGATAGCAAGTTGTACCACTGCTGTGATGGGAAGAGTTGTCCAGGTGCAGGTAGGAGCGGGAGCGTCAGTGGTCTGCGGATAGCAAGTTGTACCACTGCAGTGATGGGAAGACTTGTCCAGGTGCAGGTAGGTGGCGGAATAGCGGGTAGTCTGTAGCAGCAAGTTTACCACTGATGAGCAAGGGAGACTTGTCCAAATGCAGGCAAGCAGCTGAATAGCAAATAGACTGTGGCGGGTACGTTTACCACAGAAGAGCAGATAAGGCTTGTCCAGGTGTAGGCATGCAGCGGAGTAGACGTAGTCTGTAGCGGGCAAGTTTACCACGGATGAGCAGAGAGGACTTGTCCACAGCAAAACCGATCACACGAGCAGAACACAGGAAACACCTAGGAGTCTCAAGGGAATGAGAACTGTTATGTGCGTATTGTCGCTAACCAATAACGATTGTCGAACCTCGATTTGTGTTTCCAACGCACAAAGATTTATTCGCAATAAGTGGAAAAAAATATGCTCAAGTGAAGTAATAGTAAATACAGCCGTTACTTATCGCAGGCGCTCTGGATCCAGTGCAGTCATTCAATCCTGAAGTCTGGGGACAAGAAGTCTGCACTCTGGATCACAAGCTGCTGCTTATATACACAATCAAATACAGTAATACAATGAAGATGGTATGGCTTGCATCTATTGGTCCGGGTCTCAGGAATGTCCCAGGGGTCGTCAATCATTGGCTGGTTCATCCTTAGGAATCCAAAGGAGGGGGTCATCTCTGCAGGGGGTATGCTCTGCTCTTCCCGCCAGAATTCCTTAGTCTTAAGTAGTTCATAATTCCCTATCATTCATAACTTGCGTATGCACTCTGCGATTCCCTCGCAGAGTGCACCAAACAGTAGGATATGTAACAAGGTTCATTATGATACCACTCATGATGTTATTCCTTTAACCCGTTCTGTGTATTTCACTAATATGCATGTAACTCTGATATAACATATAAATACTACTATATTTCGACATAACTGACTATGTGTTGCAACTACCAATAATGTGTACTATTTTATAAGTATGCGTGTTTGTGCGAATGTATGGTAAAAGACCAATTACTGTTGCTGCCACGTGTAGTGGATGCGTACGCCCTTTCACGCCGTAGCGTGCCCTTGTACGTCATAGCGTACCGTACGCATCTTTTCAGACAAAGACAACCAAGTTTGCTAGACTTTAATTGAAATGACTTTATCCAATTTACTGACTTCGACAGTTCCACCCTTTGATAGTGTAATAAACTATCACCCAATCACCGTTTCAAGTTCAGGATTATACAATACTTCTTCACAGACCATGATCTCGGTATCTGGTACCACCCTTTCAGTCTCTTTCTCAGTGTTACTCCCATGAGACCGTTTTCCACACTTCAACACAGTAGGAACACATTTGACAACTAAACCAATTGCTAAGATGACACCCAGTATAAGGAGAAGGAGCTTACCTACACTAGCAATCATTTCCTGTACCCACTCCCCCAGACCGGAGAACCATTTTGCTGGGTTCAACCATGAGAACCAACCCGCCACCTTTTCCCCGACCTCATATAACGAAGAATTATGGCTCTTTCGAAATTCCCATTTCAGCTGCAAAATTTCATCCATCTTCCGGTCTATAACCTCTTTAGGGTCTTCCGTATTATTAGTAATGTACGTGCAACATTTGACACCGAACTGGGTGGCCAGTGTCACACAGTACCCACCAGTAATAGAGGTGAGATAATTTAGTACCAGTCTATGTTGCACCAACTCCTTCTTGTACGCTTGTAGCTCCCTTCCAGTATACCTGAAAGTGTCATCATACATCTCGGTGATATTATCTATTAATTTAGCTAGGTCTTGGATATATTTAAAGTTTAATGTTCCCCGAGCGGTCCTGGTGAGATCTAGAGCAACCATAACTTGGAAACCAGCAGTTTCACTAATCAATTTTGTAGCTATGGGTTCCTCACCAGGAATCATATTTCTCTTGCCACGGTGTTCATACTGTGTGTGTATGTATGGTGGTGATGTAGTCTTGTGAATATCTACCATTTCTTCATGAGTAATAGTCATGATTTCAGGAACCAGTTTAGCTAAGAAACACAAGCCCTTGGAACTCGGAGTCACCCAGGAATAAGCTTTCCTCCCACAAACAAAATACACATCATCAGGGAGAACATAAGGAACAGTATGCCCATGAATTATATCACACAGAGTTTTGATAAAACTACCCATGCCTAGTGTCTCCATCTGCTCTAGACACGTGTCGGCATTAATGATATTTTCACATTTATCTGTAGAGACTTTTCCAATAGATACCTTCTTATGTTTGGTTATACGCCCTAACTTGTGACTTCCATCAGCATTCCTGCCTAGTAGTGACCTTGTGAGTCTCTCTCTAAAATGAGTGTGGCGAGCCATTGTCTGATCTGATAGGTCAGCCTCCCAATTCTCCAGGCGCTTTGCATGAGATATGTTTAGGCACAGCAACGATCTGCCTATGGAGTATTGTCGAAGCGTCAGACTAGGGGACCTAGTGTTATTGTACCTCCCTTCTATGGGCCTCCCACCCCTTAATTCGAGTACTTCGGATATGTTTAGCGGGAATGGCACTAGTCCTATGTTATGCTGCCCTTGAGGCACGTGAGAGCACACCCAACACTCAGTTTGGTTTAGCACCTTACCCACCAGGGAGTGATAATCCTCCAATGGATGCCCGCCTATATTCAGAGTACTGGGGGACTGGCATCGTTGGATGCATCTCTCGTCAACTAGGGAGTTGCAGAACTTGCAGATACAGTACTCATCAGACAATAGCCCCTCACACTGCCTCCGAGTTCCTGAGCTAGCAGACCTTTTCATAACCCCTGGACCAAGTTTGATAATGGGCTGCTCAGGATATCCTATTAACTTTTCTTCGGCCTCTATTTCATCCGTATCACTTCCAGAACTCTCCTCCGTCCTCCATCCTCCTTCACAAAAATAGAATGTCCTAGAAAAAGTAAAAACAAGGAAAATCCTGGAACAAAAGAAAAACAAAAACCGCCACTCCATCGCTGGAAAGATAGTTCTAAGGCAACGTCTCTGGTTCAGGTGTCTCAACTGCAGGCTTTAGGTCTCCCGGAACAGGCTCACAAGTGACAGCTCTATGTCGTCGGTCTGAGTCTTGTCTTGCACTTTCTCCGGATTATGGACTCTCCTGCAGTGGGTGGAATGGACCCAAGTGTCTCTCTCTGCAACCTTCAGTGATGTAGTACTGGTCAGCAGCACTTGGTACGGGCCTTCCCAACGGTCTGTTAAACAACCTGAACGTAAGAAATTGCGGATCATAACATAGTCTCCAGGTTCAACATCATGACAGTTCGTCTCTGGCATACCAGGTGACAGCATTTTTAGTTTTTGTTGTTGTTGTTTCAGCTGTCTACTCATTCTTATAAGATATTGTACAGTCACTTCATTATTACACTTTAAGTCGTCTTGTGGACTCACGATCAAATGAGGTTGTCGTCCGAACAGTATCTCAAAGGGGGACAGATTAAGAGGAGGTCTAGGAGTGGTTTGAATGCTGTGGAGGACCAACGGCAAAGCCTCAGGCCATGCCAACCCAGTTTCAGCCATTATCTTACCTAGTTTGTTCTTGATAGTACCGTTTACTCTCTCCACCTTACCACTGGCTTGTGGTCGGTAAGGGGTGTGAAGTCTGCTACTGATTCCCATGAGTTTACACATATTTTGGAAGACATCACCAGTAAAATGGGTACCCCTATCACTTTCAATGATTCTAGGGATACCGAACCTACACACAAAGTCTTGTACAATTTTCTTTGCAGTGAACACAGCAGTATTAGTGGCTGCCGGATATGCTTCTACCCAACCGGAAAACACATCAATACACACTAACACATACTTTAGATTCCTGCACGGTGGTAGTTGGATATAGTCAATTTGTATTACCTGAAAAGGTCCGTCTGTAGGAGGGATGTGGGATGGCTCAGTTGGAATAGTTTTCCCAACATTTTTCCTCAAACAAGTAAGACATGACATTGCTTTCTTACCAGCTTGAGAGGAAAATCCGGGAGCACACCAGTATGCTCTCACCAGTTTGCACATACCTTCTTTACCCAGGTGAGTCAGGCCGTGTGCTGCTTCAGCCAGGCTTGGATAGTATGTTCGGGGAGCTACAGGCTTACCTTGTCCATCCCTCCAGAGTCCTGAGGACTCTTGACCACATCCCTTCGCCTTCCAGACCGCCTTCTCCTGCAGGGAACACAAATCTTGCATTTCAATTAATTTCTGCGTGTCTAATGTCTGAAAAACCATCATAGTCTCGGTCGATACAGTCATAGGTTGCCCTGCTGCCCATTTAGCAGCTTCGTCTGCCCTGTTGTTGCCCAATGACACTGGGTCTTCTTCAAAGGTATGGGCTTTGCACTTTATGACGGCTACTGTTCTGGGTAACTGTATCGCTGTCAGAAGTCCTTTTATGTGTTGTGAGTGTGCCACTGGTGTACCTGCTGCTGTCGTAAAGTTTCTAAGATGCCAAAGGGCCCCAAAATCATGCACTACCCCGAAGGCGTACCTAGAGTCAGTATATATGTTGGCTGATTTACCCTCTGCCAATTCACACGCTCTCCTTAGTGCTACTAGTTCCGCCACCTGGGCTGAGTGAGGTGGACCAAGGGGTTCAGCTTCTACCACATCCTGATCGTCTACAACAGCGTAACCAGTACATAGCTCTCCTGTCTCTGTCTGTCTATGGCAACTTCCGTCTGTATAAAACGTAAAATCTACCTTTTCTAAGGGGGTGTCACGTATGTCGGGCCTTGCAGTAAAGGTCTGATTCAGGTGTTCCATACAGTCATGCGTGTCAGTATTCTTGCCTAACTCATCATCAACCAGGGTCTCCTCACCTCCCACCCTTTGTGTCTCTTGAGACACATACGGAAGGTATGTAGCTGGATTTAAGGTGCTACATCGTTTGATGGTGATGTTTGAGGGTGCCATCAGGGCTAGTTCCCACTTTGTGAATCTAGCTGAAGAAACATGTCTGGTTTGGGCTGAATTTAACAGAGCTGATACAGCATGGGGTGTATAGATGGTTGAATTATGTCCTAATACTACATCCTCGCTCTTACTTACTAGAAGGGCCGTTGCTGCTACACTTCTGAGACATGTTGGGAGTGACCTTGCCACATTGTCTAATTGTGCACTGTAGTATGCTACCGGTCTGCTAGCGTCACCATGTTTCTGTGTGAGGACACCTGCTGCACAGCCATCAGCTTCTGTACAAAATAGCTCAAAAGGCTTTTCATAATCAGGTATTCCCAATGCAGGTGCTCTTGTCAGACTATCTTTAAGATTAAAGAACGCTTGCTCCGACTCTTCTGTGTGTACGACACGTTCTGGTTTTGAGGAAGAGACTAGCTCCTGCAATGGTAATGCCAGAATAGAAAAACCTGGGATCCAGGACCTACAGTATCCACACATCCCCAAGAAAGTACGAATCTGCTTCTGGCTCTGCGGCAGGGTCATGTGTTGTATGGCCTCAATTCTGTCGGTTGTCAGGTGTCTTAGCCCCTTAGTGAGGCAGTGTCCTAAGTATTTGACCTTAGTCTGACATGGCTGTAATTTATCCTTTGCCACCTTGTGCCCTGTTTGTGAAAGATGAAGCAACAACAATTTAGTATCATGTAAACATGACATAAAAGAATCAGAGCACAACAACAAATCGTCCACATATTGAATTAGAACAGACCCATTGTGGGGTTGAAAGGATTGCAAACAGTCATGTAAGGCTTGGGAGAAAATACTGGGGCTGTCAATGAACCCCTGGGGTAGTCTGGTCCATGTGTATTGCACTCCCCTGTAGGAGAATGCAAAAAGGTATTGGCAGTCAGGGTGAAGAGGGACTGAAAAGAAAGCAGAACATAGATCAATGACAGTAAAATGACTGGCAGACGGTGGAATCTGCATGAGGATGACAGCTGGATTCGGCACTACGGGGAATTGGCTCTCAACAACTTTGTTAAATCCCCTTAAGTCCTGGACTAATCTATAGCCCCTCCCCCCACTCTTCTTCACAGGGAAAATGGGACTATTTGCTGTACTGGCTGTACGAATTAAAATCCCTTGTTGTAACAGCCTCTCAATAACAGGATATACCCCTAGTTCCACCTCCGGTTTTAATGGATACTGTGGGATTTTTGGAGCTATCCTACCACTTTTTAGATTGACCATGACAGGGGCTACGTTTGCCATCAGTCCAGTGTCCTGTCCATCTCTGGTCCATAGGGAACCTGGTATTTCCAGCAACATCCCCTTTACTTGAGATGGACTTTGTTCTATAACAGGAGAGTGTAACATTAACCTTGGAGGGGTGTCCAATATGTCCTGTACCTCATGTGCAACCTTCTCGGGTATATCTAGGAACACACCATCTGAAGTACAGTATATGACACATCCCATTTTACATAACAAGTCTCTCCCTAGCAAGTTAGTAGGAGCCGCTGCAGCCAAGAGAAACGAATGCTTAGTATGCAGAGGCCCGATAGTAACTTCGGCGGGTTTAGTTAGAGGATAATGTAACACTTTTCCCGTCACCCCCATAGCTGGAATAGTTTTGCTGGTCACCTGTAGATTGAAAGGAGAGGTTATCACAGATCGGGCCGCCCCTGTATCTACAAGAAAAGTTTGTTTCCTGCCAGCTATGTCAACTATCATTGTTGGTTCTTCACTCTGACTCTCAGTTAACCTCACTGGCTGTAGACTACAGGTATGACCTGACCCCTAGCGCTGACTATTGATTTCCCGCGCAGCATTTGCTGCCGTAATATGCGCGGGTAGATGTGAGTCTTCTAGTCTATGTGAATCCTTTCTTGGAGGATATCTATGTGACCCACCCCTATGTGTATTGAGTCTTTCTTTATTACAATCTCTCCTGTAATGTCCTTCCTCGTTACAGTTGAAACACCTGATCACTTTAGGTTTCCTGTTATATGGGTTGTATGCTGGTGGTCGTGTATGCACCCCTTCTAGAGCCTGTATACTTACCGTCATTAACCTATCACTTTTCTCTTCCCTTTTTCTAAAAAGGTTCTTGTCATGCTCCACAGCAGACTCCCTAAGGGAGTCTACCGTGACGCCTCTCCAATTAGGTAATGTGGTTTGTACTCTCGTTTTTAAATTTTCCCTAAGGCCATCCATCAGTACCCCTACAGCTACCTCTCTGTGATGTGGGTCCTCACTTATGTTGGATATCCCAGTAAATCGTGCAATCGCTGTTATAGCTCTAGCAAAGTAATCTGAGGCAGTTTCACTATCTTTTTGTTTAATGGTGAAAATCTTACTCCAATTTACTACTACTGGAAAACAGATGGCTAAGTGTTTGACAATTTGTTCTATATTCCGTTGGTTAATCTCATCAGTCAGGGTGTCATCTTCCTCCAACAAACAATCTCCAATAAATTTTTGTATGTTAGTATTGGGAGGAAGACACGCCCTCAACACTACCCGCCAATCCTTACTGGTTGGTTCATGAGCATTCCCTAAGTCTTTAACAAATTTCTGACATTTAGCTAACTCTTTTCTAGGATCTGGGAATTCAGTCATAATGGAACGTAATTCTGATCTAGTCCAGGGACAATGCATTGTAACATTTCTTAAAGGAACTACACCATCCTTATCCGGTTTCCCATTGGGAACTGATATTGTGCGGACCGGGAACACACCCTCTGGTACACTAACTTCAGGGGACGCTACAGGATTTACAGGCCCTAGATTTAGAACACTTTCACTCCTAGTGATCACGCTACTCTCACCTATCTCAGCCATTTTCTCATACTTGCGCTGAGCCTCTAGTACATTAACAGCATGGGCAATGGCCGAAATCACAGTGGGTTCATCTTCGTTTTCAGATACACTTGATTGAAACTGATTTAAAACAGGGTACAACTTAGTAATTTTTCTATTTTCAGTTTTAACAACGGCTGTACTTACCCCTCCCGCCACATAAGGTGGCGGGGGCGCGCTTGCGCTGAGTTCGCCACGCTTCTCAATGGTTACATCCGCCTTGCGCGCGCTTTTCGCCATGCCTATTTCCGGTTTGTATTCGCTGCTCTGCCACGTGTTACCTTCCATTTGCCACAATTTTAAACAATCATTATGTCTATTTCTCTTTTTCGTTGACTTGATCAACCATATTTTATCTTTTACAGTATTCAGTACCTCTGCATTAAAACTCCCTATTGTTGGGAAAGGCCTATCACAAGCTTTGGTCATCCCGACCCACGTGTCACAATACACAGTTGCATATGCACCATACTTCTTACACATGAGAAACCTCGCTGAACCAATAGGGCCTTCCTTAGGCAGTACACTGACCATCTCTAGCGTATGCTTAGCACCCATGTTGAACAATATACCTTCTACCCGGAACACAGACACACCGCAATGCTCTGTTCCTTCCGGCCAAATGTGAAATACAGACACACCGCAATGCTCTGTTCTTTCCACCTAATAATTTCAACTCTGTTGCTATACTCACCGCTAGAGATCTATAATCCTCGGTGAACGTATTTCCTTTAGCCGCGTTCACTCGCTTTTCCCTAATACAGAAATATCACTGTGGGCCCCAAGGGCTATCAGCTCCTCGATACCCTGGCTAAACCACAAAATCTGCTGAGTTTATTATCGCTGGGAGCACAAAGTCGATACAATCAACCTGCCTTTCCAGTATAATTCCTCCTAGCTGCTTCACCAATTCGCACTAACGGTGCGACCGGATCGCACTGCCTACCAATACTAATTATTAGCAAACCTTGCGATCTATTGGTAGCGCTTTTGCGAAACTTCGTTTTCGCATTCGGTATACCTGCCCTGTATACCGTCCTTCAGTTGGGCAATCCGCCTCGTCAGACAGCAACTGAGCACCTCAACAATAAAACAGTGTATCTACGTTACAACATCACACACTATACACCTTTTCTGCGCAGAAAATCAAAGTTCCCAACAATAGTAATAATGTCTCAGAGGCTTTCACAAGTAATTATACTATGCATGTATAATAACTATCAAAACGATTGTTTAACCACGTGGCAAGTTTACCGGAAGTTCGCGTACGCACAGCAGGAAGTACACATACGCTAAACAATGCAATACCGTTAAAACGCACAATGACAGAAAAAAGAAACAGTTTTCTCTTTTGTCCCTAGGTTCTAGTTAGCGTGCCCTAGATAATGCAAAACGGACATTCGGTTTCACAACACAGAGTAAAATTCAGGTTTTGAACACCATGCGTTCTTACCCGTTTATGACGCGTCTCCACCCTTTGTTGAGGAACCGAAATCCGTTGGTCTTGCGTATCATCGGCAACGAAACCTCCAAAGCTCACGAGCCCCCAATTGTTATGTGCGTATTGTCGCTAACCAATAACGATTGTCGAACCTCGATTTGTGTTTCCAACGCACAAAGATTTATTCGCAATAAGTGGAAAAAAATATGCTCAAGTGAAGTAATAGTAAATACAGCCGTTACTTATCGCAGGCGCTCTGGATCCAGTGCAGTCATTCAATCCTGAAGTCTGGGGACAAGAAGTCTGCACTCTGGATCACAAGCTGCTGCTTATATACACAATCAAATACAGTAATACAATGAAGATGGTATGGCTTGCATCTATTGGTCCGGGTCTCAGGAATGTCCCAGGGGTCGTCAATCATTGGCTGGTTCATCCTTAGGAATCCAAAGGAGGGGGTCATCTCTGCAGGGGGTATGCTCTGCTCTTCCCGCCAGAATTCCTTAGTCTTAAGTAGTTCATAATTCCCTATCATTCATAACTTGCGTATGCACTCTGCGATTCCCTCGCAGAGTGCACCAAACAGTAGGATATGTAACAAGGTTCATTATGATACCACTCATGATGTTATTCCTTTAACCCGTTCTGTGTATTTCACTAATATGCATGTAACTCTGATATAACATATAAATACTACTATATTTCGACATAACTGACTATGTGTTGCAACTACCAATAATGTGTACTATTTTATAAGTATGCGTGTTTGTGCGAATGTATGGTAAAAGACCAATTACTGTTGCTGCCACGTGTAGTGGATGCGTACGCCCTTTCACGCCGTAGCGTGCCCTTGTACGTCATAGCGTACCGTACGCATCTTTTCAGACAAAGACAACCAAGTTTGCTAGACTTTAATTGAAATGACTTTATCCAATTTACTGACTTCGACAGAACCAAGAACAGGCAACGATACTAAGGACACAGGTGCCTTAAATAGTGAGTGGTGATTGATTCACCAATAGGATTAAAAGCAAGGTTTTAAGTTCAAGAGTCCTGCACATGCGCAATCCAGTCAAGATGGCGGACGGCTGCGGCTTAGGACAGGCGCCGGCAGGAATGAGAGAGAGCCACGTACCAGACCAGAGGCACTAACCATCCGGTGACAGTTCTCCCCCTTTTAAAGGTGGGCACAGAACACTTGAAACCGGGTTTGCCCGGATATTTGGAATAAAATTTCTTTAGAAGAGCTGGAGCATTGAGATCTTCTGCGCGGATCCAAGAGCGCTCCTCAGGGCCAAAACCCTTCCAATGCACCAGGAAGCGAAGGATTCCATGAGAGATTTTGGCATCCAGTATATGGGTAATCTCGAACTCCTCCTCTTGACGAGCTTGAACTAGGTGAGGTACTGAAGGAGGAACCGAGAATCGGTTGATGATGAGAGGCTTGAGTAATGAAACGTGGAAGGCATTGGAGATCCGAAGGTTCTTTGGTAATAATAACTTGAAACACACGGGATTAATCACTTGATAGATTGGCCTGCCTGACCAGTATCTATTACATTGGCTAACTTGGCCAGCATCTAATAGATTGGCCAGCATTTATTACATTGGCTAACTTGGCCAGCATCTATTACATTGGCCAACTTGACCAGCAACTATTAGATTGGCCAGCTTGGCCAGCATCTATTACATTGGCCAGCTTGGCCAGCATCTATTACATTGGGCAACTTGGCCAGCAACTATGGCAACTTGGCCAGCAACTATTACATTGGGCAACTTGGCCAGCAACTGTTAGATTGCCCAGCATCTATTACATTGGCTAACTTGGCAAGCATCTATTACATTGGCCAACTTGACCAGCAACTATTAGATTGGCCAGCTTGGCCAGCATCTATTACATTGGCCAGCTTGGCCAGCATCTATTACATTGGGCAACTTGGCCAGCAACTATGGCAACTTGGCCAGCAACTGTTAGATTGCCCAGCATCTATTACATTGGCTAACTTGGCAAGCATCTATTACATTGGCCAATTTGGCCAGCACTGATTGCCAAAGTAAACTTCAGTGTTTTAAACCCTTAGCTCCTCCCCAGCTCTAGCCTGATTAACCAGGGTCAAACCCATGTCTTCCTGTCACTGAGACTGACATATCCCCCTGCCTTAGATAAAGGTGATTAGAACAGATGCTCTTGGACTGTATGCAAGGCTTCATTACATCCATTCCTTTATTATTTATTTTTGCTACTTCTGCCAAACAAGATACTTCAAACAGCATATGGATTTACCTATCTCGCCTGTCTGAACTACATATTTATTTATTTTTACTGTTAAAACTAGATTGGTAGCTACTGCTTAATAGATGAAAGGATTTACACACCTCCCATGTTTAAAAATTGGGATGGTGGTTTTAAACCTTGCAGTTTAAATTCATTGATGTGTGGTTTGGCCTTTTAAAATAATATACAGTTTACAAACTGCCCCTCAAAGTGCTAAACACCTTGTGTTGTAGCAAAACCACCATTAATAATTCTGCATCCAGTGTTTATTTTGATTGTTACCTAGAACGTGTCAGTTTTTTTAGCTGAGCTAGCTGATCATCATACTAAAAAACTGAAACATTTTTCTACCTATAACTATACTGAATAAAATATTATATCTCACGTATTATGTATATGCTACGTTTGCATCAACATTTAAGTGGCTCCACTCATTATTTAAAAGTCTCACACTGCTCTGACACAGCTGATCCTTGCAGATTATCTTCTTTTATTAATGTCCTGCTCTGCAAAGGCATTTGTTTACTTCATTCGCAATACAAATTTTAATTAAGTGGGTTGCTATTAATGAGCTGAGTATGGAGATAGAATCAGCTTCATCTGCTTTTAGTTAATTGAAATATCTGTTCTCTAAGGAGTGGCATACAATTCTTAAAGAGAAAGCTGAACTTCAAGTTGACTTATACTAAGTAGTTATTGATAACAGCAAAATGTAGAAGCTACTATATATTGTCAAAATTGTAGTTATTTAGATCACTTTTCCAGGGGAAAGAGATAGTTATCATTCACCTCCTGGAAAATCGAGCAGTGAATAAACAATCAAGACTTGCCCCTCCTCCCAACCAGCCACACATTACATCAGTATTTTTTTTTTAAAAAAAAAATAATAAACAGTCCTCATCCCACCCAACAAACCCCAAAATTTAATTAATAGCATTCACATTTAATAAATATGCCTATTTTTCCCCATACAGCCCCAACATTAACTAGCACCCACAGTTAATAATTAGGCCTCCTTCACCCTAACCACCCCCTACTTTAAATTAATAGCATTCCCATTTATTATGTAGTACTATTTACCCCTACCACCCACTATATTAAGTTAATAGCAATCCCATTTAATAAAAATTGAAGAAGACATAGAATCAACAGCAGTGATTTCTTTTAAAAATAACGTTTGGTATAATTATACAATTGCAATAGTACACATATCAGAGAAAATTATCTCTAACAATAAAATGAAGCCACTAGGCTAGCATAACATATAACCAAAACTGGACCGAAAGTCTCTTGAGTTGGTGTAACTTGATATCAAAAATCTCCAAACATATTATCATCTATAAAAATGCAAGTGGTAAGCTATATATATATTGCATAGAGCCGGAACAAGCACAATAAATGTGTGGAAATATCCAACTGAATGTAAGGTATGAATAACATTTTTGGAAATGTGTTATGCTAGCCTAGCAGCTTTCGTTTTATTGTTAGAGATTATTTTATATGTGTACTATTGCAATTGTTTAATTATACCAAAATGTATTTTTAAGAGGAATACCTGCTGTTGATAATGTTGTTTTAAAGTTGAATAAATTGGTACTTTGTTAATATATGTAGGCTTTACGATGATTATTAATTCACTATTGTGACTGGTGAGATACATTCAGCACAGCCATTTTATTTTTATTTTTGCTACTGTTATTGGAAGTCTGCAATATCTCCCATCGGTTAGCAACTTTTTGTCCTCACAGATCCAATCTATATACTTACTTATTTATTGTTCATTTATATATAATTATTTAAGGCCCTGTCACTTAGCGCTAAAGCAGTGGTCTCTTCATTTAATAAAAATGCCTATTTCCCCCACCAGCCCCCAAATCAAATTAATAGTTTACAAATTTCCCCCAGATTTAATGGAGATTATTATTGCTAATAAAGACACCCTTGCCTTTTGAATATATTATTTTTTTTTTAATTATTATATTTAATTGCTAATTATATTTTAATATAGTATTTATGTACCATATATTTATGTACCACAAAGAAAATCCCTCCTTCGATCCAACCTCTAGCCCCCTGTTTTTTCCAGCCACAACCACACATTCTCTTCAGCCACCCCGCTCCCATTTTCTCAAGCCATCCACCCTGCTTTCTCAAGCCATCCCCCTCCCCTGTTCTCTATAGCTACCTCCCCTCCTTTCTCTATAGCCACCCCCCCTCCGTGCTCTCTAGCCTCCTTTTCCCCCTCCATTTTCTATAGCCCCCTCTTCCTCCCTCTGTTCTCTCTAGCTACCTCTCCCCCCTCCATTCTCTCTAGCCACCTCTTCCCCCCCTCATTTCTCTATAGCCTCCTCTCCCCCCTCCATTCCCTATAGACACCTCTCCCCCCTCCATTCTCTCAAGCCACTTCTTCCCCCTCATTTCTCTCTAGCCACCTCTTCCCCCCTACTTTCTCTCTAGCCTACTCTCCCCCCTCCATTCTCTATAGACACCACTCCCCCTTGTTCTCTCTAGCCACCTCTTCCCCCTCCATTCTCTATAGCCACCTCTTCCCCCCTCCTTTCTCTCTAACCACCTATCCCCCCTCCATTCTCTATAGACACCTCTCCCCCCTCCTTTCTCTCTAACCACCTCCACCCCTCATTTCTCCATAGCCACCTCTTCCCCCCTCCTTTCTCTCTAGCCTCCTCTCCCCCCTCAATTCTCTATAGACACCACTCCCCCCTTGTTCTCTCTAGCCACCTCTTCCCCCTCCATTCTCTATAGCCACCTCTTCCTCCCTCCTTTCTCTCTAACCACCTATCCCCCCTCCTTTCTCTATAGACACCTCTCCCCCTCCTTTCTCTCTAACCACCTCCACCCCTCATTTCTCCATAGCCACCTTTCCCCCCCTCCTTTCTCTCTAGCCTCCTCTCCCCCCTCCATTCACTATAGACACCTCTCCCCCCTTCTTCTCTCTAACCACCTCTTCCCCCTCCATTCTCTATAGCCAACTCTTCCCCCCTCCTTTCTCTCTAACCACCTATCCCCCCTCCATTCTTTATAGACACCTCTCCCCCCTCCTTTCTCTCTAACCACCTCCACCCCTCATTTCTCCATAGCCACCTCTTCCCCCCTCCTTTCTCTCTAGCCTCATCTCCCCCCTCAATTCTCTATAGACACATCTCCCCCCTTCTTCTCTCTAACCACCTCTTCCCCCTCCATTCTCTATAGCCACCTCTTCCCCCCTCCTTTCTCTCTAACCACCTATCCCCCCTCCTTTCTCTATAGACACCTCTCCCCCTTCTTTCTCTCTAACCACCTCCACCCCGCATTTCTCCATAGCCACCTCTACCCCCCTCCTTTCTCTCTAGCCTCCTCTCCCCCCTCCATTTACTATAGACACCTCTCCCCCTTCTTCTCTCTAACCACCTCTTCCCCCTCCATTCTCTATAGCCACCTCTTCCCCCCTCCTTTCTCTCTAACCACCTATCCCCCCTCCATTCTCTATAGACACCTCTCCCCCTTCTTCTCTCTAACCACCTCTTCCCGCTCCATTCTCTATAGCCACCTCCCCCCCTCCTTTCTCTCTAACCACCTCCACCCCTCATTTCTCCATAGCCACCTCTTCCCCCTTCTTTCTCTCTAGCTTCCTCTTCCCCCTCTATTCACTATAGACACCTCTCCCCCTTGTTCTCTCTAACCACCTCCACCCCTCATTTCTCTATAGCCACCTCTTCCCCCCTCCTTTCTCTCTAACCACCTGTCCCCCTTCCATTCTCTATAGCCATCTCTTCCCAGCTCAGTTCTCTTTAGCCACCTCTTCTCCTTCTATTTCCTCTATTCACCTCTTCTCCCTCCACTCTCTATAGCCACCTCTCACCCCTCTGTTCTTTATATACCCACCTCTGCAACTCTGTATATTTATCTTTCTATCTAATGCACAGTCAGTTTGAATGCCTTGATGATAGAAATAGAAGTTTAGGCTCTCCCTCCTGTTCTCTCTGAAGTCATTTAATTACCTTTTCTTTTTATTTTCTCTTCTTGTCTGCTTCTCTGTTTCTTCCTTCCTGCTTCTCTGCTTCTTGTTTCTTCTCTCCTTCTGCCTGGACCGTCTCGGCTTCTCTCCACTGACTACGTCGTGACCTCACGATGCTTCAAGGAGCTGGGAGTCATTTCCTCTGTCAGCAGTCCTGAAATATGGTGCTGCTCGGTACTAGCACCACATTTATATATACTTGGGGGCTGTAGCTTACACATTTAGCAGGCAGCAGTTGTGCCCCCCCAGGTTTGTGTCCTGGGCCGTCACACCGCCCGCTCCTTCTTCGTTAAAGCCCTGTAATTAGGCACTACATAATATGTTGATGCTATATAAATAAAGTAATTTAGCTACAATTTCATTCAGCTCTTTCAGTGTGGATCAATTAGACTCCAGAAAATGTTAAAGACGAGCGAGAGGAGACAGATCCCTTTGCATATCTCATTTCTCTGTCACAGTACTGGAGTGTATGGATCTTCAACTATAGTAAGTTGTTCTCTCCTAATGAGCATATTATGTGTACACATACTGTACATAAAAATGTAATAATATCTAGAAGTACAGTATATTTACCAATTTTACAATTTCTAATTCAACAAATTCAATATGTTGGAATTCTGAAGTCAAATAAAAATGTGTAGATCACCCATTTACTAAAGAGTGTACTGATGTATATGTTGTTAATTTTGATGCCTTTTCCAAGAAAAAAATCTGCCACTACGGACATAGTTGTCCCCTTTCCCTGAGCTTGTCTTGTATTAATTACAAGATCAGTGTTGTTAGAAAAGAGCAACTACATACATAATTTAAAAAATAGACGGCATGGCCTCCTTGCAAACTATACAACCAGCTGATTCACTCTCTACTCCCTTATTCAAAAAATCATTATGAAAAAAGCTTACTTTTCTTTTGTTGTACAGTATCGGCTCTGCTTTGCCACCAAATTAAATCTTATTTTTTTATTTGACACCCGCCTCATTGGAGGCCATGCTAGGTCGAGACTTCCATTCTACATTCTCAGTCATTCCTTATAGACATAGCTGTATTTAGTTCCAGGTCTGCAGCATTGCTTTGAGGAATGAATAGAAAATCGACAATGCCAAAGATTAGTGTCAAGATGCCAAGAAGTGCCATAGCTTTTCCTGCGCAGGAATATTATTCTGGCCTTATGTCAAAGTGATGGAAAAACTTTGTCACAGTCGTCTTTTTGCTGATCGGTATTGGGACCCTTGGTTCCAGCTGAGGCAGAAGTATAACTGAAACTGGGGGCCATGATTAAACCTCTGCTCATCTAGGGAATGCCGAGGTATACTCCGCAATCTGTCAGAAACCAGAGTAGCATTAGTAGAGTGGAAGGAGTCCTTGGACTGGGTCTGAGCCGGATACAGAACTAATATCCGCAGCTGTAGGAATATGGAATCATTCGTGGAGAGCTCAACCACAGAACCTGAACCCTGGCACATGGGGCAGGAACCCACTATTGGGAACTCAGAAGGATGCAACCCATGGAAACACTGAACAGAATTAGGTTAAAACTGGAAACTAGAACTCAGAATTGAAACCGGGAGTGGAGAACTCAGGATTGTGAGCTGGCTACAGGCCGCCAGTGGCAGATCCAGGGGGGAGGGGGGGGGGGGGCGATTGGGGCGATCGCCCCCCCCTAGCAGGGGCTTGCTGCCGACAGCTGCACACTGTGCAGGTCCATTCAGCAGTGACAGTGTGCTGCCCGGCTGCTCTGATTGTGTTTTAAACACAATCAGAGCAGCGGGACAGCACACTTTCACTGCTGAACGGACCTGCACATACTGTGCAGCCGCCGGCAGCCTTAGAACACAGAAAGGGGGCGGGGCCTAAATCCCCCCCCCCCCCTAAAATCGCCCCGGGTAGGGCAAATGTCTGGGTCCGCCCCTGCAGGCCGCACAGACCTGGAACCCACACACAGAGTTGCAAAACTGGAAATGAGCCCTCTGAGACTCAGAGCTAACCCCAGCTACAAGACTGATGATAACGGCAGAACACCAGGCTACTGTGGAATGGATGTGATGTAGGAAAAGCAGAAGTGGTTGGCAGTATGAAATGTAAATCTTTGGAGAAGATAGTAATCTCTTCAGCGGGCTGCTGAGAGATGCAGAGACACCAGTTACTTGAAGCACTTGCAAGAAAACAGGCAGTTGGTGTAAACTGAATACGTGCTAGGAAACAGGCACTTTGAAAAATGCAGAGTATGTCAGTAACAGTGCTGGAAACAACTGAAGCCTGGAGCTAGGGAACTATCCACAGAGAAGAAAGAAAGTTGTTCTGGCAATGACCTGGACCCATGAGCTGCTTTAAATAGGATGCCCTTGGTGCCAATTGGCTGCAAAGGTCACGTGAGCACAGTTGCTGGAATCTGGTTGGCCTGAGAAGATCACATGAAAGAATCCAATATGGCCGCACCCATGCAGCAGAACAGACAGGAACTGCTTGTTTACAAATGATGATACCAGTGCTCAGGAGAGGCCCGGATGGCCGTGAAATGACACCAAAGGACATGATAAGTGTGACTAAGATCCCAATGACAAACTCCAGATTGTTATGAGGAAAGAAATACTGTAGATATATCACCTTGTCCATGATGTGAGAAGAGACTGGGTATCTGGGATATTATAAGTTGATTCATCGCTTATACTGTGAAGACAGATGACCTCATTTATGAAGCCCATGTTGTACAGCCTAATATTCCTTGATTTTGCATCAGTATCTTTATTAAGGTGCATGCCTACTCTCCCCTCTTAGGTCCCAGGTAATGAAGGGGTATAGAGACTGGAAGCAACTACCAGTCCCGCTACCACCAGCAGGGAGGCTAAGCCACCCCTTTCATTTATATTACTAGTGGCCCATCATAGGTCCTCCACCAGAACAAGCTCCTCTGCAGGGATACAATTAGGGAATCACCTGAAGAAGAATCCCCGCTGCCGGTATATAGAGCTGCGTATCAACCAGCCAGGATGGAAGAACAAAACGAGCAATCTCTAGTATTGCGGTATTTCGCAGTAATAAAACATTTACGTGTTTCTACTGAAATGTTTGTTTA
The DNA here is from genome assembly GCF_038048845.1 of Mixophyes fleayi. Lineage (NCBI taxonomy): Eukaryota > Metazoa > Chordata > Amphibia > Anura > Limnodynastidae > Mixophyes > Mixophyes fleayi. The sequence goes on from NC_134404.1 coordinate 75,824,271, forward strand.
GTTTCTTTAGCCTAATTCGTGGCATGAGAGTGAGGAGTCACTTTTCTGTGGTTCAAACTATTTTTTACACTGAGCAAAGTGCACCAAAAAAATTGCTTCTACACTGAAGCACTACTGGAAGGAGCAAAATGTGCTCCACTAAAGTAATGGACAGGACCCGATCTCCAGCAGCTTATAGGAATTGCAAAAATCAAGTCCTGATAGAGTAAAATGGGCGGTGAGGCTCACTGCACAGCAAGGAACACCCCTGAATATACACCGCTCTACTAATATATCTTATTTCAATGGGTTTAATAATGTCAGGTTAATGGATGGGAGCAGACTGACTCTACCCAACCAGGTGACTTATCTTGGATTGTTGGGGTGGATTATCTCAACCATTTTTGTACAATCATTGCATGAGCTGAGCCACTTGGACTTGTTGAACAACTTAAAGGCTTCAGGAGAGTTTCCTCGAACTTCTGTAGATATGAGTCTCCTCGCTCCTGCTGAGACAGTGTTTTTTATACAGGCAATCTGTTGCCCATCATTATCATGCTCCGGCAGGAGCTAGAACAGCCAATTTGACCACAACAAGTGGTGGGAGTCCCATTGGAGTGGGTTGATAGCCATAAGTAAGTAACATTCAACTTTTTTGTGTAACTCCACCCAAATCTGTTGCAAGTATGAAAGAAGATAAGTCAAAATTGAGCATTTATTGGGGTACAATTAAGAAGGGTTTATTGGTAAGTATGAAAAGCAATATAATAGGGATATTGTAGGTTTGTGAGCAGAGCCGCATATTACTTTGTCTGTCTGTTAACACCTAGGGATACATTTCCTAAAAGTAGAGGTGCTGCCCATGATCAAATCAGATACTAGTTATCATTTATCTTGTAAATTTTTTACCTAGAATCTGATTATTTGCAATGGGCAATACATCCAATTTTCCTTTTCAGAAGTTATAGTAAATCTGTCCCCTAGTCTTGTTTTGTTATTGTCTTTGTCCTCAACTGTATAGCACTAAGGAGTATGCTTGCACTATATAAATATGAATAATAAATACATGGAGATGGGTGAGGTATTCCAATATAAATCACAGATTAGTAATGCAGGAAATTAAAGGGTTATCTAATTAGCTCTTTAGTATAATAGCTAGAATTTACTTATTCTGCTCTATTTCAAAGCTGTCACTAGCATGGCACTCTTCTCCTGTCCCCGTTCTTGTTGCTTGTCCCCCAGAAAAAATCCAAATGGACAATCTCTAGATGTGGATATATAAAGATCTTTCCCACCAGCCTTTTTTTTTAACAACTAGTTCAGGACTACCCAGAAATTTGCCTGCACGTTTACCCGATGCCAGACGTGCAATGGGCAGTAGGTGTCACACTCTTTTACTGTCGAACTCGAAAGCTTTAATATTGAGAATGGAAGAGTTTGCCACTTACAGCCACAGTTGAGGTTAACACAACCTGACTAACCCTACAATCGTGGCCACCCTCTTACAAGGCATACCCAGTGTGTGTATTTTTCTTGATGTGGTGCAACTACATAAGACCACGCAACTATGTGGTGCATTACTCAAAGCATTTAGGAGAACTCCCCCAACAAGCCATTTGTCAATCCATGGGTTGGGGGGGGGGGCAATGAGTTAATTTATGCTGCGATCAGACAAGAAGTTCCCCCCAAGATTTTTACCTCTTTATTTGACCAAACTCTTTTTTTTTAACAGCAAAATTTTTATTACATTTTTAAGGATTCAAGAAGGAGGGTACAGAGTGGGGAGCAGACATAACATTGTGTAGCTAACCAGAAATTCTTTGACACAATACAATACAATATACACTCTTCAGATCTAGCTGGACAGGGCAGTCAGGTTGTATTACAGCAGAGAGAAAAACTGATTAAGGTCCAGTGATGGATTCACTGATGCTGAGTCTGTGGGGCTAGACAGGTCGATAGGATGGATAAGCTTGGAGCCTCCGCCATCTGTAGAAAATACATTTGTATAAACATATATAAATAGTAGTAAAATAGAGCTGAATTTTGGGATCATTAAAACTATATATATATATATATATATATATATATATATATATATATATATATATAAAACTGCATACAAATATATTATGTCAGATTCTAAAGTTTGGAAAAACAATTTCAGGATAATCAATGAGCTAAGATAATAAACCTTTGCTTATAGTAGATTTATTATCACATAGATATATTGCTTGGACGGTAGATGTATTTACTCTTTAAATACATATGAGCCAATCGCATGCACATATGTAGGTTATTTGGCTGCTAACAAATTGACCCTAGTCTGTGTATGTATGTGTATGTTAGGGAATTTAGACTGTAAGCCCCAATGGGGCAGGGACTGATGTGGGTGAGTTCTCTGTACAGCGCTGCGGAATTAGTGGCGCTATATAAATAAATGGCAATAATAATAATATGTGATAAATGTGTACAAATATGTGATTGGACTGGATAGGTAATTTTGCCCTTTAGCTATGAGCCGACCAAATGTAAGCCTGATATAATATATTTGCAGACATATATGTGAGACATATAAGATATATCTATATAGATCTTAATACTTATATAGTACAGAGAATAAAGATAACTATATAAAGATTCTGCAACACCCTGGCATCATACCAACATGCATCTTCCCGATCTAAGACCATGAAATCTTCCACTTGTAGCAGTACTTTTTGGGCACTGGTACAGCTGGCGTTAATATTTCTGAATCTATAGCGGTGTCAGTTTCTAGCAATACATATTCAACAGCCTCTTTACCTGACCTTGATGCCAAAGGTTAAAACCATATACAGGCAAATGACATTACAAAACTTATTTGATATCTTCTTTATGTTTGTGTTAATTGTACTGCACTGTGAAGTAAAATATCCTAACGATTATGCTCTGGAAAACCAAACCTAATCTGTGGGTGCAAGATCCTTCTTGAATTAAATGATTGAAGCAAGTACATCTATTAATACTGTTACTATGCTTTTGTTTCTCTATTCCATATGTCAGTGGAGGATGTATATGATGGAATAGATCGCAAGGCATCTTAAATCTGATTTGCCACCTGCCACGATGTTCAGACATGCATGCCTAATTAATCTAATTAGTCCACACACATATTAAGTGTAAATTTCCAGCCTGTCATCATGAAATAAAGTGTTTTTGTTTGTACTCCACCTAATAATGAATTTGTATTTGTTTCTGGTGATTGTTACAAAGTGATCTGGAGAGGCTGTACTCCTGTAATAAAACACATAGATATATCTGTACCCTTCATCTCCTCTCCCAGCAATTCATTAATATCCTGTTGATTAGCTAATTGCTTAAGGGAATTTGGTGACACTCGGGGGTAGAAAAAAGTTTAACTGCCGCGACAGTCCTTAGCTGAGTAACAAGATCCTATATTATTTTGATCTCCAGATGTAGTGTAGATGATTTGACACCAGATAAAATACAGGATGAAAGCTGATTTGCACTCGATAGGTTACGTGTTCCATATCAAAGCCTAATGTAGCAATCAGACATACTGACAATATAATAATAGTAGCAGTAACAATATCTTCAGTCTGAGCCTTATCTGACGGTCATTTCTCTGAAAGGGGATGGAGCAGTACTGTATATAATGAGATACCACTTGTAACATACATTTTGGACATAATGTCTACATACTATAAAATTCTTTTACACCCCTATCCTGATGGTACCTTTCAATAATGAGATCCTACAGGAACAGCTGACCTTAATTTGGGGTTAATCACAGTCACTTTTATCGCTGGCAGGTGTATGTTAATTACCTTTGAATGTGATTGGTTAACGCTGAACACAGCTAGAGCCCCATTATAAAGCGGTGCACACTTTAATGCAACACATTTAGGTATTGTACTTACATATTGTATGTTTTATCTTTTCACTTTTTTTTGTTTTTCACTTCTAATTTGTTGCTATCAAGGTCACATTAAGGGTAGAAAAAGTCCTGACAGGATTTACCTTGATTTCAGGTCTTATGTCACAAACACCTGCAATATCAATAAGGAGTATAGACTTTCATATCCACTACACTTAGGAGGTGTACTGAGAGTACCTGAGGTCTTGTGTAAAGATATATTATGATGACACTAGTAGCACTATCTAGCCGCTTCTGATTGTCTGATTGTGTATTGACCCCTCCAGCTTACTGTACTGTACTCACTAGTGTTACAGCTATGTTATATCAAATCATGGCCATCTATTTGCATTTTGTTTGATTGGGCACTTTGACTGCCGCAGGAAAGAAGATTCCTATTTGAAAGCTGTTTTTTTGTATTTCATTGCATTTTACATGTATTAATAATACTGTCATGACACTATTTTCTCTTACATATGTGACACTTCGTTACATTATATTGTGTACGAATTAGAGATGCTCAGGCTCGGTTCTTCGAGAACCGAACACATCCGAACTTAGGGGATCCGAGTACCGAGCCGACTACCGAGCGCCCTCGGAATTGAAAACGAGGCAAAACGTCATTGTGATGTCGTCGGATCTCGGATCTCGCAAGTTTTGAATTTCTTTTTAAGATCCAACATAGCGAGTAGGACAGACCCCCATTTTTCTTTTCTGCCACTGCTGTGTGTCAATGTGTCCTAGATGTGCTAGGAACTGCTGTGTGTTTGTGTCATTGCTCTGTCGCTTACCATCCAGCCAGGTCGCTGCGTTATTTGTCCGAAAGTGTATGAAAATAATATTGTGACCTGTGAGGTGGTCAAAATTGACTGCAAATGACTTGAAATTAGTGTTATTGAGGTTAATAATAATGTAGGAACAGAAATAGAGCAAAATTATGTGATTTTAGCATATTTTAGGATTTTTACTAAAGAATCCAAAACCAAAACCAAACCACGCAAGGGCAGTTTTGACAAAACCAAAATCAAAACACAAAGCTAATCCAGATGCAAAACCACTTCACGGGGGTCAGTGAGCATCTCTAGTACGAATATGGTATTGTGACCTTTACAACAATGGCTGTAGGGAGTAGGTATATGTATTTGTACGCCTGATATAGAAATACTTCTGTAGTTTCAGCTCTTGAGATGTGTGGTTCAACATAAGTCTGTCATTTATGAGACAGAATTTTTGTATCTTGGAGTCGCAAAATGAGGCCCAATATGTGTATGCATGTGCACAAATATTATGCAAATATTGCACCCCCATTTTTTCAATTGCAGTAACTTGAGTCCAATGAATTATTTGTCTTAAAATATTTTTAAAACGTTGATTCATTTATCTGCTGTATTTGGAAAATATTTAGGTTAAATGAGAGCAGACTTTTATGTATTTGGTAAAGTGGGTCATATTAGATAGTATGTCTATGTTAATCTGGTATTAGAGCAAAAGTACATGTATGTGTCAATAGTGGGCCTGAATAATACATACGATAGTCTAAGTCATACTTGCCGACTTTTATATAGCGAAGTCCAGGTGATCCTGGACAAGTGGCGTGACTGGTGGGTAGGAGGGGGCGTGGTGCAGTCAATCGCTGCATTTTGGCCCTGCCCCCTGGATGGGTCCACCAGTTTGTTACGGAGGGGGGGGGGAGGAAATGACGCGATTCACTGCGAATCCTGTCATTTTGGCTAGCAAATTGCAGTATTGTCTGCTCTCCCATGAGTCCGGGAGACCTACCCGGATTTCGGGAGTCTTCCGGACATTCCGGGAGAGTTGGCAAGTATGGTTTATGTATGTGTCTAGGGAATGATAATGTCAAGTATCTGAACTGGAGATTGCCTTGTGATTGCTGTGTGTGATGAACCTGTGCCACCGTATGACTGACTATTGGGTTGAATCTCACTCAACACAAAAGCACATAAATTTTTATTTTACTGTTAGTGTAATTGAGATGCCTGGGAAACTGAAATACTGGAGCCACAGAAAGTGAAACAGATATTTATTTAAGTAAAACATTTTGTTAATTTGTTAAACTTGAGATTTTTTACATGCATAGAGAATAAATTGACAGGCGATCTGGTTATAGTATGGGTTAGGCCTTTAAACATAAAAAGGGACTGGTGTGAGTTCTCTGTACAGCGCTGCAGAATAAGTGGCGCTATATAAATAGCGGATGATGATGATAAAACAAAAAACAAAATCTGCAAGTATAGTATATTTATGATTTGATGTAGAGTTGGACCCAATTTATGTAACAAAAACGCAGACATAAAATGCGTCCAAAAAAGATGCATTAACTTGTATATGAAGAACTGCACATATCTGGAAGATGCGATTCAACATTCCATGTTAAATACATGTACTGCATGAAGATACGTTTCACGTCACGCATCATCATGAGGTAGAGATGGCTGTAATGATAAATTTGATAATGATGATTGATTGGCATTTTAATAAATGTGTAAATGAAAATACATAAAACACAAAAACTTCCTAGTGAAGTGGGCAGAATTAAATCCAAAATTCTGGCCCCGTGGGGTGGGGCCAAAACGACACAATTTTCTGAGCCCCCGCCACTCACACGCCCACCTCCAACCGCAGCGCTCCCGAACGCCCACTGCCACAAGTTGGCACGTATGCATATACCACAGCTACCCTGACCTGCTCGCACTGGGGGTGGTGCTACTGATTTTCAAGGGACCATTACTCCTGATGCCTCCCCTGGTGTGCTGTTCACATGGTACCTATTAAGTGTGGCACTGGTCAAAAGACATGTCGAATTTCCTTAGTGCCACTCCTGTAATAGAAGGTGCAGCGTGAATGCATACACAGAGTTATGTATTAAAATGCCTAGGTTCCATCCATAAGCCCAAAATGTGTTTTTCTTTTTCTATTGCAAAGTAATATTATTATTATTGTCATCTATTTATATAATGCATGCTCTGCAGCGCTTTACAATTGGAATATCTGCTGCCCTACATAGCTGTGTGGGGAAAGGGGTTATGGTGACACTAATAAAACATGCACAATGGTATTGCTAACTCAGTCACCGGAAAGCGTTAAAAAGCAGAGCTTTTCCTCATGGGAGAATGATCCTGCATGTGTATGTGCTGCACTTAATCACACACCAAGAGGTGCTTGGTGAATGCTGGATAATATTCACTAACAGCAGTGTCTGCACCTTTGTGACACAGAGGAAGGAAAACATAAGTGTGTGTTTCAGATCACAAATACAGTTTGCTAATCATCTCTCTACCCACACAACGTCTGCCATTGGCCTTGTACTCTGTCTTGATATCAAAGTGTCATATATTTAAGGCAGTGTGGGATTTATGTCTTCATTCGGATTGCAGAGATTTCCTATCCCTCTGACAGGCTGTTTACTACCCTTTATCTTACACATCTCCATCTCCTACACAATGCATGAGGTTAATTAGGTAAAGGAAGTTGAAGAACGGTGCCTCAAATCAATTGAATGTGAAAATTCAAGGAGAAATTCACTTTCTCAGTATGTTGTGTTCAGTTATCTCATCAGACGCAACATCAACATAATGCTTCACAGTAGCAATAGCACAATAATATGGGGCCTATTTATTAATGACTGCATTCCCCCCCATTAATTATCATCCTTTTATCCCAATGATAAGGAATGATATAACGAGGCCATTTATTAAAATATCATATCATGACAGAGCATCCGATAAGAGGCTGTCCCAGCGATGACTATATTTCAGCACTAACTCCGGAGTCAAGCGCGGGCTGGGATATATCAGCCCGGGGGGCGCACAGGCGGCCGCATCACATGAAACGCGATGCGGCCGCTTCCACTGACGCGGCCGCATCCCGTGTCATGGGATGCGGCCGCAGGTCAAAATCATTAGATTTTGCAATCGAGGAGCTGCCGGCCGGCCTTCTGGCCGGCCCTAACACCGCTGGAACAGAGCGGCCCGGGAGACCGATGCCCCCTGCCACCCGGGCCAGCCTGCCCCTGTCCGGAGTTGTCATGCTTCAAAGTAAGTAACAGCTATGGAGCCCGGGATATGATAAAGAATATAGGTGTCTATTGATCAAAATACAGATAAATAGTACAAATGCTGAAACTGCACAGGAATATCTGAGATGACTGGATGTTGGTTGCAAGGGATACTGCAGATGCAGGTGGAATGGTTAGATGATGAGAGAACCAGAGTAGTGATGTGAAATCCGAGAGCACAGAAGAACCAGGAGACAAACCAAAGAGGAAGGCAACAAAACAACAATGACCAGCACAGAAGAGGGAGAGAGGCAGGTATAAATAGGGAACACCCAGGTGCAGGAGATAATTAGTGACACAGGTTAACTCCTAGTAATAACAAAGGAAAAAGGCACAATAGCAGCACCTCTGGTGAACAGAGGTACTGCCAAATAAACATAATATAATATAAGTTCAAAGTCCAGAAGGCAGAAGCTGCCAATGCAAAGCAGCATGCAATGTAGAGGACTGCAGGCAGATCCTGAAAGGAGTCTTTAATGCCCATATGAGACCTTAGGTCCGGGTAAATCTCCCGGACTCCAGGGGAGCAGGCAATTCTCCCGCATCCTGCCCACTTTGCGCGTCAAAGACATGATTCACGGGGGAACCACATTATTCTATCCTGCCCCCAGAATGCCAACTTCATCATGATGGCTGGGCCAAAATGACACTAACAGCCTGCCAGACCCCTCCCGCCCTCCCACCATGCCCCCTACGGGGTCTCCTGGAAGAAAAAAATTAAAAGTAGGCAAGTATATGGTGTTAGACTTTTGTTAAATAGCTATAATACAAAAAATGCCTAAACCTGCGGAAAAAGTTGTTTCCATATGGTTATAAAACAATTCTAACAATAATAGTATAGAATGTAAATCAGGGTATCAGCACACACATAATAATATAATATCAATGATAGAGGCATATGTGTCCTACATGAACATTTTCTATGTTTACCCTTCTTTCTAGCCTGATTAAGTTCATAGATAATATGGATCATATTATATTGCTTGTTTAGTACAGCTTTTCATTGTAGTATTATGTATATGTTATAGAGGTATGCAACTTTATTTGTAAGTTACAAGTCACAGCATACCTTGTCAGGGTAGCATGGTGGCGTAGTGGTTAGCACTTATGCCTTACAGCACTGGGGTCATGAGTTCAATTCCTGACCATGGCCATACCTTTGTCGAGTTTGTATGTTCTCCCCATGTTTGCGTGGGTTTCCTCCGGGTGCTCTGGTTTCCTCCCACACTCTAAAAACATACTGGTAGGTTAATTGGCTGCTAACAAAATTGACCCTAGTCTGTCTGTCTCTGTATATGTGTGTGTGTATGTTAGGGAATTTAGACTGTAAGCCCCAATGGGGCAGGGACGGATGTGAGTGAGTTCTCTGTACAGTGCTGCGGAGTTAGTGGCACTATATAAATAAATGATGATGATGATAATGGTTTTTAATTTAATGTATACCTATAACCATTCAGGTTTCTAGTGAAAATTCGGACCCTACTCTAGTGATAGGGATAATTACTGGAATCCTGGTGTCAGGACATTGAAAGTCCGAGGATTCCTGCACTTGGGGGAAGCCGGAGCATTATGTCACTGGGGGAAGAGATGTTGTTTTTTACTTATAGGTAATGTTGACCACAGACTGTTGTATAGTGCTTACACTTTATAACGTCACCTTAAACCATAGATCAAACCTGGTGTTATAACAAGGGCAGAGTTCTAAAGAGGGAAAATATAATGGAAATCATACATTCCCATGCATTGAGGGTAGAGAATACACATGGAGATAAGCAAAGGCTGATTATGTGGTTACTGTGATGTTTGATAATAAGCCCATGAACATGGATCGGATAAGTTTTGGGCATGTTGATAAATACTTCCAGATATGATCGCTATACATAGGTGCTTGCTGTCATCTTCCCACCACAATACAGGTCCCCGGTTACATCAGACGTGAAGCACCTGGACCGGCCTGTGTGTGTATGGCTTTGTGAAGGGAGGGGGTATAAAGAGGTAGTACTTAGTTATTGATAATGTGCAACTGAGCATTAATAGCATGGAGTTTTCTTACATCGTTGTTTTCCATCTTGTAGATTAGCACACATAATATGTAAGTACATAAATTCCACAACGCCTGCAAGGATTCCACGCTAATCACTGCGTTATTCATTTACATTAGTGCACTTTAATTTATATGAAAACACCAGTAAAGAATATTATTATTGATAACTGTAAAAAACAATAAGTCCTATTGGCTAGTGGCTGCATCGTTTAAGGAAGAGGACCACGCAAAGCTCCAGAAGACCACTCTGAAATACCAGCCGCTTGGAAATAGGATGAATACAAATGTAAGCAAGGTTAGTAATATAAGGCAACTTTATTATTTAGTAGGTACTGTGCAGACAAGTTATTAAGTGACTTCATATATTTATATATAATATTATACTAAACTCTGTACCTTATGCTGAAATATTATGGAACTATGAAAAACGTTTGCTTAACAAACAAGCATATTGGGAACTGTATTTGTAGAGTTGGGTTATACATCAGGAATTTTGCATATCACGCAGTATATACTGCAACTGTTTTTTCTCTCCTACAATTGTTTTTCATACTAAACTTATATCATTTCTTTCATTATATACAACGGCATACATACACATTTGAGAGAACAATAGTCAGCAAAGGCTAAGCAGAATAAGATTGTAGAATCTATTAATATCAATTGTCTGTATGTGTGTGTGTGTGCGTGTGTGTGTGTATGTTAGGAAATTTAGACTGTTAGCTACAATGGGGCAGGGACTGATGTGAGTGAGTTCTCTGTTCAGCGTTGCGGAATTAGTGGCGCTATATATAAATTTATGGTGATGATGATGAATTGTATTCTCCTATTCTGTGAATTTCACATTCTTGTTCTAAGAGTGACAGTGAAGTCTACTTCCTCCTTTTGCTGGTTGAGACTCATTGTAAAATAATCTACTACATTTTTAACACTTACAGTAAGAATTTGGCATGTTGAAGTCAGTAATGGTCACTTAGATGGCAGGTCTGGTGTTTTATTGAGTCTGGTGGTCTGGCTATGACATGTCAGTACATGTGGGACAGACTCTGTATTACTGTCAAGCTGCGTCTGCTGGGAGCTGTAACTGCTCATGTCTTGTAATTGATTGCTTAGGGGCACAATGGTTATTACAGCTATGGACAGTGTGAAAGTCACAGTCCTGTGCTAGATCCAGGAAGAGCCTCGATGTGTTGGTCAAATCAGACCAAGATCTTGGGACAGACAACTAGAATAATGCATTGACAATTAAAACCTAAGGAACGCCAAGTGGACGATATGAAAAGTTATGTATGTCATCGTGGTTTATAGTAAAACCCAGGGATAACAGGTGAGTTTTATACCGTTCAAAAACATATAATAATATACACTTTTGTTTATCAAAAATCGCATTCATTATTGCATTTCCATGTTTTAAAAATTTGTTTATGCTTTTTTTAAATGCGAGCGAATGTTAACTGTCTGGACTATTTTTTTTTCAAAAAAATTAAAGAACAAAATACACCTTTGCGCTGGGACACATAATGGTTAGTTCACACCGGGTTTTGTTTAGGGCCATTTTACCTGCATCTTTCATCCTTTTTTTCTATTAATAAAATGAAAACACAAACAAACAGATAATGTATCCTATGATGAATGCAATAACAACACACACAGAGGGCCTGTTCAGACATATGTCCATTTGCGTAGCGTATCTTATGGCAAATAGCTCTGCGCATTCTCAGAAACGGACTTTACGCCAATGAACGCAATTACCTGCAATTCATGTCTGAACGTGAATGACACGTCGGCCTCATCTTAAGGGGCGGAACGGGGTGAGAAGGGGCAGACTAACATAAAATACAGTAAGGGCTTGCCGAGGGCTTCCCTTCGCAGATGAGTCCGATTCAAGTCCGGGTTTCTCGTAAGTACGATTGGTTTCCGCTATATCATTTGCACCAGCTACAGGGCAGGTGTAAGTGCCGACTGATAGTGATGACTGACACGGCATAGTCTCTTTTATTTAACTATACATATGCATGCCACTAGATAGCACAGAACATGGGTATGCTAGTGAGATTGCATTAAAAGTATTTTTATGTATTTAATGTTAAAAATGTTTTAGAATTTTTTTTTTTTAAATCCATATTTTAAAATAATGAATATACTATTAAGATAATACTATTAAGAGTTGATCATTTATTTTATAATATAATTTATTGCAGGCATTGTGATGTGACCTCATGTTGCACATAAACTTGTGCGTATACTGCAGGTCTGTTCCGTCTGTCTTGAGATCCGCTTCAATTTGAACACGGTCGGACCTATGCTCAAGTTATGTGTTCTTTTTTTAAAACTCAACTCGCATGCCGAATTTTGTCCGAATATGAATCAGGCCCAGAATGTTTTATTGTTTTATCTAGTTATTTATTTTTTTTGTCTGTTGAAAAACACACAGCTTATTACATTTGTCACACTTTTTTTTAACGTTGAGTAGAGTACAAATGTAAAAAGGCATAATATGCATTTCAAACTGTTTTTAAAATGTGGTTTAACATGTGGTTTACATGCAAAATACAAGCAGGTTTAAAAACTGCAAACAAAATCATTAAAATACAACATGTTTTACAAAACGCAATAAAACACAATGTTTTTTAATAAGACATATAACCAACAGATCAAAAAAAAATATACAGTTTGTGATGGTAAGAAAACACCTATGTGCACGTACTATAATGTGTATAATTTTCAGAACCCACCAATATCCATTCTTGACATCTCACAGTAACAACACTTCCTGTGAATGGTATTCATACTCTGCATGTACTATAGCTCAATGGCCCAGACTCTCACCTCTAATTGTCCCTAGTTTCCAGTTTTGTCTTTGTGGGCTGAGAAAGACTGTGAACCATTCATTTGCAATAGTGAATAATGAGATGATGTACTGAGCTGGTCGATACACACAAGAATGCCAACAACTTTCTATAGATGACAGTGGCAATATGAATTAACACTATTTGCTCCATACCTGCCTACTCTCCTGGAATTCCCGGGAGGCTCCCGAATTTTGGGGAGTAGGCAAAACTCCTGAAATTTGGCGAAATTCACGTCAGTGAATGGAGAGGACGGGGCTTAATCGCGTCATTAAGCTCCGCTTTTCTATAGTGGGGGCGGGGCTATGGTGACGCAAAATGTCACCACGCCCTTCTCCTAGCCCATGTCACAACATGACTTCTCCTCCGGATCTACCGGGGGAGAAATCTTAAGAGTGGGCATGTATGATTTGCTCTCAGGACTGGAATTCAGATGGACCTATTACCTACAGCAGACCTGTGCCTTTCTGGGTGTTGTGAAACTACGTGCCCCCCAGCCGATAGCTGGCAGAGTATGTTGGAACTTGTAGTTCCACAAGTCACGTCTGACCTACAGAGTGGAGGCAGTCATTTTGTGGGCTACATCAATATTCAGTCTGTCATTTCAGGCATTTCAGCCTGTGATTGGTTCCCTTTAATAATACAAAGAACAATAGCAGGAAACTAATGTTAAACTCAATGTAGATACTCTGTAGAATCTATGGAAGTTTTGGGTACAACCAGATAGACTATTTTATAACAATTCCCAAATAAATAATATGCATAATAACAATAATAATAATAATATATTAGTGTAAATCAGGTTGCACTCTACGAATTAAATTATTACTATAAATCCGACTAACAAATCGGAACTATTAACCATTAAGAACTACTAACATAATGATTATTATTTGTCTCATAGCAATCACTAAAGGTTTGGATATAAAATAAATTGTGATTTTGTCTTATTTCAAAGTGTGGTTCTTCATAGAGATACAGAAAGTACATAACGAGACTCCGGACACCCAGAGCATTTCTAGGCCATGTGGTTCCAAAAGTAAACATTCCAAATGCTCCATCCTCCACTATAAAGTATTATACGAAGTAAAGCCATCAAAACAGATTGACACTGATAAAAAATCTCCAGAATCAGCTGCGCAATCATTCTGCTAACCTCAAGGGCCCAAAGCCTCGCCTCTAATTGTACCTATACTTGGGTTACCTGTTCTGCTATGGAAATTAGAGCATACTTGCCAACTTTTTTGTGATTACCTTCCGGGAGCTGCCGTGGGGGAGGTGCGGGGCGGGGCTCCGAAATCGCATCATTTTGGACCCGCCCCCCCGTGATGCAATGGCGCAAACGCGGCATTTTACAATGGGGCGGGGCCAAATACAGCGATTCCCGGAGAATCGCTGTATTTTGGCCCTAATTCTGCAGATGCGGGAGATTGCCATATTCTCCCGCGAGTCCGTGAAACTCACCCGAAATGCGTGAGTCTCCCGGAATTTCCGGGAGAGTTGGCAAGTATGAATTTGAGGTGGAATATTTATTGAATATAAATAGCCCTGGCCTTGTCATGTGGAAAATACACTTTCTCTGTCACAATATACACTTTCTCTGCCACAATATACACTTTCTCTGTCATAATATACACTCTCTGTCACAATATATATTTTCTCTGTCACAAGATACACTTTATCTGTCACAATATACACTTTTCTGTCACAATATACACTTTCCCTGTCACAATATACACTTTCTCTGTCACAATATACACTCTCTGTCACAATATATGCTCTCTGTCACAATATACACTTTCTCTGTCAGGTGGCTGAGAGGCTCTCTCTGTTTGTTTCTGTTTTACATTTCATGGCTTCCTAGGCTTCCCTCAGTGGGGCAGCCGTCTGTCTCTCTATTATTCCTTGTGTAACCATGGCATAGTGCCTGAGAAGTGGGAGTAGACGTAGGAGGAAATACCAGATCTGTGTGTCATTCTGCCACTCTGACTTCTGTTAACTGGCATTTTTTTTCTTCCGTGTGGGGTTGTGGACTCTATGTTGCAGCAGACGCAGGTAGACATGTCCCAAGATGGCACACTGAGGAGATGTGTGTGACTCAGTGACAGAATTCCCTGCCCACCACCACGCATAACGCAAATGTTCTGAAAAACAACTCTGACATTTCCTTGCTATTCTTTTTACTTGTCTTTATTTGTGTATGTTTAATCGCCTCACACAAATATTACCTGCAAAACCGGGCCAAACATACACCCTGGGATTTGTTGTAATGCTCTTTATTACAACGAAGCCCCCTTTCAAGCCACATACTTCATAGTTGCCAGGACCACTTCACTGTTGTTCACAGGGATTCTATATTTCTCAACATGAGCTGACAGCGTGGTATCAGTTTAATACAATTGTACTATATGTCAATACTCCCATTGAAGTTTGATTAACACTGTCTACAGAACAAAGAGTTGCACAAGAGGAGTGTATTGTGTGGATAGTCAGGGACTTTGTCAAGGACATTCTGGATCTCTTCCTAGAAACTGTAGATGACTGTCAGCTGTGATACTACAGACTATTCGTTAGGTATATGGCTTACTGTAATCATGATGCATATGAGGCACCGTTTAAAAGTTTGAATTTTTTCAGTATTGATTTATCACCACAAAACAGAAGGAAAAGACACTTTCAAGATCTGTGATTAACACCTTATATATAGAGATGTTCACTGACCCCCGTGTTCTGATTTTGGTTTTGGTTTTGGATCTGGATAACCTTCGTGTTCTGGTTTTGGTTTTGGCAAAACCTCCCTTGCGTGCTTTGGTTTTGGATCCCTATTTTTTACTAAAATCCCTATTTTTTTTTGCTAAAATCACATAATTTTGAGTTTTTTACCCCTACATTATTATTATTAACCTCAACACAAATTTCAAGTTATTTGCAGTCAATTTTGACCACCTCACAGGTCACAATATTATTTTCATACACTTTCAAACAAAAACTGCAGTGACCTGACTGGATGCTAAGCGACAGAGCAATGACACAAACTCACGGCAGTTCATAGCACATCTAGGAAACATTTCTACACAGCAGTGGCAGAAAAGAAAAGTGGTGCAAGATGGAATTGTCCTTGGGCCTTCCCTCCCACCCATATGTAAGATATTGAAAAGGACATGTACAGTTTAACAAATCAAGCACTCCAGCGATAAGCAGTGCCACTTTTAAGGCTAAAGTGCTTAGTTTGTTTGAGCCCTCACAAAACAAGTTAACAATGGGCTTAAGGTACCTAAGGTAACTCCTGTTAATGAACTTTACTGTGGCAAGGTGTTGTTGTCACCATCCTCAGCCTCATTCTCACCCTCATCAGTTTATACATCATCCTCATACATTATTAATTCATCACAGCTGGAATCCACCATTATAGAAGTCTCATTATTTTGATGTAATTGGCGGGACAGGCCTTTTACGTATAAATTGAAGTTCATTTTTAAGAACATCATGTTTTACACATTTTGAGGAAGTAGCCTCCTACGCCAATCACTGACAAGGTTCCCGGTTGTCTGAAAACCTAAGCAAACAGTGCTGTTAATGAACTCTACTGTGGTAAGTCATGCACCAGTGGAAGCAGTTCTTGCCAGTGATAAGAAGGCCATTGTCATGCCTGGGCATAAGACCAAAAAATCCACTTTTATGTGTGGAATTATTTTTACACAATTCCTGACAACAGTTGTCTAGCCATTTGTAGCATTGTAAAGCCACAGTCAGTAGAGGGACCTTAAACATCTAGGAACCTCATCCATGTTATGCCATTTAAAGCGAGTTCATGGAAAGCTTTTGTGAAAATCAGAAACTTATGCTAGAAAATAATAGCAAACAGTCCAGCATCAGCTAACTCCCTTCTCTCAGCTAGATCCCAGCACCTGCAATCCACACCCACAACACCTTCATTATCAATATCCTCACAAGTGATCGGAGTTAGTCCTGCATCCAAGTTAGGCTAGATGACTCCTCCCCATCCAGAACTCCTCAGAAGAATCCTTGAGTATTAGGCCCACTGCTGCTGCTCCTGCTGCTGGGGGTGGGGGTGGATCTTCAACCCAGAAGCAGACCAAGAAGAAGACGACTGTTAAACAATCCTTTGCAAGAGGAAGAAAGTAAGAAAACTGTCACCCAGTCGCAAAGCGGATCACAAACACCAAATCTTGAAGGCGGGAGTGAGAAGTGGTTATCACAGATGAGACAAGGCGTAGGTCAGAGGTAATACCGCTGACAACCTGTTTGAAAAACTAAGGGATGTCATTGCAACATGGCTTATCCTGCTTGGACTCTTCTGAGGGTATGTGATTTCTGATAACGCCACCAATATTGTTAGAACATTACAGCAGGGGGAGCTCCATCACATTCCCTGTTTTGCTCACACAATCAACTTGGTGGTACAGAACTTTTTAAAAAATGACAATGACATGCAGGAGATGCTGTCTGTGTCCCGAAATATTTAAGGTCATTTTCGGGATTCTGCAACAGTATGCAGGAGAATGCAGCAGCTGCAAGAAGAATAGAATTTAGGGGGAATGTACTTTAGTCCAGCGCAGTGGAGAATATTTTCCGTGTTGTGCAAGGTGCTGAAACCACTCAAAGTATTCACCTGTGAAGAGAGTGCAAACACTTAACTTGAGTCAAGTGATTCCCCTAATTAGACCTCTTGAAAAGCAGCAAGAGAAATTGAAGGAGGAAATGAAACAAAGCAATTCCTAATTATGTTGGAATTGTAGATTAAGTACTTTATTCGCTTCGCCAGGATCCAAGAGTTATCAACATCTTGAAATTGGATCATTACATTTTAGTAACTGTGCTTGATCCTAGGTTTAAGAGCTATGTTTTCTCTTTCTTTCCAATTGACCCAGATCTCAAGAGATGAAATGAGCTACTGGTCAGCAAGCTAACAGCTCAAGTGGTACATGACACAATGACGTCTCCTCCTTCAGTTTCTTTGGAAACTGCTACTAGGAAAAAGCTTAGCTTTCACCAGACACCCAGGGTTGATGTAGATGAGTCTGTACAACATTTTGACATTTGGTCTGGTCTAAAAGAATTGCCCAAAAATCGTGACAGCTGTTCCGTAAAATGAACTACAAATTCCACAAGGAAGGCTATTACAGTCAATTACGTCAAAATGCACAGACTTCTGTGATGGTGGATTCCAGCGGGGATGAATTAGTATTGTTTGAGGATGATGTACACAATGATGAGGGCGAATATGATGACAGTGTAGATTGCTGGTGCTGAGATCTAGCTGAGAGAAGGGAGCTAGCTGATGCTCG
This sequence comes from Mixophyes fleayi, assembly GCF_038048845.1. Classification (NCBI taxonomy): domain Eukaryota; kingdom Metazoa; phylum Chordata; class Amphibia; order Anura; family Limnodynastidae; genus Mixophyes; species Mixophyes fleayi. The sequence continues at coordinate 75,842,446 of NC_134404.1, forward strand.
TATGCTTGGTAATATTTTGGGTAGAATGGCATGTTGGCAATTTTATGTTTTTCTACAGTAAACTTTCACCTTTATTAGAGAGGTGTTTTTTTCTTTAAAAAGGTACAAGCATTTTGGTTTCGCTGACTTAAACCACTATGTACTTAAACATAGGCTTTAGCACATGAGGTAGAGGGATTAGTTAGTATCATCATGGTTTGCCACCTCTCCTATTTCTGGGTGAGCTATGGCACAGTACCTATTATTTCTATTTCAGCAATAGCAATTAGCAATGGATCTCTCCTGTTTGTGTGTTAGCTATATTACACAGTGCAATGTGACTGCAGATTTAGAAGACCAAGCCTGCCAGACCTATTTTTTCTATTTCAGCAATGACAATTAGCAATGGAGCAATGGTGCTCTCCTCTTTGTGTGTTACCTTTATAACACAGTACAATGTGACTGCAGATTTAGAAGACCAAGCCTGCCAGCCTTATTATTTCTATTTCAGCAATGACAATTGCAATGTCCCTCTGTGAAATGGCGCTCAATCGCCGTGGAGGACGGTACTTATAGAATCCAAAACTTGTGAGATCCAACAACGTAACAATGACGTTTTGCCTCGTTTTCAATTCCGAGAGCGTGCGAAAGTACCGAGCCGGCTCAGCTCGGGTGTGTTCGGTTCTCGGGAACCGAGCCTGAGCATCTCTACTTATATAGTGAGCGTAACCACAAATTATTTAGAAATTTGCACCAACAGTGCACACTATTGAGTTTCCTTTTTTTCCTCTTGTCCCACTCATATGGGATTTATCACTGACATAAAAGGAAGAATGTGATACTGGGGTCTACACACAGCTTTAAGAAATTCATTTTGGTGAGTGCACAAAATGTGTGTAATAGCTAATTTCACACTATGTAAACTGTACACACCATTGTATTTTATTTACAATATTTTTTTGTTTCCTTTCTGCACCGGATTCTATTCACGCTGAGTTCATCTGGACGCTGGATTTGGGAACGTCACCATTTGTGGCAGCGATATACAGGCCTTCCTATTGCAGAACATTTCATGGCAATCTGATATTTGGCCTTTTCTATTATCTGGCGCTAGTAATAAACTTTAGACAATATTAAATAAGGCACAATTAGAATTAAAGCAGTACTGCAAATGTGGTATGGTAGCTGCAAAAACTTTTTTTATTCTGTTTGCTAAGAAGGAAGTTAATTTAATAAATAGTTTCAATTTAAATAATAATAATAATAATAATAATGATAATAATAATATTAGTTAAAATAATAAAAACATCAGTTAGTACTAAGTGCTATACAAACATACACAGGAAAAATATGTTAGATACAAATAAGACACAAAGGGGCGTATTCAATTGTCAGCGTTAACGCTGCAAAATGAGCGCTCGAAAAATATTACCGTTTATAAGGTAATTACTCGCTCAATTTCAGCTCGCAGCTCCCTTAGCAGCGAGCTGAAATTGAGCGAGTAAATTACCGTATGAATGGTAATTACGCGCAATATTACCGTATAAACTGTAATATTTTTCGAGCGCTCGTTTTGCAGCGTTAACGCTGACAATTGAATACGCCCCAAAGGGGGATATTCAATTGGCTGCGTTACTCTCGAAAGTAACGCGGCCTGCACACTATTACCGTTCATACGGGAATTTTAATCCGGATTTCTTACCGCACTAACAGTAATAGTGCGCCAATTGAATTCCCCCAAAGTGATGCAATCATTTTGAAAATGGTTTATATTTTGTGTCAGTAAAGAGCCTGCACTAATTGATCAGGGATGCCTATGTTGTTGAGTTCATGTTAATTACAGGGTTACCAAGGATGCCATGGGCATCTAATCTAAGTAATTTATTCCACACTGTCTGTGAATAAACTGTTTCATTCTCTCCTTTCTTTGTCCTCTGTCCAGTCCTGCATCACACTGCATTACTGTGACATACTACACAGTTCAGACCAGGTGGTTTATTTAAAGTTAGATGTACTTATAGTTATATAAGTAATATAAGTTTTAGTACATTAAATAAATATTTTATTAGGGGTTATTGATATTGAAAATATGTTTTGTTTGTGGAAAATACATACATTCTTTACTCATGACACAGCAAAAATGGGATATGCTTCACTGAGTACAAAGCATGTGTTCACCATGGGAATTAATGTGTCCTGTCATAACAGGTGTTGTAGCTGCACCCAGCTTTTAGGAATCTGTTTTTCAAAAGAAATTAAGGCTCATTTATTAACATGCAGATTGGCAGCACATTTAACTATAGTTAAACACATCTATTTAGGCAGCATGTTGGCACAGTGGTTAGAATGACTGCCTTGTAGCGGGGCCATGGGTTCGATTCTGACCATGGTCGTCTCTGTGTGGAGTTTGTATGTTCTCCCCGTGTTTGCGTGGGTTTCCTCTGGGTGCTCGCACACAGGCAATGATGTAAATGATTTTATATTCTCTGTACAGAGCTGTGTAATATGATTGGCGCTATATAAATACATAATACTCGTATTTATCCATCTAGAACATAAATGGGTGCATGCTTGCTTTCCATTTTTACAATTTTTTCCTGAAACACTATTTGTTGACACCTCAGTTACATCTTTAATAAATCATGAGGGGATATTGTAGATGTCTTTGTAACATTTGCTATGTCTGTACATTTTTATCATATCCGTATCTGAGTGCATAAAAGTGTGCCTTCCTGCATACAATGTATGTAACAGGTGACCCACTGAAAGGATAGGCTGACTGCTGACCACAGACACCTCCCAGGACATACTGCTGAGGATACCACGTTCTGTGGCCACAGGAGTACACTCATCACAGCATAAAGCTCATTTAAATGTCCTGTCCCCAACATGAAATGACGTTTGTGCATGTGGGTACAGAATGAGACACTTTCCTGCACCAAGGCCCTGATCACTGATCTGCTTAGTTATTCCCATTAGAAGGAGCCCTTATTGCCTCCATTCTGACACACTAACTCACATGCTTACCTCATACTTACCAACTTTTTTAAGTTGGTGTCCGAGAGACTCTCTGTAGCAGGTGGGCGTGCGGGGGGCGGGGCGCCAAAAATCGCGTCATTTTGCCCCCGCCCCCACGACATAATGATGCAAATCGCGTCATTTGACAGCGGGGGCGGGGCTAAACGCCACGATTCACCGGGAATCGCGGTGTTTGGGATCTAATTCTGCCCACTTCACTAGGAAGTGGGGCACTTCCTAGTGAAGTGGGCAGAATTCGGGAGATTGCCACACTCGTCCGGGAGATTCTCGCAAAATGCGGGAGTCTCCCGGACATTCCGGGAGAGTTGGTAAGTATGGCTTACCTATATACATGGGTGTAGTTCCACACAAATCAGTTTATATGGTAACTGAAATAAACTGGCCCTATAAACTGTAGCATTCTAGGGTCTGATACATTAGAGCACACATTCTGAGCGTTTCTGTACTCACCAATTCATCAAGGCACCAATCTCAAGATACAAGCGCCGTTGAGTTCAGGTGTAGGTCTGCTGTGCTGTACTACACAAGACATTGCAGGATACGTCCAATCCCTATGTGGATTATAAATTTGCCAAAGAACATATTGAATTAATGTCGGCTGGTAATAAATAAAGGCATTAATGATAAAACAGTTACAAAAAAATAAATGTTTTTTACATTTTTCCCCATGAAATACATTTATTAGAATGTAGTTAATGTCTACTGAACATAAAAATAAATGTTACAGTTGCTTGTGATTGCAAACACATGTTTCAGCATGCATACCAGACGGTCATCACTACTGATCAGGACTTAGACTAGCACTGTAGCTGGTGCAAGAGATTAGACCTAAAAGTAAGTAACTTTGATGTGCATAGGGCTTGATACAGACGTGGCTGCGTGCGCTCCAGTTTGGCACGCCCCTATTGTACATTGACTATGACAAAACGCCCTTCCCCACACAGCTCACACCTCGAAATCGTAGGCTGTAGTAAGTGTCCTTTGCCTACGAACACGCAGCGGATAGGGCTGCATTCACGGACGTATCTTCTGGTTCTGAGCATGTGCAGAGTAATTTTGCGCATGGCACACTCCAAATCATGAGATACATGCTTTGATGGATCAGGCCCATAGTGTCATATAAAGATTATGCTAGGCTTCATGATAATTTTGCCCACTGGGTGGCACTGTTCTATTGGTAATTGTTTTAAGTCAGTAGAGCAAGCAATATGTATATATACATAAGTATATTCTAATAATACAGTCCATGTATGTAGTAGAGCAACAAAAGAGAAAATAAACTCTATTGCTTAAAATATTATCCTTTATAAATGGCCTCCACTTAATGTTCCTAGTAAAAATAAAACCAGATTTGATACAGCCGTGCACCTCAATTTGTGGCAGGATTTCCCTGCTACAGCGCATAGGTTTACAGTGCAAGATGGCGGTGTTTGCAGAGAAGCAGACGTTTGCACAGGTGTTGTGGAGGTATTGTGCAGTATGAAGACGTGCTCCACTGGGCCTGCTTTTACAGATTATACAAATGTGAGTATTATTTTTACAGACCAAGATTATTGAAATGACATTAAGAGGTTTGGTAGGAGCATTTTTGGGAGTGTTCCTTGCTGTGCGGAGGGATTTATAGCCATTTCCTCTACATAAAAGGACTTGTATGTTGTGCCAGCTTTAGTACTGGTGGCGATTGAGTCTCTTCCTATATTTTATACACAATGTAAAAAAGTGCAATTTAATCAGTGCCAATGTTCCTTTGCTCTCACAACTAATTTAAGATATGTATGAGGCTAAACTGAACAGTATTTTAGGAGAAATAAGAAAAGTTTTAGTTAATGGATGAGTGGTTATAAAGTGTTAGAAGGATGGACTCTGATGTGACATAGACTCATACTAGCCAACTCTCCGGGAATATCCGGGAGACTCCCGAAATTCGGGTCACGGACTCCCGGGAGAGCTGGCAATTCTCCCGCATCTGGCCCATCTGCCCACTTCAATAAAATTAGACCTGGAATGTACGGGCGGAAGGCGGAAGCTTCGCAATTTCCGTCATTGTGGCCCTGCCCCCAGTAATGTAATGCTTGTTTGGGGTCTGACCCAAAACAGGCATTATGTCACCGGGGGGCGGGGCCAAAATGACGCGAATCGTGAAGCCCCGCCCCCTCCTCCCATACATCCCTCCTGCCCTCCAGAATCTCCCGGACCCGGTCAACATAAGGCTGGCAAGTATGCATAAACTCTTTGCACCATGGGCCTATTCAGATGTTTCAGCCTCTATGTACACCCAGGGGCACTTCTATTGAGTAGAAGCATCTTCTGAGAGAGATGGGTAGACTATCTAGTAGGGATGAGCGCACTCGGATTTATGAAATCCGAGCCCACCCGAACGTTGCGGATCCGAGTCGGATCCGAGACAGATCCGGGTATTGGCGCCAAATTCAAAAGTGAAACTGAGGCTCTGACTCATAATCCCGTTGTCGGATCTCGCGATACTCGGATCCTATAAATTCCCCGCTAGTCGCTGCCATCTTCACTCGGGCATTGATCAGGGTAGAGGGAGGGTGTGTTAGGTGGTCCTCTGTGCTGTTTAGTTCTGTGCTGTTTAGTTCTGTGCTGTTTAGTTCTGTGCTGTTTAGTTCTGTGCTGTTTAGTTCTGTGCTGTTTAGTGCTGTGCTGTGCTGTGCTGTGCTGTGCAGTGCTGTGCAGTGCTGTGCAGTGCTGTGCTGTGCTGTGCTGTGCTGTGTTCTGCAGTATCAGTCCAGTGGTGCTGTGTGCTGTGCTCTGTCCTTCTGAGGTCAGTGGTGCTGCTGGGTCCTGTGCTGTGTCCTGTTCAGTCCAGTGGTGCTGTGTCCTGTGCTCTGTGCTTCTAAGGGCATAGTTATTTCCCCATTATTCCCAAGTTTTTAAAAAATAAAAAAAAAGTAAAAAAAAATAAAAAATTAGAAATTAAAAAAAATATATATAATTATAACCAAATGTGCAAAACCAATCCAGCAGTATAAGTCCATTGGTACTGCAATATTACCAAGTTCACACATTCTGCAGTATCAGTCCAGTGGTGCTGTGTCCTGTGCTCTGTCCTGCTGAGTTCCGTAGTGCTGCTGGGTCCTGTGCCGTGTCCTGTTCAGTCCAGTGGTGCTGTGTCCTGTGCTCTGTGCTTCTAAGGGCATAGTTATTTCCCCATTATTCCCAAGTTTTTAAAAAATAAAAAAAAAGTAAAAAAAAATAAAAAATTTAAAAAAAAAAAAATATATATAATAATTATAACCAAATTTGCAAAACCAATCCAGCAGTATAAGTCCATTGGTACTGCAATATTACCAAGTTCACACATTCTGCAGTATCAGTCCAGTGGTGCTGTGTCCTGTGCTCTGTCCTGCTGAGTTCCGTAGTGCTGCTGGGTCCTGTGCCGTGTCCTGTTCAGTCCAGTGGTGCTGTGTCCTGTGCTCTGTGCTTCTAAGGGCATAGTTTTTTTCCCCACTATTCCCAAGTTTTTTAAAAATTAAAAAAAAGTAAAAAAAAATAAAAAATTTAAAAAAAAATAAAAATATATAATAATTATAACCAAATTTGCAAAACCAATCCAGCAGTATAAGTCCATTGGTACTGCAATATTACCAAGTTCACACATTCTGCAGTATCTTGTGCTACATATAATGGAGACCAAAAATTTGGAGGATAAAGTAGGGAAAGATCAAGACCCACTTCCTCCTAATGCTGAAGCTGCTGCCACTAGTCATGACATAGACGATGAAATGCCATCAACGTCGTCTTCCAAGCCCGATGCCCAATCTCGTAGTACCGGGCATGTAAAATCCAAAAAGCCCAAGTTAAGAAAAAGTAGCAAAAAGAGAAACTTTAAATCATCTGAGGAGAAACGTAAAGTTGCCAATATGCCATTTACGACACGGAGTGGCAAGGAACGGCTTAGGCCCTGGCCCGTGTTCATGACTAGTGGTTCAGCTTCACCCACGGATCTTAGCCCTCCTCCTCCTCCCCCCCCCTACAAAAAATTGAAGAGAGTTATGCTGTCAGCAACAAAACAGCAAACAACTCTGCCTTCTAAAGAGAAATTATCACAAATCCCCAAGGCGAGTCCAAGGGTGTTGGTGGTTGTCAAGCCTGACCTTCCCATCACTGTACGGGAAGAGGTGGCTCGGGAGGAGGCTATTGATGATGTAGCTGGCGCTGTGGAGGAACTTGATGATGAGGATGGTGATGTGGTTATTGTAAATGAGGCACCAGGGGGGGAAAAAGCTGATGTCCATGGGATGAAAAAGCCCATCGTCATGCCTGGTCAGAAGACCAAAAAATGCACCTCTTCGGTCTGGAGTTATTTTTATCCAAATCCAGACAACCAATGTATGGCCATATGTAGCTTATGTAAAGCTCAAATAAGCAGGGGTAAGGATCTTGCCCACCTAGGAACATCCTCCCTTATACGTCACCTGAATAACCTTCATAGTTCAGTGGTTAGTTCAGGAACTGGGGCTAGGACCCTCATCGGTACAGGGACACCTAAATCCCGTGGTCCAGTTGGATACACACCAGCAACACCCTCCTCGTCAACTTCCTCCACAATCTCCATCAGATTCAGTCCTGCAGCCCAAGTCAGCAGCCAGACTGAGTCCTCCTCAATACGGGATTCATCCGAGGAATCCTGCAGCGGTACGCCTACTACTGCCACTGCTGCTGTTGCTGCTGTTAGTCGGTCATCTTCCCAGAGGGGAAGTCGTAAGACCGCTAAGTCTTTCACAAAACAATTGACCGTCCAACAGTCGTTTGCCATGACCACAAAATACGATAGTAGTTACCCTATTGCAAAGCGTATAACTGCGGCTGTAACTGCAATGTTGGTGTTAGACGTGCGCCCGGTGTCCGCCATCAGTGGAGTGGGATTTAGAGGGTTGATGGAGGTATTGTGTCCCCGGTACCAAATCCCCTCGAGATTCCACTTCACTAGGCAGGCGATACCAAAAATGTACAGAGAAGTACGATCAAGTGTCCTCAGTGCTCTTAAAAATGCGGTTGTACCCACTGTCCACTTAACCACGGACATGTGGACAAGTGGTTCTGGGCAAACGAAGGACTATATGACTGTGACAGCCCACTGGGTAGATGCATCCCCTTCCGCAGCAACAGCAACAGCTGCATCAGTAGCAGCATCTACAAAATGGCTGCTCATGCAAAGGCAGGCAACATTGTGCATTACAGGCTTTAATAAGAGGCACAACGCTGACAACATATTAGAGAAAATGAGGGAAATTATCTCCCAGTGGCTTACCCCACTTAGACTTTCATGGGGATTTGTGGTGTCAGACAATGCCAGTAACATTGTGCGGGCATTAAATATGGGCAATTTCCAGCACGTCCCATGTTTTGCCCACACCATTAATTTGGTGGTGCAGCATTACCTCAAGAGTGACAGGGGTGTGCAGGAGATGCTTGCGGTGGCGCGCAAAATTGCTGGACACTTTCGGCATTCAGCCAGTGCCTACCGCAGACTAGAGGCACATCAAAAAAGCATGAACCTGCCCTGCCATCACCTCAAACAAGAGGTTGTGACGCGCTGGAACTCCACCCTCTATATGCTGCAGAGGATGGAGGAGCAGCAAAAGGCCATTCAGGCCTACACAGCCACCTACGACATAGGCAAAGGAGTGGGGATGCGCCTCAGTCAAGCGCAGTGGAGACTGATTTCCGTGTTGTGCAAGGTTCTGCAGCCATTTGAACTTGCCACACGAGAAGTCAGTTCCGACACTGCCAGCTTGAGTCAGGTCATTCCCCTGATCAGGCTGTTGCAGAAGCAGCTGGAGAAAGTGAGGGAGGAGCTGGTAAGCCATTGCGATTACACCAAGCATGTAGCTCTTGTGGATGTAGCCCTTCGTACGCTTTGCCAGGATCCGAGGGTGGTCACTCTTTTAAAGTCAGAGGAATACATTCTGGCCACCGTGCTCGATCCTCGCTTTAAAGCGTATGTTGTGTCTCTGTTTCCGGCGGACACAAGTCTACAGCGGTGCAAAGACCTGCTGGTCAGGAGATTGTCCTCTGAAGAGGACCGTGACATGCCAACAGCTCCACCCTCATTTTCTTCCACATCTATGGCTGCGAGGAAAAAGCTCAGTTTTCCCAAAAGAGGCACTGGCGGGGATGCTGATAACATCTGGTCCGGACTGAAGGACCTGCCAACCATTGCAGACATGTCTACTCTCGCTGCATTGGATGCTGTCACAATAGAAAAAATTGTGGATGATTACTTTGCTGACACCATCCAAGTAGACATGTCAGACAGTCCATATTGTTACTGGCAGGAAAAAAAGGCAGTTTGGAAGCCCCTGTACAAACTGGCTCTATTTTACCTGAGTTGTCCCCCCTCCAGTGTGTACTCGGAAAGAGTTTTTAGTGCAGCGGGGAACCTGGTCAGTGAGCGGCGAAGGAGGTTGCTTCCTCATAACGTTGAAAAAATGATGTTTATAAAAATGAATAATCAATTCCTCAATGAAGTACAGCACTGCCCTCCAGATACTACAGAGGGACCTGTGGTTGTGGAGTCCAGCGGGGACGAATTGATAATGTGTGATGAGGAGGAAGTACACACTGTAGGGGGAGAGGAATCAGAGGTTGAGGATGAGGACGACATCTTGCCTCAGTAGAGCCTGTTTAGTCTGTACAGGGAGAGATGAATAGCTTTTTTGGTGTGGGGGCCCAAACAAACCAATCATTTCAGCCAAAGTTGTTTGGTAGGCCCTGTCGCTGAAATGATTGGTTTGTTAAAGTGTGCATGTCCTATTTAAACAACATAAGGGTGGGTGTGAGGGCCCAAGGACAATTCCATCTTGGACCTTTTTTTTTTGCATTATATGACCAATCAACAGTCGTTTGCCATGTTCAAAAAGTAAAACCAAATTTAAAAAAATACAAGAAATTAAACCAAAAGTAAAATGCCGTGTCATAATTTAAAACAAGAGGTATTGACGTGCTCTAAAACTACTGTATTGTTGTTTATATTTTATAAACACTACACTTGACAGCTTGAGTCTTTCAATAAAAAAGTAACTGTCCATTGCACGAATATTTGCAACAGGGACAATTTTAGGGTTAAGAAAGTCAACTAATAACACTTCGACGCTGTCTGTCTTTATAAACACTACACTTGGAAGTTGGAGGAGGTATTGTGGCCCCGGCACCAAATTTACTACCGGGGCCACTCCACTGTGCAGTCCATATTTAGGTGTATCAGATATTAAACAACGGTGACAGTTGATGCCCAATTTTTTAATTATATTGTGGCCTCGGTACCAAATTGTGTACCGGGGCCACCACACTACGCAGTCCAGATACTTGTTTGGTGGAATTCTGACACGTGGAGGGTTTTATTATTATTATATTGTGTGGACCACTCTATCTATACCACACTACAACTCTATATACCACTCTATTTCATACTTTAATTCTATTTCATACTTTAATTCAATTTCATACTTTAATTCTATTTCATACTTTAATTCTATTACTAATTACCATAAAGAGGAACAAAATAAACCAATTTTACCAAAAGTATAATATGACTTAGACTTACAAACACTACACTTGAAAGATCGTGCCTTTAAATGAAAAAGTCAGTCTTCATTGCACGACTATGTGCAACAGGGACAGTTTTTTGGGTTTACAAAGTCAAACAATAACACTTTGACCCTGTCTGTCTGGGATCTCAATGACGAATTGTCTGTACCATGTTTGGAGGAGGTATTGTGGCCCCGGTATCAAATTGGGTACCGGGGCCACCCCACTATGCAGTCCAGATACTTGTTTGGTGGAATTCTGACACGTGGAGGGTTTTTTAATTATATTGTGGCCTCGGTACCAAATTGTGTACCGGGGCCACCACACTACGCAGTCAAGATAGATAGATGCGTATTGCGTATCATAGATAAAGTACATTCAGTGGTGTGGGGCAAATTGAAAAATATTCAAAATGCACTGACATTATCAAAAACAAGAGGTTGTCACACGCTAAAACTCCAACATGTATATGATGGAGAGGATGGAGGAGCAGCCGTATGTGTAGTGTAATGCAGATCTGTTGAAGGTTTTTTATATATTTTATTGTGGTGCCCAGTGCCCACTCCTCTACGCAGTCCAGGTACATTTATTGGTGCGAATCATAAAAGTTCAGGGTTTTTAATATATATTGTGGTGACCCACTCCTCTACGCAGTCCAGGTACAATTATTGGTGCGAATCATAAAAGTTCAGGGTTTTTAATATATTGTGGTGACCCACTCCTCTACGCAGTCCAGGTACAATTATTGGTGCGAATCATAAAAGTTCAGGGTTTTTAATATATTGTGGTGACCCACTCCTCTACGCAGTCCAGGTACATTTATTGGTGCGATTCATAAAAGTTCAGGGTTTTTAATATATTGTGGTGACCCACTCCTCTACGCAGTCCAGGTACATTTATTGGTGCGAATCATAAAAGTTCAGGGTTTTTAATATATATTGTGGTGACCCACTCCTCTACGCAGTCCAGGTACATTTATTGGTGCGAATCATAAAAGTTCAGGGTTTTTAATATATTGTGGTGACCCACTCCTCTACGCAGTCCAGGTACAATTATTGGTGCGAATCATAAAAGTTCAGGGTTTTTAATATATTGTGGTGACCCACTCCTCTACGCAGTCCAGGTACATTTATTGGTGCGAATCATAAAAGTTCAGGGTTTTTAATATATATTGTGGTGACCCACTCCTCTATGCAGTCCAGGTACATTTATTGGTGCGAATCATAAAAGTTCAGGGTTTTTAATATATATTGTGGTGACCCACTCCTCTATGCAGTCCAGGTACATTTATTGGTGCGAATCATACAAGTTGATGGTTTTCTTATTATATATATTGTGGTGACCCACTCTTCTACGCAGTCCAGAAAGATACCTTGTTGCAACGTTTTGGACTAATAACTATATTGTGAGGTGTTCAGAATACACTGTAAATTAGTGGAAATGCTTGTTATTGAATGTTATTGAGGTTAATAATAGCCTAGGAGTGAAAATAAGCCCAAAAACTTGATTTTTAAACTTTTTATGTTTTTTTCAAAAAAAATCCGAATCCAAAACCTTAAATCCGAACCGAGACCTTTCGTCAAGTGTTTTGCGAGACAAATCCGAACCTCAAAAATAACGAAAATCCGGATCCAAAACACAAAACACGAGACCTCAAAAGTCGCCGGTGCACATCCCTACTATCTAGGCGCAATGATGTAAAACCTAGTCATTCTGCTGTTGGCAGACTGTGCCATGCGCAAATATGACCATGAGATGCTATTCAAACTGCTATGTTTTATACAAGAGGCCTAACATTAGATCTAACAACTATGTGGTACATTTTCCTATTTTACATTTTTACCTGAATCTATACAGTTTTGTTTGTTAATTGTACAACATCCCCTCATTATGCTGCCTAATTATAAATGAATGATTGTGCGCCTTACTTGCACATGTTCCTCTGTGTAACATGCCCTCTCCATTATTTGTCTGGGAAAAATAGGTGGTTGGAAAACAACAACTAGCAAAATAAATCAAAACATTAAATGAAGAAAAATGTAATAAAATGAGCATCAAACTATTTCTATTTCTGCACCCTTAAAAGTTCTGCTCTAGGTAGTTCAGCTTCAAGAAATGCTGTTAAAATCAAATGCACCCACCAGGGCCGGATTTACCGCTAGGCAACCTAGGCACCTGCCTAGGGCCTAGCGGCTCTCGGGGGGCACAGCTGGAGGGGACAGGAGCAATTTTTTAAAAAAAAAGTAATAAAAAAATATTTAAAAAAATTCGGCCCCTCCACCGACTTGCGGCACCCCCCCCCCCCCTTCCCCGCGACTCGGGGGGGTTTAAATCTGGACTGACCGAGGAGAAGCAGCGCACCAGAGAAGAAAGGCAATATAAAGGTAAGTAATACCCCATTCATACTGCACCAAAAACCCGGGTTTTTGCAGAGGCACGCTGAAAAACGTGGGTCTTGGTGCAGTATGAATAGTCCAACCACAAAATCCCGGGTCTAAAAACCCGGAACTTAGACCCGGGATTTTGCGAGGGGTATTTCCTGTGTTGGACCCCACTAGCCTGCAGTATGAATGGTGCAACCCGTGTAATTCCCGGGTCTCACCATTCATACTGTAAAAAAAAAAAATTGTGAAGTAAAAAAAAAAAGATTTTAATTAATAAAAAATACATAAGAAATGTTTACTTAACTTATTTTCAGCCAGCGGTGTCTCCGGTGCGTTGCCGGCTGTCAGGGGGACCTCTGGGTACTAAAATGACGTCATTTCTAATGGACTAGAAATTACGTCATTTTAGTACCCAGAGGTCCCCCTGACAGCCGGCAACGCACCGGAGACACCGCTGGCTGAAAATAAGTTAAGTAAACATTTCTTATGTATTTTTTTTTAATTAAATCTTTTTTCACACTTTTTTTTTTCTAAAACCCGGGTCGGGCAGGTGCAGTATGAACCCGCCCGACCCGGGAATCTTGTTATCTATACTGCCCTGTGCCCCGGCAATATCCCAGGTTAACAACCCGGGATATTGCCAGGGCGGCAGTATGAAAGTGGTATTAAACAACGGAGGGACAGAGGTGGTGATGGTGAAGGAAGGGGCACAGAAGAAGTGGTGATGGTGATGGGCACAGAGGTGGTGATGGGCACAGCGGTGGTGATGGTGAAGGGCACAGAGATGGTGATTGGCACAGAAGTGGTGATGGTGAAGGGCACAGAGGTGGTGATGGTGATTGGCACAGAAGTGGTGATGGTGAAGGGCACAGAGGTGGTGATGGTGAAGGGGCACAGAATTGGTGATGGTGATTGGCACAGAGGTGTTGATGGTGATTGGCACAGAGGTGGCGATGGTGAAGGGCACAGAGGTGGTGATGGTGAAGAGGCACAGAGGTGGTGATGGGCACAGAGGTGGTGATGGTGAAGAGGCACAGAGGTGGTGATGGTGAAGAGGCACAGAAGTGGTGATGGTGAAGGGCACAGAGGTGGTGATGGGCACAGCGGTGGTGATGGTGATTGGCACAGAAGTGGTGATGGTGAAGGGCACAGAGGTGGTGATGGGCACAGAGGTGGTGATGGTGATTGGCACAGAGGTGGTGATGGTGATGGGCACAGAGGTGATGGTGAAAGGGCACATGTGATATTGTGAAGGGGCAAAAGTGACAATGAAGGGGCACAGTGTGATGATAGAGGGACAAAAGTGACAAGAGCACATACTTGGATTTATGCGTATTATTTTTGCAAACAACTTAAGTAAGTATTTCTGCCCTGACTTCAATATTTATTAAGTTGTTTTGACCCAACTACTTAAAAAAACGGGACTGCTTGGTAATTATTTAGGGGTGCCTTTTTCTGCAGCAGGGTGGCCTTGCTCTTTTCACATGTTAGGTATGCCCCCAAAGATGCAAGCCACGCGCTCACCTCCTTTGGCGGCACATGCTTTCACATCTACTTAACTATAGGGGTATATGGTAGGCATGCGGCGGCACATGCTTTCACTTCTACGTAACTATAGGGGTATATGGTAGGCTGCAAAAATATAGTGCTATGGATTGTTTCAGGGAGGGGACCCAAAAACAGTATCCTGCCTAGGGCCCTATGAGGTCTAAATCCGGCACTGGCACCCACTTCTCGGGTATGGAGGCAAACATGCAACAAAGGGCTGGTTTGGAAACCACTCTCAAAAAGCCTTAAATATGCTGCAGCTAAGACATTAGGTAATATAAATGTCCTATATACATACAAACAACAAACACAGTTGTTGTCAGCACTTATCCTTACTATTGCAAATCTGTATGTATCTAGCAAAATGAAAGTTAGACAAACTTGCCAACTTTTCCTCGTTGGCTTCAGGGAGATCCCAGGGGAGGTGGGAGTGCGGGGTGGGGCTTGATGAATTGCATCATTTTGGCACCGCCCCCTAAATAATTGTCAATTACAGCAGGGGGCGGGCTAAGATGACATGATATTTGTGTCATTAAGCTCCACCCCTTATCTATAGAGGGGGCAAGAACCAGGAGGTTGCCCTGCTCTCCTGGGAGGTCTCCCAGAAATGCGGGAGCCTCCCGGACATTCCGGGAGAGTAGGCAACTATGCGTTAAAGAAAAGCAGCTATTGAATCTCTAGAGACTGAAGTTTCAACTACATTTCTGTCTCCATTACTGAAGTCATGTTGTCTTGTCAGTCTTTGATTAAATCTTGGTCTCCATGAAAATGGCCACCTCCATAGGCATCAATACATGGACATAGGACACAATTTCTGAACTGTGTCATCATGCCACAGATGGCGAAGCCAACCACGTCTTGTACTGGCTCAGCATCAGGGAGAATGACAAACTCTTAAGGGAGTGAGGGAGATCACCTCTATTTCAGGGAGTCTCCCTGACATTCAGGCAGAGATGGCAAGTATGAAGTTAGAGGTATTAGTTCATAATTTGATGAAAACATTTAAGTCTATACATCAAGTACTCCACATCAAGGGTCCTCATGTCTGAAGGTCCCACATTAACATCTATGCTGTGGTATGGGAAATACAGCCTTGTGTGCGCCAATAGCTGTAAACAATTTTAAAAGCAAAAATGTTGCTGTAATGTGTATGCTTTAATTAGTCAGCAGAACAAAGCAGTTGATCTCTGATTATTTTTTTCCCACTGTATATACTTGTATTCCCTAGATCTCAATCAGTTTTACTCTGAATTTTTTTTTTTAAATCACATTTATTTTAACATTTTGTAATTTTAAATAAAACCCAATATACCCCCCAACAAAAAGGGATAGAATATACATATACTGTATATTTACACATACAGCACAAATCTCAAAGGTAATAGTTCACATTCCTTGTTAGTATGTAAACATTTACCTTGCATACACTGGACACAACTCCCATTAACCACTCATCTCAATTAAAATGACCTACACCGAAATTATACTACTTTACATTTATAGACTAACCTTGCACATTAAATCATACAATCATATCATATATGTAATAACGTACAGGTCTTGCAAACTCTTAACAGATCTGCTGGAGATCTCCTAATGCTGGGTACACACTACAGAAATTTCCACCAACTTTTTATGCCGAGCTATTTTACATGCGATCGATGGTCCGATCGCTCGGTCCATGGACTGCATACACACTAGCCTTGTTTAGGACGATAAAGGGAAGAGCGGATGTCCCTTTAGCGACTTTATACACCCATGTTGTCGTGAGCAATGACTGTAATTTTGTACTCACTGTTGTGGATCGGTCGAAAACTTATACACACTATACAGCGGAAACGAGATTGGAACAAAAATATTAAACGGTACGACCAACCAAATGAGGCGATAATCATCCATTTGGGCAGACTTTCGACCATCGTGTCACTACACACACTGACCCGACTTTTAAACGAGCGGTCGTATGTCGGCTGATTGAGCCGATTATTGGACGAAAACCGTGTAGTGTGCACCTAGCTTAAGTGAATCTAACTGTAATGCCAACACTGTTTTCCCATTTTCTAATGGTGAATATAACAGTTATTTTAAGCCTAATAGGTATATTAATATTAAATGTTTTTAGCAGAGGACATCTATCTATCATCTAGAGATGTGCAATTGTTTACTTTTCCTTCTTTTCCTTCCCTGAAAGAGGTTCTTTTGTACAGATTTTGCCTCCTGGAACAATGAACAATAATTTGCTGAACTCTTGTTGTCGGCTGTAGCTGTAAGGCCTACATAGAGTATACTTCGTATCCTAGTCAATATTCAGAATGTCTGTTGATCCAGCTCCCACTACTGTGGTCAATCTGCTGAGAACATCTGCAGTTAAGTTTGTTCAACCTGGGGTGAAGACTGACATTATATGCCTGAGGTTGTTATCTGCCCAGGTAAATATTTCCCGAGTTCGTGTTAAAAGGATTCTGTTGTGTGTTCCTATTTACCAATATATCTGATGGTGAAGAATTTTCTGAGTAGAGAAGGGCTGCTTGTCCTGGGATATCCTGTACAAAATCAAATAAAGCTAAATGTACAGATTTTAACCGCTTGAATGACCTCCTGAATTTAACTTCTGTGGTGATGCCTTACCGTAATGTCATGAAATCTTTGGATGGAATGAAAAAGTCTAGCACTGACAGGGTTGGAATTGTAGATTGATCAGTTTATCTAGGACCAACCTTTTCTGAGGAGTATGAGCCCAAATAGACCTAAACTATGAGAACTTGTTGGACTCCACAAATCTGATTTGGTGCATGATGTCTTAGGCCCTTTTTGAATCCTTGAAATGAAGAGGTGTGACCAGCTTTCCAGGAATTGACCTCTCCCAGTGTTTATTGTTATGATTCCTTTAGTGAGCACTTGTTGTCCTGCCATAAACTTTGTCAGTTTCTTTTGCCTGTGTAAAAAAAATATTTTTTCCAGCTGTGGCCTAGGATATGTGTTTTTTCCAAACACAAAATTGCCTTCAAAAGGCAGTAGACATACATGATAACTGCACCAAAAGCCTTCCAATGAACTAAGAATTGTTCACAGCCATGAAATGTACAAGAATCCAAGATCTGGCTAATTTCATACTCCTCACCAGAAGAGGACTGGATAGGAGCCGGAAGAGGAGGGAGCTGAAAGAATTTGTTGAGAACCAATGGTCTTAACAGGGAAACAAGGTGTTATGGATCTTAAGAGGAGGCGGCCAAGTTTTAGAATTGACCGATCTTTGGGTGAGGGAGCAATGAAGGTGGAAAATCCTTTAATAAATTGCTGGTAAAAGTTGGCAAAAGCCAACAAATATTTGAATCACTTTGAGCCCTTGGGGTTGGGGTCAATTAGAAATGGCCATGACCTTAGCTGGATCCATTTGTACCCCATCTCCAGAGATGAGGATACCAAGGAAAATGACTTGTGGTACTTGGAAGACCAATTTTTCTAATTTGCAGTATAGTCGATGTTTACGGAGACTTGAAAGTACCTCCTTGACGTGAACATGATGAGTGGAGAGATTCTGAGAAAAAAATTAAAGTATCATCAAGGTTAACGACTATAGAGACATACAAGAGGTCATTCACAAATGATTAGAAAACTGCCAGGGCATTACAGAGGCCAAAAGACATTACAAGGTAGTCGCAATGCCCATCTCAAGTGTTGAAAGTGTGTTTCCACTCGTCTTCTTTGCAAATTTGTATTAAGTTGTATGCCCCCCACAGATCAAGATTGGTAAAGATCTGAGCACCGCTAATTCTTGTGAATAAATCAGAAATTAGGGACAAGGGGTAGCAATTATTGAAAGTTATACGAATTAGCAAGCGGTAATCTATGCAGGAACGGAGAGAGCCAACCTTCTTCTTCATAAAGAAGAAGCCAGCCCCAGCCAGCGAGGAGGATTTCCTCATGAAGCCATGCTGAAGGCTCTCAGTGATGTATTGAGACATTGCCTGAGTCTCAGGTATGGAAAGGAGGTAGAGTCCTCCTTTAGGGATTTGTTTGCCAGGGATCAGATCAATCGGGCAGTCCCAAAGACGATGAGGAAGCAAAACTTCGGACTCTGCTTTACTAAAGACATCCAGGTAGGAAGAGTATACTGCACAAAGGGTAGCCTCGTAGGAGATACTATGGCAGGATACGCGTGGAGTTGTTGGAGCAAACCGGATAAAACACTGGAGATCGCACAAAGTGACTTGAGCTCAGTCCCAGTCAAGTTGGCGTGAATGTGTACGAAGCCAGGGTACCGCCAATATAAAGGAGGTTAATAGACTGAGGCAGAACCAGAAACTGGTTCCATTCCCGATGTAACACTTCTACCATCAGCCGAATGGGAGAGGTAATATAGGAGATGGAATCATTGTCGATGTGATTGCCATCCATTGCAGTGAGAGAAAGCTGCCGAGGCAAAATTTGTAGAGATAGTGGGAGCTAAGAGACGAGAGTGGCCGAGATAAAGTTTCCGGATGAGCCAGAATCCACAAATGCCGAAGTCACATGAGGTCTTTTAGGGAGTCCAATACCACCGACATTAAAAATTTAGAGTCAGAGGAGCAGGTACAAGATCTCCTAGAAACTGCCTCCCTTTTACCAACTAGGAGGGAGACCTTTCCGGCCTCTTACGCAGGTGTTCAATAAATGACCAGGGTCATCGCAATAGAGACAGAATCTCTGTTTGAAGTGCCTTCAGGAGATAACTGAGAACGACCGATCTGCATTGGGGAAAAGACTGGGTTCTGGAACTTAGGACCCAGGCAGGGAATACAGCATCAGGCAGTACTCCTTTCCGTTGTCCACTCTCGGAAGCGGAGATAAATTCTGGCATATAAGGAGAGGAGGGGGTCATTCCGTTCCCAGAGTGGTGAGGCCCAAACCAAAGCCTGGCCACTGAGTAGGGAGACAATGAAGGCCACTTTTGTTTGTTCTGAAGGGAAGGCAGCCAGATTGCATTCAAACTGAATGATGCCCTTGTTCAAGAAACCCTTATATTTCTTTGGATCACCATCAAATTTCTCAGGTGGAGGAATGCAGAGTATTGAAGAGATGGTAGAAGAAGCAACTGAGGGAGCACTGGAGGTCATGGAAGAAGAAGCAGTTAGCACAAAAGAGACTGACCAGATAATTCTGCGGAGAGTCTTAACGGGTTAGGACTCCCTGTACACATTGTAGACATCGAGTCTGGTCTGGCTCCTGTCTACCCGCTGGGCAAGATTGAGAAGCAGGTTGCGGGCAGAAGGTTCCCCTGTACCATCTGAAGACATGGCCAGAGTATAATGTCACAGGATTAAGGTACTGGTAATTACCTGCTGGTGCTGACACTGCTTGAGAGAGAGGTGCGGAGTCTAATGCACCTCCGGTCTTCACCAGGGACCCCAGCAAGGGGGTATGGGTTTCAGTGCTGGAGATGCACACGTCGTGGTCCTCCATCTGAGCCACCAGCGAGGCAACGGAGAGTAGAGGGTAGTCAGACAGTCTAGGTCAGTAATGTACAGACAGCGAGTATACCAGGGTAATCCAGGGAGAATGGTCACAGTCAAGCCTGGTCAATAAGATTCAGACAGCACAGTACTCAAGGGTGATCGAAAGAGAATTGTCACAGACAGCACAGTCAAACACTAGGGGCTAGATTTACTAAGCTGCGGGTTTGAAAAAGTGGGGATGTTGCCTATAGCAACCAATCAGATTCTAGCTGTCATTTTGTAGAAGGTACTAAATAAATGAAAGCTAGAATCTGATTGGTTGCTATAGGCAACATCACCACTTTTTCAAACCCGCAGCTTAGTAAATCTAGCCCTAGGAGTCATTCAGAGCCAAGGATAATCCAAAACAGGTCAGGGACAAGCCAGGATCATGCACAGGAAATCAGTAATATAGGAGCAAGGTAAGTAGCACTGGAGCGGCGGGACCCAATACCCTGGCACCAGTATGATGCCACAGGCATCCTTAAATAGTAGTGAGGCCCTAGTGATTAGCCACCAGAGCTTCCTGTAGCGGCCAGTTGCTAGACATGCGCCCTGGAGTCGGCTCGATAGCCGGAAGAGCAGACAGAAGAGGGACAGCACCTGATAAAATCTATTGTACAGAAAAGAGTGCACAACCCCTAGCATTAATAGGAAATAGTCACCTTCATAAAATGTTTCTATTTATTTCATTCAAAATAAAAACAATACATTCAATAAAATTCCAGATAAAGACAAATGAACCAGTTGATGAATGTAGTTCAAACATATATATCCATAACCAATAGTAGTGCTCTGACGAATAAACCTCAAAGTTATTATAGTGTCAGCGATAGTTAATTACGATCCGTCCTTGTTCCAAGCAATCCTAAATTCACACTTGTAAACTTCAGTATTACTCACTGAGCCAGAGCCGTGTGCAGTAGATCATACCAGTCCTGCTATCTGGTCTCAGTCCCAGCTTGTGTTCCAGTCACTCGATCCTCTGTCTTTTGGAACACATGTAGACTTCCGCTATGTTGGGTCGTGCGCACAAGTTCCGGTATGTTACTGTCACAATCCAGGACCATCAGATGCGGTCCAACGCGTTTCATCCTGTTAGACGTTCTCAAAAACTAGTCTTTAATTTAAAATTCTCCTTCCTTCACCCCCTCCACCCATCAATGTTTATGTTCCCAAAACACAGCTCTACTTGATTTTTTAAAATTATCACGACAATCTTTGTTACTCCTTATCTTTTCATTAAAATCAGAATGTTAGAACTGAGGCATGAACGAGTTTGACTGAGGGTGAAGATCTGAAGGGGGACAAGGCTATTGCGCCTGCACCTGTTGCCAATCTTGTCTCTCCTACTTGCTTATCCTGAAGTGCTGGCCCAAGGATGACCCATTGTCATCAGTCTTTACCATGGGAATACGTCAAGATTAAAACCTTGCTACATTTTGTTTCATGTTTTCTTTTTACTTTGGAGAACAGCTATTCTCTTATATTTTAAAATGAATTTCCGTTTATACCTATCCCTGTTATAATTTTGCAATCCCCCCCAAAGTTTTGTACCCCTCCAAAAGCCTTATGATCTAGGCTGCAGCCTAATGAGCCTATTGAATAATGAGGCTCTGAGAGTGATCTTTATGTATTCTATAATACTCCTCAATGAGACGCCCAACCACTTAAGCACACACATCTCCGTATTACTCATGTATACCAAAATGCATCATATGTAGATTTGTGTGTACCTTAAACTTGGGGACCCTTACACCTGAAGGCAGAAAGGGGGCAGACAAGCATAAGTTGAGTAGAGTTAGGGTGTATGTACATTTTGTCAAATGTCTTTGTTATAACTTGTAACACTTGTTTACAATGCCTGCTGATATGTTGCTAAAGATAGGTATGACTAAATGTATTGTTTTAACTTATTAGTGAGATTTAAGTTAATTTGCAGCCCTTTTGAAGGTTAGAGGGTGGCCTAAGCGGCCCCTGAAGAGTAACAGGTTGCCTATCACTGCTGACTGACGCGTTTTGTCTCTAGACTGAGACTTTCTCGTTATTTGGCTTTGAGAAAGTCGCAGTCTAGAGACGAAACGCGTCAGCCAGTTTTTCTACTAATTATAGGCACTTGCACTTTGTGAAGAACACTATATGCTTAGGACGAGCATATTGACATTAACAGGCTACGGAGTAAGAAAGATCTGTGGAACCATATATCTATTACCTTGGTCCCTGCTCAGACAGGTTTTTGATTTACATACTTGTACAGACCTCATGCATGCATCACGGAACATCGGGGCGGCTGTATTGCCGCTAATTAACTTTGTATTTCTCTGCACGCTGAAACCACCTGCTGGTTTAATCTTTTGGGCACCAACATATTCCTTTAAGAATCTATTTCATTCGGATAATCTATATATTACAGAACACGGAGGTGATTAGCTGCTTGTACTATATCACCCATGTACTAAGATCATCTTGTGATCAGAGGACATATCAGACCGGTCTGTATATACTCATTACTCCTCTGTTAATCTGTGCCTGCAGATATCATAGATTAGTCCCAAGAGGATTTGGCAGCAAGTTATTTATTGCCATCCACGGAAACTTGTATTTGCTATATTTAGATTGCTCAGTCTTTTGGCTAATATATTTCTGCACTACATCTTATGTCAGTGCCTATGTGAGTGTTATCCATTGTGTTGAATTTGATATAGTTTTAAATTTATTATTAAAATGTTTATTGTGGTCAATTGCACTCTGCCGTAGTTTCTACATTTTTATTGTTTATATTTAGTACACGGTTTTGCTGGATCAGTTCTTTGGTCTTATACTTGTTTTCATAGGGAGTAGCAATTCTCCCAATTGTTTCTAGCTGCATTATGTGTATTTGGGATTAATTAGCCCAGCGTGGGAATACCTCCCCCCCTTTTTTCCCTATATAGACCATACTTGCCTATTCTCCCTGAATTCCTGGGGGTCTCCCGGAAGAGTAGGCAAACCTCCCAGAGTCGCCGAAATTCATGGCATTGAATGGCGGGGGCGAGGCTTAATCAAGTCATTAAGCCTCGCCCTGCTATTCAATGCTGTGAATTTCGGCATTTTATACTAGGTGCGCCCCTCCTATCCCCTGTCACATGACTTCTCCCCCGGGGTCACCCGGGGGGAGAAGTTTTGGAAGTTGGAATGCATGCACTTAGTGATATAAGAACTACAATTACTATATATGTTACAAATGCCAGCTAGGTCTGCACTTGTTATAATTTTATATTGTAATTATTAAGTGTTTCTGGCTTTTTATTGTACTCACATAGAATCATTCACTGCAGACTGCTTTCTCTTCTGTTCCTCTCCCCCACCATACCCTGTGACCCCATGTTAATAACTACCTCCCATCTTCCTATCGCTGGGTGCAGAACAATCTTGTCTATCCCTCAACCTTCACCTTTTCCTCTCTGCACCTCATGAAGATTTCATAAATAGATTTTCTTCTTTAGGGTAGCCGTAGAGATTTTTTTTGGTCATTTTCTTTGCACATGTTGACGACAGGAAATTGGTATTCGGCAGACAATGTCATGCTAGTGAAACATAAATATTGATGGGCCTTTTGTATTTTAGTTACAGAGCAGCATCGGATCTGAAGGTTCTAACATCCCACTTTTCATTGTAAATACAGCTAGGCGATCCGTCATCATCTTTCAACACGATGCATAATTACAATCCACATCTGGGAAAAACATTGTGCTGGATCTCTCCATCCTTATCTTGGCGGCTGTGATCAATGCTGTAATACAATTCTTTCAGAAGAGGGAAATTCTTTTGTTTCAATTTTGACAGCTGTCAGTACATGCCACGCGGTGCAGACTGCATCACTCACTAGGTCATTTGTGACAAATGGCTGCCATTCAGTTCAATGTGATATGGGACTGGAGAAACACGAGAAACTCTCAGGTGTCCGTATGACCAACTTTTAACCCCTGATATCTTGACGAGGCCAGTAGCCTATAACAATGCACTCTGCCCATGGACATTATTACCCCGTGCAATCACAATAGAACTGATAGTGTTTATAGAAAGACAGTGTTGTCTTCAGTGAGGATCTTTCAGGGGATCAGATGACTGATAGGCTTTATCTCTCCACTTTAGAAGCAATTAACATTGTATTCTTTGCATTGTGTTTCTTATTACCTCTATTATATTCAGTAAGCCTTATCAGAACTGAATTACTCTCAGAATTGGTCCTTTTAGAATAAAACCCCAGGCATACATAGAAGTGATGACACTGAGCCTGATTCATTAAGGAAAGTTAAGCAAAAGTAAGCAAGTAAGGCAAAACCATGTTTCATTGGAAGGGGAGGTAAATTTAAAATGTGATGGCAGATTTATATTTGGGATAAAGCATGTCCTAGATCAACTTTAAATTTCAGTGTGCAAATAAGCTATCAAGTATTTGTGTGCTACATGAAAAAACAGCCAATATTTGACTTATGTGCAAAATCATAAACTCATTTGCACCCCCTGCATTGTAACATGGTTTTGTCCAGAAAACATGAGTAAGAAAACTTACTCAATTTTTTGCTTAACTTTTCCTAATAAATCAGGCTCACTATGTTTCTGTTTCTGGCAATTCAGATTGGGTTAATAATGGGATCTCAATTGGTTGTTGTCTATCACACAGCGCTTACAAATGACATCACTCACAAAAAATATTAATTTAATTTAATAGCTTTTACATTTCAAACCAACTTTCACTTGTTTGTTGTTGGTGTTGTTATTGTTCCTTTTTATTTTTTAATCATCATTATTAAAAACTAGCCAGTTAGCCTACCAGTATATGTTTGGCCTGTAGTAGGAAACCGGAGCACCCAGAGGAAACCCCGAGGGAGACCATACAAACTCTACACAGATAGTGCCCTGGTTGGAAGCGAAGATGCAATACTAACCACTGTGCCACCATGCTGTTTCTAATATGTGATATATCACATGTGGAGATTTGTCTTTCTGTAACTGGATGTTTGTGTATATTCATTAAAATAGTTCTCAAAACAATATATGAACATATTGATACAATGTTAAACAAGTTTCACAGCATCCATTCACATACATTAACTGAGTGAACCTCATGACTGCACAGATATCCCCAAATCATTTAATGTTAATAAGAGACAAATGAAAAATAACAAACATTAATTTCCTTTAGTTATTTACACTTGGATGTTTCCAGAAATATAAATCTTTTTGTATACTCTTCATATTTATGTTACGCTGAATCATCTGAAATCCCAAGAAGAAAGAAAACAACATTTACCATATTTATGGTTTATTTGAATATCTTAGGTAAGCAATGTGAATTATTTACTAACGTGGTATAAAGAGCCGTAACCCATAGCAACCAGTCAAATATGATCTTATAGCAGTTCCAGGCAATCAGACCAATGTCTATGTATGTGTATAGCTAAATCAGGTAGAAATGTGTCATCCGACTGTTTCTTTGAGAGCCCTGATCAGCCAATGTATGGCATGCTTTATCATTGGTGGGTTTATGTAGCAAGTAAATTACAGTATACTATAGACCAGTGTTGGCTAACCTGTGACACTTCAGGTGTCCAAATCTACAAGCCCCAGCATGTTTTGCCAATATATAGCAGCTTATTGCTAGAAGGGTATGCTGGGACTTGTAGTTTCACAACACCTGGAGTGTCACAGGTTAGCCAACATTTCTATAGACAAAAGTTGGACTGTGATCCTGTCACTCAGCGTATTTCGCACTTGCTGTAGAATATCCGATAGTTGTAAAAAAAAAAATGAGTTCCCCAGCGCAGGCTTGTGCATAAAAAGCATATTGTAATTACAGATATCTATAGTAGTAGATATTATTGCATACAGTTGTATACATGTTAATGGGTGAGAAACCCATGTATCCTCCAGCCTTGTTTATTTTACCTACTGAGAATGGTTTCAAATAAGAAAGTGCTACATGTTCAGTTACACACATATTTTTCAGTGTATTCCAATGTTGCAGTATCCAGTAATTTGGAGCTTTTATCCACAGAGGATCTAGGGGTATATTTACTAAACTGCGGGTTTGAAAAAGTGAAGATGTTGCCTATAGCAACCAATCAGAGTCTAGCTGTCATTTTGTAGAGTGTTCTAAATAAATGATAACTAGAATCTGATTGGTTGCTATAGGCAACATCTCCACTAAACACGCAGTTTAGTAAATATACCCCTAGAATCAAGATATGAAACTATGACTGTTGTTCCTAATGCTAGCCACATGCTATACTGCAGCTGATTATATGGCAATGTGTGTGACTGGTAAAACAACTCTGATGTCCACTAATAACCACAACAAAATGTACTGGATCATTATCGAGCATGTTAGTAAATGTGGTCAGAAGAGAATCGCAGATCATCATTATCTCCTAGCCTCTGCATTCATCTTCCGATCAGGCCTTAGAGACACTCCAGAAGTGATCCAGCTGTTTAGCCCGAGGGTCCGAATGGCTGGATCTCATCACATTTGGACACATGTGTGAGTCCAATTTGGACATTGGTTCTGCATCTAGCACTCATGCCGAGTGGCACAATAAGCCCACGTGTAACCAACAACCGTGGGTAACCCATCCTGAATATTTTAAAATGTTTTTACCGCTTTACGTTCATAATTAAATCGCTCCCCCATCCTTCAGCACTGTTTGGTAGTCTAGCCCTTTGTAAATAAAATAATAAAATATAAGACCTAATGATCTAGGGCCTTTTCCTTGCAAATGAAGTGTTTTCATTGCAGATAGCTGTGTTAAGTGAAACTTCTGCATTTAGAGGAACTCTGTTTCAATTTAATAACCCACAGAGAACATAAAAAAGGGTTTCAACAAACACGGAGATCCGCCCATACAAACACATTCCTGGAAAGAAAAGGTTGCTTGGCAGATGTGTCTTGAGATGTCAGCCTCCTACTAGGCTGCACATTGTCCCTCTGCTGTCACTTTTACAGTCATTCATATTCATCTGTCCCATTTGTCTTGGTAGAACAGAATCTTCACTTCACAACATATGGAAAGTGTTCACATCAATCTCCCTGTTAAGGCAGTTTAGGAACAGTGCAAGTGAATGGGAAACTTGGAGATACACTCCAAGGATAAGACTTTAACTTTACTTATAGGCAGAGCCGTAACTTAGAATTCTAGTGCCCTGGGCAAGAAAGACAAATGCCGCCCCCCCTAGCCCTCAATTTTAACCAAATTAACCTAAAATATTCGTGAATTGCGACCCCCTTCAGCGTTGCGCCCTGGGCGGTCACCCCTGTCGCACAGCCCTAGCTACGGCCCTGCTTATAGGTAAAGGGCTTCACAGAGGACCTAGGGGTTTTTTTGCTTCCTTTTTATATAATACCTTCAAAATCCTTCTCTAACCTACCTTAATAATTCTCGACCCATTTGGATGACGTGAACTCTGACATCCCCGATCTCTGGACTAAGGAAGAACTGACTTAATATTTGCACTTAATATTTTTAAAATGTGTTTATATTTTGTATATAATTAATTGTGAAAAACATAGTGCAATCTAATACATCAAAGATAGTACGTATAAAAAATCTAGACCATATAATTATAATATAATATATTTTAATTGGAATATTTATACAAACTAAGTTTGACTATAAGATTATTTATATGTACTTTCTTTGATGTATTACATGTGGTCCCTTTTGTTTCGTAATTCACTACTAATTGCAGATTTCATACCGTGGTGGTATTTAAGGGTAGCTGCACCAATTAATCAACATATTAGAATCTCAATCATTTGTTTTCACTTATAAGTATACAATATAACAGGTATATTGGGGTTGCGCTAAAGATGTTTGCATTTTAATAACTCATTCATTGTAGCAGTTAATCCTTTGTTTGGGGCAGCACGGTGGCTTAGTGGTTAGCACTTCTGCCTCACAGCACTGGGGTCATGAGTTCGATTCCTGACCATGGCCTTATCTGTGTGGAGTTTGTATGTTCTCCCGATGTTTGCGTGGGTTTCCTCCGGGTGCTCCGGTTTCCTCCCACAATAAAAAAACATACTAGTAGGTTAATTGGCTGCTATCAAATTGACCCTAGTCTGTCTGTCTGTCTGTCTGTGTGTGTGTGTGTGTGTGTGTGTGTGTGTGTGTGTATATGTTTGGCAATTTAGACTGTAAGCTCCAATGGGGCAGGGACTGATGTAAGTGAGTTCTCTGTACAGTGCTGCTGAATTAGTGGCGCTATATAAATAAATGATGATGATGATGATGATGATGATGAAATGGGACTGATTTATTTCCTTGTTTGATTCTGTACAGAAAGTATGTAGCGACAGTTGGGGCCAGATGTTGGGGTGATACAAAAAACATGGCCTGCCAGGGCAAGGGATTTAAATCCATCCTGAGCTCTGAGTAAACGAATATTCATGAAGTATTACAAACAGTGATAGAAATCCCCATTCTCCTCTGAGACACACGTGTCAATGGGGACGATAGGGAACAGTGTCCAGACAACTACATTTGCAACTCTGAAACAGAGCTGCCAAAAAGTGAAAAAGACTAAACAAATATATTAATACACTTTATTCTAAATTTACACAAACTCCTGGCAAAAGGTCCTCTAAAATAATCTTACGTGTTTGTATTATGATTTTATTTTTTTAATCACAACTGATTACTGCAAGAACATCCACACTGTGGCCACCTGTCTTTCTACTGTTCATGCCGTTAATATGTTTTGTGGCATTGGCAGTTATATTTAAGTACCTCTAAATATAAAATGCTGGATCAGCTTGTACTTGTCCAGGAAGAGAGCAAAGTGGAGGCCTTGGGGGGTGTTAGAGAGGAAGGGGCACAACCTGGCATTGCCAGGTCCATCACCTCTGGGCACCGCTGTCACACTTCCTGCACGCCCTAATGTTACACCCCTGATTATGGCCAACAGATAGGTTGGTAATAGAAAGTGTAGTATACAAGTAGATCTAAAAAATGAGAAACCGTCAGCGATTCCAAAAGGACAAACTATCCACAATATGTCCACATATGACTCCAATATCTCATGCATCAGTGTGCTGGATACATATAGAAATAGAGAAAGCTTCTAATAGATCAAGATGTATTTTATTACAATGATTAAATGAATGAGATAGAAATAAAAATGTTGCACTTTCCCATGTGCCCATGCATTTCAGTGGTTAGCACTTCTGCCTTACAGCACGGGGGTCATGAGTTCAATTCCTGACCATGGCCTTATCTGTGAGGAGGTTGTGTGTTCTCTCCGGGTGCTCCGGTTTCCTCCCACGCTCCAAAAACATACTAGTAGGTTAATTGGCTGCTAACAAAAATTGACCATAGTCACTCTCACTCTGTGTGTGTGTGTGTGTGTGTGTGTGTGTATTAGGGAATTTAGACTGTAAGCTCCCATGGGGCAGGGACTGATGTGTGTGAGTTCTCTGTACAGCGCCATGAAATTGTGGTGCTATATAAATAAATGGTGATGATAGAGATACTCAAGGCTGTCCCCCAACCAGCACCACCAGTCTAGCTGAATCCATGTTAGCAGTAGCTGATTAGACTAACTAGCAGTTAGTAACTACCGATAGATAGATAGATAGATAGATAGATAGATAGATAGATAGATAGATAGATAGATAGATAGATAGATAGATAGACAGATATAGGTCAGTGGCGCACGCAGGGGGGGTTTCTGAGTCTCTAGGAACCCCCCCCCTGCGCTAACTAAGTTGCCACTGTCCTATACAGCACCACCGCAGACGCTTCTTAGACAGCGCCGCGGCTGCTGTATAGGACAGCGCTGGCGAAACGGAGCTGCTGCACATGCGCAGCAGCTCTCTCTCGGGTTTTTTTTTTTTTGGGTCGGCGGGGGGAAACCCCCCCCCCCGACAATCCTCCGTGCGCCGCTGTAGGCATATATATATATATATATATATATATATATATGTATGTACATATATCTATATCTAAATATTAGATATATATGTGGATGCATATATATGTAGATGCATATATATATATATATATATATATATATATATATATATATATATATATATATAAATACCATACAATCACTTCTGCAACTGCCTTTCAATGTGAAATATTAAATTGCATACGCTTACATTTTCCAGACAGCCATTTCTACATTTCTACTTCTACCCCTGTATATATCTTTATCTCTCTCTCTCTCTCTCTCTCTCTCTCTCTCTCTCTCTCTCTCTCTCTCTCTCTCTCTCTCTCTCTATCTATCTATATACACAAATTCACAATGGTTGAAGTGTACCATACCGCAATTTCTCGAACTGTTATGATTATAGAACTATCAAGTTCCATTCACTTATATTCCTATTACATTTTCCATACTACCACCTCTAAATTTATATTGAAAATTATGAGGTCAGATTCTTAAGTGATTTTTTAAGTACATCTGTTTTGAGGCTTTGGATTCCAATTAGATGTACTAGCTTTGCTCACCCAGAGCACATCAATGTGTACAGTAAATATTACTCTTAGTATTTTAAGTTTGATCCTAGGATTTAATGGAAGTGAAGCGTGTATACCTCCTGCACAAGGGGTGTTAATTTCTGTCCCATTTAAATCTGTCAGTATTCACGCCCATCCATTCAATGGGGAAAAACCAGGCTGGATATTTTTATGAGTGCTCTGGTTTCCTGTTTCTCCTTCTACACATCTTTTAAGAGGCAGGTGCGTATTTTTAACATATTCTTGTTTCATTTACTGATGTCTAGCTGTGAAATGTAGGTCTGTCTTGCCTCTGGAGAAATAATCCCCAGGGGTTGCCCCTCACACATTAGAGGTAACTGGCTCATGCAGTTACTGTTTGATGTGAGATTTCACTGGCTTTATACAGTTGTCTTTTAGGTTTCTCATGTAAACACGGCATTCTTCAACATTCAAGATCAACAAGTGTACAAATTGCAGAGGTCTTTCATATACGCCTATATTACTGTTATACGCAGGTGATGTAATATATGTATAAACTCCGGAAAATAATATCTATATCCGTTCTGATGTGATTGCTTGTAATTGGTGAGTGCTGATGTCATCACTTAAAGTGGAGATGAGCAAAGGTGTGGCAAAATTGTATGCAAATTGAGTTTTGCGTGCGAAATAGGTTGTTTTGCAGCGGTGCAAAGTCCTGACGACACACCCTTCGTATCACCATAAAAAAGTACATCTAACTTTTACTTATAGTGACAGCAGGGCCGGCAAAACATGGTAATCTCAGTAAGCCTGGCAGGAGGGCACTGCACTTACCATGGCATCCTCGCCAACCATCCCGCCACGCCCCCTTGTTCCGAGTCCTCGCTCTATATAGAGCAGGTATCAAAAGAAGCGCAGGGTATAGGGATTTCCGTGCATGCACAGAGAAAAAGGGTTTCAGTGCATGCGCATGGTTTTGGGTTTTTGGCATACGCACAGGGGTACAGGCTATCGGTGCATGTGCAGGGTATAGGTGTTTCAGCACATGCGCAGGGTAAAGGGCTATTGGTGTATGCTCAGGGTAGAAGGCTTTCAGCGCATGCGTAGGGTAGAGGGCTTTCAGCATATGTACAGGGTATAGTGGTTTTGGCCCAGGTATAGTGATATAGGGCTATCGGTACATGCACAGAGTAAAGGCTTTTAGCATATGTACAGGGTATAGTGGTTTTGGCACAGGCATATAGGGCTATCGGTACATGTGCAGGGTATAGGGGTTTCAGCGTATGCACAGGGTATAGGGGTTTTGGCCCAGGTATAGTGATATAGGGCTATCTGTACATGTGCGGGGTATAGGGGTTTCAGTGTATGCACAGGGTATAGGGGTTTTGGCCCAGGTATAGTGATATAGGGCTATCGGTACATGCACAGGGTAGAGGCTTTCAGCATATGTACAGGGTATAGTGGTTTTGGCACAGGCATAGTGATATAGGGCTATCGGTACATGCGCAGGGTATAGGGGTTTTAGCGTATGCACAGGTTGTATAGGGGTTTAGGCACATGCGACATGATTGGCTTCTCGGTGCATGCGTAAATACCCCAGTGGGAGGGGGGCAGTATTCTGTATAGCTCTGTACAGTAATAGTTTTCATTGGATGACAAATATTTCTACAGACCAGAATAAATGGTAGAGTATTTGCCCATGAGAATAATGCTTGAAAACCAAAGTAAATTACAGCTGTTACATTTAGAGGTAAAATTATAAAACATTCTAAAAGAAATAAAAGTGTGCAACACCTCCACTTTTCGCTTTTTGAAGGTTTGCTATATCTACCCCTTAGTATTCATTGCATAGATTGAATTTATTTTAGAGGGTTCCCTTTGGATCATAAATTTTTGTGACATATCCAGCCTGGTATTATTGTAAATTACAAATATATCGAAGACATAATCACTCTAGAGAAAGAAAACAGGTATAACAAGACACTCTTTATATTTTTGACTAATTTTCACTTTGTGCTTCTATGACAGTTCAATAAAACATGGAAATAAGTTTATTGGTAGCCCTGTCTGAGCAGAACCATCATCACCCCTTATGACTTTATTTCCCCACCATACAGTGCTACATAATATGATGTACAATAATGTGTGATGGGTGCGGTCAGGTTGCTAGGATCACTAGAATAAGTTCTCTGAACTTTCTGAGCAGCTTTCACTTAGCAAATATGTGAATGAGTGGGGCCAGCCTTTTATATAACGTGCCTAGCAACAATGACCACACCCTTACATTCTGTTATGTCATTCATGGGGAAAGAAGAAGAAGGGATAGGCGCCTGATAGTGTAGTATGGTTAAAAACACATTTGTTCCACCAAGTAAAGTTATATATGTGTACCCGATGGATACAGGTGTAAGCACTTATCAGCAGATCTATCTTGCAGGTTCAGTCTGATGCATTCCTATATATATGTTGTCATCCCATGGAAAAAGAAGAAGTCTTATTTAAAAGACGAAACGCGTTGAGAGGTCTGTGCGGACTGTTTACCATCTGTATTCAGGTTTTTGGACAGATTGTGGGACCCTTTTTTATTGTGATATTCCGATCGATATATAGGAATACATCAGACTGGACCTGCAAGATAGATCTGCTGATATGCGCTTACACCTGTATCCATCGGGTACGCATATATAACATTAACACTATCAGGCACCTATCCCTTCTCCTTTTCTAATTTAGATATTTCCGGACTTACCACCCGGCTTTTGGGAGTAAGGCAGCCTCCCGTACATGTGAAGTGTATTTTCTGCATATTAAGTCTAATGGACTTTTAACCATATTATTGAGTAGAGCGCCAAATTTGTTTTGTTTATTTAATTGTTATGTCACTCAGTTTAGATTACTACAGTAGAACTGGAGAAAAGAAACATACCCTCGAGTTTTTAGAAAAATGTGTCGTACTAGGAGCAGGTTTGGTTTACTACATTAATGATAGAGGCAAGTCAGGCATAACAGTAAGATGGCTAGTAAGGTAAATGTAACCTGAGCGTTTCAGTACTGAACTAAACATGCAGCACCTTAAAATGACAATCATGCTATATTGCTACCATGCTCCCATGCTCACATGGCATGATAGTGGGAGCCAATGAGCATGACATCAGCATGACATTCCACTTACAAAGGATGAAATTAGGAATGGTATCAGCAAAATTGATGGAGTTGGTTTTATAGTGGGTGTGGTAAGATTGACATTGCGTGGACATCATCAGACTGGATGGGGAGGAGATGGATGGTGGAGGGTGTCATCGCATGGACATCATCACACTGGATGAGGAGAAGATGGATGGTGGAGGATGTCATCGCATGGACATCATCACACTGGATGAGGAGAAGATGGATGGTGGAGGATGCCATTGCATGGACATCATCAAACTGGATGGGGAGGAGATGGATGGTGGAGGATGCCATTGCATGGACATCATCAAACTGGATGGGGAGGAGATGGATGGTGGAGGATGCCATTGCATGGACATCATCAAACTGGATGGGGAGGAGATGGATGGTGGAGGATGTCATCGCATGGACATCATCAAACTGGATGGGGAGGAGATGGATGGTGGAGGATGTCATCGCATGGACATCATCACACTAAATGAGGAGGAGATGGATGGTGGAGGATGCCATTGCATGGACATCATCAAACTGGATGGGGAGGAGATGGATGGTGGAGGATGCCATTGCATGGACATCATCAAACTGGATGGGGAGGAGATGGATGGTGGAGGATGCCATTGCATGGACATCATCAAACTGGATGGGGAGGAGATGGATGGTGGAGGATGCCATTGCATGGACATCATCAAACTGGATGGGGAGGAGATGGATGGTGGAGGATGCCATTGCATGGACATCCACAAAATGGGAGTTTTGGTGTAAGACTTGTGAATCTAATGTGCTTCAACCTTTGAACACTTGAGTGTCACACTAATTGTGTGAGAATACAATTGTATTACGTAGATATATGCAAATCAGTGGTTATGACTATCTGTGCAAAACAACCATATACATTAACTGGTCTTATAATGCTGGCCATACATGCTGCTGTATTGCCATTTGTATGGCCTAAAAATTATATGATCACTATGGGACATGTTTGTAAATGTGGTCGGAAGATGACAGAGGATGGCCTGTGCTTACGGACAACTTCCAACTACACTAATAGGCCTCAATGACACCAGAAGTGATTTTGTGTGGACTAATTGGATATTAATGCTATTGTCCTGCACCCGTAATGAGTGGCAGGATCGGCCTGTTTGTGGCTTAAGTAACGCTACATGACATGGAACCAATTTCAGTATTTAAACACCATTATAATCTTAGATATAACCGTAATGAATCCAAGAGGTATCATCATCCATATTAATATAATCACAATGTATGAACAGTGATCAAAGTGGAAATTTATAAGGGGCATTGTGGAAATTGTAATGGAAATGAAAGTGAATGGAATTGATAGTGTTACAATAAAGGCAGTAGGAGAAGTGGTGGCATGATGGTGGCATGACATACACGTCCCCCACTGTGTGTATATATACACCAGGGCTGTAACTAGGGCTGTGCAAGGGAGGCTACCGTCTAGGGAACAAAGATGAAGGGGATGTAGGATTATTCATATTTTAAGATAACTTGGTTAAAATTGATGGCTGGGGGGGGCAGCAGTTTTCCTTCTTGCCCGAAGCGCTAACGTTTTAAGTTATGGCTCTGATATAAACTGCACAACACCATCAACATGCCATCGTCTTATATGTGACAATGCAGTAAAAGATCACATTTAGTGATATAATTGCTTTTGTAAGATAATTACTAAATAAGATTTAATTATTTGCTTTTCACTGGTTTCTGCTTAACTTCCCACATGATACTGATTTTCCAGCCTCCATGAGTCAGAGCTGGAGTTCCAAATTATCTAACAGTACACTGTGACATCTCTGGTTACCACTATGGAAAACTCTTATCAGTTGTTAAATAACCTGGAAACTTGATGTAATTAAAATGTACCAGACTAAGTGTATTTGCAGCAAGCTGCTTCATCAGACTGTTCAACATTGGTGTCTTACTGTATCCAACTGCTTCACTATCCAAAGGTCATAAGGATGGTAGAGCAGTTGGGTGGAAAGCTGCCTGGAGGAGTGTGCCGGGAAGAGAGAGGCCCATAGAAGGGCTGAGTGTGATTGGCTGGAAGCCACATATGATGTTAGACCCTGTGTAGATCGCCTTTGTAATGACCGCCATACCGTGAGGGTGGGGGGGGGGTCTGCAGAGGCAGCTGGCTAGCAGGTGCTGAATTAGGGGAGGAGGTTCCATCTGTAAGAGAGCCGCCTTGA
Source organism: Mixophyes fleayi (assembly GCF_038048845.1). NCBI lineage: Eukaryota > Metazoa > Chordata > Amphibia > Anura > Limnodynastidae > Mixophyes > Mixophyes fleayi. The sequence goes on from NC_134404.1 coordinate 75,878,265, forward strand.
AAATGTCCCCATAACGTCTGCTACTCTGAAGGAAAGGTGAGATGTAGATGGATTCCTGTGGTGGAATAACTATGAGTGAGACACAGTCCCTGGCTAATAATAAATAACTAAATAAATTACTGTTAATTAAATGAATACATAAATAAACAAGTTTCTTGTCTTAAACTGCCAATGTGTAAATAACCATAAATACTAGAAACCAATAACTAATACATGAATTCACCATTAGGAATCACAATTCATATGTCAACAAACCAAAAAAATCATCAAATCCAGATCATGTTGAAATAGCAAGACATAAATACCATCATTAAACTCCACAAAACATAAGAACATAAACCAAGGCATAAAGTCATAAAACCCACAAAACATAAGAACATAAACCAAGACAATAAATTATATAACTCAACTAAACATAAGCAATACACCAAGGCGTAAAATCATAAAAACCATAGGCCAACATTTCATTAACTTTGCACTGCTCACGCCTAGTGAACACTCCGCTGTATCTGTAGTTAAACACCTGCATTCTGGCCCCACCCCTGTTGTGATAAGCCTATTTTGTTAGTTTGACAGGGATGAGGCCTAACAATGCAATTTGCGTGACCACGCCCCCATGACGGAGCCCCCTCCTGGAGATAATGCTGCCAAAGTTGGCAAGTATGATTTAGGTACACTGCCACTGTAGGATGGCCAATTCTCCTCCAGCAGTGTGCGCCATGGGAGGCAGCATCTACTCCCAGTAATATTTGGGGTTGGGGCGACAGTGGTCTTTCTCACAGAGGGCACTAAAATTTCTAGTTACGGCTCTGTGATTGACAATATGTGACAGTATTCACTGTCCGTGTGTTCTCATGATACAGCTTGAGGTACCATATAGCTACGATTGTAGTGCAGGAGTACATATTGCATGGGACAGATACATGGGTACTCAGGCTGATGGTTAGTTTCCGGTTAGTAGAAAAGCATTTATCAATACCTTCCACAAAGATATCAGTTTTGTTGGTTTTCTTGCGCCCCGTTTTATATTATGTTGTTGTCATTGTGCACTATGACACAGATCCTAGCCATGTGTTAAATAGAACACAATGTGAATATAAACTACATTTCATATTGCTAGGTCAGAGAAAAAAATAATAATAATGTAGTATGAAATGTTATTTTTCACCTACACAGAAAAAAAAATCTATTATGTTTTTATACAGGAGCAAGAAGCTAACATCAGCCAGAAAAATGAGGCCTCCGCTGAGTATTTTGTTGCATGAGATAGACTACTAAGCTGTTCTGCCATTAAACAATGTGTGCCATTCTCCACTTCATTATTCCTGATTTTCTTTACATCAATTATGTACCTCTGTAGCTAAGGAAGATGAATGTTACGTGAAAGCTGTCAGAGGCAGCCCTGTGCTCTAAAAGCTGATTTACACCATGTTCTGTGGTGTTTTACAGCACCAAGTGCCCTATGAAATGCAAGTGTGGTCATTAAAAACTCTCTTTTCCTACTGCTTGCATCGGTCTAAGGGCCTGTAATTATAATCCTGATTAAGTGGCCCAGAGACAATACCACCTCCTCTATATGTGAGGATTGATGTATGAGGTCTAGTTTTGTGTACAGAGCAGTGGTGTTAGCATCCCTTTATAAAGCTAGCCACAGACTGATACAAGCACAGCCCTGGGGGGAAATAAACAATTACCTATCTTTTACTATAGTTCTGTTTGTGTATTAGTAAGCCAAAATGGAAAATCAGTTATACAGTCTGAGGGGTAGATTTACTAAAGCTTCTAAAAGGAAAAGTGGAGATGTTGCCCATAGCTACCAATCAGATTCTAGTTATCATTTATCTAGTACATTCTAAAAAATGATAGCTAGAATCTGATTGGTTGCTATGGGCAACACCTCCACACTTTTCTGATTAGAGGCTTTAGTAATTCTACCCCTTAGAGTCTTAGACTCTTAATATAATTTTATCTATATAAAACGGCAACATATTGCACAGAACAGGCACACACACGCACGCACACCAGGGTCACTTTGGTTAGACGTCAATGAAACTACGAGTAGGTGTTATTTGATTTTTTTCTCCTGCTTTTAGCTTTTGATAAATTAAAATAAAATTTGCGATGGCCATTTTCTGGAGACAACAACCGTTTTCTCCAGATTTTTAGCTCATCCCAGCTTAGTAAATAGACACAGCACACACACACTAGGGGTCATTTTAGTCAGCAGCCAATTAGCCTACCAGTATATTAGAGTGCGGGAGGAAACCCACACACACATGGGGAGAACATACAAACTCCTCCACACAGTTAGTGCATGCTATGACAATTATTTAATATTTTTTTAATATTACAGACAGTATACAAATAACAGGCTGCCTAAACTGAAGTCTATTATACAGTAAAAAGCAAACCATAAGAGCACAGATCTGAAGGTAGATCTTGGGCAGTACGGTGGCTAAGTGGTTAGCACTTCTGCCTCACAGCACTGGGGTCATAAGTTCAATTCCCGACAATGGCATTATCTGTCTGGAGTTTGTATGTTCTCCCCGTGTTTGCGTGGGTTTCCTCTGAATGCTTCGGTTTCCTCCCACACTCCAAAAACATACTGGTAGGTTAATTGGCTGCTAAAAAAATTGATCCTAGTCTGTGTATATTAGGGAATTTAGACTGTAAGCTCCAATGGGGACAGGGACTGATGTGAATGAGTTCTCTGTACAGCGCTGCGGAATCAGTGGCGCTATATAAATAAATGATGATGATAAGCTGAAAGTTGCTCTCATAGGCCCTGATTCATTAGAGAAAGCAAATGTCGTTACATGCTGTATTTTGTGTAAAAATTGATCTGAACACAAGTGTATGCAATTCATCTTTAAACGCAAAGGACCCGGCAGACTATGATTAGAAGGGCGGAACAGGGAAGGGAATTGGCGTATGCACGTAGACCATGTACAGTATGCACCCACTGAGGACGAGCACACGCACATCCGTCTGATCCAAGCTCTGGGCATCTCTCAGGTACTTGATTTTTAACCGTATCACTTGCACCAGCAACAGGTCAGATGTAAGCCCCGAGTCGCTTGGTAGAACGTGTTTGCAAGTAAGAGAAACTGCATTTTATGTACAGTGGCCATTAATAACAACCTGACGTATGTATTTAATGGGAAAAAAACTTTTTTTTTTTAAAGATTTTTATTAATGACTATATTATTTACAGGTGCTAATGTCTTTAATATTTTTTGTCATCTGTGCATTCTGATGGGACTTTATATACCTATGCATTGTGTTCTGCAGTGTGTTGTGTCTGACTGCATATGGCAAGTGCCGTATTAGCAGTGCGCACTTACACCTGTATTCAACTAAAAACGTTTCTTGAGATGCTCCTGTTGCTGAATACAGGCGTAACTCTGTACATTTTCCACCGATTTAAAAAAAGACACAAATTGCGTTTACTTGTAATGAATCGGGCCCATAGTTATACTTTATATTAAAGTGACCAAACTGTAAAGATAATAATTTTCACACTGACAAAAAGAGACACTTAACATTAGTTTTAAGAGCTGCTCTTGTTTATGATATAGTCATATACTTAGACACAGGCACTTGAGAGAGTTTTGTTTTCAACATAAAATATACTTGTATACATAGTAATGCATAGTATAATTAATATATTAAATTTAGGGGGCATTTTAGGGACCAGTAAAGTGTATGCATAAAGGCTAGTACATGTAGAGCATTAGAAAGAGTGGCAGCTGGAAAATAATGAAGGACTGTCCTTCCAAATAAACTATGCTGGGAATTATGCTTTCCATTCTTTATTTACCTGGTTTAAGAACATTTCATCTTATTTCATCAAATGTTAACTGATTTGCAGAGAGCACCAAGTAAAACACAGTAATGGTGGCTGCCTGCCAAGCAGCGGTGTGCCAACTAGATTGTACGCTGCTTTGAGCAGGGCATCTCTCCTCTTGTTTCCACCACTTCTAACTCTGCTCTCAGCTACCTAGCCCTTCTCCTCGAGGACCCTCTACCCCCCCGTCCCCTCTTGCTCCCTCCTCTCCCCTCTGGGGGTCTCCCTGTCATCCGCGCCCTCCCTCTTGGGCTCCGTCGTATGCGGATCTTCCCTCTCCCCTCCCCCGCCCTCTCTAGCTGTGCTTTGAGCTTACTGAGTTACTGTGCTTATTGTTTACTCTACTGTGCTGTCTCACCTCGTATTGTTATCGTTTGTCCCTGTACGGCGCTACGGACACCTAGTGGCGCCCTATAAATAAAAATTTATAATAATAATAATAATAATAATAACTGTTCTACTGCCTGAGGCAGCAACCAAAATGGCTCCCTTCTTACTCCTTACCCAACTTCCATAAGCCTTTGTATGTGAGTTGTGTGCAGTTTCAAATACATGTTATTAGAGCTACCAACAAGGTAAATGCTGCTAGTTTAGACTTTTGCGTCAAGACAACCTGCGGCCTGAGACAGTTGCCTCAGGTTGTCTTATTATAGGCTCATCCCTACTGCCAGGTTGTGTCTCAGGGAATAGGGAAGAAACTGAATGAGAGCCCTGGACCACGATCTTGTAATTCTGAATTATACATGAGCTAAAATCTCCAGCCGATATGTTAAAAATATATTATTGTTTTCTTACCAGATTTCAGTAGAAAAGTTCATAACAATGTATAACAAATCATCTTAGCAAGAGGATATATGAATTTAAGGATTGCACCACCCAAAATGAAATTGTTATGTGAAATAAAACAAAAATCCACAAATGCTTTCTTACCCCCTTGTTCCATTCTCTGTGTCTGCTGGAGTCCCCAATGGATGCGCCTGGTATAGTCCTTAGAATTCTGAGATATGAAAATGGCTGACAAAATCTTGCACAATTTGCAAATGTAATATATTTGAGGATGTAGTTATCCTTGTGCGTGTGTAAAAGGAAGGGTTATTGTAACTGAAAACTGGAAAAGCCATTCAAATGCAGCCTATTTTTGTTTATTTTATTTTACTGCAGACACATAAAAACATACAAGCTTTGACATCTGGTGAACTGTGTACTATGCAGCTCATGTTGCTTTGGGCATACGCCCGGTTGCTTAGTGTAAAAAATTCAAATTTGTACTGCACGTGCCCACCCAAAAAAGTGCACGTCTACGTCTGTATACAGATTTGGTATTTGAGTCTCCTTATACTTGGAGTGGCAGGATGATAGGTGTGTGCAAATGCAAACGAGTACAATAAAAGTAAGTTTGCGTAATTACAAACCGTGGTAGACCCGCACCGAGTGACTGTATCACTTGTTAGTACATGAGGACCGGTTGAAATACACACTGATGATGATGACTCTTGCCAGCAGTAGCTAACCAGTTCTCATTGGTGGATTGCGGATTCACCTCTGAAGCTGATAGGTGCTTTCTCCACTGACACATATGCACAACTACTTATGTCATATTATTTTGTCTGTGGATTATATAATTCAGTTTTTGATACTTTCATTCGTACACAAGAAGGATCATTATATCTGCTGTATTATAGAAGGGCTTATGACTTGGTTGGGTGTAAGTACAGCTGACAGAATCCCGGCACATATACAATTGGTTCCGAGCTGAATGCATCTAGAGATGCCTCTGATTCAACACATGAATATAAATACATTAGTTTTACGTGCAGCTTTTTGCAGATTATTATTTTGTTTTACTTATGTGCCCCCAGCTCGGCATGGGAACCTATGATTGCAACAGAATGAAGACAAATATGGTCATCGTGGCTACAAGTCATAACACAAAATGTCCTTAATTCTAATATTGTTTACTGGAGGCCAATGGGACGGACAAATATCATATTATTGTAGCCTGCAGTAAAAGTAACCTTTATGGCATGTTAATGAAATACATCCAGAATGAATCCTTTCTTCTGTTTGTAGCTTTAGTCACAGTGTAGAACAACACTGATTACAAAGGGGGAGGAGGGGTCTCAAATTCCTTTATTGTTAATCTTCTCTTTCCTTTCCTTATCAGTTCACCTCATCCATCAAGTGACTTACATCATATAAACATACTCCATCTGCTCTCTGTCCAAGTGTAGCTTTATGCTGTGTCCAAAGGTGAACTCTGTGATCAAACATTCTGCTGATGGATCTCATTGCTGAGGAAACCATATCTGTTGCTCATTGGGGGCAAGATGATCTGACCTTGTTATAAACACCTTGTACACATTATTAGAGCCATGAAAGCAGACATCCATAAGACATTTACTGAAATTCTTTTGCCTTAAAAAGGAAGTACAAATGCGGGCTGGTGTTACTCATTGTATTTCAGTCTTCTATCAATGTGTGAATCTAGAACACTGACAATCTGTATCACCTCCTGACGAGGAATAAACTGAATCCAGAGACGAGGCTAAAACACAAGACATGTGAGAGCCAGTAATTAGAAACATTATTTTAAACATACTTGCCCACCCTCCAAGAATGTCCGGGAGACTCCTGAATTCCGGGTAGGTCTCTCGGACTCCCAGGGGACCAGGCACTTTTCCCGCATCCTGCAATTCGGCAGCCAAAATGACGTGGTTGGCGGTTAATCGCATCATTTTGGTCCAGCCCCTGCAACAAAATGTAGCCTATATACGTCATGAAATGTTACTTGTCTAACACAGGAGGAGTTACACTTACATATATCCATCCATGTGCACTAAAGGAACTAAGGGGCAGATTTATCAAAGGGTTAAAAACTTTATCACCAGCAGAAATGTGTGATGAGGCTTTTTCTCATTTCGCCTCAAAGGTTTACTGCCAGCGGTAAGATTTATTGACCGGAGAACACAGTACTTGTCTGCCCATAATACCAGTTCTGTTATTTCCTCTCAGGATGACAATAACAGATCACAATCCTTAAAAAATGCTTTACTATCAAAATAAAGCGTTCTTTTATCTCCAAAATATTTTACAATTTTTTATTTTTTTTTACATAATATTTTTAATAGTGAAACCAAATCCAAACTCTCGACAAACCAGCTGACACATATGCACAACTACTACAGAGACTGACCCGACAGAGAGCTAGGTTAACCCTTACCAATCTGGGTCATTACTGCTCAGTTGTCCCAGAGATATTGTTTTGTAATAAATTGTTGTGATAAGGGATTTTAATTGCAGTGATAAGTGGGAATAAACAATCCTATTTAATTCAGGGATCTTTAATAGGCATTAATGATAAATATGCACCTAGGTTTAGCAGTTAATGAAGATGTCAGTGCCATAAGATTAGCGGACATCGGATATGGTATCAATCTATAAAATTGGGGGAAAAAATCAGAAATAGGAAGTGATAGGCCTAAGATCCTGACTTCTGTTGAGGGTAAGTTATTTACAGCGTTTCTGAGGGCTGTAATTCTGAAATATATTGTAGAATATTATTTCATAACATTGTACATGGTTCCATATATAGTATCAAACTGGATATTCATCTATTTATTTATATTGGTAGTACAGTTGTCATATATGTGGATTTTGCATAAGTATTCTATACTGTTCCACATAAAAGACTGATTGATACATGAGATGAGAGTACTAGTTGTATGGGGAAAAAATATGTACATGGATACTGAACTGGTAGGAGTCAAAGGCAATTATGGAACATATTCAGTATTGGGCCCTTTTATTTTATTAATGACCTTGTAGGTGGCCTAGAAAGTAATATGTCCATATGTACTGATGACACTAAGCTACTGTATATAACATTATTAACAGGATAGTAACTTATTACAGAAATATCTAGACAGAATGACAAACGGGCCCATGACATAGCTAATGATATTTAATGTAGATAATTGTAGGGCTATGTAACTAGACTGTGCCAGTCTCTATGCTACTTACATATCAAATGGAATACAATCAGGTGAAAAATAGGTGGAAAAGCACTTAATAATAATAGTTGACATGGGGCCTAATTAATATTTCTAAACATATTTCAGGACAATGCAAATATTTGTCTATCAAACATACCAAAGACCATACAGAGAACAAGAGGTCATCAGTTACAAATGTAAGAAAGATGAAAGGTGGTTAAGCTTCGGATTCCACAACACATGAGGTGGTGATATAAAATTCACTAACAGACTTTGTTTACTTTCATTTGAGCTGCATTGCGTTATCCTGATTGGTTGCCTGCACTATTTAAGGCCTGTCCTGACACTCCATCTTTTCTAGTGATAGCATTTTGCTTCTATTGGTAGCATCCTGGTTCCTGTGCTGTGTTCTCCTGAGTCTGCTTTCTGGTTCTGGTCTCTGGCTATGTCTGACTACTTTTCTGGTTCTGATTCCTGGCTCTGTCTGACCATTTGTGTTCCTGTCACTTGCCTGGCTGCCAAATATTCAGTGCTCCATTCCTGGCTGAGATGGTGTCCCAAGAAAATCCCAGCAGCGGTACCATGACCATTTACACAAACTGTCCTGTTTGCTGATGTCTGGTGGTACATCTTTATGGTGTTCAGCTACTTCACATCCATTCTGGTCTGCATCCTGACCATCAGTTGTGCAGCTCCACTCAATCCAATTGTAGTGGTAAGAATTTGCATTGACTTTTGTACTGCTTCAAGTGCTATTGTGGCTGGCTGTTCTGATTGCTGGCTGCTCTGAGGGACTCTGGGTCTGTCTCAGAATACTTTGGATTCTCTGGACTTTGCTATATACTGCTGATATGTACATCATGACATTACACTGTACTATGTCTGCTGATTTGGGTTTATATACTGCTCTGATATTGGGACTTTCTGTATCTTGCATTTTTCCCTGTTGATTGCAGAGCCATCTGCATATGACTCTGAAACTTATAAATCTGCATATGATTCTGAACCTGATAAATCTGCATCTGATTCTGAACATGATAGCCTGCATCTGATAATCTGCATATATTATTTCTTGCTAATCAATTGTGTTAGAAAATAAAGTCTGTCATTTTAAGAAGTATCCAATTTAGATCCATGTCTTATCAATAACCATATGTTTGACCCATACAATCTTGAAATAATCTTGAAATTTTATTGTGAATGAAAAATGAAAAATAGTTTAACATTGCAAAGTAAATTATACAAATAGATAAGAGTATATATCGATACTTCTGCTCTAGTATATTGTTATAAGAGCTGTAAACAAACAGCAGAAGAGACAATTGCTGCTTACAAAACAAAATAAGAAATACAGGGGGCAGTATAACAATATTAATGTTATAATAAGTAAGCATTATGAGCTGATTTTCACATATCAATGTACTTCGCCTTCGGTGATTCAATTACTCATTCAATGATGTAACATATTTTAAAACTGAGTCATGGTTGCCAAATCATCCTTTAATTACTGACACACATATTATACAGGCTCTTTGAATAATTAAATCTAAGTATGACACAAACTGACTTCAATAAGCCACATAACCTGTTTTAATAATGTCAATAACTAAAGGCATGAGTTAGCAACCGTGAACTAACTATGCCGAGCCATATTAGTTGGCAACGATAACATGCCAACCTATATCTGGTGCCAGCAATAATGTATCTTTCAATTCAATGTGGAATGAAGCAAATATTTTGCTGAAGAGTTTTAAAATGTTTGATCACCTCTAATGCCAAGCCACATTTGGTGCCTACACTACATGTGAAGTCTTATCTGGTGCCAAATATATAAAGGCAAGTGCCCAGGGCTGGTGCTATCATTTTTCAAACTCATCTCTCAAGGAGAGGTGCACCTGAGATCAAAAGCTGTCAAGAGGGGCCGATAATTCTTATTGTCTGGTTGTTAGTATATAAGTATTAAATGGTTGGTCATATTTGAAGAGGACCTGTCCATTTTTGTGTTATCTCAACAGAGGCAAACCGAGGGGGGTTACTAGTGCCTGGAAACCCCCCTCCAAGCCTGGGGCACTGTATAATTGAGGTGGCTGGACCCTGCCCCCGCTTCACACGGCTCTGCTTGAAAAGAGAGAGCTGAATGCACCTAACAGTAGTGCACGCAGCATTGCCCATGTATATTAAGGGGATAGGAAGAGATGGAGAGCAGCCAAGCACTCTCTAAAAGTAAAGCCACACCCCCATGCATGCTGGTCACGCCCACCGGTGGCGTGGTGTGGAAACCCCCCTCTGCAATCCTGCGTTTGCCCCTGCCTCTCACTGTGGTGCTTCTTCTCTCTCCCACCGGCTCTCACTGCACCAGTGTTCTCTGTTCTTGCTCTGTACAGAAATTGTCTTGTACTGCTCTCTTGAAAAAACTTTTTTTGGATACAGTTGCAAGTTTCATTGTGTGTTTTCTAAATGACCATGGAGGCCCACTAACATGGAGTTGACCCTTAAAGTTTACACATTGAACCTTTGAATATAGGAAATGTAAAATAATAGACACTAACCTATTTGGAATTTTTATCTACAATTGAAAGTCTTCCATGTTTGTCATTTATCATATGTGATTATTCCTGGTGTCCAAGATTGGTCTTGGTTCCAAATATAGGATTTATCAACTAAATAGAAACGAAAACAATGTATGTGTTACACAAATGATTCAAATAACTTTCATTGCAAAATGTTATTTTAAATGACAATTATAGATGAAATGACATTCAGCTGCAGGTTGGCTGATATATAAATACCCCCCGGACAAAGAGACACATCACAGGTCACAGTTTAAAGATAACACAAAGTAATAAGACAGGAAGCATATTGGTCAGACTAAGTAACATAGTTGTCATAGTTTCCCAAAATGTGTAGGAGACGTCTAAATTAGGGATAGACCTCCTGGAATCTCGGACAGGCAGGCAATTCTCTCAGAAGGGCTCTTACTTGGCTGGTGGTTGGGGTTTACAACATTGATGTAAATTGTGTGATCAAACCCCATTCCCCTCTGTGGACACCATGTGGACAAGGGTGTGATGGAGCAATTAACATATGCTTTGCCCCATTCACTTGATGATGCAAATGGCATCATCAAATCACCCCTCCTCGTTCTGTATACATCACTTCCAAGGTACAAAGCCACAGTTACAGTGATTTCAGTGAAACAAAGTCTTGCTCTGACTGCAATGCATAATAATATATACACATTGGAAGTGATGTACACATAAAGAGGTGGGCATATGGTAATTGTGTGGTGCCTCAAAGCCCTATTAAACAGCACAGAGGAAGTGCATAAACGCTTTTAAAAATGCAGGGCTACAAGGGGTTACTAGAGGCTGAGGAAGACACAGTGGGAATGACAGTTGACAGTTGAACTGAAAGTACGTACCCAGGAGGATGTGCAGGAAGGAGGTGTGTGTGATATAGCAACAAGAAAGGGGAAGCTGACCTGAGAGACTGATCTGCTGCTGGAATTGGTGATATTGCCAGCACACACGGCTCGAGAACGGCTGGAGACACACAGTGGGGCGTCCAACACAGTCTCCACGAACTGCAGAACTTTTTCAAGGTAAAATCCTAGCCTGCAGTGTACTGCACACACCCCAGTGTCAGAGGGAAGAGTGATGAGAGAACAGCGCCATCTTGTGACTGAATTGAGCAACAGTCCTGTGTTTTGTTATAATCTTTAATACTGCCTACAGTTTAACATCTACCTTTTAGAGAGAAAGTACAGAGACTTAATCAGGATTATTAACCCTTCTGGAGACCTCTGCAGGATATTTAAACACTACAAAATTCCTGTGCACAGTTCAATCCAGGACTGAGTGCAAAATATGGTAACGTTACCAGGGATAATATTGGTGCACCAAATGTTTTAGATGAATGTTAATGTTAAGTGATTTACCTAAAAATTGATTCATTGATATTGAAGATGTTATCGCTATTGTGCCTTATACTCACCAAGTGTATATTATATGATAAATGGTATTGTGCCTTATGTTGATCAAACGATTATTTTGTCATTATCATTGAGCTGAAGGGGTCAGTGGCGCGGTGGCTTACCAAAATTATCCTTACCGCATTCTTAATAAACCCAAGTTGTTTGACCAATCCTTGTCCCTTTCATTGAAGTATTTATCTCCTGACCACCAGATATCCGAACAGAAAAGAACCTGACTCGTGTCTGGAGGACAAGGTAAGGTAAGGAAATCCCATCCGTCTCGACCACCACAATTGCCCCATCACACCCCTATCCACTTGGTGTTCACATATCTCTTTATCAAATCTATTATCCAGATTGGGATCTGTGAAAGGATGGGCTTCATTTGCCACCGTGTTGGGCAATTGGTTCTACAGATTTTTCATGGGGTCCTTTGCTATTTCTGACCATTTCTTCTGCCAGCTGGGCACCACTGCAGCGACCTCAGTTGTGTGAGAACAGTCGCTACCACCGTTCTCCTTCATTGGCGCCTGTAATTTGCTTGTTTCTGGGTGGTTTGTGTAGCTGCTGCTAGTGACCACCGCTGGAGCCTCCTGACCTCCTACTAGGGGCAGGACTGCCAGTAGTGGGCCGAGTGTTGTCACACGCAGCTGGGTTCAACACAGGAGAGCCGGGGGATGGGTACGAGTATTAGTTCTTATCTGTAGGTCACAGGATTACAGCAGGCAGAGTAACAGAGCAGGATATTTAGGAATAGTAGTACAATTTGCTCATCAATAGCACTTTATATACAGTTAAATCACATATGTTGACAGGTAGTAATACAGCCACTGTCCCTTTACCCAGGTTCATTTACTTATCTTGCACATGAATGAGCCCGGACCATGTTCTCACTTTTATTATTGCACATTGGAAGTGTCTTTCCACCTCCTTACCCCTGGCCTTAAGATTTGTTATCTGCGTGGAACTTAATTTGGAGCACCATGCCTAAAATATACTAAATCACAATTGCAAATGACACGTCTTTTCCCCACACAATCCTTAGTACGGTGGCTTAGTGGTTAGCACTTCTGCCTCACAGCGCTGAGGTCATGAGTTCAATTCCTGACTATGGCCTTATCTGTGTGGAATTTGTATGTTCTCCCCGTGTTTGCGTGGGTTTCCTCCGGGTGCTCTGGTTTCCTCCCACACTCCAATAACATACTGGTAGGTTAATTGGCTGCTATCAAAAATTGACCCTAGTCTCTCTCTCTCATTCTGTGTGTATATTAGGGAATTTAGATTGTAAGCTCCAATATGGCAGGGTCTGATGAGAATGAGTTCTCTGTACAGCGCTGCAGAATTAGTGATGCTATATAAATAAATAGTGATGATGATGATGGTACCCTCCCCACACACACACACACACACACACACACACACACACACACACACTCACACATGCGCGCACACACACACACACACACACACTACCATTAATGTATAATAGTGGGTTTATTTGCATAGACTAGGAGTGAATGCACTGATGCTGCTGGATTTGTTAAACCTGATGTGTTGAGCTGTAAATCCATTACTGAGTGGTGATGATTTATTTTATTGCTCTCCTGGACACTTGGTGTAAAAATGTACATGGTTCTGAATCCCAGGAAATGATCAGTCATGGTTTATTGGCTTACACTCAAATCCGCAGCTCTGTCACCTTATTTTTCATCTTCATTGGACAGTCAATAACATAATTGGTGAGGTATTAGAAAGAAGAGGGTCTTGTGAAGGCGCTGGCAGCCAGCAGAAATCATCGAACCATAAATTAACTTGTCAACCATAACCAAAACCTATTGCTCAACCCTTCATTGCATTCTCATTATGTCACTTACGACCAGCTCAATGCTTGTGTCCATTTTTGTGAAATGAGATTGCAGGAGCAAATATGTCACCCGTAAAACTGGGGAGAAACCGCCTGACATCCTATTAGATAAATTCAACTTCTCATACATCTGGGATAGCAAGTGTTACACATGCAACACATTGTTAGAATGTTTTGACAATATAAAATATGTGAATACATTTTAAAGGCACTGTTGACTGATATAAAATGATGTGATACTGACTTATTGGAACAGCGATGGTGTGTTTGTCCATTTGTCTATATCTGCACTATGGCTGAGAAAATGCAAATTACATTCAGCTATATCTTCTTAATGTACAACTATGCCAGAAATAAATATATATATATATATATATATATATATATATATATATATATTTATATGTGGCAGAGGAGGGTAATCTGTACTACCTTACATTGACAGAGCATCTGCCCTATTAGCAGCAGTGTATGACATTTATAACTTCCTTTATCTGTGAAAGTATTACACCTAAATACAAACCAGCCAATCAGAGCAATGCATTTTCAATATAATACAATCAGCTTTGCTCTCTTTGCACTCTTCTATATAGCACAGAATTGGCAACACTGAGAAACATAATCATGGCAACCTCTATTGGCAAAGGTAAAGATGGTCAAACTAAAACAGGTTGGAATGTTTAATAATAGTCACTTACATAGGCATAAATAGGCACCTAATATGTTGTGTTGCGTAATAAGTATTTTCTTTATTTCTCTTTTTAGAAGCAGGGGCTGGGGGGCAGGGGGGCGTCTGCCCACCGGGCCGTCCCATAGTTGGCTACCTTGGGCTGGGTCACTGGACTACCTGCATTTTTTTCCTTTAAATTGTTGCCAATTGGCTGCTGAGCGGAGTCTCGCCAGCCAGCCCCTGTTTAGAAGCAAGTGTAACCTGTGAGACCACTGGTCAAAGTCACACGTGACCACTCATTGTAATATAATGCTGCAACCAGTCTTGTGTGCTTGTTGGTAGAATTTGCATACCGATCTCTTCAAATATGACTGTGTAACCGAGCACTAAACTTCATGCATGTTTCATACATGTAGCTACAGCCTGATCTACATGACTGATTTTTGGTTGTGTAAATAAATTGCATGTGATGAATCACATATAAAGACACATCGCAACTACATGCAGTTGTATGTGTGACATGCGTTTTGGTGTTGGCCTTCTCTTGTGTTCCATTATGGTTTTATTATGGGACTTTGTGCGATTTAATACTATTACTAGATAAATAATATGCAGAGAGGGTGCACTAACAGTGCATTATTTTAATATTCTGCCACTACATACAAAGGTTTACAAAACTACTTACCAGATAATATACATTTTTAAGCGTATCTTAAGGTCTTGTGTTCCATAAATTTCCAGTAGGTCCTTTCCCATAGGTAGCAGCTCTAATGGTATAATTAGCAGCAATGTAGTAAAAGCATCAAGTTTAAAAAAAAATGCAAATACACGAAATCAGAAACAATAAAGCTTATTTGGAATACTTAATAGAGTTTAAAGATTACCAGTCCATAAACACCATACACGCTATGAGGAAGTACTGTGGCACAGTGGTTAGCATTGCTGCTGGGGTCAATGGTTTGGTTCCAAGCAGGTCCTGTGTGTGTGGAGTTTGTATGTTCTCCCTGTGTTTGTGTGACAAAATGGACCCCAGATCTTCTCCAAACTTGTCCATAGAAGGGTACCTACACGTTTCATCCATTTGTGGACTTCTTAAGGGGTCTTTTGACCTAATTCCCACTGGTCTTCTGTTTTATATACCCAAGCCCTAATCATCATTAAGAAAAATTATGCCCATTACTATGTTTATTAATTAGGAATGGCTCACATGGGGGTCGCCATAAATATATTAAATTGCATCCATATTGTCAATAAAAGCCGCTGACATGGCCATTGCAATGTGAGTGTGGTAAACAATAAACTGTAGTATATGTCTTCCTCAAACGTGGCATATTCCCCAATAAAACTATCAACGACTGCATCAGCAAACTAATGTGCATGCCATGTAATAAATTTTTGCAAAGGTAAAAATCATATGCTAGAGTAGTGGTTCCCAAATTGTGTGTCCCAGGGAGCCGCGGCAATCTCACAGGGGTGCCGTGGCCGGGGCCGGTGGTAAGAAAGGCGGGTAATTATTTTGGCTTAGGGGTGCCTTCAAAAAATTATGGAGACCCTAAGGGTGCCTTGAACTGAGAAAGTCTGGGATCCACTGTAGAGGAAAAATATGACCACATGCTAGGGGGAGAATTTTTAAATACATGTAATAAAAAAAAGTCTGAAGAAAACCGGTAGTCTAAAAGTATAAATTACATAAATGTATAAAAGAAACATAAGACTTTTATTGTTTGGAGAACGTAAAAGAATAGTGATGATACTTCACTGTGACTCACATATATGAAAAATGTGTTAAGAGAAACGGTAGTCTAAAAGCTATAATTTACATAAATACATAAAAGAAATATAGGTCTCTTATTGTTTGGAAAAAATAAAAGAATATAGATGATACTTCAGTGCAACAAAGATTTGTAAAAATAGATATTTGGAAAAAAAAGACAGAAAACATATACTACTAACTAATATATATATATATATATATATATATATATATATATATATATATATATATATATATATATTAACACACATTAAAAAAATTATACTTCTGTTAACAATATGGCAATATATTCTAATAATGTAAAGCTCACATGCAATTCTTGAAAGAATCTAAAAATATACTGAAAGGGGCAGAGAATATGGATTATCTCATAACTTTTTTCTTAGTGACAACTTTGTTGTAGATCTCCTTTTCATCTAAAATGACACGTTCTATAGCTTTAAGCTTCAATAATGATTAAAAGAAAAATGTCTGTATATTGAATTAAGATCAACTTTATTTTTACTATTGCGTATATGCTGCTGGATCATTGACTTTAAGGGGGATTCGGTTTTGCCATGTATAGGGAGAGTCTAATAATTAAATGACTGATGTTATCAAACAATTCACTTTTAATCTGAAATGTCTAGTAAGGATGTCCATTACCAAGATATCCCAATGATGTTTCAATAGTTTATGAATACGTTTGTCAGTACAAACTATATTCCAAAATACATGGAATCTAATGTCTTATTAATGGCCCTACTGACAATCTCTCCTGGATATCCCCTTTCCCTAAATCTTTGTGCAAAGATAGCTAATTGTTAATCTCATATGTTGTGAGGATACCAATCTTATGTTTAGCACAGTTGCCCACTTAGGTCTAGCTGGTCAGCCTGAGGCCTCTTTATGTGCTACCTGAGGGTACCCAGTACATCCATGAGTTTGGAAACACTTAGGCAAAAACAGCTTAAAAGATACAAATATACCTTTATTTTATATCAAAAATAGATATCTGCGTTTAAAAAATCACACACAGGATAGAAGCTACATTAACAATAACTAGGGGGTTCGCTACACAAAGAACCTACCAGCCTACCCCACACAATCAGGGATATAATCACTGTTCCTCTGTAGCGCTAACTCGGCCACTGAGCCACACCATTCATTCCTCTGCAGCAAGTCACGGAACAAACCCAATGTCATTCTGCTTTTGGCAGGTCCACAAAGTAGCAAGGTCCGTGGCCTAATCCAACCTGAGCCATAATCCCTAGTCAGAATGGGACTGTTTCCATAATCCCTAGTCAGAATGGGACTGTTTCCATAATCCCTAGTCAGAATGGGACTGTTTCCATAACCCCTAGTCAGAATGGGACTGTTTTCATAATCCCTAGTTAGAATGGGACTGTTTCCATAATCCCTAGTCAGAATGGGACTGTTTCCAGACAACAAATCCCTGATGGGCTGGGTACCTGCATCACCTCCCCAAATCCTCAGATTGCAGCAGACATCTTGCACAGAGAGGCTCTGGGAAGTCTGGCTAAAGATGGAGAAGAACATTTGGCGCCCATTTGTTGATCTATAAAAGATAGTACACTTAAGTCCAGCTCCCCCCTCTGAATGAGCCCATGATTGTCTTATTGGGCAAAAGTGACTCTCCAGCGGATTGGCACTCCTGTCCCACAAAGTCTTTAGTCACGGGTGGGGGCAACTTCTCTGAGTGTCTCTGGTTGGTAGAGTGCCCTAATAAACCCAGGTAAAAATAGTTTTCTCAGTGGACACGTTACAGAATCTAATGGTACCCTGCTCTCACCATATATGAAATTTAATTTTCACATCTGTACTTTAGACATCTTCTTCCCATCAACAGATGTAAAAATTGCCCATTCAATACCAGTTGCCATCTTGTTACCTAGGACCACGGTCTACAAATACTGACGTCACATTGCCATTGGCAGGTCTGATGCATAAAGGACCTCCTGCGTCAGACAATAACATTGCAATGTGATAAACATTGAACATCCGACAGTCTTACTTCAAAACAATTACAGATTTTGCAATCTGCATTGTGAGATTACTTTCACACAATCCCACTACTACATATCAGTTGTGTAGCCAAGACCGCAATGCAATTTATTTATTGTCTCTAGTGTATAACATTTCTTCTGTGTGTTCTGAGTCTTCCCCTGTCCAGCTTTATAGTGTGACCTCTTATTCTCAACTCAGACTTCCCTTCATAACTCTACTGAATTATGTATTGTGCTTACCCCTTTCCTTCTCTGCTTCAGGCTATACAAACGCCTTTTGAAGATTGAATTGAGTTGACACTTCAGGATGGTGTTAAACAAGATGATTAACAATTTACATGGAGATGAATGAACAAGAGAATCTGAGTTTATTGTCAAATACTTAACATTTGTACAGACAGAGCACAAAATACAAAGGATGTGGCAGTTAAGAGGAATAGTACCTCCATTTATAAACACTTTTAATTGGTTCTATGTATGTTCCCTTGATGGAGGGTGCTTTAGGAGATAAATAAAAATGAGACCTAAGATAAAATGCTTATAAACTTCTTTATCGCTGGTATTTGGTTCCAACCAAACTACAAAAAATCTTCCCAGATTCATCTAGCACATGTTGGAGAGGTTGTGGCGCAGAGGGGTCCTTCCTCCATATCTGGTGGCAGTGTCCCAGACTTGCCCCATTTTTGACGGAACTTTGGGACTTTGCTTCACAGCTACTGCAGATTGACATCCCATTTTCTCCCAGGTTTTTCCTTCTCCCTCTCGGGATTCCATCGGCCACTAAACATCAAATGCAAATGTTTCGCCACATAATCTCTGCTGCCCTATGCCAAATTGCTACGGACTGGAAGCAGCCCAATGCTCCAACTCTACAGATGATTATCAGTAGGATTTGGTACGTTTATCAGATGGAATACATGACATGCATAATCCGTAATACCTCTAAGTCATTCACTAAGGTTTGGGCGCCGTGGACCTCATACTTCCAAATCCAAACCCCTTTTGTCATGTGATACTACAGCATCACTCCATCTGGATCCTTTCTTCCCTTCCCTGTTCCTTCTCTCCCATCTCTTCTCTTCCTTTATCTTCTCCCATATTCCACCACACTCTTTCCTCTATCTTACTCTTAGGCGGCCTGCCACGCCGCCCCCCCCCCCCCCCCCCCTTTACTCTTCTCAGTCTTATTTCTCTTTCTAAAATAGTTGCTTTCTTGAAAAAATTGGGTCAACATCCTTATTAATACTCTTTTCTAACAAGACGCTGTATGTTTTAATGCATATGTATTTTTCAGATGTTTCTTAACACAGTGCTGTATAGAATGTTACTTCTGGTTGACCCTTGCAAAAATAAAATCTTTAAAAAAAAAAAATGAGACCTAAGATACTGTAGTATTATTTTACATGTGTGTAGCAGAACTTTAAACATCCACTAAACAGAATTATTTTGTGCTGTCATTACCGTCATCATCATTTATTTGTAAGGCAACATATAACTGCAGTGCCGGACAGAGTTACCAATCATACAAAATAAAATCAAAAATAAAAAGTGAACAAGTACAGATAAGGTTGCAAAGTAGGTGCAGTTGTGAGACAAAGGGTAGAGGAATGGAGAGGGCAAGGACTAGAGCTGTAGACTTTGCAGAGAGAGGGTAGTGTTAGGTGGGGGTAGGATAGGTTAAAGTGAGGAGGTTGGTTTTAAGAGAGCTTGAAAGATTGAAGGTTAGGGGAGCGTCTGATCAGGCAGGGTAAAGAGTCCCATAAGTGGGCAGCAGCACAGGAGAAGACTTGGAGGAAGGAGTGAAAGGTTGTCACCAGAGAGGAGATGAGGTATAAGTCAGAGGAGATAGAAGAGGGCGAGAGGGAGTGTATCTAAAGACCAGGGGGCAAATGTATCAAGCTGAGAGTTTTCAGCGGGTTTGAAAAGTGGAGATGTTGCTGAAAAACTCTCAGCTTGATACATTTACCCCCAGGTCACAAATGTAGGAAGGGGAGGGGTTGGTGAGGGCTTTAAGGTTGAGAGTGAGAAGCTTGAATATAACGCTAGAGGAAATGAGGAGCCAGTGCAGGATCTGCAGAGTGACGCTGACTCTGCTTAGTATTTATCTTAAAACTGCTCTGTCATCTAAGTGGCAGGACATTTAAGGATGCCACATTAAAATGGCTGCGGAGGGGATGAGAAATAGGAGGACCAATCAGAAGGCGCAATCTTTGTGATTGTGGCTTCTGGTATGGCCTTCCTCTCACACCCTCCTCTGCAGCATCACACAGCCCCAAATTTTGGTAGGGGTCTCAGAGACTAGCTACAGAGCCCTTTGTAATATGACTGCCTAGTGCAGCTCTTGGGTCCCCAGAAGGGGCAGGACCAGATCATTCATAAATGGTAATGTAGCTTTAAACACTGGTTCCTAATATTTAAATTAAGCAATATAAGGGACTATAGACTATCTTAGTACTCTATTGGTCAACAAGACATACATCTACTCTCTCAAGCCTCTCCTGTGGCAATTGCTTTGATTGAGAACCAAAATTGGAAATACATTTAGAAAACTTCTAGGTTAGAGACAAATATTCATGCTTTTAAATCTCCCTTGCCTACAAAGCCCTCAACAACACCACCCAATCATAACTCAAATCTCATCTCAAAATACTCCCCCTCACCCTCTGAGATCTACCTCTGATCTGCACCTCGCCTCTTCTCTGGTAACCACCTCTCACTTAAAAAAAAAAATGTTTATCTATGACAGAAAAAATAGTCCTTTATGTTTATACTTTTTAGAACCTCTACATTCATTTCTTATTAGGTCATTATGCCCTCACAAACCATCTCTAGATGGTCTCATCACTTGGAGTAATATTTAACACTGTGCATAACATTTATAGCACTATACCATAGTCAAACGAACTCTACAAAGCACTTGGTTATTACAACATTCTTAAAATATATAAAATATTTAAAATCTGCATATAGTTACCATGGCAACAGACAGAAACAAAAAAAAAATTGTGCTTCAAACCCACGCCAAGCATGATTAAACCTATCTGTAAAAAAGTCAATGTACCTTAATATGCATAGATGGGAGGAGAGATATTAGAGGGGTATCAAAAGATGTAAAATCTACTAAGAATTTTCTATAAAGAGCAAATAAAGAGTAACGTTTTGGCATACAGGACATGTACAATTGGAAGGACTGTTTACAAAGCTGCATGGGACTATGTTTGTGTAGGATTGACTGTACAGGTAGTGCATAACATACTTCTAACTATTCCGACTGCAGCAGGACAGTCCTGATTCGCAGATCACACAAGGGGAGGGGCTTTTGGCAAAATAAATGTTGGCAGGTCTGGCACACAGAACCACAGCAGGTTTGCTCGTATTTGCCAACTCTCCCGGAATGTCTGGGAGACACCCCCGAAATTCGGGTCACTCTCACGGACTCCCGAGAGAGCTGGCAAATCTCCCGCATCCCACCTCTGGCACCACTAAATGACGCGATTCGCAGCGAATCGCTTCATTTTGGCCCTGCCCCCGTGGCAAACTGTCATTTCCGCCGCGGGGGGGCGGGTCAAAATGACGCGGTTTGCCGCGTCGCACCCCCTCCCGCCCTCCAGTCACGCCCCTCTCCCAGAAACAGATTTGAGAAAGTAGGTAAGTATGGGTTTGCTACTTCTGATATGAGGAGCTGAGAGGATTGAGGCATTGCTAGGTGCAGAAACCACCTCATATAGCACCCACCTGCTAAAGCAAATTTGTGTTTCAGGACACAGTATATAAATATAGATTGGGCCTCTTAGGGGGTTGGGAGCCCTCCTGGGTTAGTGTTCTTTTCACAGGTGTTTCCTACGGCAATAGCAGTCCTATCACTGGTGTTAACACCCTGATAGATACTATCTCTGATGGACATGGGCTTTTCTTTCTTTAATAAATAAAGCCCTAAAGAATAGTTAACAGAAGCAGAGTGAAATATACTGTTACATTATCATCATCACCTTTTATTTATATAGTGCCACTAATTCTGCAGCGCTGTACAGAGAACTCACATCAGTCCCTGTCCCATTGGAGCTTACAGTCTAAATTCCCTAACACACACACACACAGACTAGGGTCAATTTGTTAGCAGCCAATTAACCTACTAGTATGTTTTTGGAGTGTGGGAGGAAACCAGAGCACCCGGAGGAAACTAACGCAAACATTGGGAGAACATACAAACTCCTCACAGATAAGGCCATGATCGGGAATTGAACTCATGACACCAGTGCTGTGAGGTAGAAGTGCTAACCACTAAGTCACCGTGCTGCCCATTATCTTCTTCAACATCATTATATGATGCATGCTGTAAAAAAATTACCTCACTCAAGAAGTGGAGCCCGGCAATATTCACACAAAATTTAAAATTGTCTAATATAGTTGACTCATATTTAATCAAAGCCACTATTAAAACTCAAAAATAATTCAGACGCATGTTTATTTTGAGCTTAGAGGAGTACCACTAAACCTAAAATACAAGTTGGCTTATGTGAAAGAACTACTAATGACATCCACAAATGTACATGTGCAACAGTTCCAGGAGTTTATCGGAGGTGATGATATTTCATATAAATATTTTTTCTATGTACAGTAAATGTACTGTCAGCAATAATGTTATGTAGGTCACTCTAGTCAGCCTCCGTCATCGGGAATGAAGCAGAGAAGTAGTAGGTATTATTTGTGTGGACTATACCTGGCATACTCTCCTCACTATTGTGACCTACAGAGATATTAGAAGTCAGTGAGGCCAAGTGCTTTTATACACGTCACAGAACTCTGAAATCCTTGCATTTCATAGTAGAGGGTAGATGCATTATTCCTATTAATACAGGAGTAGTAGTTAATTTAAATATAACTAAATTTAAGTTAAATAAAACTAAAAACATTTTAGCATTTGAATTACCATTGTATTAAATTATGTTTTGCTATACTCAGTTTTGTTATTAATTTAAAGCTACTACAGCCTCATTACAGGTGGGATGGTGGCTTTGGGGCCCAGAGGTTAGGGTGCCTGGTAATACAGGTCCATCAGCCCCCACTCTGCTCTTCTGTGGGCCCCATTGGCAAATTTATGGGAGGGACCCAGCAATCCTGGTGATGTAGTGTTATACCTCTACTGTCAGCCTGTCAGCCATCCACATAGCTGTGTCTTGTGAGCATGGGCATAACTACCAGGGTATCGGGAGGGGCAGTCACCGGGCCCCAGATAGCTGTCGGCCACAATGATCCAGGCCTAGAACCCCTCTGTCATCACAGTACTCGGAGGAGAATAACATGGTTTCAGCATGGACCTTAATGAGCTACTAGCTGTGTGACTGCTGGAATTGGGAGCTCCAAAATGCTGTGTGCAAAATTTAAATTCTGATCAGAGGGAAAATGAACTCTGAGATTTTCTTTCTCTCTGAGCAGGAAATGTAGAGTGTCATGGTAAGGTCATAGATGCCTACTCTCCTGGAATGTCCGGGAGACTCACAAAGTTCTGGGAGTCCTGAGGAAATGCTATAATTGGCTAAAACTGTGTGATGTAATTTAGGGGATGGAGCCAATGACTCGATTCCTGAAGCCGCGCCCCCACATGCCCACCTCCCCACCCCTGATCTCCCGGACCCCAGCGTGCCTAAGCTGCCAAGCATGGGTAAGGTACGTGAGTGGAGGGTGTTCCCCTACTTGAAAGGCAATTCTGTGACAGATTCATACGTCCCAACATTTGTGTAGGCTGCGTCAGGACTGGCGGGTGTGCATTGGGCTTTTGAGGCTGGGTCATGTACACTATAGCATACTATATATTATATTCTCTGTGGTTAACATTGTGACTGACATAAATGTAACAATAGAAGTAGGAATTAACCAACAGTAAACATTGGGTAATGATTTACCATAGTGTATACACAAATAGTAAATATATTTATGTTTGTCCTCTATGTGATGGATGAGGTATGTCCTAACATGATCTCTATAGTCTAACTCTTTGATGAATAGTGATGTCAGAGGCTCCCATAGATAAGGAGATCTTTCACAGCTGTTTATACATATATTCACACCCGCTCATATACCGTCATCTTTGTCACTCACAAGCATGTATGAGGTATGAGGTGGTCACTGTAGTGATATATATTGTTGTTTTTGAAACTTGATAACATCACTAGGCACTAGGCAGAGATAGAAAATGTTCAGTTATTTATAGAGATCAGCGGGCTCGGATATCTGAAATCCGAGCCCACCCGAACGTTGCCGATCCGAGCCGGATCCGAGACAGATCCGAGTATTGGCGCCAATTGCAAAACTGAAACTGAGGCTCTGAGTCATAATCCCGCTGTCAGATCTCGCGATACTCGAATCCTATAAATTCCCCGCTAGTCGCCGCCATCTTCACTCGGGCATTGATCAGGGTAGAGGGAGGGTGTGTTAGGTGGTCCTCTGTCCTGCTATATCTCGTGCTGTAGCACAGCACAGCACAGCACAGCACAGCTCCATTGGTACTGCAATATTACAAAGTTCACTGATTCTGCATTATAGACTGGGAATTAGTGGAAATGATTGTTATTGAAGTTAATAATAGCGTAGGAGTGAAAATAAACAAAAAAACTTGTTTTTAACACTTTTTAAGTTTTTTTTCAAAATAAATCCGAATCTAAAACCTTAAATCCGAACCAAAACCTTTCGTCAGGTGTTTTGCGAAACAAAACCTCAAGCAAATCCGAATCCAAAACACAAAACACGAGACACCAAAAGTGGCCGGTGCACATCCCTAGTTATTTATACAAGTATAGAAGCTTTCACAGCATTCAATTTTATTTCCATATATAACATTAATTTGTAAAGCAGTCAATTATTGCAGAGCCAAAAGCATGCCACAAAAAAATAACTATTTAGCAAAGATTCTTATTGCCTCAATAAAATAAAAGTAGCAAATAAATGTTCACAGATTCAGACTCACCAGGGTCAGTTATTTGTCTTTAATGAGTTTACTTGGACTTTGCCTGTCTGTCAGTAATGATTAATCACAGGGACACTAATTACTGCTCGTCCAAAAGATAAAGTTAAATGTATTTCACTATAATAACCTTTACAATTGTTAAGGAACCAATCAATATCTCTAATATTGCTAGATTGTCTTATCTTCTGTCTACTGACAGAGCAATCATCCATTAATGGGTATCTATGGCTTAACTTACAATCTTAGAACAATTAATAATAATATATTTAGTGTGGCTCTTTCCTAAAGACCACATATTCATTCATTTTATTCAGCTACAATTAAATGATAGTATCTTTGTATTGTCTAATATTAATAATATCTTTCAGTTCGCACACTCAGTAGAACTTTCCACTTGTGGGGGGGATCAGGCTCCTCAGATGTGGGGCACACTCACCTCCAGGGCCTGTCCCACCACAAGTCTCTGCACCCCCCTGGCTTTATACAAGATGGTATTACATCAAAATTACAAACTATGGAAAAGATGGCTGCAGGCGAAGTCTCCCCTCTAAACCTACAGTTGTTCTTTTATCTCAATGCATTTTGGGTTCTTGCAGATTTCATGCATTGATCACTAATATTTTCATCAGAAATGTAGGTGGAATTAACAGATTTTATATTGATTGCACTGATAACATATCATCCATTATCGTGACCACACATATTTGCAAACTTTTATAACCTCCCCACTGGGTTAGATTCAAGGCATCGCAAAGCAGAGGGTAGGGCATGATGACACGATTATGCCCCTCCGGGATTCGGGAGGGTATCTGCTCTTCTGGGAGCCTGTGAGGACTCTCCGAAATTCGTGTGCCTCCTGGAAATTCCAGGAGATTATGCAAGTATGTGTGCAGACATTTATAGATAATAAAGGATATTACATAACCTCAAAATATGGGCACAAGCAGCACATTTAATTTTGTCCACCTTGGGCATACACAGACAGGTCCACAATGCTTACTATGTGCCTGATGCAGAGTTGAATTTACACCAGTTTGCGCATGCACACACAGGGCCTCATTAGAGTCAGACACGAGTCCTTCTGTTGAGCGCAAAAAGCATTTTTAACCAAAGATTCATCTCAGTTTGCACTCCGACTGAGACGGATCTCCCCGTTGTACCTCTGGAACGGGGAATATTGGGAGCCTAGCAATATAAAGTTGTGTTCATGAACTTTACATGCTATTTTGAGGTGAAAGCAACCGCAGATAGGTCTCTAGGAGACTTATCTTTGCGGGTGCTTTCAACTGGTGCTAGAGACCTTGATGTATTAAAAAACAAAGTAAAAAATAATTAAATTTTAAAAAAAAAGTGTGTGCACCGCCTCCCAAACAGCATAACCAACCCCTGTGCCGTTTTGGGGGGAAAAAAACAATTTTTATTTTTTTTTAATATTTTTTTTTATTTAATTATCTGCTTTACAGGGCGCTGTGCATGATAAGGCAGATAAAGAGGCGTGTTTGTGCAATTTGCACAGTATCCTAAGTCGCACGGACCTAAGGATCCGCGCCACTCTAAATACTGTGTAAATTATGGGATGAAATTCACACTTACGATTTCAGTGTAAATTGCATCCGACACTAAATGAAGCCCAAATACAACAGACATTATGCACTAATGCAGACTTGCTTCCATCTGACACTTGCGCCAGCTATGCGACTGAAGAGATGGAACGAAGGAGGGAAGGGGCCGTGCAAAAACCAACCAAGTACAGTAAGGGCGCATTTAGTGGTTCATGCAGACCTGCAGAAACACATATACACCTATCATGGATTGCTGCTGACTGTGGCTTTTGCACACAAGCTGTTCATCCCTCTGTGCTAGCATTAACCAAACCATGTTATGAGTATTGGTTCACTTTTTTACATGTGCTTTTACTTATTCACTTATTTTATTCTTATTTCATCAGCCCAGATCTGCTCCAGTGGTTGAGCACCAGCAGAAGATACGCCTCCTGCCAAGCCTTTCTGTGGATGTGCACACTTCTAATTATATTGCACTATATTGCGTTTACTGTACTCAGTTTACATCTGCCCTTCTCTTCTCTCTCTTCTCCCACCTCTCTAATTGCTTGGACTAGTAAATGTAAGACGTGACTAAATCTGCTGACCTTTAAAACAATGATTTTTATCCAAGTAATCTTACCTCCCAAATTGGGTGGTGGTCTTTCCACCTAGAACCCAGCCCTTATCTAAGGCTATGTACACACTGAAGAATTTTCCGACAGACTTGTTATCTACAATGATTGTACCTGCGACCAGTGGCGGATCCAGGAAGAGGGGGAGGGGGGGGCAATTGGGGTGATCGTCCCCCCTAGCAGAGGCAGGCTGCTCTGATTGTGTTCTGATTGTGTTTAAAACACAATCAGAGTGGCCGGGCAGCACACTCTCCCTGCCTGGCTCTGCCAAACGGACCTACACATAGTGTGCAGCCGCAGGCAGCCTTAGCTGTCAAAAAGGGGGCGGGGACTAAATCGCTTTCCCCCCTAAATCGCCCCCCGTACAATAAAATTCTAGATCCGCCCCTGCCTACGACTGAAGGTCCGGTCAGACGATTCATGCGTATACACTAGACAGATTTACCTTCAGATCTGTGCTCTTCATCTGGTCCTCTAGTCGTTTAGAGAATGGCAGCACAATAGTCACTCATTCACTCATTCCTGTCACACTGATTAAAACCACCTTGTTATAGCTATCCACATGTCCTTACGGATTTCGTTAGCTTCTGTGACTCTGAAACAAAATATTCAGTCTCAGAACGAACAAACTATTCCATCTACAGTACTCTCTACATTTAGTCACCAGGACATGATCATTGCCGGCATCGGCTGAAAAGACCATGCCTCTGTAACCTCTATGGAGATTGTGATCTTGAGTGCATACACACTGCAGGATTGGAAGGTGGTTGGAACGAGATTATCAAACAGTACCAACCAAATGAAACAACAATCGGCACTTTGGAACGACTGTTGTTCATCATATAAGTATACACACTAACATGATATGTGGCAGAGTGGCTGTTTATCTGGTGATTGGCCCGATAATCGAATGAAAAAACTCCAGTTTGTACCTAGCCTAAAGCCAGGACCCTCAAGAGCCAATTGCACTCTGGCTTTGCAACATGGAAAGATAATGGGAAATAAATACAGCAACCCCCCCCCCCCCCTATTTTTGCTACACATGGAGAGTAGTTAACATAGATCGGACATCCAAAAGTCCAAAAATTCCCACAGTTACCTGTACTCCCATGATCTACCAGGCCCACATACTTGAGAAGTTCAAATGCCAACTGCTCAGGGCAAGGTTTTTGGCTGAAAGGTGACTGGACGAGCCACATGGTTATAAGCACACAATTGCTGTGTCATGAGTGTAGTTTGCAGAAGTGCAGTGGGAACGTTATTGAATAAGATGCTACCTTATGTATTAAATGTTCCCACACCTGATGATTGTAAGCTTAATTACACAGGTCCATTTTTACCTTCTGATTTATGTACATTGCTGTGTAAAATACTGGTACTTTATAAAGAAAGGAAAATAACAATAATGTGTGGGGTGCCTGTTCCGACTGGCTAAATTTTGAAGGTAATGGGGTTCCTGAGATGCTAGAGAGAGGTGTACCACTGTATGCCATTACCAGCAGCGTGCTGACCTCCACGGTCTGTTCGGTCCCTGGGTTTCTCGAGTTGGTGATTGTTGGGCATCCTGGTTGGTTGTATCACAATGCGATACGGTTGTTCCACGTTCTGCAGTGTGTTGCTTGCCAGTTGTGTTTTTATACCTTTAGCTGGCTGTGAACAGTAATTCATCTATTTGCACTTTTTGTCTTTTATGTTACTAGTATTCTGAGTTTTGGTGTTGTTTATATTTAGGATATTGAGGATATTGGATGATAGTTTTGACCCTTAAGCCTAGATCAATTTGTCTGGACTTATCAATGTAATTTTAACAGGGCTGTAAAAGTTTGTCAACAGTTAAAACCAAACTATTAATTTGCTATTAATTCGTTGATGTTGACATGAATCATACAATGACTCTCTAATGACTTGTCTGTGATTTCATATCTAAAAAGTGTTTCCTTTGCTTAAATTCCTGAGTTTAAACATTAATAAGACACATAAATATTTTTAATCATTACACAAAGCTAGAGAGACAGTTATGTGTCTGTTGTATATTATCTAAAATAGTTTTCTTTAAAACAAACCTGTTTTAACACTTTGTGTTGCAGAAGAAGTGTGTCCCTGTATAAAGAAAACAACACTGTAATGAACAGCCGTTCAAATAAAAAACTATAGTGGTCAACATTGTTATTTTAATTCTGAATACAAGATATTATATTATGAATGCATACTTGCCTACTTTTGAAAAATCAAATCACATCGGCAAATCACCCTCTTGTCCCTTAAGCTGGGTACACAATACAGGTCTTTTAACAAACTATCGTGCCAATCTCGATAAACGACTATTAGGTCTGATATTGCATTAGTGTGTAAGCTTCTATGATCATGTTGTATCGTTCCAAAGCACATTGTATCGTTTCATTTGATTTTATAAATGGATTAAAAATCTTTATAAACGATGGAACAATGTCGGGCAAATATGGAAGCGTATGTGCACTCACCCCCAGCAGTGTAGGCAGATCTTTACAGAGTGTGCAGAGTCACGATCTTTTCAGCAGACGGTTATGACAGATGGAGAGCACAGATCTGACGGTAAATCGTGTAGGTGTGTACACATAAATCTGCATGCTCATCCGGACTTTCAGTTGTTGGTAAAATCGTTACTGAAATCCCATCTGTAATGTATACCCAGCTTCAGACCTCAACTCCAGGATCTACCCGTGGATAAACAGTAAAAGCAAGTATGACGTACGAGTACTGTACCATCAGGCAAAATGAACTTGAACAAGGAACAGCACAGGTACAAACAAGGTAGATGAAGCAGGTGCAGATATGAGACAGAAGGTAAAGAAAACACAGCTCAGCAGAGCTTACAATCAGATGAGCATGTGTTGCACTTGATTATAAATCTTCTACATTAATTGTTCTATATATTTGACTGGTGATGTAAAAGCACACCTGCATTGGAGAAACATTTTTTGGTTGTTGCACACCGGTAGAAGAGCCTGGGCAATTACCTTGGGTTTGCCCACCAAGTCATCCCCTGATACAGGCTATGAAATCATTAGCAGCTTGTGCCATCATTTTGTGCCTCAGTGATATCATTAGCGCATTGTAAATTAATTTGCTGCATTCTCATGAATGCATCAAATTAATCAGTTCACAAAATGGCGCCTCAACTGTGTGGATGTAACGGGTGCAATTTAAAATGTGAAGGAAATAATGCTAATATGGTCCGTGACAAATCTTCACTTAGTTCCACATATGCTCTGAGATATTAAGATTGCAGAACTTTTTTCTGCCATGTAGTAGCATATGTTGTGCTCTCATTTGGAAACACAGATCTATGCAGAAGTGCTAAAGGTCATAATTACACATTTGCTTAGCAATTAAAGGCATTTCTGATCAGTTCCGGCCATTGGTTCTGCTAACAAACTTGCCACAGTGCCTTCTAGAATTACAATTGTTGGAATGAAAGGAAGACTGTTATAAATAGAACACAATGTTTTAGTGGCTTTAAAGAATTTTTGAAGAATATCTTGTGAATAACCTTTTGTTGGGGAAGGAATGAAACAAATGGTTAATTAAAAAGTAAAGGTAAAGTGATTATGAATAAATAATAAATTATCTCCTGTTGACAGTTGAATAAAATATAGAGAGAGCAGAGTAAATAAACAATTTAAAGGTAAATTAATCAGCAACTACTTTTGCAGAGTTTACGGATCCAATTGAAAAACCAGAAGGTGGAGAGAGTGACAACACCCCAGCCAAACAGAGAACACTGCCCTAAATTTGCCTTCTCCACCCCTTAATGTCATGTAAGTAATATGGTCCTACAAAATGAAATCTTGTTTTACATGTGGGTGCATAACTAGAGGTATACATGCATGTAACCCCTCTAACCCCCAGCTCCAGCCATCAGGTGCTGCCATTGTCACATGCAAAATCTATTCGCATTGCTTAAAACTGGGTGCATATTGTTCAACAACTAGCTCAGTCTGTACTGTGGGGAGGTGCATGTTTTAGCATTTTAGAAAATTACCCTTATTATCAAACTTGTGCATAATGTGCCTGACTCATTAAGAAACAAAATATTTTGCGTAATATTGCAGTGAACACAAGTGCTTCCACCTATGATTTGAAGGGTGGAGTGAGAAAGGGTCAGGGGCAGGCTGGGCTGGGTGGCAGGGGGGCATCTGCCCCCCGGGCCAGTCCCATAATGGACTACCTTGGGCTGGGTCACTGAGCCACCTGCGTTTTTTCCCTTTAAAATAGGCTGCTGAGTTGAGTCTTGCCCCCTGGGCTGAAGTTTGCCAGCCCTGCACTGGGTGGCCATATAAAGTAAGGGTGTGCTGAGGTTGAGAGCATGCACATCTGTCTGATTCAAGCTCTGGGCATCTCTCAGATGCATGGTTTTTAGCTGTATCATTGGCACCAGCTACAGGTCAGGTGTAAGCCCCGATTGATAGTGATGACGTCAGTGCATACATGCTAGAACATGTGTTTGCAATTAGGAGCAGCTGTAAAAATGCATTTTAAGTACAGTAGGCATTAATAACATCATGATATATGTATTTCATGTAAATAAAATGAAAAAAAAAAAACAACAAAATTCTATGTATTTTTATTAATGATTATATTATTAACAGGTGTTATAATATTTTTTACTCTGAGCGTTCTCATGGGACTTTCTATATATACACATGCAGTGTGTTGTGTGTGTCGGCATACTGAAAGTGCCGTATAGGCAGAGCGCACGTAGAGCCGTATTCCACTAGAAACGTTTCTTGAGATCCATGTAATTTCCATCTAATTAAGAAAAAAAGCAAACTGTGTTCACTTTTTGCTCCTTAATAATTCATACCTTAATGAATCATATTTACTTTTAATAACAGCTTATATTAATTTATATATTGCTCATCTGGATAAAACATATTTAGTACCTTTATGTCCAGAGCTTTTCCCCTCAATATATGGTATTTGTTTTACTACATACAATAATATTAATAATAATAATAATGCATTATTATTATTTTTATTATTATTATTATTATTATTATTATTATTATTATTATTATCAGAAATTTATTGATAGTGTTGTTTATGTCCTTGGTAGTCTGTGCCAGGTTAATTGAGTGAATAGCTATCATCAAGTCAGGTAAAGTGCTGTGCAAGGATTTTATACAGCTGCAGTAGACTTGTGTACAGAAGGCCAGATTTAGTTTAACGTATTCTGCACTTTAGTATGCACAAAAATTATGTGGCATTTTGTGTCGTACAAATCTTTAGATATAACTAATTCAAAATACAGCAATATTGTTATGGTAGGTGTTCATCAGACATACAAATACATAGACTTATGCCCAACGGTAGCGCAGGAATGCAGCTTGGCAATCTTAGTAGTAAATGCAGGACTCGCATTTTACATTTTAGATCTGTTGTTTTCCACTTTATAAATCTTCTTCAGTCCTGCAGTAGTTCCAATGGTGTGACAAATAAGAGATCTGAATAGATGGGTGCAACCTGACATAATATAGAAGCGACGCTAATGAATGAAGGACAATACAATGTGTATGTGGATAGTTAGAGCTACTGGTGTCATCATCGTCATCATCCTTATTCTTACACCAGACCTCCCGTACACATAAAAGATATCCCCCCGAGGAAGTGTTTTTAGGGATGCATCCTAGTCTCATTCGGTCATATATCCAGGGGTTGTGCTTCACCCGTGCACATCCCCTTACTGTACCCAACCTTCGCTCGCCCATCTTGCCTCTCCAGGCATAAGGGATTGCAAGTCTAAGATACAATTAAATCTAAATATAGATGCTTTGTGGCACACACGTGTGTTATGTAAGTGCATATTTACCTAAATGAGGCCCAGGATTATTCCAAATGAACAGGACACAGATACAGTATTTAACATTGTTATAGTCAGCTCTCCAGACATATAAGGGTGGTATCATACAGGTGTGTTATATTTCAGCAGGTTCTGTCACTCAGAACGTATAAAGCTCTAGTTATAAACAGTTACATATAACAGCACTGCAATAAAAATGTATGAAATGTAGGCATGAATGTAGACACCTCTGAAGCAGGAAAAGAGTGAAAGGTGCCTGTGTGACTTAAAGCACAGAACTTATTGTCATCATCATCATCACCATTTATTTATATAGCGTCACTAATTCCGCAGCACTGTACAGAGAACTCACATCAGTCCCTGCCCCATTGGAGCTTACAGTCTAAATTCCCTAATATACACACAGACGACTGTGACAAATTGTCCTTTGCTTGGTAATACAATATATCAAAATACCAAACAAATATCTAGTAATATAAAACATAGGTATTAGATATACATATAGGTGACAAGAATATTTAATGGAAAGTATTAACATGAGAACCCATGCAGAACTCTTGGAATACAGTACACTAGTGATATATATTACCCCTGAGATAATGGTATGTGTGTGTTTGAGGACTAATGGGAATTATTCTGCCACTGTAAAGCAGTGGCAGTAAAGCTATTGATCTCCAGCTGTTATTAAATTACAGTGTCCAGTATCCTTTGTAGGTGCCAGAAGTTCCCAAGGTTTACTCTACCACCACCTGACTCCTTCAGTCACTATGGTGAGAATATGCATTAATGGTCCACTAGCATTTAAAGTGTTTAACCAACTCTTCTGTTCCTATGTGGTGTGAACTCTATAACTTGTGTATAACTCTATAAGTGTAACTTCTATAAAGATTTTGTTACTGATCAGAATACAGAGAAGTCTGATGTGTTTGCGTGGGTTTCCTCTGGGTGCTCCGGTTTCCTCCCACACTCCAAAAACATACTGGTAGGTTAATTGGCTGCTATCAAAATTGACCCTAGTCTCTCTCTGTATGTCTGTCTGTGTGTGTGTTAGGGAATTTAGACTGTAAGCTCCAATGGGGCAGGGACTGATGTGAATGAGTTCTCTGTACAGCGCTGCGGAATCAGTGGCGGTATATAAATAAATAGTAATGATGATGATTATATACATACTGCTCTCTGAAGACATGTTATTCACTACTCTGTAAGCTCTTCAAACAACATCTTCTGGGAAATGATTTGTACCTGGGTGTATGTATTACACAGCTGACTGTAAGCTCCTGGGACACATTTGTATCTGTGTGTAACTAGTACAATCTGTAATTTTCCTAATTGCACTGCAAAGTGTCTCTAATAGTGTATAAAACGGAATATTTTTTAAGTAAAGCTGAACTATACATACAGACATACTAAATTCCCCTAAATGCTCTGACATACTCATTTTCCCTGTGATACGGGGAGGTGGAGAGGTGACTAGACATAAAATGTAGCTTTATCTCCTGCTGTCTGAGCTAATCTACTCTCCACTTCAGACTGGTATCATTAAGTGACCCAATGAATTCATTAATAGATCAATTAGTCAGTGGCCTGCCTGGGTCACTTTGCTTTTTTAAACCCATTATGAATCATGAGTACAACAGCATCCAATCCAAAGACTTCATTCCGCTCTTAAAGGAGGGTCTTATCAATATTTACTCAACTTATCAGTATGAGAGAGCGCCCTCAGCATCAGATGAATCAATCAGCTATAAGAGTCAGTACTCCAACATGCCATGCTCAGCTCTCTGGTCTGATGGATGGACATGTATCTAAGCAGCACAAGAATCTGGTTATGAATGGGAGATTGTGATGATAGAGGTTAGCAAATGCTGTTAAACAGAAATATATATTAATTGGAAAATAATTTTCATTCATTCTGTCTGTTTAGTACATTTACTGTAGTCTCTCTATATAGGAGGGCTGGGAGAGCCACAGAAGCCATGTAGACATGGTAACTAAAATGCACTTCTGGGGGTAAATGAATTAAACTGCGGATTTTGCAAGTCATCATCATCATCATTTATTTATATAGCGCCACTGATTCCGCAGCGCTGTACAGAGAACTCATTCACATCAGTCCCTGCCCCATTTGAGCTTACAGTCTAAATTCCCTAACACACACACACACACGGACAGAGAGAGATTAGGGTCATTTTGATAGCAGCCAATTAACCTACTAGTATGTTTTTGGAGTGTGGGAGGAAACCGGAGCACCCAGAGGAAACCCACGCAAACACGGGGAGAACATACAAACTCCTCATAAATAAGGCCATGGTCGGGAATTGATCTCATGACCCCAGTGCTGTGAGGCAGAAGTGCTAACCACTTAGCCACCATGCTGCCCTAGTCGACAATATTCGATGACTTTGCAGGGAAAATTTAAAACGGCAATGGCTTTAATCTTTATCCCCACACGTATATGTATTTTTATGGATAAATCTGACTGAGATCACCCTGTGTATGGCCACCTTAACTTCTGGCAATAACTCGGCTGACTGTCTCTTGTGCTGTAGCATGTTGTCCCTGCAGCCTTACAGTGTCCTACACTCCCATTCAGAACAAGTCTTTCAATCATTCTACCAGATTTTGTGGTAATATCCTGATTCCTGAACCCTGACTACGCTGTGACTCAGTGGCGGATCCAGGGGGGATCGCCCCCCCTAGCAGGGGCTTGCTGCAGGCGGCTGCACACTGTGCAGGTCCGTTTGGCAGTGATAATGTGCTGCCCGGCTGCTCTGATTGTGTTTTAAACACAATCAGAGCAGCGGGACAGCACATTATCACTGCCGAATGGACCTGCACATACTGTGCAGCCGCCGGCAGGGGTAGAAAAAAATTCTAGATCTGCCCCTGCTGTGGCTGGCGTGGTCATGTGATATCATGGACGTGGTTTGATGGGTGTGGACAAATCAAGGCATTTTGCTTTATATATTGTAAGAAGGCATGATTCTTCATGTAAATTGGTCAAAACCAGAATAAGAAGGGACGTCATGGAGTTGTAGGTTCCAGCCCATCAGTGAATAGACTCTAAGATCCTAATAGAGAAAAACATGTTAATACTATATGAGTTTTTAGAGCTGTATTATATTTACACCTAATACATTCTAAGTACATAGTAAATATTACATTATAACAAATGTGTTTAGGGAAAACTGCTTTCACAGAGTGTTCATAAAGTATATTCATCTCTTTCTGCTGAAGACTGAGACTGCTTTTTTAGCTAGTCTTCCATAACACATCTGAAGCAGAGAGAAGATACGTTCTCCCAAGTATTGCTGAACAAGGGCCATCGCATGGCCCATAAGACAGTGCTCCTCCTTCATGCCTGTTGAATACATCTGCAGCAGCAGCACACTTAGGACAAACCAAGGACAATGAGCCTTTGATGAACTGTGCATGCGGATGCCACACTGGCTGCGTTTTTCCTGATTGCGCGCTAGTACCTGTATGTTCATTTATGCTTTTTAAGCATATTTTGTAAAGAAGGGTTTATTTATTTTGCATCATTAGACTGGTTAAGTGTTTGCTACAGTTTATTGTGACTTAGTAGTATCAATTATCTCTGAAGCACAACTTAATAAAACAAATAGACTTTGATGCTCACAGTCACAGGTAAAAAGCAAATTAGCAGTCAGTCCATGCAGCGCTCAGCAAGGACTCCTAGTAAATTTAACATATAGCATACTTGCCAACTTTGGTAATTTGCTTTCCGGGAGGTCCGGGGGGGCAGGTGGGTGTGGGGTTTGGAGAATCGCGTCATTGGCCCCATCCCCTAAACTGTAGTTGCCATTTTTGGCCTATAACTGTAGGGGCGGGGCCACGATAACGCATGAATTGCGTCACTAAGCTCCACCCCCTCTATTTAACTTACCGAATTGTCCAGGAGCCGGGAGGCTGCCCTGCTCTCCCGGGAACTCCAAGGGAATCGTGAGTCTCCCCTCCCCTCCCCTGCTCTCCCGGGAGTCCGGGAGAACTCAGAGGGAATCGTGAGTCTGCCGTAAATTCCAGGAGAGTAAACAACTATGACATATAGCAAAGTTTATTGTAGAGGGAATGCTGGAATATCAACCCAGAAAAGATACGCATATATAGGCTAGTGACACACTGCTGTTCTGAAGCCTGAATGCTGGCACATAGCACTCAATAGGAAATGTTGTCTTCCTAGTAAATTGTGCATATATACAGAATATGACAATGTACATGGTAGGTACACTTTAACTCCCTCATTTAGTCACACTTTGCAATATCCTATTTCCACTCTATGTACTAACCCAAACTTACTGTAACGCTGTTATAAATCTTACCCGTAAAATGTATGTGTAATACAGATGAATATACTCATATACCCTGTCAGTAGGCTAATGCCATGCAATTTCCTTTAAAAAATATTCTTTAGTCTTTATATTCATTATATTCATCAAGTCTTTACATTCATTATAGAACTTAGTATTGTTTTAGTATTTTCCAGGGTGCTCCTTACTCTTGTTTTGTATCTTTCCACTACATCTATTTATAGTTTATTCAAGCTATTAGGAAATTGGATCCATGCTAATATAAACTATTTTGTGGTAAATGGTAAGCGATTTAAATAGAGCCTTAGAAGAAGCACCTAATTATTGGCAAAATAGCCATGTCTAATGTCTCAATCTGAGTGCCTGGCATTACACACAGTTAGTAAATTAATACATATTAATTTATGCAGTGCTTTCCATTCTTGGTTCTGCAAACATTACAGTCTTGTTATTGTATCTTTAGGGGAATCTTCAGCTAATAGCATATTGACCGAGCTTAGAATCACTATATTGGAAACAATTAAATGGTGTAGATTAATTATTAAAATATAGGATACATTACCTTGTTTGTCTTTTAAATTGTCATTTAGATGTGATCAGTAAGTGGTACAGCTTGAGGATGTCCCAGTAGACCTCCATTAATGGAGATTTGATACCTGTGGAACGATATGCTTCATCCTGGCAGAAAGACTCCAGATGTCACTGTGAAATGGTGTAAATTGCCTGGACTGTGTGTTGGGTCCTATGGAAGGATTTGTCATCTGTGCAGGTCACTGGCAGCAGCGACAGTTGTCAGGGATTGTCAGGGATACAGCACTAGGGAACTGGCAAGACCGACAATTGTAAGGGAATGTAACGTCAGTGCGGTATCTAGAGACACAGGCAAATGTGTGAAGTCAGTAACATAGCTTAGTGCCATCCAACACTGGAAAGTCAGTGTGGATAAAACAAGGTTACAGGTAATATGTGTAAAAAGCAATCTCTAGATATTGCAGACAATGCGGAAACACAGGGCTTGCTGCAGGTAGACCAATGATAAAACGTATTAACACTTTGCTGGTTAATGCAATAAGCCACAATATAGATGTGTTTTTATAATACCTTGCTTACATGGCTAATGTTTTGATGACATTATAGTTTGATTTTATTCTCACCATGGACAGGAAACTAAAGTACAAATGTGCAGAGATGCAGCGCAGATGTAGTTTTTGCACAAATGCACCTGGTTTTACAGATGAGATTTCATCGGCACAACGTAATTATGTCAATGAGATTATTGGGTGGAGAAGGCATATTTAGGGGGGTGTTGCCTTCTTTGTGGGAGGGTGCACACCCTACAAAATAACTTTAGTTCCTCACCATCTCTGGGGTCTTAGGGATTGGACTTCAACCAATGCTTTCAATGAGATGCATTTTGCACCTTCCAGTTAGAGTTTTAAGGAAAATGTTTTTTAAGGTGAACTCCAAGCAATGTAATAAAAAAATTCAAACACATAAATGTACTCAATGAAGTATAGACAGCCCCTATGATTACTTTAAGACATTAATGAGCCTTGAGCAGAATTTTAGTAACAAAAAAAAAAGATGTTTACATTATGGAAGGGGGTAGTCGTTGTTGTTAGTAGGATAGCCTTTGTAGTGACGTCTTCACTTTCTCCACCATGAGCTATTTCAGGTGGAATACAGAATTAGGTAGAGATTGGTTTTCCAGGGTCAGTTGCAAGGACTGATATGGGGAAAATACAGTTACCAGAGCTGTGCAGCTTCATTCATATGTATGGCCCATTCATTTCTATGACCCATTCATTTTAATCAGGATTCTATATTTAGCATATAACCCCATTGATATCAATTGGCAAAAAGTGGACAAGAATGCGAAAAATACAGCACAACTCTGATTAAACCTCTCATGTTAACCCCTAGTGAATATGTACACAATGCAACCCCATATCAAATACCAAAACAATGGACATTATTAAGTTTGATGACATGCTTTGAAAACACTGAAATGCAGAATCAAATAACTTGCAAATACACATAGACACATATGGGTATTGACAGATGAATAGAATGGGTATTATTTTTACATGCGTTTACATGCTTTGCACTTGCATTAAAAATGCAAGTCAGGTGTAGTATTTGAACTTATGTGGGTAATAGTGCTAAACACAACTGCCAAATCAGCAATTTGCTTTTATTTGTCTAGTGCCAGTTACACAATGTAAGCAAATATCTGATTGGTTGCTTCAATTTTATTTCAGATTTGCAGTAAGAGGCACATAACCTTCTCTGAGTAAAAAAATGATTTCTATTGATGGTCAGGTTCAGGTTTACATTTGCTATGCTACTTTTGCTGTGTTTCTCTATTTTTGTGTCACTAAAAAGTTTCATGACCCCAATCTCCATGTATTCTGCCAGTAATTAAAAATGATCATGGATTTTTATGCTGGTGGCATATGTAACCAAATATACCTGCCCTCTACCCTCAGGAAACGTATAGATAGTTATAAAATAAGGAAGGAAATTAAAAAAGATAAGACATTACAAAACAAGAGCAGGATGAAGGGGTAGCTGCTGCCCTGAGCCTGGGGCTAGGTGACCTTTTCACAAATGTAAGCCTGACGATGTCCTCAAATAGGTGACGTTTTGATGTAGGGTGGCCTTGTTAATGATTTTTAATGATATGGAAATGTGCAAGAACACCAATGTGCAAAGACTAAGACTAAAACTGTATTTAAATCATAGGTTGTTATTTTTAAATAGAAATCATAAAGATATTGAAACAAATGTGTGTTTTTATAGATTCCATAATCATTAATTAGTTCACATAATACTAAATGTCATTTTTAGGTCATTTTGCTGCAACAAGTTACATCTACAAAGTATATAGTATCAATGAATTGCTAAAGGGCAAGTCCACATCTGTGGTTAAAATGTGGAAAAATAGAGCTATAGGTCAATATTGCATATATAGTCCATATCCCATATCTAACCTGTGGTACCCAGGGCCTGATTAAGGGTTCAGGCCGCCCTAGGCTAATATGCTTGTTTCGCCCCCTCGCCTTCCATGACAGGATAGCGGTAAAAACAAAACAGTTCTTCATTTAATATCCGGCTTCCTTCAACCCCTGCAGCAATTTTTATGTGGTTTGAAAACTCAGCTCCCCTCGGCTTTTTAAATAGGTCAGAGCAATTTTTGTCCCTCATTTAGTTTTTCATTACAATCAGAATGGTACAGCAGAACGGAGGCATAAACGAGCACTACGGAGGGTGAAGGCGGAGGGGGGGGCTGTCATATCTGTCTCCATCGTTGTCTCTCATACCCGCTAACGCTCAGGCTCTTGCCCAAGGATGACACATTGTCTTCAGCCTTTACTGTGGGAAAACGTCAAGAGTAAAACTTTACTTCATTTTTCTTTCATGTTTTCATTTTACATTGGAGAATAACTATTCTCTTATATTTTAAAATTAATTTTAGTTTATACCTCTCCCTGTCACAATTTGGACCCCCCCCCTTTCCCCCACAATGCCTTGTTTCCTAGTCAGCCCATTGGCTAATCAGCCCATTGGATAATCAATCCCTGCTAGTTCCATTTGGGGGTGGGCATATGCAGTCCCCTGACTATGCCCTGCTACCGCCATTGCATTATCTGGTAAATGCCAGCGGTTTGAGTAAGCAGCACAGAAGGATGACATCAGATTTTTGTCACTTCTGTGACTGTATATTGCACATTTAAACCAAACCAAGTGGATTAAGTCTTTAAGCTGTAATTTAACAGTGATATAAAAATAATTGTAGAGAAATTATTATTTTTTTCTTTTCAGGACTGTCTAAGGTACTATTACTTTGTATCTAGATTCTTCTTATAAATGAAAGACTTTCTGCATTTAACACCAAAGCTTAAGCTCTATTGAAATTCCATCTGAGAGCTTAGTGTAATGATCCTGTACACGTACTTGTCAATGTGCGCTTTGCCCTATGCTTTCATTCCACTTGTAATTCTATGGGTAAGTGCTCTACTGCCTGTTCCAGGGGGATCTGTGTTAATGATTGAGGACCGCAGCTTGTTCTGTAGAAAATCAGAATGTATTTTCTTTTGTCTTTTTTTTTTTTATTTTTTTTATTTCAGCATTAAGGGATTATAATCAAGGTTGCCAATCGGCAGTAAATGTACTGACAATCAGTAAAATGAAGTCACAATTTCCTCCAACAGTACGAAAATAGTAGTGGTAGGTAAAATCACCTCCTGACACTTTTATACATAGCAGAA
This sequence comes from Mixophyes fleayi, assembly GCF_038048845.1. Taxonomy (NCBI): domain Eukaryota; kingdom Metazoa; phylum Chordata; class Amphibia; order Anura; family Limnodynastidae; genus Mixophyes; species Mixophyes fleayi. The sequence continues at coordinate 75,919,969 of NC_134404.1, forward strand.
TGACATCCATCATTTTACACTTATGTAAGGGTAGAAAGACTTTCTATACAGAGCCCCCTGTTGCTGTTATATTGTCTTTTTCTGGACAAGTGTCTTAATATAGCTTAATAATGCGGCAGTAAAATATTAAATGTCAGCAAATTTTTGTCAGGTGATAAGTAAAATTTATTGTCAAGGTTGATAACCTTGATTAATATTATTACGGTGTCATAATAATCATGAAGGTTCTTTTTTATATAAATTACTTTCTCTTGTCTCACGTCATACAAAAAAAACTTCTAGAAAACTGCATTTGGCTCCGAATGACACTGATGATAATGCAGGACAACTGAAAATATGTTTTTTAAAACTATAGTCCTGTAAGATTGGGGAAGCTTTCTTCTGTCACCATTACCATGCTGTGATCAATGGGATCTATTCATATTGGCTGTGTTTGCCTATTCACAATGACTCCTCTGGCACTGGAAACGGAGGTGGGTGGATACACTGACTGGACCAATGGCAGCTGCATCCTGCAGTGTATTGTGTGACTTGGCCTCTCCAGCAGTGAGCGAGGCAGGGCTGGAAGGTGGGAGAGGGCTTTCTCAACAGAAGTCTTTGTGTGTGAGGAGAGGAGTGAGGTAGAATGACATGTGTAGGCGTCGGGGCAGAGGTTCAGAGAACACAGTCACAAGAGAAGAGCATCTCCAATCTGGCCTCACAGGAAAAGAATGTATCTAATGTCAGCCCTGAGAAATAGCTCAGATTCCTGTCACAGAACACAGGACGGTCACAGTACAGAAATACTACACAATAAAGTCAGCTTGGTAAAGCAGTTAAGTCGGAAGAGAAAACACTGATATTGGGTGTTATAGTCAAAATGTTGTCACAGAACCACTGCAGCATAAGACGTGTTATATGTAAATGAAGAAGGGCTGTTATATTATTACTGCGTTTGTTCCCAATTGTAAAACGCTACAGAATGTGATGGCGCTATAGTAATAAATGTTGATGATATTACGCACTTACTTTTACCTTCTGCCTATCTTTGTGCATCCGCACAAGGCTTTACAAAATCACACAGGATTTCTTTTCATGATGGATGTCTGGTCATTTGGACTGACCACCAAAAAACTGGTCTGTGGACAAGGGCATTGCCAAATTTCTCAGATTTGGTTATTCGGCAATCGGTAGGTATTTCTTTTAACCTGGTTGGCTGACAACCCCATATCACTGGAGGGCCAGATATTTTGTGCTTAGTGATAGAATTCTATTGGATTGTGATAAATGGGAATGATCATTTAGTTGGCCACACAAATTTCAACCAAAGTGAGCAAAAATGACAAATGACCAGATATGATCACGTGCAGCAATATTAATTTGTCATAGGCAAATCAATAATAATATCTGACCGGTGACTATGGGTTGTAAATAGTATTATTTGCACAATGATGTTAAATGCAACGTTTAATTGAGATATATTAACTGACATATAACCATGAAAAAACGGTGTTGCCCATGGCAACTATCCAACTGTGTTTTATGAACTTGCACCAGAATATGTGACAATTAAAATCTGCTGGCCCCACCCTTTCTACACTGTTATGTATGAAACATTTTTCACAACTGTTTAAAATATTTGGAAATATCTATAAGCTACAAAAGCACACATATCCGTCATTGATAACATATTTAGGAGCATAACAAAACAATGCTTTTTTATTTTAACAAAATGTGTCTAATATTTCTATAACCACATTGTCATCCTTTAAATAGCTGTGAAGCTCTAAAGACACATGTGAGATATTTTGTAAGTGGCTGCAAAAATATTTGTTCAGGTGCTCCATGGAAAAAGCGCCTACCTGAAAAGGTTGCACATGTTGTGGATAGTGAATCCCATTCCTTTACCTTACATACATGTTGAAGCTTTACATCAGGGGCCCGATTTATTAAAGAAAGTAAGGCAAAATAAATAGTAACTTTTCTCCTGGACAAAACCATGTTACAATGCAAGGGGTGCAAATTAGTATATTATTTTGCACATAAATACTGGCTGTTTTTTCATGGAGCACACAAATACTTGATAGCTTTATCTTTACACCGAATTTTAAAGCCGATCTAGGACATGCTCTACCCCAACTATAAATCTGTCCCCACATTTTAAATTTAGCTCCCTCTTCAATGCAACATGGTTTTGCCAAGGTGCAAAGTTACTAATTTGTTTTGCTTTACTTTCTTTAATAAGTATTATCATAATAACATAACTAGTACCCTACCACGCCCACTACAGACGTATTATTAATATTCAATAATATCATGTGCCTGCAACAATACAAATTTAAAGCTTTTGGACTATATCCTGCAGAATAAATCTACACAAGAGGACTGTTACTGTATTCTCACGTTACTGTGGGATGTTTAGCAGCTCTCCCTGTGACCCATTCAGTCAGGTTACTGATCAGCTGTGGCTGACGAAAATAGGAGGACTGCCTGATACTTTGTTTAGTCCCATATCTGTTTTTGTATAATGAAATATTCCTCTTGATAATAAACATTTGAAATGATGTAATTAAAGTTTCTAGATGTGGTTAATGTGCTCATGGCCTAAGTTGGAATTTGGTTATGTTGGTTTAATAAGCTGAAATCTTGAGTTACGCAATTACTTATCCGTGTGATCATCTCAGTTTATTGTCCCTTTCCGTTTGCCCAACTTAAAATGTTTTCTAAATAATACATTTCTGAATAGTAAAACCAAACAGATTTATTTTTTTTTGCTTGAGGTATTATACACATTTTGAAATCACTTCAACGGACACTTTATAATCCACATCAAAGACAAAGAAAAATGCTCCCTGGAGAATAAGTGTATTAATCATGAAACAAATAGGCAGAGATATTTTCAAAAGCAGCATTAGTGTAATTGAAGTCTTGACCAAAGTGGCCAGTGAATGGCACCTCTCTCTGTAGACCCTCTTCACAATGGGGATGTGTGGGTAGATACCATCTGCAGCTGGAGGTGATGTGGTAAATTGACAAAAAAAAATCTCAAGACATCTGTAGAACTGAGAAAAAGGGGGTTTCAAGGTAAAGAATAATGGGAATTATCTGAAAGTCATTTATCACTGCAGTGACACTAATGGCACACACATCATCCATGAGGCCTACAGGCGTCAACACCGCCCGCACACTGTCAATCCAGTTGGCATCGGCGCTTTGTACGCTCTGGCCCCACTGTTCAGCTTCTCATTAATCCCTTGGGTTCCTGCGTTTAAACAATAATATTTCCCCTCCTTCTGTTCTAATACTTTAAGGGGATTTGTTATTGCGCAGCCAAACGTACATTCTGGACACATTCATGCCATGACAATAATGTAATAATGTACCCTTTCTTGCACAATGCCAGATTGGCCATTTGTTGTATGATATCATTCATGTCAACGTTCTGAGCTGTGGGAGTAACAAATTCGGGGGCCCACTGCTTGTCTAGCGTCAGCTCATCGCTACTTTCTCACGATTTTGGCTTGAAACGCTTTTAGACGCAACATTTTGTGGAAATTTACATGTTTAAAATAACAAGTTATTGAAGCGTTTTTTGGAGCAACAGTATTTATCTGAAGACTCACTTTCTAAAATGATTTTACCGTGGTTTAGACTATAAACAAGGTGTCGGCTTAGACAAAGAATCACAGGGCCACTGCTTTGCTTTGAAAATAATTCTTCTTACCAGAGATAAAAGTAATTCATGTATTTAATCAGGACCTAGCTTGAGTTTATAGCTTGTGCCACATTCATTCATTCTTAATAAAATAAAGTGGGATGTTGGCCATTCAACTCCCACCACAACATTTTTGTAAGATATTGGCAACATACAGGAATAGAGGAAGAATATTCAATTGTGGGAAAGATGATAGAATTCTTGACTAGACTTCTGTAAACTGTACATTTCTGTGGCATGTGCTCAAATGTTTTACACTTTGAGAATGCTGTAATGTGTGTTTCTGAATTGACGTAACAATAACAAATATGTTTTTGTTCCGCTGACAGCGTATCAAGCAAAATGAACCAGGGGATGAGTTATCTTTGCTGGTTTCCAGCTCATCAGCAACACTAATCTGCTTTTGTCTGTCCTACTTATACCATGAACATAAGGAACTATACTGGTCTTGTCATGCCTACATAAAATCACAGTAACTAGAGTGACACTTCTGAGTTTTCCTTGTAAGGTATTCAAATTACTGCTTAATAATGAGCCTCATTTCTTCCTTTGACATTGGCAATAGTCAAGTTGGCTACAATGGAGAAAACAGAACATACATTGAACAGGGAGATAAAAGGTAGACAAAGGGCCCTGCTCTTGAGAGAGCTTTCTAATTGGAACAAGGTACAGCTGAAATAAGATTAGTGAGTGTGGTTTAGAGTGGAGATTAGGACAGTACATTAATGTGGGTATCATAGGTAGGAGTAGAGTAAACTCTAATAAAGAGATGGGGTTTCAGAGAGTGTTTAAAGATTTGAAGGCTGTGGAAGAGTCTGATTGAGCCCGGTAGGGAAATCCATAAGTGAGAGAACAGCACGGGAGAAGTCTTGTAGGCGAGAGTGAGAGGTGGTTAAGAGACACAAGGAAGAGGTGGATCTAAAAGGCAGAGTATATTGGTAAGGAGGTAGGTAAAGGTGAGGCAATTGTGCATGTTTGAGGAATGGAATAGCGATATATGAACATATAAATATAAGAGTATAAAACTGTTAAGTTCTCAGTAATACTGAATGGTCCCAGAACCTAGCTGGCTTCTGTCTAGTCACAGAAATATGGTGCTTTGTGGATGGCACCAGAGGAATTAACCTAGGCAGAGAAGTAGATGGAATAAAGAAATAACAAACATCACATAATAAGTGGCCATATATTACGAACCGCACAGTATGTGCGCATGTAATACATTTCTATGTGCGCCTGACACAGAGCATGCACACAGCGCACTGTCAGTCCAGGTCTTGGAACTGCTAAAGTAAAAACGCCATCTATGACCTTCTGTTTATTTTCAGGTCCGGCAGTAAATTTGTTTGATGGGAAAAGTAAAATCCCCAATTGGTGGTCCTGACTTGTACCACCATAGGACCACCCAATTTGGAATTATATAGCAACGTTTTGAAGGGGACCAGAAGATTTCTATGGAGGGATAACCTCCCCTTAACATCGCGTCCACTTACTTCACTTACCAGACCAGCCGTCCACCTCCTCTTGCTGTCTGCCACTCTACACATCATCTTGTACTTCCTGCTCGGAGTGCAAGGGGACATCAGAGTTCCCTTCTCCCTCAGCAGAATTTAATTCTGGAGACCTAAATTGTAATGATCACTTGCACAGTATTCTGGGGGCTTTGTGGTGGTGCGAGCCTGATGACTGCGGGGAGGAAGCACTGGTACAGCTACATGGGGCCTGACAGCTGCTTCCTTTGCTGCACTGGTTGTTACGTCCATGAGACTACCCCTTTCATTGATGTTAATAAAGGGGACATAAGGGCTTTCATACATTTCTCACTTTTGTAACTGAGAAGAAATCTGTATTACCTTTATTACACTTTATTACCTTTTTTTGTCATATTTATTTTATTGCATTGGTTGAAATTCACCTATAAATGTGATTTCCCATATAAAAATCTTCTATATTTAACCTATATACATAGTATCCCATTGACAGTATAGGCTCTTGCTTGAAGTTCTTTTGCCAGAATAAAAATGCTCTGCAGTCTCCTAAATGTGCCTTCTACACTCATTTCATCTAATTTAAAAAACTGTAAGCCAGAGATCAATATCTATGTTCTGCATGTGGGTGCACTGGGACGCCCCAAACTGCTCAGCTTCTCCAATCACAGCACTGGGGTCATGAGTTTGATTCTTGACCATGGCCTTATCTGTGTGGAGCTTGTATGTTCTTCCCATGTTTGCGTGGGTTTCCTCCGGGTGCTCCAGTTTCCTCCCACACTCCAAAAAGAAACTGGTAGGTTAGTTGGCTGCTGACAAAATTAACGTGTGTGTGTGTCTGTATGTGTGTGTGTATGTGTGTGTGTGTGTGTGTGTGTATGTCTGTTTGTGTGTATGTTAGAGAATTTAGACTGTAAACTCCAATGGGGCAGGTTCTAATGTGAATGACAAATATTCTCTATACAGCGCTGAGGAATTGGTGGCGCTAAATAAATAAATGAAGATGATGATAATAAATAAAGTTTTTAAATTATTTGTTCCCTTTTTGATTCTGGTCTTGTAAAAAAAGAAACCAATTCAAATCCAAAACTTGGTAAAAATTGTTTAGTGTATGTGCCGCACGGTAGAAACATTGCTGGCGGACATGGGAGGCAATGATAGCATGGCGGATGGCATAGTCCTTGGTGGAGTGAAGGTCAGGTTTATTTAGGGAAAAAGAGGAGCGTGATAGACAGGTGCGAATGTCAGAACCACAAATTTCAATTGAACCCTAGTGGAAAGAGGCAGCTAGTGTAATGACTGGTTACACTATGAAACTAATCGTTTCATGGATGATGCTGCATCATCCATGAAACGATTAGTAAAAAAACTAAATAGATGAATCAACCAATCACATTTAGGATGGGTTAGATTAGTAATTGGTCTTTTAGTCTTGAGAACAATATTTAAGGCTGAAGATGATGAATGGATGTGTTGTTGGGGTGAATGCAACAACCTATTGAGAGAGATTGAATGTGAGAAATGAAGAATAAAGTGACCATAAACAGCAAACTTATGAAGGTGTGATCAGTGTGTTGTTACCAGGAGAAAAGATGTCAGGTGGTGGATTGTTCTGGGAAGTTGGGAATACCAGTAGTACAGTCATAGGTTACGTTTAGGGTAGACAGAGACAGAGCCAGATTTTGACCTCATGGGGCCCTAGGCAAGATACTGGTTTGGGGCCCCCTCTCTGAAAAAATCCATAGCACTATAGTTTTTGGCATAACATATACCCCTATTCAGGGGCTGGCTGGCAGACTTTAGCCCAGGGGGGCAAGCACATAGCACTGGCCCATAAGTAGCGGCCCATTTTTAAAGGTTGGTCTCACCGCTCGCCCTAGGAGGGCCCTCTTGGGACTGCTGGGCCCTAGGCAATTGCCTAGGTTGCCTAGTGGTAAATCCGGCCATGGACAGAGATCTCATAGAGAAGAGAGTAAAGATCACAGAAGAGTGTGAAGTTGGAAGTTGTTGACATAAAGATGGCACTGAAATAGCAAAAACAGCTGCTCCCATTGGGCTAATTGAGAACATTTTTTAATATATATTAGCAATAAGCACAGATAAAATAGTAAAATATAGTATATATCAGACATTACTTAAACCATGCAACCAGAGTTCTGGACAAGCAGCTTTGTACCATAGTGTCTGAAAGTCCCTAAAGGAAATGTCAGTAAAGGTGGCTTTGCAGCAGGAAGAACTGTGCACAATTCCTAATCTCTCTTTCAATCACTATTACTCACATACATATTATTTTATTTTTAATGTCGGTGAACCCTTCTTCCTCTCATACTGGGTAGTGGGACATGAGACTCCAGGGCCGCAAATGCTCAGAATACCACCCTGGTAATTAACTGTACAACTGGGAAACCACAAGCAGTGTTATAAAAACAAATAGATCCGCTATTCTCCAGTTCTCGGTGAGGTTTACAAATTGCAAACAAAATGACATAGCTATACAAACTGAGGGCTTTTCTGTGACAGTTACTAATCTATAAGGACTGGGGCACATGGGAAAGACATGTGCAGCCAGAAAAGCAGAGGTACAATAAGGGTGGGCACAATATTCTAACACAGTTTATCTAATGTATCAGTCTCTTCTTTGGTGATATATTGTCTACACAAGTACCAATTTGGTTGCTTTAGAGTACAATTATCAGACATTAGCACACTGTAAATGATTGGATGTGAGCTTTTGAGCTGTGATTACATGTGACTATGTTGGGGTAAGTATGTGGGGCTATTAATGAATGGTTATTCACCGAACGGTCAGGTCTGTGCCCAGGGCCATCTTTTCCATTGGGCATGATGGGCAGGTGCCCGGGGCCCCACGGGCAAGTGGGCCCCATAGGCAGGGCTCTTAATTAGAATAAATAATCCTGCAAAAGAAAAAAACTGCAAAATCCATCTATCTCTATCTCTATATATCTATTTCTATATCTGTATCTCTATACCTCTATATATATATATATATATATATATATATATATATATATATATATATATAGATATATATATATATATATGTGTAGGGGCCCCGCTGCACTGCTTTGCCCGGGGGCCCATAATGTTGTTAAGATGGCTCTGTCTGTGCCATCCTGTCCTTCTTCTGTTTGACCAAACTGTTTGTAGATATGGGGCCTGATTCATTAAGGATCTCAAATGAAGAGGATCCTTATTTCAGTCTCCTGGACAAAACCATGTTACAATGCAAGGGGTGCAAATTAGTATTCTGTTTTGCACACAAGTTTAATACTGACTGTTTTTTTCATGTAGCACACAAATACTTGATAGCTTATTTGTACACTGAAATTTAGAGTTGATATTTGTGTGCTACATTAAAAAACAGTCAGTATTTAACTTATGTGCAAAACAGAATACTAATTTGCACCCTTTGCATTGTAACATGGTTTTGTCCAGGAGACTGAAATAAGGATCCTCTTCATTTGAGATCCTTAATGAATCAGGCCCATGGTCGTTATGTGAGCTATTTTCTGATTGTCAGAAATTAAACTTCATTATATTTGACTGGCTTATTTCCAGAGTCTATGCTTCTACTATGGTCTCTATTTTCAAGAAATTTTTCATTACTTTTATTATTTTTTTATTTTATTGTAGACTAGGCTTACCAGAGATTAACTCATTTTGCGTTGGGTGATCCTGGTTTGCCATTTCAATATTATTTTCTTTTTTCTTTTCCCTTATGAATTACATTCTTCACATTGGATTATGTCAGAAAAATATATTAGGTCAATATTTATTATGGCTTGTAAAAATGTTTATTATTTGTAAAGGCATTATTATTTTCATTTTCAAGATTAGGAGCCATTATATTTCTTTACATAAGATCGGGTAAACTATACTTCTTTATATAGGATCAGAGTCCTTATATTTCTTTATTCAGGATTGGGGGCCATTATATTTGTTTATATTGGATCAGGGGCCATTATACTTCTTTATATAATATCAGGGGCCATTATACTTTATTATAGATTTTGGCCAACACTTGTAGCGCATACTTTTGGCACTACAAATGCTAGCATGCCCTGGCACCCAGTCTGTGCACTACATTTTAACCCTGGCCAGGGGTACCAGGAGGGCCCAAACATCTCTAGGTGCGAAAAAAACAATTGTCCCACCCCAGAGGACCAGGCCCAATGCTGAGTAAGCTGAGCTTGCAGACAATGGAATGGGTAAAACAAGATGTTTTACATCCCATATTAAATGCATGCAGTATGGCACACATCAGATGCCGTTTTAGTTTTCTGATTCCAAACCACAGGATAGTAAATCTTACACTTTGGGACTGAAAACCGCATACAACATGTGATGGTTTACAAAAGCATGAAAAACTGCCCTTTAGTAAATCTACACCTATGTGTTGAGAGAATTGTGTTAAATTATTTTATTGTTTAGAATTACTTATGAGTGGATTTCATATGCTTTATAATGTTCTCTCAGGGGTGACTTTGGTTTATGTAATTGAGAACAATTCAGCTTTTCTTCTGGACTCTTCCTGCTCTAGGGACTTGGATAGAGCTTCCATCCAAATCTAGATTTGAACCCTCGAGGTAGTAGACCATTCATCTTCTACCATGGGCAACTAGGAAAAAAAACTGGAATTCCCCCATTAATGATGGTTGAATATACACTGTTCCTGGTGTAATAGTTCCTTTATGCAACCAAAATGAAAAGATAAAGCAAAGTCTGTGCAGGGCCAGTCCCAGGCAATGAAAGGGTCTCTGGATACACTTTGGACTCTGGATAAGACCCTTGATGATACCAATATGGGGATTAAAGCCCAGTTGTGCCCACCATATATGTATAGGCGGTGGACATGAAGTGATCAGTAGGGCACCCATATGAATTACACTAGATCTGTGGCTGATTGCGATTCAGTGATTTAATGATGTTTTCATCTTACTTGATCACAATCAGCCAACCTCAGAAAAGGGACGAGTTAGCAACTCTAAATGCCAGGTGTGGAACTGGTTATGGACACACTGACTCCTCCAGCAAGTTGCTTGCTGCTCCCCTCACTATCGACATTGGCTCTGACCACTGGGGCTACATCACTCTCTTGTTGTTTTCTAATTGTTGTTAAAGGTATCTAGGGTGTAAATATCTACTAAAGTGTACAGTTTAGCTATATTGGTATAGAATGAGAACACACATGAGGAACACATGATGTTTTCAACTTGAGTATGTTTTTAGTTTATGAAAAATGGTGCTAGAATTACTTTCTATCCATTGTCAAACTGTCTGCATAATAGTTTTATATAGTCTCATTTCTGTTCTGTCTGTCGGTATAGTTCCATTTTTTAAATAGCACAGGACACAAAAGACAATTTTTTCACCCGTGTTTGTGGCATTGTATATGGAATGGAATTTATAAAACATCAGTCCAGTTATCTCTCCTTATGGTTGTGTTATGCCACGTGTGTTCTGGCACTGGTGGTGTTAATATTCCTATTTTCAGTGACGGGTACCCTACCCGGTCATCTCACTGACAAGTATCATTATCACCTCATTCTTCTGACAGGCTTCTGTCAAACAAAGCTTTTGTTAATTTGCCTGGATCTGTCGGTAAATCACAGAACCTTCTTTTTCTATCTTACATCCTACTGTTCCACCATCCATCACATTTTAATTTGCAAATTAAACCCTATTGTGCTGTAAAATAATAGCAGAGATGAGGAACTGAAGTGCCCTTTAAAAACTCAAAAGAAAAATGCACTGTAAATAACTGTCTGAGTTTAAATAATTATTCTACACTCTATAATTCCGCTATCAACACATTGTTTAGATTGCTTCATCCGGTGTGACTCTTCTGTCCTGAAAATACATTGTTTGCTGTTCTCAATCCTGAGACTATATTTTCAATAAACTAGAATCTTACAAACAGTGGCAGCCCCTACATATCAAACCAAAGATAAAAAATACAGTGTTTGGTGGTCAAAGATGGACTACAAGAAAAACACCATCAAAGTAACATGTTGCCATACCACCAAAGTCCCTTCTCTTTCAAAGATAACAGCCATGGGCCTGATGCTGAGGGGATTTTACGTCATTTTGTGTAGTGTACACTGCGTAAATGGTATTGTGCGTGCTCACAAAGAGAACGCACACATATGCACGAATGCAGACTTGCCCGTATCTGGCAATATGGCAGGAGAGGTAGCATGGGCAAAGAAAAGAGATGGTCTGACATAGGCTGAGGAAATGGAAGTTGCTCAATCAATTTATAGGTTCATGGCAGGTGCTAGAAAGGGTGGGGTTATCCTGAAAGGAACAAACACAGTGAAAAATCCCCCAGCACACTGCTATGGCCAGTAAAAGAGCTGCTATTTAGAAGCAGAATTCTCGGTTACATATATTTGCAAATGCATGATAAGCCACCTGCCCCATCAAGGTGCTTCTGCTAATAGGGTGGTCCTAACTCTTAACAAAGAGAGTCCCTATTTTTGGATCATACATATATGAGTTTTTAAATTGATAGCTAACTTACCAAGAGGTGCCCCAAAAGCCTTCAGCCGCAATATAGCACCTGCTACTGGCACCATAGCATGCCTCTCAAACAAACAATACAGAAGTGGAAGTTCCTCAATAAATTTATTGAGCAACTATCCCTTACCAATTGTTGGCAATAAATTATTGTGGCGATATAAAATTAGTTAATGCCCACATGTCACACGCCGCACTCCCGCTGTCCAGCGCGGTAGCCGGCGTGTGTAACCTGGTCTCCGCTGCTCCCCCCGCCTGACTTCACTTACCTACTTCCACGCTGCAGCTCTCCTCCAGCGCTGTCTCTCTGCTTCCTGGATCGGCATTCTGTTCTGCGCATGCGCAGAATGTCCTAACCCTTTTCTCTGCTTCTACTGCCTTCTATTGGCTGCCTAATTGGAACTACACTATTTAATGCCTTCCTGACCTGGAATCTGTGCTGGTTCTTTCAGTCAGTCTCTGACACCCGTACTGAATACAGCTCCTGTGTCGTCTCAAGTTTCCGGGGATTCCTACTCTGGAAATGGTGTCATTGGCCCTGCATACTAGATTATATCACATAGTTTTAGCCAATTACATCTGAGGGCGGGGCCACAATGATACTCGAATTGCATCAGAAGCCACACCCCCCGCCACTAAACTAATGGTCGGCCAGGAGCCGGGAGGTTTGCCTGCTCTCCCGGGAGTCAAGTTTGACAACTGTTTTCGACAGAAATAGGGCTCTTTGCCCTAACACATAAAAAATAAGTCCCTTTCTTCATGTGATTGCAAAAATCACAAATAAAACTTATCTATGCATATATAAACTAATGTATTTTTAAAAAGATATCTAAACCACTTGTTAGTTCAAATAAAGATAACCTCTCACTTTGCCTTCTTTCTCTATCCCTGGATCGCATTTAAATACTCGCATCCCACAAAACAAAATCTAATTTTTGCATGTGGATGGATAACTAGGGTATAGTTATGCAGATAGACTGCTCTCAGCAAGAAATACCTATCCGCATTACTCATCAGAAGTTGCCAAATTCTGCTCACCCACAGATGCCGCCATCTTGGCCCATAAAACCATACTTGCCAACTCTCCCTGAATGTCAGGGAGACTCCCTGAAATAGGGGTGATCTCCCTCACTCCCGGAAGAGTTTGGCATTCTCCCTGATGCTGAGTCAGTACAAGACGTGGTTGGCTTCGCATCTGTGGCATGATGACACAGTTCAGAAATTGTGTCCCATGTCCATGTATTGATGCCTATGGAGGTGGCCATTATCATGGAGACCAAGATTTAATCAAAGACTGACAGGTAACACAACATGACTTCAGTATTGGAGACAGAAATGTAAAAGACACTTCAGTTTATAGAGATTCATTAGCTGCTTTTCTTTAATGCATAGTTGACTACTCTCCCGGAATGTCCGGGAGACTCCCGCATTTCTGGGAGACTTTCCGGGAGAGCAGGGCAACCTCCCGGATCTCGCCCCGCAATAGATAAGTGGCGGGGGAGGGGCTTAATGACGCAAATATTGCGTCATCTTAGCCCCGCCCCCTGCTGTAATTGGCCAAAATTGTGATGATTGTTTAGGGGGGCGGTGCCAAAATGATGTGATTTGTCAAGCCCCGTCGCCGCACGTCCACCTTCCCCAGGATCTCCCTGAAGCCAACGAGGAAAAGTTGGCAAGTATGCATAAAACCATACACTTGCTTGTGAAAAAACAAGTGCATGTGTGCAAAAATGGGCACGTGACATCACAAAACAGCATTTAAATTGCACTTTTGCACGTTCATATATTACAATAATTAACAATCAGATTTGCATATTTTGAAGCACTGTGTCTAGCAAGCCTTGCTTCTGGTAAATGACTCCCACAGTCTCATTTACCATTTTCTTGTCTAGTTTAGATTTCACACGATCTGTACAGCAGCCACATAGGTAACATATATTTTATTAAGATTCTGTGATTTTATTTGGTGCAGCTTCCTACATAAGTTGCCTGATGTTAGTATGTAACTCTGAATTAATTATTTTATAAACAGAGGAGCAGAGTCTGGTAGTCTGTGGAAGTGAGACACATTTCCTATATTATACATTAGTCCAACTTCATACAAATTTGCTTTTATTATGCATCTTCCACTGAAAAAAACGTAAATATTTAGAAAATGATTGCCTCACTGGCCAATAAATAGATGTATACACAACTACACATAACTACTTGATTTTTCCATGCCCTACACTTTTCATAATCATATCATCATCACCATTTATTTATATAGCACCACTGATTCCGCAGGACTGCACAGAGAACTCATTCACATCTTTCCTAGCCTTTATGTTCTTATGTACATGGTGTGGCATCTATGTGTAAGGTGTGGCCCTTATGTACCTGGGGTGGCAATTATGTACATGGTGTGGCATCTATGTGTAAGGTGTGGCCCTTATGTACCTGGTGTGGCACTTATGTACATGGTGTGGCATCTATGTGTAAGGTGTGGCCCTTATCTACCTGGTGTGGCACTTATGTACATGGTGTGGCATCTATGTGTAAGGTGTGGCCCTTATGTACCTGGTGTGGCACTTATGTACATGGTGTGGCATCTATGTGTAAGGTGTGGCCCTTATGTACCTGGTGTGGCACTTATGTACATGATGTGGCATCTATGTGTAAGGTGTGGCCCTTATGTACCTGGTGTGACATCTATGTGTAAGGTGTGGCCCTTATGTACCTGGTGTGGCACTTATGTACATGGTGTGGCATCTATGTGTAAGGTGTGGCCCTTATGTACCTGGTGTGGCACTTATGTACATGGTGTGGCATCTATGTGTAAGGTGTGGCACTTATGTACCTGGTGTGGCACTTATGTACATGGTGTGGCATCTATGTGTAAGGTGTGGCCCTTATGTACCTGGTGTGGCACTTATGTACATGGTGTGGCATCTATGTGTAAGGTGTGGCACTTATGTACCTGGTGTGGCACTTATGTACATGGTGTGGCATCTATGTGTAAGGTGTGGCACTTATGTACCTGGTGTGGCATCTATATGTAAGGTGTGGCCCTTATGTACCTGGTGTGGCACTTATGTACATGGTGTGGCATCTATGTGTAAGGTGTGGCACTTATGTACCTGGTGTGGCACTTATGTACCTGGTGTGGCATCTATGTGTAAGGTGTGGCACTTATGTACCTGGTGTGGCACTTATGTACATGGTGTGGCATCTATGTGTAAGGTGTGGCACTTATGTACCTGGTGTGGCATCTATGTGTAAGGTGTGGCCCTTATGTACCTGGTGTGGCACTTATGTACATGGTGTGGCATCTATGTGTAAGGTGTGGTACTTATGTACCTGGTGTGGCATCTATGTGTAAGGTGTGGCACTTATGTACCTGGTGTGGCACTTATGTACATGGTGTGGCATCTATGTGTAAGGTGTGGCACTTATGTACCTGGTGTGGCACTTATGTACCTGGTGTGGCATCTAGGTTTAAGGTGTGGCACTTATGTACCTGGTGTGGCATTTAGGTGTAAGGTGTGGCACTTATGTACATGGTGTGGCATCTATGTGTAAGGTGTGGCACTTATGTACCTGATGTGGCACTTATGTACCTGGTGTGGCATCTATGTGTAAGGTGTGGCACTTATGTACCTGGTGTGGCACTTATGTACCTGGTGTGGCATCTATGTGTAAGGTGTGGCCCTTATGTACCTGGTGTGGCACTTATGTACATGGTGTGGCATCTATGTGTAAGGTGTGGCACTTATGTACCTGGTGTGGCACTTATGTACCTGGTGTGGCATCTATGTGTAAGGTGTGGCACTTATGTACCTGGTGTGGCACTTATGTACATGGTGTGGCATCTATGTGTAAGGTGTGGCACTTATGTACCTGGTGTGGCATCTATGTGTAAGGTGTGGCCCTTATGTACCTGGTGTGGCACTTATGTACATGGTGTGGCATCTATGTGTAAGGTGTGGCACTTATGTACCTGGTGTGGCACTTATGTACATGGTGTGGCATCTATGTGTAAGGTGTGGCACTTATGTACCTGGTGTGGCACTTATGTACATGGTGTGGCATCTATGTGTAAGGTGTGGCACTTATGTACCTGGTGTGGCATCTATGTGTAAGGTGTGGCCCTTATGTACCTGGTGTGGCACTTATGTACATGGTGTGGCATCTATGTGTAAGGTGTGGCACTTATGTACCTGGTGTGGCATCTATGTGTAAGGTGTGGCACTTATGTACCTGGTGTGGCACTTATGTACATGGTGTGGCATCTATGTGTAAGGTGTGGCACTTATGTCCCTGGTGTGGCATCTATGTGTAAGGTGTGGCACTTATGTACCTGGTGTGGCACTTATGTACCTGGTGTGGCATCTATGTGTAAGGTGTGGCACTTATGTACCTGGTGTGGCACTTATGTACCTGGTGTGGCATCTAGGTGTAAGGTGTGGCACTTATGTACCTGGTGTGGCATCTAGGTGTAAGGTGTGGCACTTATGTACATGGTGTGGCATCTATGTGTAAGGTGTGGCACTTATGTACCTGATGTGGCACTTATGTACCTGATGTGGCACTTATATACATGGCGTGGCACGGTGTGGCATTTATGTACCTGATGTGGCAGTTATGTACCTGGTATGGCACTTATGTACCTGATGTGGCACTTATATACATGGCGTGGCACTTATGTGCAAGGTGTGGCACTTATGTACCTGATGTGGCACTTATTTACCTGGTGTGGCATCTATGTGCAAGGTGTGGCACTTATGTACCTGGTGTGGCACTTATGTACCTGGTGTGGCATCTATGTGTAAGGTGTGGCACTTATGTACCTGGTGTGGCATCTATGTGCAAGGTGTGGCACTTATGTACCTGGTGTGGCATCTATGTGCAAGGTGTGGCACTTATGTACCCGGTGTGGCCCTTATGTACCTGGTGTGGCATCTATGTGTAAGGTGTGGCACTTATGTACCTGGTGTGGCACTTATGTACCTGATGTGGCATCTATGTGTAAGGTGTGGCACTTATGTACCTGGTGTGGCACTTATGTACCTGGTGTGGCATCTATGTGCAAGGTGTGGCACTTATGTACCTGGTGTGGCACTTATGTACCTGGTGTGGCACTTATGTACCTTATGTGGCACTTATGTGCACGGTGTGGCATTTATGTACCTGATGTGGCACTTATGTACCTGGTGTGGCACTTATGTACCTGATGTGGCACTTATGTACCTGGTGTGGCATCTATGTGTAAGGTGTGGCCCTTATGTACCTGGTGTGGCACTTATGTACATGGTGTGGCATCTATGTGTAAGGTGTGGCACTTATGTACCTGGTGTGGCATCTATGTGTAAGGTGTGGCACTTATGTACCTGGTGTGGCACTTATGTACATGGTGTGGCATCTATGTGTAAGGTGTGGCACTTATGTACCTGGTGTGGCATCTATGTGTAAGGTGTGGCACTTATGTACCTGGTGTGGCACTTATGTACCTGGTGTGGCATCTATGTGTAAGGTGTGGCACTTATGTACCTGGTGTGGCACTTATGTACCTGGTGTGGCACTTATGTACCTGGTGTGGCATCTAGGTGTAAGGTGTGGCACTTATGTACCTGGTGTGGCATCTAGGTGTAAGGTGTGGCACTTATGTACATGGTGTGGCATCTATGTGTAAGGTGTGGCACTTATGTACCTGATGTGGCACTTATTTACCTGGTGTGGCATCTATGTGCAAGGTGTGGCACTTATGTACCTGGTGTGGCACTTATGTACCTGGTGTGGCATCTATGTGTAAGGTGTGGCACTTATGTACCTGGTGTGGCATCTATGTGTAAGGTGTGGCACTTATGTACCTGGTGTGGCATCTATGTGCAAGGTGTGGCACTTATGTACCTGGAGTGGCATCTATGTGCAAGGTGTGGCACTTATGTACCCGGTGTGGCCCTTATGTACCTGGTGTGGCATCTATGTGTAAGGTGTGGCACTTATGTACCTGGTGTGGCACTTATGTACCTGATGTGGCATCTATGTGTAAGGTGTGGCACTTATGTACCTGGTGTGGCACTTATATACCTGGTGTGGCACTTATGTGCACGGTGTGGCACTTATGTACCTGGTGTGGCACTTATATACCTGGTGTGGCACTTATGTACCTGATGTGGCATCTATGTGTAAGGTGTGGCACTTATGTACCTGGTGTGGCACTTATATACCTGGTGTGGCACTTATGTGCACGGTGTGGCATTTATGTACCTGGTGTGGCACTTATATACCTGGTGTGGCACTTATGTGCACGGTGTGGCACTTATGTACCTGGTGTGGCACTTATGTACCTGGTGTGGCATCTATGTGCAAGGTGTGGCACTTATGTACCTGGTGTGGCACTTATGTACCTGGTGTGGCACTTATGTACCTTATGTGGCACTTATGTGCATGGTGTGGCATTTATGTACCTGATGTGGCACTTATGTACCTGGTGTGGCACTTATGTACCTGATGTGGCACTTATGTACCTGGTGTGGCATCTATGTGTAAGGTGTGGCCCTTATGTACCTGGTGTGGCACTTATGTACATGGTGTGGCATCTATGTGTAAGGTGTGGCACTTATGTACCTGGTGTGGCATCTATGTGTAAGGTGTGGCACTTATGTACCTGGTGTGGCACTTATGTACATGGTGTGGCATCTATGTGTAAGGTGTGGCACTTATGTACCTGGTGTGGCATCTATGTGTAAGGTGTGGCACTTATGTACCTGGTGTGGCACTTATGTACCTGGTGTGGCATCTATGTGTAAGGTGTGGCACTTATGTACCTGGTGTGGCACTTATGTACCTGGTGTGGCATCTAGGTGTAAGGTGTGGCACTTATGTACCTGGTGTGGCATCTAGGTGTAAGGTGTGGCACTTATGTACATGGTGTGGCATCTATGTGTAAGGTGTGGCACTTATGTACCTGATGTGGCACTTATTTACCTGGTGTGGCATCTATGTGCAAGGTGTGGCACTTATGTACCTGGTGTGGCACTTATGTACCTGGTGTGGCATCTATGTGTAAGGTGTGGCACTTATGTACCTGGTGTGGCATCTATGTGTAAGGTGTGGCACTTATGTACCTGGTGTGGCATCTATGTGCAAGGTGTGGCACTTATGTACCTGGTGTGGCATCTATGTGCAAGGTGTGGCACTTATGTACCCGGTGTGGCACTTATGTACCTGGTGTGGCACTTATGTACCTGATGTGGCATCTATGTGTAAGGTGTGGCACTTATGTACCTGGTGTGGCACTTATATACCTGGTGTGGCACTTATGTGCACGGTGTGGCACTTATGTACCTGGTGTGGCACTTATGTACCTGGTGTGGCATCTATGTGCAAGGTGTGGCACTTATGTACCTGGTGTGGCACTTATGTACCTGGTGTGGCACTTATGTACCTTATGTGGCACTTATGTGCACGGTGTGGCATTTATGTACCTGATGTGGCACTTATGTACCTGGTGTGGCACTTATGTACCTGATGTGGCACTTATGTACCTGGTGTGGCACTTATGTACCTGATGTGGCACTTATATACATGGCGTGGCACTTATGTACCTGATGTGGCACTTATGTACCTGATGTGGCACTTATATACCTGGTGTGGCACTTATGTACCTGATGTGGCACTTATATACCTTGTGTGGCACTTATGTACCTGATGTGGCACTTATATACCTGGTGTGGCACTTATGTGCACGGTGTGGCATTTATGTACCTGATGTGGCACTTATGTAGGATAGTAGGACTGCGTTATTGTTTGATAATCATACTACTGTTATATATTACTAATAATACTGTCAGATTTCAGGTTTTTGTCACCAGTGACATATTCAGCTATCACTATTTTATTATTTGTAACTTCCCCAAAAATTTTCTATATCGGCCAAACAGACTAAACAGATGATGTCACTTGATTATTATTATTATTATTACTATTAGCTATATATTCTGTCATGTTTTGTGACTTGGAATTATTGTGATATGCTGCTTATATCATGACATGGAATTATATCTATCTAGAGGACTCTCTCTTTGTATTGTGGATGTGTGCATATTGAAACATAAGAATAGTGTAATTGGCTCATAGATCAATAGATATATAAGATAGTATTGATTATCTCACTAACAGTATTGCAGGCATTTGCTCTGTTCATTGTACAATGATTTATTTTACATACAACAAACCGTATATTGATTCTAGTTAGTGCTCCAGTGCAATATTTTGGATTCAATGTATTTCTTGTCATCGAGATAGTGGAGGGGCTTGACTATACTTCACACACATAACATACCATTACTAGTGATTTGTTTCTTTAAGTGTAAATTCATTATATTTCATGCTGCTACCATTTATAATATTACAACATGTACTCTTGCTATAATTTAAAAGAAATCTGCAGTGGATTCATTTTGTGAGTTAAGCCAATTTTCATGAGAATGCAGTTTATGAACTCACTAAGGCTGGGTACACACAACTGTGTTTAGAGCAGATTACCGGGCCGATCAGACAATAAACAACTGATTGGCCCGATATCGCAGTACTGTGTACCCTGGAACCAGAGGCGGAACTAGCGAGCTGTGGGCCCCGATGCAGGGAGGCGGAGAGTAGGGAACCGGGGCCCCCGATCCTCTGCCGCGGGCCCCATTATCTTCATGGGCCCCAGTGCAAGGCACCTGTTGCACCAATGGTAGTTCTGCCACTGCCTGGAACGATGAAAAAATATCCTTCCAAAGCGCATGAAATTGTAGATCGAGATTTTCAAACTGACTTGAAAATCTTGTTCAGCAATGGAACAATGTCGTTCCATCATAATCATCATCATCACCATTTATTTATATAGCGCCACTAATTCCGCAGCGCTGTACAGAGAACTCACTCACATCAGTCCCTGCCCCATTGGAGCTTACAGTCTAAATTCCCTAACACACACACACAGACAGACACACAGACTAGAGTCAATTTGATAGCAGTCAATTAAGCTACCAGTATGTTTTTGCAATGTGGGAGGAAACCGGAGCACCTGGAGGAAACCCATGCAAACACGGGGAGAACATACAAACTCCACACAGATAAGGCCATGATCAGGAATTGAACTCATGGTTCCAATCCTGCAGTGTGTACGCACTCACGATCAGGATCTCCATAGAGTGTAAAGGGTCATGATCTTTTCAGTCGATGGTGATGACAGATGAAGAGCACAGATCTGAAAGTAAATCTTGCAAAATGTGTATAGTGTGTGCACATGAATCAGCATGCTCATCTGGACTTTCTTGTTTTTATCAGTCGTTGGTAAGATCACTATAGATAACACATCGGGAAAAAATTTCTGTAGTGTGTACCCAGCCTAAGATTTAGGGGTAGATTTACTGAAGCTTCTAAAAAGAAAAAGTGGATGTGTTTCCCATAGCAACCAATCATCTTCTACCTAACATTTCTCTAGTACATTTTAGAAAATGGTGGCTAGAATCTGACTGGTTGCTATTGCCAACATCTCCACTTTTCCTTTTCAGAAGCCTTATTCATCTGTTCATTACCCTCATTACTGAGGCACAAGTAACTTTATATTTAGTGAATTGATGGACTGCATATTGATTCAACCCCTACAATGGCTGCTTCCCCTGTGAGCAGGAGACAAGTACACTTTAATACATACCCAGCAAATCAGTCATCAATACCGGAAACGTAGCCACTGCAATATAGTAAGAAAACCTTAAACCATTTCAAAAAGTTAGAAAAACTCCAGTTCAGTGTGGGAAGATGTATCAGTGTAGTGAGTGAGAGAGAGAGGACACTACATCACTTATTCCCATCAGACATTCTATAATACCTAACTATTTAATAGACCTGAGTATCATCAGGAATTTTTGGATGCTTGAATGGCCACTGGGTTTCTGTTTGGTAATACGGGACCTCCAATTTCAGCTGATATGATAGATGACTTAGAATTACTGCATCACCGATTCACTGTCCTTCATTTCAGTGTTAACCTTGTGACATCAATGCCTTCTCCAAACACCTTGAGAGCTCTGAAACCAAGATAGCGAAACAAACATGAGACAAGCTATTAACCTATTACCTGATTGTATCAATGATTATTTCTTTTGGAAAGTGCTGATGTTTTCCCTTTGAAGGGTATTCTTGGTTTTGTGATTTTGCTTATTTGCCTTTGTAGAAAGGAGACTCTACCGTTGACCTGACTATATAAAAAAAGAGAAAGAGAGAAAGGCAAAACACAATAAAGTGAATGGCATGAACACATGCAAATATTGGTTCTCCTTGAGCAAAACATGGATATGTATCTAAGCCTCTATGAGAGACATTGGTATTATATTTCATGCCCTTTCATTGTCCTACTCTATTCCTCATTTCTGACATTCTGTATCACTCCTCCATCTGGTTTCTTTACTCAGCCCTCCTCTCCTCTCTTTATCAAGATCTTACACTCATTTCCATTCTACCCCTCTCTTAGGGGTATATTTACAAAACTGCAGGTTTGGAAAAGTGGAGATGTTGCCTATTGCAACCAATCAGATTCCAGTTATCATTTATTTAGAACATTCTACAAAGTGACAGCCAGAATCTGATTGGTTTTTTCAAACCCGCAGTTTAGTAAATATACCCCTTTGTCTTTACTTATTCGCCATAAATGGTCTTCCTTATTTATCCCTCTGTTTCCACTATCTTTCATCTTACCCATACTAACAACCTTTCATTCACACTTTGTGCTCCACAGAATGCTTCCTGCTACGTCTGTCTGTCTCCCACCTACCCTGTCTGCTAACAACATGGGTATTTCCTCCATATTGTCCTCTTTTAAACCTTTAACCTCTCTCTCAAGTCTCTTTTTTCCAAATTTCTCTCTCACACTCTCCTCTGCCACCATTTTCTTGTCCTGTAGAAACATGGCCAACAGTGACAGGACTGAAGGGAAATTTGAATTCTGCAATGATGACTGAAAATAAATAGATGAAATACTTTCAGAAAACCAAGACTATGTGTAGTGAAATCGGCAATGTGCAACTACTCATATCTTTAATGGAACGTCCAGCCGTCAGAATATTTTTTGCCCAATCCCTTTTCTTTACTTGTAGATTATAACTTCTCATGATCTCTGGCATCATTGAAGGTACTGAGATGAAGCCACCCATTCGGATGGATGTGGCACCAATTCATTCATGTATCACTATCCCACAAGACAGTCCCTCTCCCTTTGACTATTCTGCAGGCACTGATGCCTGGGTAATGCCAACTTTGAAAGACCTGCTATTCTGAAGTCATCGCAACGGAAGGCTTATGCAAAAAAATTGACAGAGGTGTATTCTCCCTTTAATAGTTTTTGGATTTGCTATAGTGTATTGTGCCTACTTTATATGCATCAATTTGACCCAGTTGTCTTTTACCGAGTGCTAGAGATGTAAAAGTTGTAACACTCTGTTATAGGAAGGAAATCTTTATTTGTAAATGTAACTGTCTCACTTATACATTCCTGTAACAAATGCATTTTCGCAGTGTCCCACTAGTTGCCGGTGTCTTGTTACAACAACAGTAGTCCAGAAATGTGAGATCTTTAATGTGATCTTATTGTTGACATTAAGGTTGTAATTCTGGACACACACAGGCATATCTGATCATTCCAGCCAAACGCCAACCAACACATGATGGCCAATTAGTGGCCGTGCAGACAAAGAGTGCAGGATGGCAGATATCGGAGAACACACGCCTACACGGGCGCCATCCAATCAACATTTTTTCTGGGAAAAAGAATATTAATCTGACTGTAAAAGAGTACAATACATATTTTCTGTTACAGTAGTATGCTATACACTGTAAGTTACACATATATAATACAACAGAAATGTATTAAAAATAATTAAATCAATACCTTATTCTAAATGCCACATGCAGTAAAATAATGATATCAAGGTATTCTAAACATCTATGGGCTAGATTTACTAAGCTGCGTGTTTGAAAAAGTGGGGATGTTGCCTATAGCAACCAATCAGATTCTAGCTGTCATTGTGTAGAAAGCACTAAATAAATGAAAGCTAGAATCTGATTGGTTGCTATAGGCAACATCCCCACTTTTTCAAACCCGCAGCTTAGTAAATCTAGCCCTATGTCTGTCAGGAGTCTGAGGGTCTAATTATACAGACCTTCTCTTTAATGAAGGTTTTATATTGTTGCTTACTGCAATTTACCCAAACAAGCTGTCCTGGTAAATCGGCCTCCCCATGCTTTGACATAGAGAGAAGCCAAAGTCCTTGTAAGGGGCCTATTTATTAATATTTTTTTCAGCTAAATTCCCCGAAAACTGCTGTTTAACCACAAATGTAACTATTGTTCAAATGTATGAACAGTGCATCACAGCAGATATCATAGATATCATAGACATCGGATGCTTTGCATCTTGTTTGGAAATACAGAGCAGTCCCCATAGATGTCTAAGGGACTGCTCTGTACCGCAATGTAATAAGGAATGAAAATGCATGTACACATATGGGTATGTACACCAGCTCAGGCACACACAGCTTAGGCTGGCGTACATTACCATATGGGTAATTTTTCAGCTCTGCTGTATGGGGAGAGCATTGTAGTGGAGGCAGGGCCATAACTAGGGCTGTGTAGAGGGATCTTTGGATCCCTCACCGCATCCTACTGCTCTCCCCTCCGGTCACTACAGCAGAGGTGGTCACTTTGCGATAGTGACCATAGGAAGCATAGTATAAAGGTCTTTGCAGGCTTTCTTGACTGCTGTTCCTGTTTAAGATTTGTAATAAATACACACAATCTTTCAATCCTTATCTTTGCGATAAGGATTGAAAGAGTCAGTTTTTGCAGCATTTAGAGCCTATCTCCCTTTGATAAATAGACCTCTGACTTTGGGGAAATTAAGGATAATACCTGATACAAAGACAATGGGAAGAAATAGATTGTCTCTTGAAGATCTATGGGTTAGGGCAGTGGTTCCCAAACGGGGTATCGCGGCTCCCTGGGGTGCCATAGCAGTCTCACTGGGGTGCCGCAGCAAGGGCCAGCCAGGGCCATCTTTTCCATTGGGCACAATGGGCAGCTGCCCGGGGGCCCCACGGGCAAGGGGGCCCCATAGGCACGGCTCTTAATGAGAATAAATAATCCTGCAAGAGAAAAAAACCTGCAAAAAAAACCTGCAAGGGTCACTGAGCAAGTACATCTATCTATCTCTATATATCTATATCTAC
Source organism: Mixophyes fleayi (assembly GCF_038048845.1). NCBI lineage: Eukaryota > Metazoa > Chordata > Amphibia > Anura > Limnodynastidae > Mixophyes > Mixophyes fleayi. The sequence continues at coordinate 75,944,940 of NC_134404.1, forward strand.
ATCTGTTTCTGTATACATCTATATATCTATATCTATATCTATATCTAGGGGCCCCGATGCACTGCTTTGGCGGGGGCCCATAATGTTGTTAAGATGGCCCTGGGGCCGGTGGTAAGGCGGGGGCAACTTGGTAATTATTTTGGCTTGGGGGTGCCTTGAAAACATTATAGAGACCCTAAGGGTGCCTCGAACTGAGAAAGTTTGGTATCCACCTGGTTAGGGGCCTCAATCTTATTATCTTTGTATTTCCTGTTTCCAATTTGCATAATATCATATAAGCACTTGCACAAACTTCCTGGTGTCACATACAGAGGTGTATACATTTCATACATACACAAGTACACCATCAATAAGCCAAGTCTCAGGAAGGAGAACCTTGATTGATCTATCATTAAGTAAACTAAGTCTGAGATGAGTCAGAACCAATCCTGGAAATACATTGTTTCTGAGTCTGATTCATCTATAAACATCCTTCCACAAACTTAAACTGTTAGTGTATGTGTGTACACTAAGCACTGGTAATTGTGAACTTTAAGCAAGTGTGACCTTAAATTAACTCTCTTGGAAGACTGTGACATCCTCATTTAGAATTCACCTCCTATCCTATTGTCTGTCATTAGCAGGAGAGGGAGAGGGTGTTATCAGCAAACACAATGTGGATAACCAGGTGAGAGGCAGGATACCACCTGTGATTTCAAATTAAACCCCACTGTTCACTTTTCCCTGGACAAAGCCACACTACATGATGTTAAACCCACTGCATACTTCTGTTATCCTTCTATCTCCCGTTATATTGTGTGATTCACAGTCCTAGCAGTTGGTGTTGTTCTAATGTAGATTCAGAGCTGCAGTTCTGTAGCTTGGAGTGCTCAGGAGCTGCTGCTGCTGCTGCTGTCTTTAATGTCATGATTAGGGGTTTACTCAGATATTGGCTGCGCCGTGTTCTGGAAGCGTTGTCAGGTTTAGCAGAGATGAAGGAATTCGTAGTGTTCTGTGTATAATTATTAGATTTTTTCCTTCATTTTGAAGCTGTCTCTGTAGCTCGTGTCTGCAGGTTCTTTGCCTGCAGCAAAAGTACACCCCCAGGTTCTGTCTGCGTATAAAACATTGTTTATTTTTAATACTAAATTGATAGTTAAAGTCAGGCTGTCCAACAGATGTTGAGCTGCAGCTCCCAGCATGCTCTGCGCTCTATAGCGTATTAATGTTTATGTTTGGTAAATGTGTACATGATAATATTACTGAACATTTGGGTGATTGAGCAGAAACAGGATGATCACATCAGCCATGTATATTTGGACGCACATAAAACATATACATGCTACATGTTTGTCATGCTCAATAGAAATAGTCACACATAACTGATCTGGTAACATATTGGAGGGGTTTCAATCCTCATCATCATCTATTTATATATATAGCATCACTAATTCCGCGTTGCTGTACAGAGAACTCACTCACATCAGTCCCTGCCCCATTGGAGCTTACAATCTAAATCCCCTAACATACACACAGACAGACCGAGAGAGACTAAGGGCAATTTAATAGCAGCCAATTAACCTAACAGTATCTTTTTGGGGGATTTTCCCAAGGAATGCACCACCAGCCAATATGGCGGTCCTACAGAGGCGTATACTACTTACACATCTAATCTATGCCCAGCAGTTAAATTGCCTATACATAAGCAGATCCAAAGGAATTGACCTAGTCTGCTTGGTGCACAAGAGGTGGGAACAGATCACATGAGGCTCTGTTAGTGCGGCTGACAAATCACAACACACACCAGCACGTTGCAGATTTTCCTTCAATCCAATTGAACTTGTGATTGTTCCTGATCATATGTCGAATTAGACTGCTAGTTATATTAGGCCCCAAGATGAAGTGATTTGCAGCCAAAGTGGTCTAAAACAACCAAACTGACTGTTCATATTGCATACCTCCCAACTGTCCAGATATTAGGGCTCTGTCCTACGGTCCCACCATGTTTGTGCTGGATCCCATGAAAACACGAGGAGAACATATAAACTGCACACAGAAAAAGCCCTGATTGGGAAAAGAACTCATGACCCCAGCACTGTGCGGCAGCTATGCTGACCACTGTGCTACAGTGCTGCTATATGTAGCCGGATTAAAATTATGTAAAAAAAATTGGAATATCACTATGGTGTATTTTGTAGTGTATTTTCGCACTGTGCATCATGATAAAACTGATTCTGTCTTAGCTCTGGAAATACACATTGTTCCAGCCACTGAAGGAATATAAAAATCCTGGCAAGCTCATTACCATATGAACAATACTGATAATCAAGGTAAATATAGATTGCCAAAGTATATTATAAGACAAGGATCATTTGTGTCACAGGAGAACCCTCTGAATGTATCCACTAATCTACTGAGTGTTGTTATTTTGTGTCTGTTTGTCTATACAACACATAAGAATAAATCCCAGGTAAGACAGAACAATCACAGAGCAATGTGGAGATAACAACTTCAACTAAACCCTTATCAGCTCACTGGGCCTTGTTTACAGATGCGTTAACTACATAATTCACAACTGCATTGTGAAACAAAGAATAAGATATGTTATCCATTAACACCCACCATATCATAAGAGGTTTCTATGATGATCACCGGAACCACATGGGAAATTGTGATAGTACCAATAGCTGAGGAAACCGACAGGAATAGCAATAAGAATAAAATACAACTAATAGAAAATAGATCTAAAGCACAAACATCCTTTCTAGATAGGAGTTAAGTTGAAGGTTTAATCTGTGTGGATTTGGAAGTAATTTAAAAATAATATGGGAGATGAGCGCTGTGGGATGATTCAGGAGGTGTTGTGGTTAATAATAAATATTGTACGGTGATGGTTGACTTATGGAGTTATCTTTAATTTACATTGAAGTTTAATATTTTTTGTCTCGGTTCCCTCATTCTTTAATGGTGCCTGTGTTCCCCAATTAATAACAATAACAAAATATCATCACAGTGGCTAAGTGGTTAGCACTTCTGCCTCACAGCGCTGGGGTCATGAGTTCAATTCCCAACCATGACCTTATCTGTGTGGAGTTTGCATGTTCTCCCTGTGTTTGTGTGGGTTTCCTCCGGGTGCTCCGGTTTCCTCCCACTCTCCAAAAACATACTAGTAGGTTAATTGGCTGCTAAGAAATTGACCCTAGTCTGTCTGTCTGTGAGTGTGTGTCTTAGGGGGTTTAGACTGTAAGCTCTAATGGGGCAGGGACTGATGTGAGTGAGTTCTCTGTACAGCGCTGCGGAATTAGTGGCGCTATATAAATAGATGATGATGATGATTATGTCCAACATTGCATATTAAATTTCTTGGGAGACCAAAGTAAAATTATGCAATATATTTATTTACTTTTGAAGTCAATAACATCTAAGTTTAAAAACAAACAAACCCAAAATACAGCCATAATAAACTGTGAATGAAGAAACAAGGATATTTGGGGCTTATGTTGAGTTGAACACACATTTTAGCGTATAATAAACTTTGCTACTTCTATGCAGGTGCACATAGCACTAGATCCACAACTAGTGGTATCTGCACATGTAATACAACATAAGAGCCTTGGGGGTCTATTTATTAAAGTTTTTCCCCCTTGTAAAGCCCCGGGGCTTTACCGTTAAAATCCTTATGTATTAATCTAGCATAGCAGCAAATATCGGAGATATCTGCTGCTTTGCACCCATTAGCGTTTTTCTGAGCACTCCCCATAACAATGTATGGGGAGTGCTCAGTACCGCTATGTATTAAAGTGTGGCAGGTGAAGTATTTCTCTTTTTTTACTTGTTAATGTGCGCCATCTGAAGCTGGTGTACATTAACATAAGTGAAACATTACACTGAAAACAGCTCTGCTCTGACGAGCAGAGCTGCACAGCGCATGTGTGGAGGGATCATATGATCCCTCCATCACATGCCTCAGCTTCCTGCAGACACGGATCTCTGTGCGCATGCCCGAGTTTACCGGTCGGCGCATGCGCACAGGGATTGAAAGAGGGACGATCGGCACCGCAGAGGGAGGAAAAGAGAAGAATCCAGTGTTAGGTAAGTGTAAGACTTCACAGGAGCAGCCGTTTTCCGGAACGGCTGTTCCTGTGTTGATTTTTAATACATATGAGAAACTTTTCAATCCGCATCTATGCGATGAGGATTGAAAAGTTTCTACAGAAAAAAACGAAGGGTCATAAATAGACCCCTTGGACAGTAAGAAATATGTTTCCTTGCAGCCGTTTTTGTTGAGGCATTCACTATAATGAATAAACAAAATAAACCTCTCTCCACTAAAAGGTAACACTACAGTAATAAAGTGTTCCCATCACCACCTGCTGAGCTGTGACATGACATCCATGCTTCCTGTTGTAAGGCTGCACATGTGTAGGGATAACTTCCTCTATCCTCAGCACTATGATAGGTGTGTCTGCAGCTCTGCACATTGTTTGGATGGATTTATAAAAACAGGCACAAAAGGTAACTAGTACATGCTGCCAACTGGGCTAATTGTAACCTTACAAATAATGAGTAAGAATTCTATACATGTGAGTAGCAGAGGGCTGGGACAGCTTGTGGAATGTCCAAGTATTTTAAGGGAGTTATTTTAGTACCAAAAGGACCCCACGGGTTGCATCTATTTTGTGAAGTCCTCTCCACCCTCTTAATCTCTTTGGAAAAAACTTAAGTCCCTTTGTTGCTGGAGGGGAGAGCAAATACGTACAATGCCCTTCAGAGAATAAAGTCAACACCATCACCCATAGATAATTAAGCTGGTGTTAAAGGAATATCCCCTGTGAACTCTAATAACTTTCATTTGGGATTAATGAAATGTCCTCAGGAAATGCTCTGAAGATGCAAGTGACTATTAATGTATCTGCCCACCCCTAACATGTCCCCTATCTCATACTCTTTCATCTGATGTTTTTGTATACAGTTCTGAATTTGTTACATACTAATATAACATGCTGTAACGATAGCCCGCGGGACTGCTGCTGAAGGGACAACTCACAAAAGCTTACAATCTAAAGGACTAACTGCTACCAGTAAAGTGTACACTATTGTGAAACTGACTTCAGTACATTATTACAGCTTTGTTAGTAGAACATATTTTAAGTTCTGTTAGTATGATTACTCTAATACTATTAGTAATGTGATTGAAGTGTAATGTGTTAAGTGTAATGTATATAATACAAAAGGAATCGTTTTATTATTATTAGAAGTGGAGTTTGCAGTATGTGGTATATATGAAGATGAAATTTGACAGAGATTGGAGAAGACAGCAATGGCACATGTGTTAACAGATCTTAGATATTCTGATGAATCAAATGAAACTGACATCTATATATCTATCAATACATGTTTCCTTCTGTATGACTAGATTTGGAACACAAGTAGTTTATGTATGTGGACACTGCTGTTGCATTTTTGGCTAAAAGAAGCATTTTTTTGTATATATTGTAAACAATATATATTTAACTGATTTTTCAAAATATTTTATAAGGGTCTCATCTAAAAAGTAAATACGATTTGAGAATTCTAAATAAGAAAACAAATTGTATTATTATAAATCTTTTCACTGAAGAAGCCCCTGTCAGAATCTTTCATTGTGTAGAACAAGGCAATGTATGTTGGATGATCTGAATTATTTTATTCCAACCATAGATTAAGTTTTTAACAACTAATTGTCATGCAATTGCTGAAGCTACACTCCATGAACTGTGCCAAGGTAAACACTCAATTGATGAGTATTTTGCTTATGTTCCAAAGTTGGATTTCTGACACCACAGTTTGTCTGTTCAAAATGTTACAACCAGGCTAAACTAGCAGGTAGCCTAGGGCTCAAATGGTTAGGGGGTGCCTAAAGAACTGAATGAGTGACATCATGCTTGACTGTATTAGAGATGAGTGGAAGACATTAACATTTTCAGTACTTGGTCATGTCAATGTACACACAATCTTTCAGCATTTACCAATGATCCTGAATGACCGTGGGACCATCATGGACACTGGAGAAATGTAAATTCGAACAGTTCCGAAGTCAATTTCTAGGATATATCATTTTCTGATCGCCTGAGCATGGATCCCAAGAAGGTTAATGCTGTTTTGAATTGGTCACCATCAGCAATACATTGGGCTTGCAAAGTTTTATATAGAATAATTACACCTATTAAACATCTCACCACAAATGGATTTCCATTTAAATGGTCCCCTAAGCCCGATCCCAAACTACCTATCGTCCAATCCTAATCCCAAATTATCTTTTATTGTGTAAAATGATGCCACTGACTCCATTGTTGGAGCAATTCACCCTTAGTACGTGGTGGAGAAGATGTTGCATCCCGGTGCTTATTTTTTTTGACAAATGTCTTCTGCAGAGAAGAAATAAGACATTAGCTATTAGGAGTTTCTGGCCATCAAATGTGTTTTTTATGAATGGAAATACCATCTTTAGATTTCATCTCATCCAGTGACAGTCCTTACTGTTCACAATGTATACGTGATGTTAGCCAGTTTTTCCCAGACAGGCCAGCTTTAAATTTCTTACTGATCAGGATCTATAAATAACAAAGCTGATGCTGTATCAAAAATATTTCCTGAATCTGATCAGGAAAACAACTCTGATAGTTCCATTCTCACTTTTAGGGGCTACTTGTCCTAAACACATTCATTTGAAAGATGGTTATGACAATGACCAGTCCCTCAAACATTCCTCTATGGATGTTAATTTAGCATTCAAATGTTCTTGCAGGACACGTAGGAGTGCATAAAACTCAAGAATTGCAATGGTTAAACAATAAAAGGGATTTATTTATGCCAGACTCCACACAACTCACCTCTGAGTTTATTGTAATCTCGTCCTGTTCCATTTCACCTCTGGAACTCAATTTCTATGGATTTTACCTCCCTCTAAAAGAATGATAACAAAATGAATTATACTAGATCATCTTGCAAAGGGGTTCCATGTTTTCCCAACAAAAGGGATATCCACTGCTGAACACCCTGCTGAGTTCATGATTTGGGAATTATTCAGAACTCATGGTAATCCTTGGAATATGGTGACAGATTCGGGTGTTCCATTTAATCCTAGGTTCTGGAAAAAGCTTTTGCACTGCCCTTGGAGTGAATATTAATCTGTCTTCCTCTTTCCATTCTCAAATGGTTAAACCAAAAGAACAAATGCAACTCTTCAAACACTTTTTATGATGCGTCATTAGACCCCCTCTGGGAGTCTCCCCGTCATCCGCGCCCTCCCTCTTGGGCTCTGCCGTTTGCAGATCGTCCCTCCCCCCTCTCTCTACCTGTGCTTTGAGCTTATTGAGTTACTGTGCTTATTGTTTACTGTACCATGCTGTCTTACCTCGTGCTGTAATTGTTTGTCCCTGTACGGCGCTATGGACACCTAGTGGCGATAAATAAAAATAAATAATAATAATAATTAGTTACCAAGATGATTTCTACCCAAACTCAGACTTCCCTATAACATTCATTCCCAACCTCCCAGTTTGCACACCAACTATCAGACCATGACCAGAGAGTTTCATGTTGGATATATAACATGCCAGCTCATGAGAAGCCTGAGGAACATTCTGAAAGATAGAAACTGTAAGGGTCGGATCTGTAATCTGCCTTGTTGCTTCCCACTTCTGTTGCATTCTGCTATGTTTTGGGTGTTTGTCTGTGTACTGAATCTAGATTGTTACTGAGTTAGTTCCTGTCTCATCCTTAGGTCCTATTTAACCACCAGTGTACTGAATTTGGGTTACTTCTGACTGTATGTTGCATCTCTCAGGCCTGTATTCTGCTCCAGCCTCTAGACTCTGAATCTGACTGCAGATTGTTACACTAGAAATTAAGCCTCAAACCCATTGGTTCCCTCTCTTCCAGTCGCTAGTTCAAAATAGGTATCTCTAATAGCCCAAAAGTTCCCAGAAGACGTACCTTGCCCAGGATTATATCAAGGGAACATAAAATCTTGTGCAGATCTTTCTGAGGCTAAATTACTTTTTTGTTGCTAACTTGATCTTAGTAGGTCTACCAGTTCCTTGACCACCAATTATTTTACAATCGATTAAATAAATAAAAGATAGCACATCTCCAAGTATGCCAATGGTAATAAATCCTTTACTGCCTCAAATCAGGGTGTTTCTAAACCCAGACTGATAATAATCATAAAGTTCTGGCACAGACAGAAACACAACATCTTTGCACCAATTTAGCAAATGAAGCACAGCATAAAAAGAAAACCTAAAAATAATATAAATAACTGGTAACCTAAAACTAATACCAATAAATATAAAAATATAAAAACGTAAAAAAATGGAAAGATTGTGGCAAAAATGTATAAAAGTAAAACATTTATTAGAACAACTTTATATAAGTAAAACATTTAGCACATTAGGGATTTAGGTATTCAATTGTTAGCGAGACGGGTGAAAATCCTGCGCTCGAAAAAATATTACCGTTACTACGGTAATTTGCGCGTAAATATTATTATTATTATTATTAATATTTATTTATAAGGCGCTACAAGGCATCCGCAGCGCCGTACAGAGACAAACAAAATCCCAATACAATGGGAGACAGCACAGTACAGTAAACACAGCAACTCAGTACGCTCAATGCACAGCTAGAGAGGGCGGGGAAGGGGGAGGGAAGATTCAAAAACAACGGGGCCCAAGAAGGGGGGCGCGGAAGACAGGGAGACCCCCAGGGGGGAGGAGGGAGCGAAAGTGGACGTGGGGTGGAGGACCTTTGAGGAGGAGGGCTAAGTAGCTGGAGAGCAGAGTTAGAAGTGGTGGAAACAGGAGGAGAGATGGCCCTGCTCAGAGGAGCGTACAATCTAAGGATTGTTTCAGCTCAGGGAGCTGCGAGCTGAAATTCAGCGAGTAATTACCGTATTAACGGTAATATTTTTCGAGCGCGGGATTTTCACATCTCGCTAACAATTGAATACCCCTAAATGTTTTATTCTTATACATTGTAGCATTTTACAACCTTTTCTTTTACTTTTGATACCATATAAGTATTATTTTAGATAATAAAACATTTCTACATTACTTTTCCAGCTAATGAGTATTGGTATTAAACCATATTAACGTTGTAATAAATGATTCATTGATTATTTCCTCAGCTTTAGCTCTTTAGTGAGATTCCATTTCAGTTCATATAGGCCAGTAACATTCAGTAAGCAGTCACATAGATGCTATATACTGTGACGTGTACTACTGATATGATCGTGTGCAGCACTACAAGCTGCCCCATCAATCTCTGGGTGCCATCCCTCATCTGTAAAAGCTACAACAGGACCTTGGCACTCCCTTCACCCACCAGCTCTTCCCATTCACGGCCTCCTGAGACCAGGAGCTAGACCACTGTTTTACTTTCGCTGCTTTATGAATGTATCTAATATCATATGCTTAGCTCCTTACCACAAGCTTGCCCTATCTGAGACCCATATTAGCACATTTCTTGCCCACTTCATTTCATAACATTAGTGTCAAAAGATATTTGCAGAGAACAGAGATAACCTTCTCATTATCACATAACCCATGAGCAGCCCAGCGGAGGAATAGATTCCGTCTGCTAGTCAACACATTTATATCCACCTAAAGAGGTGGGGGGGGGGATGGGGGGCAGGTTCCATTTAACAATGCAGACAAAAATATTTGGCAGATGAATGTTTCAAAGAAGAGTCAGTCATATGAGGACAATCTCTTACATCTGGTGCAGAATATTAGATCAGTCACTTTGTGTTTTTTTCCCCCTGACTTTCATTGAACAAAATCGAGCAACTGCAGAGACAGACTGATCGCCTCCTTCACAGGTTATAATAGCAGTATCTACACTCTGTACTTAGATCCTAGACAAATGTAACAACATAATTATGATAGTTATTATAGATAGTCATTTGTTCTACAAATGTAACTTATTTAGAAGTGGCTTCTCCAGTCATTTTCATTTTCAAACTGGATAGTATATAAATAGTGATGATATCTCTTGTTCGCTATTCACTACATAAATGTGTTTTTTTTTTAACTATGTACCTTTTGTTGTAATTGTTTCTTCTATTTCTTGTTTTTTGCCTAATGCTTGTGGCATCCATATATATAAAGTAGATGAAAGCGATAGACTCAGCAGCTATTTAACAGTATAAAGGAGAATTCTACCCACAATCAGAAATGTTGGCTTGGTTGTTTGATATGATAGATAATAAATAGCACTCACTTGTTTTCCCCCAATTCTTCAAATGGGCAGGTGACAGGGGAGCGGACTACGTCTCTGATCTGCTCTGATCCAAAAGGATCTCGTTCTCAGACTGTCAGAGGCATCTATTTGGGGAACACAGGTAAGTGACATTTAACATATCCCACTAATTAAGTTTTGTAATTATGCTTTAAAAATATATATGTACTCTACAAATCTGTTCAGTAAGGCCTAGAATCTAAGACTAACACTACAGGTTCTTCACCCAAATATTGTGCCAATCACATGATAAACGACCGTTAGGTCCAATATTGCATTAGTGTGTACGCTGTCACAATTATGTTTTATCACACCAATACACATCATCATCATCATTTATTTATATAGCGCCAACATATTCCATAGCGCTTTACAATTGGGGACAAACATAGTAAACTAATAAACAAACTGGGTAAAACAGGCAAAGAGGTGAGAAGACCCTGCTCGCAAGCTTACAATCTATGGGACAATGGGAGTTTGATACATGAGGTTAAGTCTACATTTTGCATTTCGGTCCAGCCAGACTGCAAAGGTAAAAGTGACTCATAAGCTAAATGATCCTGTCACACAACAATGTTGGTCAGGGGGTAGTTGTCTTGTGTGAAATTGTGTAACGGGTGGTAATAGGGTAATGTAGTGAGGTTAAGAGGGTGGTTGAGGAATATTATAAGCTTGTCTGAAGAGGTGGGTTTTCAGAGAATGCTTGAAAGTTTGTAGACCAGATGAGAGTCTTATTGTGCGAGGGAGAGAATTCCATAGAGCGGGTGCAGCCAGAAAAAAGTCTTGTAACCGGGAATGGGAGGATGTAATTAGGGTGGATTAGAGACGCAGATCTTGTGCAGAACGGAGTTGGCATCTGATTTTATAACCCGATTAAAAATCTCTATAATTGATGGAACAATGTCAGGCAAATTCTGAAGTGTGTACGCAGATCTCCATAGAGTTTACAAAGTTATAGTCTTTTCAGCAAATGGTTATAAGAGGTGAAGGGCACAGATCTGACAGTAAATCGTAAAAACATCAACTGACTTGCTGATCGGGATTTTCTGTCGTTGGGAAAATCGTTAACGATATCGCATCAGGAAAAATTTCCTGTAGTGTGTACCCAGCCTAACACTGATCACTCACAGAACCAGCTCCACATGATTGGTGCCTATAGCTCGTGAAACTCTAAATCTAAGAGACCTGTCATAGCCAAACTTGTCTCCCAGCATTGTGCTGCCCAAACCAGGAACAAGTGCCAACTGGCATGTCAGGGCCATGATTGCTAGGAAACCAAGGTATGCTGCATCTAGATCGCCACATGGAAACTGCCTCTGACATAAGGAAACATTGTTGGGATAATGTAAACCTGATGTGCAAGATGCAATGTTCAATCACAATCATACAGAAAGAGACAGTATCTAAATATATTTATATGCATGTATGTGTTTAAATGCAGGGTAAACAGCTCATTTATTGGCTATTGTTTAGTCATAAAAGCACAAGGAAGTCTGAGGGTAGAAACATAAGAAATCCTAATTTAATTTTGGATAACCATGCCTCATCCATCATCTGTAACCTAAGAGCAGAATCATGTTGCTAATTCCCACCCAGAAATGACATTGCTTTTAATGGGATTAAATGCTGGACATGTTTCATTCGCTGGCTAGGAACTCTTTTGAATTTTTGCATGTGAATTAATTCCAACTCTTTCTGTTCTTTTCCCATAATAACTGGCAGTGAAGTGGAAAGTGGGCTTCTAAAAGACTTTGTTGTATTCATTTTTAATTTGGTTTGGCTTTACAGTTCAATTTGAATTCCATCTTTATATGGCTTTTAAAAAAAAACCTCTCAGCAAGGTTTTACAGACTTTAAGTATCATACTACAATGGGGCAATGTCAACTTCCAGACAGGAGGGTAAGACCTGCTACCTAGCTTAGGAATTATGCATTTTTTAAGTTATAAAGAAATATATTGTTTGTATTACTGTACAATTAATCAAATCCAGATATGTTGTCAGAAACAGTAATGAAGGAACAATGACCATTTAAAGACCGATAGGTATGCATGGAGTCATAGCCCCTAAAGAAATGAGTGAACTGCAATTGGAGGCGAAAGGAACCACACTATGGAGTTGGGTCATCATTAAATATGATCCAAGTGAGATCTCATATAATTTATTAAAACATTGTTCAGCTCTTCATGATGATGCCTTCCTATAAAATGCAATAAAGCTGCTGAGATAATAAAGAGAGATGTCCAACTTCCCTCAAACACACAAGAGCAATTTGATCAAAGACAGACCATGCAGGTCTATGGGATATATATAATGAAATCTGCAAGGGACAATTTTCAACTGGCTTGCTAAACAGCTGAAGAAAGGCGTATTATTTATTTATTTATTACACGGCAGCAATATTTTTGAATTCTTATGGCTAAAGTTGCACAAAGCTGATTTTATTGTTGCAGCTTTGCAACTATTTTAAGCCAAACGAATGCTTTTATTTTTTATCATACTTTATATTTATGACAAGCTCATTGGTTTACTGTGCACATTTACTAATGGCTTCCTAGAAACCTCTATGAAAAGTACATTATTATCAGGACTTAACCAGAAATAATTATGAATTATGATATAATGCAGCCTACTTCATGATAAAAACTGCAAATCAATTTTTATACTTATTTGTTGAGCGAATGACAGAGTTGACGTTTGAAAAGACAGGAGACCCACATTGTAGCATACATGTATATATGTGTGTGTGTGTGTGTATATGTGTGTGTGTGTGTGTGTGTGTGTGTGTGTGTGTGTCTAAACTCTTCTAAGTATTAGCTGTATAAAAGTTTAGTTGTGATGTCATCACTTAATGATCAGAAACATGTGTAGATTAAAATAATGTACGTTATAAATGTGTAATATTCACCTTGGGAGTTTCCTCTCATGATGACGAAGGCTTTGTGGCTTTGTGACATTATGTAGTCACACAACTCATTGATGACTCCTAATGTCCTTATCATTTATACTAATATATATAGAGAGAGATAGAGAGATGGGCTAAGATGTAATATGTGTTTTTGCTACAATAAGGAATGCCAGCAGCAGTATCACACACTCACCAGATGTGGAAGGAGAGGTGTGGGAGGTAAGAGTGTGGGCGGACCACCTTCCTCCTTATTCTGGAATAGATCAGCTGGATCTCATTGACATACAGCTCCTAGTCTGCAGACTTGCACAGTAAAGGGATACAATTCAGCACCTTGTCTCATCTTCCATCATCACAATGTGTTCTAAGTCTCTGTAACTATGCCCACATTTCTAAGGTGTCCCGCTGGGCTCAGTGCCTGAATGACATCTATGCTCTTGCAGGGAGATGGATGGACATGAGTAGGTGGGCTTGACAAAGACAGAAGGGTGAATTAACACAGGCTTCCAGTTTTCAGCACTGCAGGCTTGTGTCCCAGCTGAAAGTGTGGGAGGGGGTCTCGTGGGTCAGTAAAACTACTAAGTGGAGTGTACAGATATAAAACAATGCTCTGTGAGCCGCACATATAATATATAGGTGCTGTGATTTTTACAGAATTTGCCTATTGGAGTCTAGGACTGTTATGCAGATATAAACTGATCAGGGTTATCCTGAAATGTCGCTGCACTGCAGATTTTCCTAGGACTCTTTTGCAGTTAGCAAAATGATATATTGAAGGTTTGCAGGTAGTTAGGGTAGAATAAGATTCAGGACTAATTGTTACAAATGACTCTTGTAATGAAATGTTACGTGAATGAACAGCCCTGAGGCAGCTCTTCCTGTTTATACTGTAGAGAGTGAGGTTGTAGCAAATAGCGACACTTAAGTCCATTAAGTCCAATTTTTATTTTACCTCTAACCCAGTCTTAATGATGGCATTATAAACCAACTCGAAACATTGCTTTACTGCTTTGTCTAAGGGTTCAGATTTTAGCAAAAGAAGAGGCGAGGTCTATAACAGGTCTTTTCTATTCAGTTTGTTTTGAATCTTTCCTGTGGTTTGGCGATTTGTAATATGCATAGTATCCCAATACAACAGTCAAATCTGTGTAAAAAAATTATATATATATATATATATATATATATATGAAAAAATACTCAGACTAGAAGATACATCCCACACATGTGGCTGAATAAAAGCAATAGATAAAAATGCATTGCAAATAAAAGTTGGAATTTCTATGGCAGAGTTGCTCAAACGGAGTCTGCAAGAGCCATCAACAGGACATGTTTGCAGGATTTCTGTTTGTAGAAACAGGTGGGATAATTACTGACCTAGAAAAATGGATTGTCTCACCTATGCATGATTAAAGAGATCCTGAAAACATGAACTGTTGGTAGATGTTGAGGACTGAGTTTGGGCACCTCGGTCCTATGGGATGAATATCGTTAGGAATCACCATTCAGGTACCCAAGTGTATGTAAAATGTAACTGTCGCAGGAACGTACAGTAAAAGACATAGATGGTGCGCTTAGGGACAAAGAACAGTGAAAAAAGTGAGTCAGCTGTAATGGGCACTATATACAATATGCAGGCAGAGAATAGATTCAGGCATAGGGGCCTATTTATCAAACATTCCCGATGTGTTAAATCCCCGAAAACTATTGTTTTCGGGGGTTTACCGTGAAATTACTATGTATTATTGAAGCATCACAGCAGATATCTCAGATATCTGCTGCTTTGCATTTCCTATCGTTTTTCTGAGCACTCCCCATAGCAGTGTATGGGAAGTGCTCAGAACCACTATGTATGAAAGTCTGCTTAGAGAATTTTTTCTCTTTTTTTACATGTTAATGTACGCCATCTGAAGCTGGCGCCATCTGAAGCTGGCGTACATTAACATATCTGAAAACTTTCGCAGGTGTCAGTTCTGCTCTGAAGAGCACAGCTGGACAGCGCATGTGTGGAGGGATCATGTGATCACGTGGGTCACTGTCACTTATCGTACCTTTTGCCTTCCAGGATGTTAGTGCGCATGCACCAAGGTTTCGGTCGGCACATGCGCACTAACAAAAAAGAAAAAAAATAGAGAAGATCAACGCAGCCTTCAAAATTGAGAAAAGACTGCGATGATCAGGTGAGTCACTTCTCAGGGACAGCAGGTTATCGGCACTGGTGTCCCTGAGAAGTTTTTTTAATACATTGCCGTTACTTTTCAATCCTTATCAAGGAGATAAGGATTGAAAAGTATCATGTGAAAAAAACGAATGGTCACAAATAGACCCCTCAGTCTCTCTGTTCTCTGCTATACATATCTAGTGCTGACCTCACACAGCTTTTTGCCACATTGGCCGGACATTGTCATCCATATGAGACATAACATGGTCCTTACCATCAGCTTATAATAAGATTTTACAGTACAGGCCCAGTGATCACATTGTGGAGCGTGTAATGAATGGGGCTGTTTGTTGTGGGGACATTCTGCCTGATAACCAGATGGCCAGATCTGTGCAACCTGTCTCCTGTGAGTTGCTGAGTGAACAGGGTCCTCTCACCCGGCTTTCTCATGGTAGCTTCTGAGTCGCACATATATTTGCTGTGTATGTGGACACCATAGGCTGCACTGTACTATACATAGAATTCTAATACAACAGATGGAATGATCTCAATACTACATTCAGTTTGTATTTATGTTATGCACAAAACATGCATGTAAGCTTTTGGAAATACAAGGTAGGGAATGCAATTAATTTTTAACAACTTATTTTTTTTCTCTGATTCACTGTTAATGAGAAAGCACTCACCCATGACACCTACTTTCTGAACCACCTTTAATGTTTTACAGCCCAAATTATG
Source organism: Mixophyes fleayi (assembly GCF_038048845.1). NCBI lineage: Eukaryota > Metazoa > Chordata > Amphibia > Anura > Limnodynastidae > Mixophyes > Mixophyes fleayi. Next base: position 75,961,003 of record NC_134404.1, read on the forward strand.
TTTAACAACATTCTGGGAGTAAGGCTAAAAAGTCACCCAATGATCAGCACCTGCAGAACTGGAAAGAAGACTTGTCCTTACTCACAAAGAGGTGTATCAACTGGTTCTAAAGTATGCTGAACTTGTCATTAGTAGTGGATACGGTTTATACTGTATTAATAATACTTCCAAAGACCTGGTGGTGAATGCATTAACTTGTAATAATACTGTAAAATCATTATTATTTATAATAATACCAACAATATTAAGAAGCTAAAGTTAGATATAAAAGAGCTGCAATGGTCAGGGGCTGGCTGGGTTGGGGCACACTGGGGCATCTGCTCCCTGTACAGTCCCATATTGCGTTTCCTTGCACTGAATCAGTGGGTCAGCTGCATTTCTTCCTTTAAAATGTTCCTGGCTTTCGGCCAAGTCTGGCTTCCCTCCCCCAGGCTAATATCTGCCAATCAGCCCCTGGCAATTAATATGGAGCTATTGCTATTTATTATTTTTATTTCAGTCATCACTCATTCTCTTTCTGAACAGAAAACAAACACCTATAAGAAATTTGCATATTGAAATAAAAAATAAATGCTCAAATAAAACAAAACTGTAATGGGATAATGTACTCACTACAGTAAAATATAAGGACACTAGCATGCGTCATAGGCTGAGTGTTCACGTAACTCCGAGGGAACAACTAATATTATTTTTCTCTTACATTAGAGGGTACATTATTAATTATAATAGACATGTTTCAATTTGAAGTAAAATAAGTTGCTTGTATGAGATGAACCTGGTGTCCGCAAGTGACATTACTACTCTCCAAATACAAGGATATATTTTCCAGGTTATATTACATATATTCTCATGCCACTTGTGTAATATACACTTTTATATGATAGTAAGTGCACAGTGCAGCTCCAAGGGAAATCTAAGAACAATTTTATACATATCTCTTAACATGAGAAACTTGAAATCAATGTTAGTCTGTACCCAAAATAACACAGATAAACATTGCTCACTAGGTGGAGCTCTTGCTTCATCGCGAAAGACTCGACCATTTATGGAAAGTCCCACGACACTGTTTAAATCATTGTTCAGCTTGCAGCTCGCCACATGAAAGTAGGAAGGACTTTAAATTGCCACTTTCTGCACCGCAAACACTGTTAACAACCAAATTCATTAACAGAGCCATCCATTTTTCACTGACAATTGCACTGTGCTTGCAGAGCTGCCTGGAGTCATGCATATTGCTGCTTTCATCATGGATGGAGATTATTTCTTAAATCGCGGCAGCGCATTGTAATAGGGGGGATAGACACAATCTCTATCACATTGGGACATTTTTAGCTTTTAATCCAAATGTCGCAATAGGTCTTCCACGACAATACTGCATGATAGTGTGCGGACTGGGGCGATATAGATCCCATTAGCAATACTGACATAATTAATAAGACAATATCCTGCGCTAGACGCGAGCTTGGAATTGTTCATATAACAATCGTCTGTACAAAACCAGCGCTCTTTAAGGACCTACTGGAAATGATTGGGAATTTAAAACCACTCGCTACATTATTGTAAAACTGTCATATTTTAACAGTCTTTGCAAATTATGTTCAACAAATTATATAGGCAAGTTCCCATTTATTTTATAGCCCTTGAAAGACACATTTACACCGCTACGTCTCACTTTGGAGGGCGTTTCAGAAACGCGCACAAAATGTTCTGCAAAATAGTCTGTACTGAAACGTCATTTCCAGACACTTGTCATTTGTAGCTTGATGATGCGACCCGTGTGTCTGTATAAATATAGGGGAACTACAAGTTCCAGCATGCCCTGTCATATCCCGGTAGGCGAGTTATTCTGGGACTTGTAGTTTCAGCCTACCTCTGATCTACATGGACTGATCGCTTATTCCTATTTATTTTCCCCTTGTGGTATTGCTGTGCAGATTGCCAGCGCCTTCTGCATTGTTTTTACCAATGAGGGGGGTGTAAGAAAAATCTTGTTTATTATATATGTACACTGACAAATAAAAGTAAGGATATGACCAGAAGAGACATCATCATCATCACCATTTATTTATATAGCGACACTATATATCATTAGCTTATCTGCAACACGGTGATTTATATTACCATGGATCCAATTGGCAAAGTCTAACTTCCAATAAAAAATTAATTAAATGCTGAATCCATACACTTATAGTGTAATTTAAATGTGTATCATACTTTTTACCAATAAAATAATTACATGTACTTTAGACAATCAGATATGAGTTATTCCTCTTTTTATTAGTATTAATAATTATTAAGTTACAATACAATTAATTGTGTATTCATATTTACAATTTTATTAGCACAGGTGAATTATTTTCCAGTTCGCACAGAATCCTCACTGCTACAAACTGGGCACCTAGTCCAATGGCGACCAGATCGCCCCAGGCTCCATGGATGGCAATTGAAAAGGGAACTGGACTGTAAAACCTATCGGTATCGACGATGGCTTTAGTGATTCTGACAAATCTCTGATAATGACATTTGTCATTTCCTTTTATAACAATATTTTTAGGCCTTCATAACTAATTTATTTTTTTTGCAAACAAGTAATTGTATAACATCTCAATTATCCCTGTTTCCTCCTTCAGTGGTGACCAGGATTCTATTTAAAATAAAGCAAAAGCTGACACATTGTATACGGAGTACTTGGTATGAAGGGCGGACAGATATCTGCCGTATTTCACCGATTAATCGGCTGTGTGACACCGATATCTGGGATGTGTGTAAGATAAAAGGGAGGTTGACAGTAAAGAGTTAAGGTTCTCCATGGTGCATTGCAGTTCCACTTCGTAGGTTCACAATGAGTGAGATGCTGCAGATTCAGATCCAAGGGGGATTATATTTTAATAGCAGAATGATTGCTTCCAGCCATGGCACGTCTGAGGCCATGGAGGAGTGATGGGAGTATGAAGCCATGCAGGAGTGATGGCAGTATGAAGCCATGCAGGAGTGATGGCAGTCTGAGGCTATGGAGGAGTGATGGCAGTCTGAGGCCATGCAGGAGTGATGGCAGTATGAGGAGGCGATGTCGGCAGCCAGACAGATCTACCAAGATCGAGTAGACATAAGCACACACTGGGGGTGCCGGTAATAGCACAATCTGGGGTTGTATTTAAACAAGGTGAATTAGGGGGTTGTGCATAGAGGAAATGACTGTACTTGGGTATTGCTCAGGTCAGTATAATAAGACCTGGAGAAGTATATGCATGAATAGCATCACACACTGATTTACATTGTGCACTTTCTACAGTGTGTAAACACAATTTGTCTATCATCACAATGTGTCTGTGTAGGTTTATGAACCATTGTAAGAATTACAATATAATAATACAATGATGCTTGTACAGCATCAAGATCCCAATATATACATTAGTGAAATCCAGAAGTTTGTGGGTTAAGGGAGTGCAGAGCTGTCACCATCACATGTCCCCATGAGCAGCATCACTCTCTCTCCCCCTCTCTCTCTCTCTCTCTCCCTCTGTCTCTCTTCCTCTCTCTCTCTCTCTCTCTCTCTCTCCCTGTCTGTCTAGAACTGACGGGCCAGTCCAGGTAAGTGGGGCGGGGCATCGTGACCCCGCCCACAGTCTCCTCCCAAGTCTCGCTGTGATTGGCTAGCAGGAGGTTGAGTGACGGAATGAAGCCGGACGGGGGAGAAGGAGACCTGAAGCCCAGCCTCCCTGGCAATGTCTTGCAGCTGCACTAAAACTTAAAGCATTTATTCCACTGGGATATTGAAGGGAACTGGAGCTGGCACAGTGCGTGCAGTCATCATCATCCTTCCACATCTTCCCCTCCAGCAGCCACCATGGCTGGGATTGTACATTGCATATTGTTTTCTCTGCTATTTGGGGTCTGTTCAGCAGTTACAGGATCTAGGGTTTACCCAGCCAGCGAAGGTAAGGATAGGATCTCTGCTGCTCCTGCTTGGAATCTTGTGGCGTTATGTGCACTTAGCTCTTTGGGGCCAGGGTTCTGGAGCGGTGACCCCCCAGCTGTTCACAGACATCAAGGTGGATCTATGGAGTTTTTTTTTTACAGGATCGAGCTGCGAAAGTTTCTTCCTGGATAAGGTTTACTCCAAAGTACACTTTATTTTTGGTTGCCTGTGGATGGAAATGAAGTTGGATGTCGCTCCGGATACTGCCTTCTGGTGTTCTGTTTAGTTGTGCCTGTATTAATGCCGGTAACCTGGCAGGGCTGCACGATGCTTATGTGGATTCCTGGATAGGAGTCGTGTCGTGCCCTTGGTGCTGTGTATGTGTGAGTGTGCATATGTGTGAGTGTGCATAAGTGAGTGTGCATGCAGGGCTGCAGCAGGCTGTGATCATGTACCGGGGTACACCTTGTACATAGTGGGAACTTTGTCTTATTGCTCTCAGTTTCTTTTAGTGTATAACTATATAACCACTGCACTGACTGTAACAGTTGCGTCTTAGTAAATATTACTCCGCGAGCCCCTAGTTAATTGTGGTGGAAAACTGAATATATAAGTGTATATAAGTGTGCACAGCGCACGGAGACGGCGGCATCTGCGCCTGGTTCTGTGCGCTAACATCCAGCACTCATTGATAACATGTAGCCTCTGCGTCTGGTTGTGCGCTAATATCTAGTACTCAGTGGTTACATGTAGCCTCTTTACCTTTTGCTATGGCCGTTTATGGCATCGTTCAGACACCTCACAGAAGAGCCATTTCTATATGCTGGATGCACTTACTGCAAAATGCATGATGTATGAACTGTATAACGCGCAGTCTGTTCATACAATACTTTTATAGATATAAAATAATTATGTGTCTGTGTTGTGTTTCTAAAATATTTTAAGAATTGTACTTGTACATTATATAGGTATATTTAGGTTTCTATCTCTAGCTTATTGCAAACTTTAAGCACATATTACCCTGTATACCTTCTATATCTACATTAGAGTCTGTAATGGGTACAGTGTGTGGATGCTCAGGTATTACTGCCTTCAGATGTGTATATTTATGTCCCTGCTAATCTTACCTGCCATAAAGTTGCACTAGACGCTCAGTATTACACACACAGAAGGAATAATGCCGCTTTGAATGCTGATCACGTCTTCCTTTCTCTCTCCCCTTATTCCCTGTATTTGTATAAATTGATCCCCATTGTTCTCCTTGTATCCCTAAATTACCTTATAAGAACCAAAATGAAGGTAGATTGTGGTGCTCTAGAGTCTGGGTTTTGATTTTTTTTTCCTGAAATAAGGAGAAATTGGGAAATGGAACAATTTTAAGTATAGTGAAAAAATGACAACCAGGAGTCACATCATCATCCAGAAGGCAGAGAAAGGGTTAATCATCACATTTATATGACATATTCTGCAAAACATAGATACCTGAAATAGTATTAAATATGAATAAAATAAATGTGTGTGATTTAGTACCTGATGAAATAAATCTGAATAATATCTATCTATCGATCTATCTATCTATCTATCTATCTATCTATCTATCTATCTATCTTTCCAAACCAACAGGGGTGTTACAAAAATTGGATGTAGCAATGTATTACTGCAGCTGTAGGGATGACTGATGGATTGTAACTATATCTTGTGAATTTCGCCATATGGTCTATTGCAATTTAATTTTTCTGCAATGTTTCATTATAAACAAGTGTTAACCAAGAGAGTTAAATTAAAGTCCTTTAACTCGATGGTTAGGCTACCTGCTGTTACTGCAGGAGCGTATGTACAAGTGACATAACATAATGGACTTAAATGTCATAGTGATTGCACAAATGCATTTATTATGGTATAGATATCAAGATTTTCTCAGATATTGAATCGTTGGCTAACAAAACAGCATGTATTAGTATACCTATATTTTAACACCGTTCAGAATGCATATAGGTGTGTATGGCTATGACAGTATATGTGATTCAGACATGTATGTTTAAGTGAGAAGTGCATATTTATAGCATGACTGAATACTTGGTTTGCTATATACATCTAGTATTCCAAGATGGAGCACCGAGAGTATTGCGTACCAATCTCCATACATGTCACTCACAGGTATACATGCTCTTCTCTTTTCAGTTACCCTTTTGGATTCCAGGTCTGTACAAGGAGAACTTGGCTGGATAGCTAGTCCTTTAGAAGGAGGGGTAAGTTCTTGATTTTGCACAATTAGGAGACTGTAATGGGATGATTGGCTCTTTATGTCAGTTCTGAGAGGCTCATTTTTGGTTGATTGTGTAGAGTGGCTTATTACCTCTGCAGTCCACCGTATCAGTTACCTTTTGTGGGGCTGAAACTTAATATGTTAGAGGGGTAACCATCACTGACTGACTAATGACTAGAAAGGAAAAAATGAAAAGTTTTTTTTACCTTTTGTAAAAAATAAGGTAGTATTTAAACGCTTACCTGAAACAAGAAACACAATACAGTTGCTAGGGGATGATAATTTGTACGGTATTTAGAATAGATGTATGGGAATTGGGTGGACGTAGATGTCCCCCCACTTAATATATGTATTTGCTGCATTTGTTTTTTGATATTGTAATCCGAGATATGACCCTCTAAATATATGAAGCAGTTAATCAATTCTTACTCAAGCATTATCTGGTGACAAATATCTAAGTTTGGTATTTAGCCTGTCCACGATTGAACAGGAAAAGGTGTAATAATGATCAGTACACTTATGGAATAATGTCAGAAGCTTCAATGCTATGTAAATATATCGGAAAGTACAGGGTTCTTTTATATGTATGTCACAAAAATAAGAACATGTTTACAGGGCCGTAACTAGGGCTGTGCGACAGGGGTGACCGCCCAGGGCGCAACGCTGAAGGGGGGCGCAATTTAGGAATATTTTAGGTTAATTTGGTTAAAATTGAGGGCTAGGGGGGCGGCATTTGTCTTTCTCGCCCAGGGCATTAGAATTCTAAGTTACGGCTCTGCATGTTTATTACATACAGCTGCTGTCATTGTTAGAGGTTATAAAGCACATAAGCATTGGCAAAACATGACTGAAGACTTACTCCATATTTAAAAACCAAAATCAGATTTTATGTTCAATAGCAGGAGAGATTTTTGTTTGATCAGTAATGTATGATTGTAAAGTAATGATTTGCCTCTAAACAATAGGAGACACTATGGTACCTCTCACCCGAACTTTCATTGTTCTGCTCAGGAGGACAGACATTGCCTGCGACAGTGTTCACTCTCCTCCTCTACATAAGGACTCAGTGATGACGATCATAGCAGGAGAATATAGGTCTATTGCATATTAGAAATATCTTTAAAAACTAAAGAACAAAAAATAACAGGCCCAATGTCTGAACTCCTCTCCCACTTGGTTCTGGGCTCATCTCTAGTTGATGTAATAGTCGTAGCAGATGTCAGCAGCATAGGATTCTGGATGACTGACAGGAAGCTGGCAGCGTATCCAGTGTATATTTGCCTCTTGATTGTTGTAATAGACAGTGTACATCACTTTCCTGTAGCCTATGGGGCTTTTGTGCAACACAGCCTGTCCTATTCCCACACAAGCCATGTACAGGGGCAGCACATTTGGAAGACTAAGCAACTTATTTTTGAAGGGCTAGTGGAACAGTGAAGTCCAGTGGAGGTAGCTCAGTGTGGCCTTCAGGAACAAGATAAATGGCTAAATAGACTGACTCCTAAAGCAATAAGAATATAATAGGCATAGTTTACTGATGTGGTACAGAAGTACATATGTGCAGTAACCCATAGCAACCAATCAGTGATAAGCTTTAATTGCTTCTGTGGAAGCTGGAATTATGATAGCAAATATCTGATTGGTTGCTGTGGGCTACTGCACTTTTGTACTATATTAGTAAACCATATCACATTTCTGCTTGCATGAATAAAGTGACTTGCATTTTATAGAAAAAGCATTCTTCAGGTCTATTTTATATTTAAATTGCATTTTTAGATCCCAGGTAAAAGCTGTGTTTGTTTTATATATTCTTGTAATAAACAAGCCATTTTTGATATATATTTTTTTTACTTCTGTGCACATGACAGGTATAAGTGCAATTTAAATTACTTATTACTGCATTGCTGGTGGTTTTTTTTTTTACTTTAGTGTTTGTATGCCACACATGTCTATTACACATACACTATTTACATATACCCCATCCAGCAGCTTGGGATTTGATTGCTGTAAAGCTGTTTGCAATAGACTTATAAGTTTGACATTGAATTATAAGTTGACATAATATTAATGTCTTGTGTTATTGGTAATATCTAGACTGTCAGGGCTGCAGTAACATTTAAGTGATGCTGATTTCAGTTGCCACTTTGCTGTCTCCCTGCGGATGTGACAGTTTTCTCCAATCCCAACATACGTATGTAGGCTATTTTTATACTGCTAGTAAAATATTTAATAGTACATGGACAGTCAGAAATCCTCAGTAGGTAGCGCTTGTGTTCATAATCTGCACTTTGGTTCTCGTATTAGAGATTCATAGTACCGTTTGCTAAAGTTGCGTTGTTGTAAATAAAACATATTTTAGTTAGTTGAAGGACGGAGAACATAAAATAAAAGCCTGTTACATTTTGGTTTATTAGCCTGAAATAAAAGCTTTCTTTCTACAGGGCAGAAACGTTTAATTGTTTTGTTGTTTTTTTCTGCAAAATTTAGTTTGCAGAGTTGAATTCTCATATACTAGTGTTGTAGGCTGTGACCTAATATAGAGTGTCTCTGAGTTGGGTATGGTAATATGAATAGGTGAGATTTATACAGTCTAATTTTGCTGATTGCTTCTGGCATGTCTTGTCTACTATGTGACCAACAGGCGGCACTAGAAAATAATTTTGTTAGATGAGTTAACTTCAGTCTTTTTGTGCGTTTTTATGTGCAGTGATTGCAATAGAGATCTTTGATCAATATTGGGACTGTGCTTTGTTTTATGACATTTTCTGACGGTGCTCTGAAATTGAATGTTAGTCTTCATTTATCTTGATAGCAACAGATCTGCTGTTTGAGCCTGAAATTGCGTCCTGCTGCTTAATGGTGATGAGCTCAGAGCTTCTTAAGAAGCGCCATTCTGAAGCCCATCCTGTGTCCTGTAGGCCTTATGCCACCCTAATATGAATTGCTTGAGTCAAGGGTTTCATTGATACTAATAAGGCTTATTTTATTACAGTGGGAAGAGGTGAGCATTATGGATGAGAAGAATACTCCTATCAGAACCTATCAAGTCTGCAATGTAATGGAGTCAAGCCAGAACAACTGGCTAAGGACTGACTGGATCCCACGGAGCGGGGCACAAAGGGTGTATGTTGAGATTAAATTCACTCTGCGGGACTGTAACAGCTTGCCCGGAGTGATGGGCACATGCAAGGAGACTTTCAATTTGTATTACTACGAGTCCAACAATGATAAAGAACGATACATCCGTGAAACACAGTTTGTTAAAATTGACACAATAGCAGCTGATGAGAGCTTCACTCAGGTAGACATTGGTGACCGAATCATGAAGCTGAACACGGAGGTCAGAGATGTGGGGCCACTCAGCAAGAAGGGGTTCTATTTGGCCTTCCAGGATGTGGGAGCATGCATTGCTCTTGTGTCTGTTCGTGTATTCTATAAGAAGTGTCCACTGACTGTCCGAAACCTGGCCCAGTTTCCTGACACCATTACAGGGTCTGATACTTCTTCATTGGTAGAAGTTCGGGGTTCCTGCGTCAATAACTCGGAGGAGAAAGATGTCCCTAAAATGTACTGTGGAGCTGATGGCGAGTGGCTGGTTCCTATTGGGAACTGTCTGTGTAACGCCGGCTATGAAGAGAGCAATGGGGGGTGCCAAGGTAAGAGCTCCAAGTATATGTTTCAGTATATGGTGTTGTGTAATTGAATCTGTGATAAGATGAATAATACAAGCCATTAATTAGCAGATCCCCTGAGAGGGCTGTTGACAGAAGGGTTGCACACATAAGGCCTAGAGGTCCAGGTGGCAGGGCTGGCACAGGGGGTAACTTGAACAAATGGCATGGCAGAAGGCAGCGAGACATATTCAAATGCAGGCTGAGTACAGATGAATATGAATTAACCATTCTCATATCCAATAAGGACTAAACAAAGCAAGATGCTATAGGGCACATTTATCACTTTGGATGCATCATGACCATGACACCTCTCCAAGAAACAGGCTCAGTATTAGATGAAGGTTTATTTTCAAATACATTAAATAATTCGGTTACTAACAGACACAGAACCATTTCGTTGATGACTTTTCGATTAATAATAATTTTATTCTAAAATTGTGTGTGTGTCATATAAAAGCTAAAAATAAGCGTAGTGACACTTTGACGTTGGCAAAAGTGTGCAAATATGTGAAGTGTGTGTGTCTGTGTGTTGAGCACAGTAGCTGCCTGTGTGTCATACACCTGAAAGAACCCTTGTCTTCTGTTCAATGCAATATGTATCTTGGCTCCAGGGCTACCCTAGACTAGAGTCTAGACTCTTGTACAAGGCCTTGTTTTATGGCAAATACTATTGGACCTGAGAGTACAATCTATTTTCTTCATGTTCTCTGTAATGAGGTAGGATGCAGTAATCGTGGCACACTATTTGGTAGAGCACACTGATAGTTGTAGTTCCTAGACACAGTCCTAGCCCTGGATTGCGGTATTAGGATATCTAATGGTTCAAAGAATAAAAAAACCTGAAACATGAATAAATCCTTCTTTTGGCATATATAATGTCTGGCTAATACTATGGTGCTTTCTTAGAAGCAACAGGTTGCCCATGATCCCTTTAATTGAAAGAACTGTGCAGTGCTTTTAAGTCTTGCCACCCTTTTGTGGCCCAGAGCACCGTAATCCCAGCACAGGTCTTTCAGCAAATTACTTAGGGTTCAACTCTTGTGTGAAGCATTTATGGCACCATTCTCAAATTGATCCTTGCTGAAAATCTTTGTCAGATGGAGTTCTGTGGAAACTGCTGATTAAGAAGAGCTCATTAGTAGCCTTATGAATAAAATAGACCAAGCAAACATCTCTAGAAGGAGAGATATTTATTTCACACGAACCCTCGATAATAACCAGTGTAGAAAAATAAAGATGATTTTGTCAGGGAGGGCTGGTTCTAACAGCAATTATGTTATTTTTATTTTCTTCTTTTTAGTATAAATACAGTGGCTATAAGTGTGAATAGTTCCTCCTTGATTCTTTCACTTTTTTTTTCCTTGAGCTTTGTTGGTGAAATGTTGTCTCCTGGGGTGAGCATCTACCATGCACCATTTGGTCTGGTGGGCATTGTGTCTCTTCTTACTCGTACACTTCTTGTCAGTGGTACTCTGTTGATATTAAATTATTTGCATTCATGGAATCTCTTGGGATGTCCCTCTGCAATGTCCAGGTTGGGCTCAGATCTTATATAGATAAAAGCCATGGGCATAGATTTGGTGAAAATGTATTGTCCCAGTGAGAGGATAAGAAAGACACACCAGCCTGGAGGTTGTGACCCCTGCTAGCAGGTTGTTCCTTGAATGTCCGTAGGAGGTTGGACCCAAGCAGACTGAGCACAAGAGGGAGGTCCTGAGGTCATTCAATCCCTCATCTATCTTCCTCCTGTCATTCTCTAGACACAGCCCAAGATTGATTAAGATCTCCAGTTTGACAAAGGCCTGCTGGGTCTCAGTGGACAAGGGTCAGGGCCAGGGAATCTCAAACCCGAAGGCCTTTGAAAGTCACTCCATTGGTATATGGGCTTCAACAACACATTGATCTCAGGCAAAATGCAAGCTCCCTTGGACACAATTATCTGATTGGAAAGATGTCTTCTTGTGCTGGGTATTGCCAGAAACCATATAAATATTAATAATTTAAAAAAATACATAACGTACACAAATACACATATAATACACCACTTAGCATATGTAGAAATTTCTGTAATATATAAACTGCTTTAGGGTGATACATGATGTTGTCACTTTTGTTTTGTGCTTAGTGATGTCACATAACTCATTTTTAATTTTTTTTTAGTATATAAATGAAAAACTGTCAATTAAGGTAAAATGTGCCTAATTATAAGAATCAGATCACAGAAGCAACTAAATGTATTCTAAACTGAATCTTAATGTGCCCTTGTTGTAATATAGAAGGATATTACAGGCTACCTTGGAGAGGCCGGACGTGAAGGAAATCACTATAATTTTGTCCACTTTAAAGTAGGGTGTACACTATTTTCTGTGTATACACTATGTACTGAAAAGATAAGCTATACTGTGTGAGTCCTATATAATTAGGGTTTTCTGGTTTTCAGTTTTGGGTTTTCTTACGGGGGAGGGGGGCAATTCAGTGTCTATTATTCCATATATATTTTTTTTGGGGGGGGGGGGTTGACATGCAAAAAATATGTGTTTTGTTAATGGTAGTGAGTAAGAGAGGGAACATAGTAGCAGGAGAGAGGGATGAGGGGCCTGTGTGTCAGGAGAGAGGAGACATGGGGACAGGATCCCAGGAGAGGGGACATTATACCAGGAGAGACAAGAAAGGGTCCTGGGAGAGAGGAAAAGAGATGAGGGTACAGTGTGTCAGCAGAAAGGAGACAAGAGGACATCGGTCCAGGAGACGGGACATGGTGCTAGGGGAGACAGGAAAAGGTCCTAGGAGAGGGGGGACCAGATGTGGGTACAGTGTGTCAGGAGAGAGGAGACAAGAGGACATCAGTCCAGCAGACAGGACATGGTGTTAGGGGAGACAGGAAAGGGTCCCAGGAGAGATGGGACTAGATGAAGGGACAGTGTGTCAGCAGAGAGGTGACAAGAGGACAACAGTCCAGGAGGCAGGACATGGTGCTAAGGGAGACAGGAAAAGGTCCTAGGAGAGGGGGGACCAGATGTGGGGAGAGGTGCCAGGGTAGAATAAATGTAATACCTGTAAATTTCTATCCATTGTAATTTCCCACCTTCTTTGTCATGTTATTACCACCTCAGTCTCTCTCTTTCTGTCTCACTTACCTGTGTGATTCCTCCATGCTGGATATGTTTCTTCTCACCCTGTGCAAGCGGCAGATCAGCTCCGCCACGTTGCCTCCTGCGCCCTATAAATACAGCTGCTCTGGCGTGGGAAGCAACATGGACACAGACCCCTCTAAGCTGGTTTTCATTGCAGATACTGTATTTCATAAACCTATATACAGTGTGATATTAAGATTGCAATAATATGTGTCAAATATTTTAGGTTCTTGTGCTTATATAGGTCACTAAACGGAAGTAAGTCTCATTACCAAGACACTCAATATTATTAATGTGCTGCAGAAACATTTGCTTCATAATGATTCACTATTCAATGAATAGACTAATGAACTTACAGCTGATTGTTACTACTTAAATAACAATATCTAGTCCTATGAGTTGCCAATGGACCCCTGTCTTATTCACAACTTTCAAAGGAGCAGCAGGTGAATAATATTCAAATTTGCAAACAATAATTAGCATAACTACATGTTCACACCATGAATATTCATGAATTTCATCTCCCCACATTCAGCACTGCCTGGGAAACCGTGTCTGCTCATTGCTAGTATGTACAGTATCTCCACATGCGTCCACGTTCTGTGGCCCAGTGAATGCAGATTGTCAGCTGTCTATGGAACGTTTCCTATTTTTCCATTGCATGACATGGATTTACTATTTACATATTATATATGATACATAATACAGATTGCCCCTCCGCTGCTGAACACCCACATTTCACAAAGGGATGGCGGCCAGAACCTCTTTCTGTAGTTGCTGAAGGCCTATCAGTTTGTGATCAAATGCAAATATATTCCATTCATGTATGTTTTTTTGTTTCACAAGTTCAAAACGGAGCGAGGAAGCGAGGGTTTGTCTCCAACTCCCACCCACCTCCTGAGTTTTTTTGGGGGGTCTTCAATGGACTCTCCCCAGTGTCCCCTCTTTGTCTTACAGAGCAGCTAGGGATTGGTAAGGGAGGAGGTTTGTGGTGGTTTGCATTTATTCACTTTTTAATAAGAGGCTAACTGCAGGATAAACAGTAATTAGGATGCCAAACAGTCTCGCTAAGCCGATCTACGTTTTTTTTATTCCTATCAGCGTGAAGTCCTGGCTGTTAGTTTCAAACCAGTTCATTGGTTGAAATATGGGCAGAAAAAGGGTTAATGCATCTGTACCACAAAGGGATGATTAAGTTCTTTAAGTGCAAGTTGTTTGATAGTACAGTTGTCCCACCTACATATAACTTTAACTCTTTTGGGGCTTTTTACTCGCATGCTTTCATAACTTTCTCAACTTTTTTAGGTGGCAGTAAACTTCTAGGGCAAGAGCCTCATAGACTATTATGTCAGTGTGTGAGCATTGTAGTGAAAGGTAGCAAAAACCCTCTGGAATACTCAGGTATAAGGGGGCCATAGTCACTCTGACCTCATATTTCAGCTCAAATCCTCTTACCGTGCATGCAAACACATGTGAAAATAAAAATATTTGTACTAGATGAGAGAGTAATACTTTTCTGTGTGTTTAACTTGCATTGATTTGTAATGCATTTTTAGAGTGCTTATAACGAACCTATGTGTCTGACGTGCGCCATCGCAATGGAAAATGTATATTCATCTCAATGAGACAGCATTGTAAAGGATCTGAGATGCAGGTAACAGGCGTTTTCACATGGCTTTGACTTGAACCAGGTAAACACCTTACTGCTTTGTCACAGTCCCATGGCTGAAAATGCACTCACAAACACAATGTGGTCTATTTACTAAACTGCGGTTTTAGAAAAGTGGAGATGTTGCCAATAGCAACCAATAAGATTCTAGCTATGATTTTGTAGAATGTTCTAAATAAATGACAGCTAGAATCTGATTGGTTGCTATAGGCAACATCTCCACTTTTTCAAACCTGCAGTTTAGTAAATATACCCCCATGACTTATAAGCCTGTATGTAATAAAAATACATTGCAAACATGTGTAAGTAGCCTTAGACTTTTTAATATGTATAAATTGAATCATTCACCTAACATATTGTTAGTAGCCTTAGGAGTATATTTACTAAACTGCGGATTTGAAAAAGTGGAGATGTTGCCTATAGCAACCAATCAGATTCTAGCTGTCATTTATTTAGAACATTCTACAAAATCATAGCTAGAATCTTATTGGTTGCTATTGGCAACATCTCCACTTTTCTAAAACCGCAGTTTAGTAAATCTAGCCCTTAGTGTTAGGAATACCGCCATTGACAAGTTCATTACCAAAGTGGCACTGCCAGGATTGGTGCCACTGCTGGAAAAAATATCCTCTATTTTCAGCTCCAGAGACTTTTTAGATGTTTGGAACTTTTGGAAAAAAAATAATATCTCGTGCCTACGAATAGAAACACAATGCGAGTTAGTCAGTTGTATGTTAACAAAGTTAACTAAGGGTGTGGGTGTATGGACACAAAATTATTATTTTCCTGCAATCAACTTGGTGACTTTCACTTGTGGTATAAGCATGATATATATGCTTATACCAAAATAAATAAAAATATAACCTTTCATAATTGTGTTACTGCACTACAGTTTGGGGGGTGCTGCTAGCCTAATGAATTTAACGTCAGGAGATCATAAAGGATGAATTATATCACCGGCTTTCAGCAGTTTTGCTTTGTGGCTGCTTTAGAAGGGATTTTCCAGTATCCCGAGGGCGCCCCCCAGGCTAGTCCGCCCCTCCTTATACATTTTGTTTCCCATTCAAGTTTACCCTGTGCCTGAGCAGCACAGGGAAAGAAAACATAACAGACTTCATCCACTATTGAAAGTCCGTCTCTTTTCGGAGTGTGCCAGCGATGGACCAAAACAAGAGCAGAGCCATTGCAAATAAATTAGCATGTCAATGCTCCCCCACAATCAATACTCTTACTGTTTTCCTGTGCCTAGTTTTTTTTAATCATCCCATCTGCTTTCTGTTTTTTTGGCGCTCCCCTTACTCTGCCGTGCCACCTTCACCCCTACTGCAGATTTTTGGCACTGGATAATGGAAGAAATGGTCCAGATGATCTGTTAGCTTGGAAAAGAGGATGTCTTTTTTTTTTCTTTCTACAGGCTTCCCAAGGAGCAAAGACCTTAGGGAGTAATCAAAATAAGGGCACTGCAGAATAAATACTGTCTGCCCTAGGAGTATACAAGTCAGAAGTGTGAAGACCTGTCTGGCAATGAAAGGGTTATATGTGGCCTTCAGTTTGGAGTAGTGCATTTCAGTGGATCCCCTGCAGGCACAGACAGGGTTAAATGTTGCCTCTCTAGACACAAATTGATGCAACAGTCCACAAATCTCCTTTTAAGGGAGGGTTATTTTCATACTAGCCTCCACAGTAAAGCTATGGATTTGGGGAGGGGGGGGGGTCTTCATTTTCCAGCATCAGGTAGAATGCAACAAAATGCATCCAATTTGTGGCCCCTTCCCCTGTTTAATTCTGAGGATTTTTAGATTGGTGTCACAAGTAATGGACAGTCTGTGTTCAGGAGCTATAGCCATTGTGTTTATCCCCACACAGCATGTGAGGTGTCCGGTGATTCACAGCCTGCAATCCTGGGTGGATCTGTGCTGCTCCACCTCTGAAGCTGGGCTAAGCTCCTCTATGCTTTGTCGAACCTTCCCGTGTTCTCATGCCTTATACCAAGTACATGGTTTGTGTTGCACAAAAACAAAAACTACTCCCTTCCTCTGTGTTTGTGTTGCTCTTCCTATTACTGCTACTTGCTGATAAGAATTCCTCGCTATATTTCACCTTTCAACTCCCCAAGGTGCAACCTAATAGTTTCTTACATATCTGCCTGCTTTGCTAAAGACGATTATGGGAACTGTAGGAAAAATTTATGGCACTGCTATTTTCAACAATTATTCTCTATGCACTCACAACAAAATGCTAGTTTAGAAAACATGTTACCATTTGTCTTGCAATGTTTAGGGTGGCTGCATACTGGAAACTGCAGGCAAACAGAGTATTCTGGGATTTGGAGTTTTTTATATATATATATATATATATATATATATATATATAACTATTGTGCTTTGTACTTGCCTTTTGTTGTTTTTTTTTTTTTTTCTAGTTTCATATGTGTCTGGTTGCAATAAACAAAACCCCAAGTGTAAATAGTTTCAAGCTACCTTAGCCCAACACACTCTCCACTGTTAATGTGTTCAGTAAACTGAACACCACAACATTTTCACACCTCCCACTTCCCCACGCTGTCTGCCACTGCACAGGTGGGGGCAATTACTGGGAATAAAGGGCAATTTCCTATCCACATCCACGCCTTTCTGATATATTCTTTTGTTACTGCAGAATTGACTTAAAATAAATATCTGACATTAGCCTAAACAAGGAATTAAATCACATATTATTTCAGAGGTTCAGGCAACATTCTATATGGTACACAAAAGTAAAATAATTATGTGAAAGAAATGAGTGGGACTTATCCTGCTTTCAGATTGAAGGACAGACACATGTCTGAGGAAGGAAGTTGTAGTGAAGTTCAGTATTGACAATCATGAAATCCAGGGGGTATATTTACTAAACTGCGGGTTTGGAAAATTGAAGATGTTGCCTATAGCAACCTATCAGATTCCAGTTATCATTTATTTAGTACATCCTACAAAATGATAGCTAGAATCTGATTGGTTGCTATAGGCAACATCTCCACTTTTTAAACCTGCAGTTTAGTAAATATACCACCAAGTGTATTTGAATATTTGAGCTCTGACACAGATCGGATCTCTAGGAATGGGTGTGTTCATGACAAACACACTGGTGAGGACATTTAAATAGCTGCTGGGTTAAAACAATAAATCAAGAGGAAAAGAATAATTGCTAGAAATGAAGAGATTATCCACCCATGGGAAGGCCAGGCAAGCATAAGAATCTGCATGAAGCCTGTTCATCAGATCTCAGTCCACCCGCCCTGTCTTTTCCATTTGTGATACAAAAGGGTTCTGGTGTCCATTACTCCTATTACATCCATGTATAGAGAAACTTTTCCTATTTTAAAGAGGACATCTAACCAGGACCCTGTATTTACTAGAAGTTCATTTTGAACAGATACAAAGCCACAAAACTGAGATTCACAGCAGTATTTGTACTGTCACAGTAATAAAAGAAAAACACATTCCTTGAGCATACGTTGTCTTTATTAAGTATATTATTTAAAAATGGAATTATCCTTTAAGAAGGGACAATGAGTTGCATCTAGCTATCCAGTCTAATGCTTGGCTACCTTCTGAAAGACCTGTAGGCCTCATCATTGTCTAATATGGCATCTGTGGCTGGTGATTGGTAGTGAGTGACTCGCTGATGTCCTTGGAGAGATTGTAACATTAAATCCTCTCAGGGTTCCCTGCCCCCTTGTAACTTGCCTGAGAAACCGCTGCTTCATTATCTGCCTGGCTGTGCAGAGGTTGATTTATAAAGCCCCCAACGCTGGGGGGGGGGCACCGAGCTCGTTAATAACGCAGTGAATGGAGCGATTGTATCTCCTACCAGCCCTCTGTGTGCATAAGAGATGAGCTGCAGATCATCACCTATGTGCTGCCCTGGCAGACTGCCCTAGCTGAAGAGAGGAATCCCTTACCCAGCACCGTGATAGAGATATGTCCAGAGCATTACTGTACAGAGATAGGAGAGAGAGTCCCTCATATCTTAATGTGCTGTGAGATGTATAATCAATACTATGCAGCGTTAGCTTACATTACAGCTTGTTCAGATGTACAATGCAGCCCCACACCAGTCTTCAAGGTATTTCATACTTTGAACTGAGTATGATGGACGATTAGTCCCATAAAACAAAAGATCATTTCAGATTGACAGAATGTTCTCACAGCAGCTGCTGCCATGATCTATCTGGATCTAGTAATTACATGGATGTAGACGGTCCAAGGTTACTGCATCATACAGCACATACATCTATGCGTTAGGGTTTTTCCTATCCACTGTATGTAGGACATATCCACCCACACATGTTTTCCTGACAAGGTTGGTCATGTTGGTTTGTCTGACGTTGATCAGTGGTCTTAATGCATAAACATGATCATCATGAGGGGATAATGGAAGTCAGTCAGATGAATAATATATTTATTATGGGGAAGCCCACACAGGGTTGGCGTTGAACGCCTTCCCAGGGGTCTTTGCAGTCCCCATTAGCATGCTTCACCGCTGATTGATATCAGGGGTTACTAAGGGTAGTTTTATTGTAACTGGTCACGATTTATGGTCCACCATTTTGTTTGAAAAAGTAATTACATAGAAAATACTCAAACTTTATTTATTACATTTTTCAGAGTTTCCAGAGCATAAAACCATATATCTTGCACAGGGCAGGTTAGGTAGATATTTCAGTCCATAAAAATAGATGGTCTGTAGCATGGACGTAACTAGGGCTGTGCGAGAGGGAAGCAAATATGAAGGTAGGCTCAGGGAATTAATATTTTACATTAATTTGGTTACAATTGAGGGTTTGGGGGGGTGTCACATTTCCTTCCTGGGCACTAGCATTTCTAGTAACGTCTCTGGGGGTATATTTACTAAACTGTGGGTTTGAAAAAGTGGAGATGTTGCCTATAGCAACCAATCAGATTCTAGTTATCATTTATTTAGTGCATTCTACAAAATGACAGCTAGAATCTGATTGGTTCCTCTAGACAACATCTCCACTTTGCAGGTGTATAACTCTGTCTGTCTTTGTGTGAGTGTGTGTATATATTAGGGAATTTAGACTGTAAGCTCCAATGGGGCAGGGACTGATGTGAATGAGTTCTCTGTACAGCGCTGCGGAATTAGTGGCGCTATATAAATAAATGATGATGATGATGATGATAGGTAATGTGTGACTGACTTTAATTTGGCACCTACCTCACATTCCATTCCACGTTCAGAAGACAGTAGCTTTGTCTTGGTAATACTTAGAATTATATTTCCAGATGCCAACAGTAAGATTAAAAGTAAATATTTAAACATACTTAAAGTGGGCTTGTCTCCTACACAAAATTGAGGCAGCAGTTTTACAGGTTGAAGCACAATTAGGGAAATCACATCAATAGGTGCTAGTAATTATCATTGTTTTGTTTGCCAGTACTTAGGTTTTTGCTTTCTGTAAGAACACGTGACTGGCGATCTGGGCAAATGGCTTTTATGGCCCGTAGTTCAGCAGCAGCCAAGGAGCCACAGGTTGTAAGTGTGAAGCATTTCAATGTGTCCCTTACAAATAGAAGAGGACAGGGGGAGGTTACACAGAGGCTGCGATTCCAAGAGTAAAGGTCTGGTAGAACAAATGGTTGAGGTATTTCACAGTCTCCATAAAAATGTCAGCAGGAGTCACAACCCCTTGGAAATGCCCTGAACTTTTTCTTCATTTTTATTGTGGGAGACCACCCATTTGGGCCAGTCCAAGCATTGGGTGGGCAGGATACGTTATAATCCATCATGGCTGCCATTGCTCTCCATGGAAAGCATAATGCATAGAGAAAAATAGTGAAGGAGCTATGGGTAGAAAAGTATAAAGGGGTCAGTGCTACTAATATGGACACAAAACACCACGATGGACCACAGGGAACATTAAGTACCTCTCCTAAATAAAAATACACAATGCTCATAACAAAAGCGTCACAGCTTCACAGCTTCCCATTCCATTTTTTTTCCATAGAGGTCTGGGTGAAGCCGGAGAAACATATAACATTTATGTTATCAGGAAAGTCATCAGGGATTCTTACAGTGGAGTTAGTACAAGTTGCCTTTGTACAAACAAACGCTTAGAAATATTATGTTATGCAATGATTGTGCAACTGTTACAAGTTAAGCTCCAACCGGTTCATCGGATTGGTTCAAAAATTTGCCAGAATTTCTCCAATTTTTGAATGATTCAAAAAAAAATCAATCCGACTTAGAAAAAACTTGAACATATCCGACCATGTACTTGTGTATAACCTGTGGCTGAACTGGTTCACACTTGGACGATCCATTTTGCACATGCACGTTTGGCCTTAACTTAATAAATGTTAATGGTTTTTAATTGCAAACCAAAAGCACACTAGTGTTCACAATTCTGGTGGGGAAAAAAATAGTAAAATATTTTTTATTATTTAGAAATATTTAAATAGTGTTTACAGCCAAAATATATCATTTTATCATGAATGGCGAAATGTGAAAGTGAACCTCAAAGCGTGATAGGCAAATGACGCCTGCGATTTACAAATATCTATGGGGGGCATGTGGCGATGGTACTGCAAGTGTGTTTGTGGCCCTTGGACCAGTGAAATTCGATAAAATTTTGAAAATATTTAAGCATCTCTCCTAATACATAGAAGATTGAAGCAGAGCTCCCAGTGTGTTATATTGGCTTCAGAGCCTGCAGTAGCTTTTATGTGTTTTCACCAATAAATCCCTCAGTAGAAAGCAAATGTATAAACACGAGAGAACTCAAGGGTCAGCAAACTGATTCTCAGATGGAAAATTCAGTGGTTCTGAACCTGGAGAGGTTTTCCAGTTAAAGAAAAACAAACTTGAAAGCTTTGTTCTGCCAACGCTTTGCTAACAATAGCTAATATGTACATCTCGGACGATTGCATCTCTATAACAGATTGCTGTTATTGAATGATGGCTATTCAGCTTGTTAGGATAAGATCTGAGCTGTACGCATCTAAAGTAACCTCTTTAATGCAGAAGCACTTGTGACATAATATAATATATAACATAATATAAAGCACATTGTACATAGGATGGTACTATTAAACAGATCACTATATAGAATGAATGTTGTTAACTGCTATCACTGCAGGTTCCTGTTTTAATACTACAATAATGTACCATGTTTATATAGTACATTTCCATCCATAGTATAGGGAAGGGTTCATTTCGGAGCCTCAATTGGACCTTTTGTGATACAGTGCACCTTAAAGTCGGAGGTACAGCCAGTTATAGGGACATAACAAATTATTTACAGAGCAGACAGGACAGAAAGCTTGTTCCTCTCCCCAGGGGTGGAAATATAAGGTAAGGGCTTTAGATAACAGGATTAGCAATTGTCACTCAGCAGTTAACCAATTAATTAGCTTGAAGCACCAGAAACCAGGCAACTGGAGCTGTTATTATTTTTTTTTTTTGCAAATAGGGCGCCCTTAAACACCTTCTGTCATACTGAGCTTTTCAAACCTCACTAAAAAGAAATAAGATTTTGCCCTTGAAGGAGTTATTCGGTTTGTCGTTTTCATTCTTTCCGGCACGGTGACAACCTCATTGTGTCTGGAATATTTTATTGGTTTGGTAAAATATAGTCACAGCCCAATGACATGACTTTTACTCCCGCTTAGTAAATATCTTTTATGAATACATGTTTGTTTATCATTTGTATAAATCAAAATGTGCATGAAGCATAGGTTCTGTATTGCAGCGCTACGGAAGTGTCCATGTTTCCTGAGTCATGAATATGTAATATGTTTAACTGAAATCATGGAAGCGTTATCCTGGTCTGCATTGCATTATTTGGTAGACTAGTGGAAATGACTAAGATGTCGGATTTATAAACGGCAACAGTTGGGTTCAGTTTAAGAGAACTGATTGATCATGTTCACAATTCTTATTAGGACTTTGAAAGCATGCTGGGACTTGTAGTTTAACAGTTGGCATTCTAGGGCTACAGTAACCATTCTCAGTTCTGCTATAATTGTGTATGATTAATCACATGATACATAGCGTGTTATCTGTAAGGACCAGATTATATATGTAACTTTTAAAAACATGAAGCTGCCTTGGGCAGCTCTTAAATATCCATCATAGGTTGTAATATAATGGAAGGACTTGGTATATTTGCTATGGGGATTGGTGAGTCATTTTATGTGGGTGGAGGTGTGCGTGTGCATCTCGATTAGGCTGATCTATAGGGACAGGACTGTGCGTTCTAGAATCCTTCTGTTGTGTTTAAAATGATTTTTCTCACCAGTCTTGATCCTAGACCTTAACCCGGTGGTGGTGCTCTGTCATCTGGGTCGTGGATCTGCTTTTGTTAGGTGATGAAAAAGAGTGGAAGAAAACTCATCAAAGCCATGCCAAAGATATTGAATTTGGGGCTTGTATTGAACATGTGAACTAAGCTGGGGACAAAGAGGATGGACCCAAAGCTCTGCAATAACCCTTCTCCTCCTCCTCATTCCCCCACAATCTTACCCAGCAAATCCTCAGCAGAAAGGCATAGGGACAAAACAGAGGACAGCATTAAGCACGCACCAAAGATTTTAATTTGGGGCACTGAGAATAGGGATTTTGTGTGAGAATGTATTACCAGGACACAATGAAGCAGACAATAGCATCGCACACATAGTTAATGAGAGTCTCTGTCACATAGCAAGTAAGTTCCGTCAGGATAGATCCTTTATATATTTTAATAAATGTGCATAGATAGGCAATACCTCTTGTCCGGGTATTCCTAGTTAGGAAGAATAGAAACCCTATGAATCTTCTAACCAAGTGACGGTATCACCAAATGGTGTGCATTTAGGCTTCTGACAGTGTAAGTGAAGTTAAGGTACAACATCTAAGTAATTTGATGCACATATTTGAAATGACATGTTCTGGTTCAACATTGCATTTAATGTCATTTCTCTCCGCGCTGTTCTAAAAGTGCTTCGAAAATGAAGCATTTAATGCATAATTGTGTAACTACATAGCAATGATACTGAGGGACAGACTAGAGTCCGGGGTCGGCTCTTTGGATCTTGGACACGTCTTATAGTCGCCACCGGATTCCAGGCACCAAAAACTAGATTGTAAGCTCAACAAAACAAGGAAATTGAACAAGTCTGTATAAAGTTGTGTACCAGATATAAATATAGTGAATAAATTGTCTCTCTCTGCATATACACTTTACAGTCTATCTAGGCTTCACATGCATTTTTTTAATTATTGCATATTTAATAGAGCTAAAGTGACTTCATTTACTGAGCCCTACTCCAAAATGAAGCATATTCATTTTCACGGTGAGCATTTAGTTTCTCCTGAACATGCACGGCAGTGGTAAATACACAGAGGCTGGCTGTGTTCATTCAGCCGTATTTAAAATGTTGTCAAGTCCAAAGGAGAAAAGTGAGGCCTTCTAGCATACAGTCGCTGGCTGTACACAAGCTGTCTTTGTTTATCTGTGACGGCTGAGTGACAGGCAGGTTCCAGTGGGTTTGCATTCTGTGCGCAGGGGGATGAGGCTGTGTTTGATGTGGGGATAGGGGCCTGACCTGAGCATATCTGTCTGCCAAACTGTGGTTTGTGATTCTTATCAGTTTCTCCCTTGAGCCTGTTTTGGAGTGAAGCTAATCAAACACCTAGCAAGTCATCAGATTTTTACTAACCACTAAGCAAAGTTCAGTGGGATAAATAATAGATACTGCCAATAAGCAGTCACTTGTTGCTGCGATAGAATTCACCCCAACTAACCCAAAGATCGATACACAGTCATACTGCTGATACCAGATACAAACTGAGGTGGACCCATCCTCCAAATACAATGGAAGCAGCCATTTTCAGCCTGCACATGGCTACATCCACTGTGTGTCGGTAAGAGGACTACTACCAGATACGTGACTTAATTTCAGATATTTCATTGCTTTCAGTTTGTGACAGATCACTGTTTTATTTACTATATTCTCTCTCTCTTCCACAGCCTGCAAGGTGGGATACTACAAGGCCCTCTCCTCAGATATGGTATGCTCCAAGTGTCCTCCCCACAGCTTTGCACTCCGAGAAGGCTCAACCTCCTGCACCTGTGACCGGGGCTATTTTCGAGCAGACAGCGACCCCGCCTCCATGCCTTGCACTAGTAAGTCACATGATGCTTTAATCTTTCAGGGCTCGTTCACACATTTTCCATGTGTTGCGCTTTTTACCTATACCATAACCATAACACCTTAGAAGGCTGGGAACCCACCATTTTTTCTTATTTGGCATATTTTTTTGCATGCGTGTATTATCTTGTGTAAAGCACAAAAAAAGAGGATATTTGTGAGCGAGCCCTCAGTGAAAGTGAGTATAAAATGTCACACTGTAAATAGTCTCCTTTATCACTATGACGCTTGTCTCTCATCTCCTATTTGCTATCCGATTCATGCACACTAAAGGAAAATATAGGAGATACTTGATAGCAGCTGTCACAAGTATAGGGGCATTTCTGAAGGTGCCACCCATTGTGCTGCATGGGTTTATGTTGCACTAAAATGAGCACAGCTAAATTGTTCCCACAGTCCTGGTGACCTCTCTGCCAGAGCTGGCTATGAGGAGACTCATTGTCAACGAGAATTATATGTGATCAAACATCAGCTGTTTTACAGTCTTCTCCAGCGAGTGCCATTGATTTATCCATATATTAGTGTTATTTCTATGACGTATTTTGTACTCGGCAAAACGGTCCAGAGCTCAAACTCACAGCTGAATTGTACCATTTGCCAGTGATTGACACAAACTAGTCCAAACCTTGTCTTCCCGGTGTCTGGGAATGCGTAACACTGGCCTAAAATAACATGCAAAGTATATATCTTCTTCATGTGTTTTCAACTGTGCATGCACTGGATGGGCCATACATCATGTGTAACATTAGTCTCAAGGGAAGGGATCCTTATTTTTAAAGCAGATTTGTGGAAGCTGTCATAGTGATCTCAGAGGGCCAAAATAATAATAATAATAGAACTGAGTTTAAACAAATAAATAGGTTAAGAAATGTTTTCGGTTTGGTAGCAGATAATCTCATTTAGGTCAGCGACTATGGATGTGGGACAGATGTTGCCAGCAGTATAGCAGTGTGCACTGAGCAACTTCTGAATAATTTCAGCACTGCTGTTCTTTTCTTCCTCTCTGTATCTTTTCTTCCTCACTTGTCACTTTTCACTGGGCTGCAAACAATTGGTAACTGCATTATCACTTATTGACTGACAGTGCTGTCTATTGCCTATGCAGCCCAAGCTACTCCAAATGAATGAATATGACGAGATATAACTAAGTGAGACCTGATTGCAGTGCAGATATATTGGAGGGACGCAGTGGACTTGCACACTCTGGAGGTCGCTTACGGTATCTCAAATGGTCGAGCCACAATGCAAAATCAGCTTTAGGGCTTGCCGCATGTTTGAGTTTGCGCAAGTGCATCTAGATATCCGTCAGAGTGCGTTGGTAAAATGGTAACAGTGGGTTAAAGGGACAGTGTCCCTTTAATCTATTTAATAAAAGCTATGTGCTTACACATGGTAGATTTTTTTTGTCTTCTTTGACTTGGTCTAGACCTCTGTACCCTCTGGGATTCCATCGGCTTCCCAAGACTTTCATTCATATATATTTTTTTTCTTTAAATAATCAGATTTGCTGCTCGGACTGGTACTTCCTCAAGAAGCTATATTGTTTTTAAATGGCCATTGCAGTCCTATTAATCTCGGATGCTTCGTCTAATGCATCTTGACAGTTATCTGCGTAATGAACCCTAATGAAATGACTGGTGGAACCTGCCTGTGAATTCTGCTGCTGCCGCCGGGAGCTGGCTTGTTGAAATGTGAGGGCAGATTGAGAAGCCCGGCCGACCTTCATTCGCTCCCAAGGTCAAGGATAAAAGCGTAGCATTTCTTCACCGGCTTGTGCACGGTGAATATCTCTCAGTGGGGTTTACTCAGGCAGAGTATATTTCTTCACTGCTGGAAGTATCTGCAGTGCAGAATTTTAGTTTCCCGGCATTAGGCTAAACTGTTATTCCCTGTCGTTCCTTTTTGGTTTTTAACCTTCATCTGAATTTCTATCCACTGTCTTCTACGCGTGTACAGATCTGCACAAAAGCAATTATCAGGGAATCTGCAGTGCCTAGGAATTTCTCCAGGGGTGCTGGCATAACTGATTCAAAGAACGCTGCAGCAGAATCCTGGGCAGGGATGATGGTTAGCTGCGAGAAAATACGGAGTGTTTGTGCTGCTCGTAATGTGTGTAACTACATGTAAAAGTTTATGCTTGTGCAAGCTTATGTATGTCTATGCACAGCATAATGAGACAAAGAGAACCCTTACAAGAAGTGGGGGATAAATCAGGTACTAAATAGAAAGTATATGGAATTTATATCTGGTTTTGGTAAGGTTGTATTCATGGCATTTATTTTCTTTATGTAAAAAGCAAATAATGGCTATATGGATGGCAAACAGGGGCAAAGGACTGTCAGTCTTCCTTGGTTAGGGTATTAGGAATCCACCACAGTAGAGCCTTTTCCATCATCACCATGAATACACCCCATCAGCACTTGAGCGGATGGACACAATTAATTAGCTTGGCAGAGTACTGGTGGCACATCTGTCTTAACTTCCCAGCTCTCCCAAGACACAAGCACTACAGCGTAATTTAAGCCAAAAGAACCAGCTGCTGCTTTGTGAGCCATTCTGACCTTAAGGGAGTTTATAGTGTCATTGGTTTAATAGGAATCCCCTTTGTAAAAGTTTAGACTCCAACAATTGTGTTGGGAATTGCACATTAGTGTTCTAGAGAGGACTGCTAGCCTCTAGGGAACAGTGGATTAATTACAGGTTGTAATGTCTTCAGCCACATACCAATACTTCGTAAATTAATGGTATAGGGTCGCTGGGACCTTCACTAAATCCACCTCTTTTTTTGTTGTTCATGTGGGCTTCTCAAATCGGTATCATACTGCCTGTATTCAGTATTGTACTTATTATCTTTCTTTAGGTAGGCTTTGTAATAGAACGCAGCTTTGAAACCGTTTTCTAGAGATAAATAAAGGAATAAGGAAAATGTTTTTCTTTCATTTTCCCAAGTATATTTTCTTAGCTTAATGAGGGGAAACAGCAAAATAATGTTCATCTTCTTTGCCTTCAAATTTTGTACTCTGATATTTAATCCCATCATCATAAAGTACAGAGAGATGCCATTTTGCCAAGCGTCAGACCTCATTGGAGGTAACTAGTTGGGGAGACTGGATGTAAGTGTTAGAAGCCAGTTAGGCAAATGTAGCCGTCAGCTTGTCATCTGTAGGGAGCAGCCATCTAGCTCTTGGGATCTGTCCAGCCCTATGGTAAGATTGGAAACAACATTTGTATTACGCAGGACTTCATGGCTGTGTTAGATATCTGAAGCTGCAGGTTGCACATTGGTGTCTTCTGTTTGTAGAACAGTCAGCCTGTTTCCCCAGTCCTCCATTTAGGGTCATTGCTGGTGTCCTAGGCTTGGGACATTCCAGCTCGGGTTATCATCTGAAGGTGCAGAGAAGGGATCTTGTTTTTACAACTGTCACAGGCTGCTACTTTATTTATCAATCATCAGCTACTTCCCTGGCTTTCTTGGCACGCTTAAAAACGAAGACAGAAAGTCTTCTCAACGCTTCTTATTGCCGGCTACACTGAGCGATGAATCCTTCCTGGTCACCCATGTCAGAACGTTTACCAGCTTGTAAATCTTACTAGGACCATTTAAAGTGTTTTATACACACCCCAGGTTGTTCTAGGACTCATTAACAATTAACATTCATGCACATTACTCTTGACTACAGTATCACCCTTAGTATCTAGCAGTAGAACTGCGAAGTTGTTTTGTCTTTTTCCTGTAAGCACGCTAGCTAATCTTGTCTTGTGCGTGACTATACATAGCACAACTCATCCTTGTTTCCATAGGCTGCACATTCAAATTGCTGTAATATTGAAATGCTAAAGAGCTTGTTCTGTTTTGTGCTCATTACACATTATTTTGAACAAGAAAATAATTATTTTGCTTAGGGCATCTTGCAGCTGCTGAATGATAGACCTTGACAATCAAGGGAGAGGAACAAATAATAATACAAAAAAACGGCATGCTAGGCTTCTCCTTGTCTGTGCCTTCTCTTGCAACTAATCCGAGCCCACGACACACCCCCTCTCCAGTCCAAACTCGCCCAGCCAAGGAACAGAAAACTGTCATTTAAAAGACGGCGTCAGAGCCTACTTAAGAAAGTTTCTCAGGCTAAATGAAAACAATGTTTGAGTTTAAGATTGACTGTAAACACAAACTGGATGCACATGTAATATATCATATAGATGAATTTGGGAGTTGCAGGCACAACCCAATGATGCTCTGTTCTCATTGAATGACCACGAAGCATTCAAGGTTGCCGGATGAGAGATGGCAAGGTCACCCAAGGTCTTGGTGTGATTAGTATGAGAATAGGAATCTAAGGGGCCTGGAAAGCCACAGATCTGGAATCTGTTTTAATTACCATTTTAGATGTTTTTTTAGTATTAAATGGGTTCATTCCAACTAATGTATTTAAAAAGGGGTTGCCACTAGTTTGATGCAACATAACTACAGCAAATATGAAAAGATATAGGGCCTAATTCATTAAGGATCTTAAATGAAGAGGATCCTTATTTCAGTCTCCTGGACAAAACCATGTTACAATGAAGGGGTGCAAATGAGTGTTCTGTTTTGCACATAAGTTAAATACTGACTGTTTTTTAATGTAGCACACAAATACTTGATAGCTTATTTGTACACTGAAATTTAAAGTTGATATGTGTGTGTTACATGAAAAAACAGGCAATATTTAACTTATGTGCAAAACAGAACACTCATTTGCACCCCTTGCATTGTAACATGGTTTTGTCCAGGAGACTGAAATAAGGATCCTCTTCATTTAAGATCCTTAATGAATCAGGCCCATAGTAAATAAAAGCAACAAATCCACCTAAAATGACAGATACTGCAGAAAATAAAACTGAGCTTATCCACAGTGTTTATTACCTATTTTAGTTTTTTTAATATAGACAAAGGATTCTGGGAATAGACATGTAAAAAAATAATTGTGAACATTTTAATTCTCAACACCTTAAATCAGTGAAATGAATATCGAAAGCCCAAATGTGTTATATGTGGACTTAAAGATTTCTATCTTCAGCTTCCTGACTCTATTAAGTGAGGTTTAGAAATGACTGTGCTTGAAAAACACACGAATGTGAAAGAGATCTCATCTCGGCAGATAGATTGAAGCCCACCTGCCACCTCTATAACGGCTCATTCTCACCGATAACGTCAGGATTCTATTCTGCCTTTGCCTGTCTCTTCCAAGATGTTCTGTTCAACTGTCACCCCCTCCTCTCCATATACCATCTCTATTCATCCTGACCCATCTCTCTCTTCAGACCTGCCAGCATCTGCGTGCCTAGTTTTCTGCTTGGCTGCCCCTGTGTTCAGAAGCTGCCTGGGCCTCGTCCCACATACCAATTACTGACTTTTTGCTTTCTGAGGATCTTGATTCAATGTGGCACATTTTCCCACGTGAAAGTAGACATAACGGTTTGGAAAGGTGCCCTCTCCAGCACTGTGTTGTTGAGGATGGAAAGTGGCACAATTGTGTTAGAAACCACACGTTGGTTTTAACCCTACCCAAACAATTCAGTGCACAGCTCTATGGCATTGAATAATATACATATTGTTTGTGGACTCACTGACCCTTACCCTCCTATGTGTAGATTTCATTGTTCCTCAACTACTTAAATGATCTTCCTCTAGAGAAAATGATCTGGTTTAGACTTTACTTCTCTGTTTTGACATCTGCACTTTTGTTCAACAGGACCCCCATCTGCGCCTCAGAACCTGATATCCAACGTCAATGAGACCTCTGTGAATTTGGAGTGGACCGCTCCCCAGAATACAGGAGGAAGGCCCGATGTCTCCTACAATGTGGTCTGTAAGCGGTGTGGTGCAGATCTAACCCGCTGCCGGCCGTGCGGCAGCGGAGTTCACTACACTCCCCAGCAGAATGGCCTGAAGACAACCAAAGTCTCTATCACTGACCTGCAGGCTCACACCAACTACACCTTCGAGATCTGGTCTGTGAATGGAGTGTCCAAGCAGAACCCCGGCCAAGACCAAGCTGTGTCAGTCACTGTGACCACTAACCAAGCTGGTAAGACATGCATTTTACCATAAGAAGTGTACAATATTAGTGCTGGCAATCTAACCATAGCCATAGAGATTGAGAGCCTCTCTGCTAGTGACACAGGTGTATTACCTCCCCATCACGTAATGGTCTGGTCCACAGAATCTCATTGTCTCAGTAAATGGCTGCAGAGAAGCCTGAGCACCAGGCATTCACCAGCTTGAGCTGTGTGAAAATCTCCTGGCACGTATTATTTTAATAGGCAAGAGGAGCGCATTTGAATATGCAAATTTAATCATTCATCATTTATTGTTTATTATCCATGGGTAGCGCCTTTACCCATCAGTAGAGTTATTTCTCTTGCTCAAATTATGACAGAGTTTCGAAGTCTGAATGGAGTCGCGCTGTGACAGGAGCTCCACAGGGAAGGGGTAGCACAGGGAGAAAGCCCCGCTTACACCTCCTGGGTACAGTTACTAAAGCCCTTAGCAGGATGAGAACTGTATTACAATACAGCCCTGGGATAAATTTATACTGCTTACATTTATTCCAATATATAAGCCAGTAGGAATACTTATATAGTGTGTGTATCTCATTGTCATTTGAACCCAACTTTACTGACATTGGATAAGTAAATGATTAATGGAGTATAAAACAGTTCATTAAAAAAATCCCTGTACATTGCACTACAAAGAAAGTACAACATATTCCTCGGTACTTCCAGATTTAGAATGTGTACAGCATGCAGTGGTTATTCACACGTTTAAAGACTGAGGGCTAGATTTACTAAACGGCGGGTTTGAAAAAGTGGAGATGTTGCCTATAGCAACCAATCAGATTCTAGCTGTCATTTTGTAGAATGCCCTAAATAAATTAAAGTTAGAATCTGATTGGTTGCTATAAGCAACATCTTCACTTTTTCAAACCCGCAGTTTAGTAAATATACCCCCGATTGTGCATTGTGACTGTGTCAATACCACAAATGTGTGTTTAGTTTTATGTCAGACAAATCTTTTTATTGAAAACTAGTTTGTGTACACAGGGCTCATTTACGTTCACCGCTAGCAAATTACATTGAAGTTAGACATACAGCCGTCATTATGTATTAGATATTATTGCCCCTATTACAACCTCTTATACCCATGTATAGAAATATGCTGTGAACACGGCACAGACTTTAACATTGAATGCGCCCATGACAGCTGTGTTTTCTACGTGTAGTTTAATGGTGTTTTATATCCAGACGTAAATAAGGCCTCAAAGCATTTTACTTCAGTATTTGATTATCTTGAATAACTATGAGGACAGTTCCTATGTTAGCGTTTGGCTGGGGCCTTCTGCCACATCTGAGTGAAAGTTGAGCAGATCACAATTACAAAGTTAAGCTATCCATTTCCAAAAAGTTGATTTGTGTGTTTAGAGAGGGCCGGGGAGCGTGTGTGCACAAATAGTGGAGTGAAATAGTGGATTGTAATCACAATCCATCACCCATGAAATGTAAAAAAGAAAACCAGCTGAGGGCTGGAAAGAAAGACTCTCTGTTGGTCTGCCTGTTCCCCTTCGTTTACATGGGAGGGGGGCCTCTCTGCTCTTCTGAACACTTTTAGGGGGTTTTTTTTTTTTGGTTTTTTTTTAAGGACTCAACAGTCTTGGCTTTGCCAACAGACATAAACAAAACACGTTTGGGATCAGTTACCCAAACGAGTCCCCTCTTGGTCTTTCCCTCCATCACATCACAGCTTGCTGGACACAGGATACACCAATTAGCACTGAAAGTGTGTAAATAAATTGAACAAGCCTTTTCCCTTAGAGAGGCGACGGATAGTTTTAAACAGCTGTTGGCTGTTCAAAGTGAGGCCTCTTTAGAAATAAGCCAAGCACACTGATCATAGCATTGTGTTCTTTGGTGCCTGATGAAAATATAAAACTGTACACAGACAATAACTCCCCTAATTACCCCGCCACTGCGGATGCATCCACTGGTGTGTTTTGATTGGTGCGTGACCCTGTACAGCTATTGCAGTGTATTTGGTGGTGCAGTGTATCCAATAGGTTTAGAAAAGTTGGCTTCTTGTTTTTTTTAAATGTGTGTGATTATCTACACAAAACCGACTGTCAGCTTTCGTTACAGCCCCACGGTTACACCTTCATATGATTGACGGAATGTTGCTTCTTATTCTCCCCTTTTCAGAGATTTCAGTTGGTTGATTTACATCAATTTGCTAAACTGCTTTCATCCTGTTAATGTTGATGTTTCAGCTCTGCCAGGATGAAAAACGCAGCAGGATATAGTCTAGGTGGAGTTATTTGCCCCAAAGGCTGAACTGTCTCTCCAGCCTGCTCCTTGTTTACCAACACTGCAGTGTTGTGGGTTATGTGCTGGCGATGGATCATCGGATGCTGAGATTGCTGCTTCCCCAGCTCTGGGTGTTATAAACAGTGCACACCACTAATGAGTGATATAGACTTCAGGGAACGGCTTCTCCTGGTCTCTGCAGTGACACCAGGGAACGTTTGGTTTTCATGATTAACTGTATTAACTGCTTTTCAAGTAGTGAGATATATATTTTTCAGCTTAGAGATCCAGCTAACGGTTCCTTTTATTACATCCTCTGTTTATATTGTATTACTTTTGTAGAAAACACCTCTCCCTGGTGGAATTTATGGTGTGTTTGGTAGACCAAGGGATAAACATGGTCATTCTCAGAGCTAAGCTTTAATTGAACTGGTTCAGATTTATCTGTGACTCATATACACTTTATGCAGAGCTCTGGGCTTGGTGTGTACGCACTCTTACTCCTAGGTACACAAGTGGGTGTTCTTTAACAAGACCAC
Source organism: Mixophyes fleayi (assembly GCF_038048845.1). NCBI lineage: Eukaryota > Metazoa > Chordata > Amphibia > Anura > Limnodynastidae > Mixophyes > Mixophyes fleayi. Next base: position 75,994,731 of record NC_134404.1, read on the forward strand.
CGTTGTTGGCTTGTGAAAGTCATATTGTCACCTGCTCCGGTCAGAAAGAAAAGAGAGTTTTGTTATGGGGGACAAACAGCCCTGACCCTTGCTGAGAGTCTCTGAAGTGAGTATTTCAATATTTTGGCCCACAGAATTGGCAACTTGCAGCTGTCCCTCCCCATGGTGTAACAAGAGGCAGCCTGGGGGGGTTTGAGGGAACACAAGTGAGTGGGGGGGGGGGAAGGGGGGGGGGGGGTTAAAAGAATTGGATGAAGTTTCAAGAACAACTTTATTTCAGAATACACAATGAGTTTAGTTTTCCAGCAGATATCATGGTTTGCATGGTAAAATTGTTGGTACAATTAAAGAATTATCTGGTTAGGAATATTGAAGTCCTTTGGTTGGACATACGACACTATCATTATTATTGTCCCTCATTTACAAGGCATTTGTAATAGTGTAAGAAACAATACGATAAATGGCCAGGGATCATACAAACAATATGAGCATCATGGAAGATGTATTTCAGAAACACCTAGTGTCCACAGATGTCTGTCACTCTGAGCCCTTTAACTAGTCATACTGCAGTACTTAACACCGCTCTTAACTCTTATGTAATTCTCAATGTGCGCTGCCTCTATTCACCCTCCAGAAACTTACTTCTCCTTCCCTGGAGACAGATCCGTTCTTCTGATGTCACATGATTGATTGGGGAAACAGAAGGGGCACAGAGCTGGTGTTTGAGTAATGTTAAAAAATCAGGAGGACACAAGACTAATCAAACACACAGTCAGGGCTTGTGTTTTAACAAGATGATGGATTGCACTTCTGTGTGTTTTCCTGTCCTGCTCCTCAACATCTACTTTAGTTTAATAACTTTTTTTTCAAGGGCTAGGCTGCAATATGTTACTAATCCCTCGCCATTAATTAATTGCTTCCTCTTGCACTGCTTAAAAACAAGCACCTCACGTTTATCTGGAAGTGATACAAAGAGATGCATTTAGAGGGTGCTAAATCTGCATCTTACATTATTGAAATTTGCTGCCTGCGATTCATCCTGTGTAATTTTGGTTTTGAATGTGTTACAAGGCGGCTTCAGGGTTAAAGACACTTTAAGGAAAACTAGTTTAGTGAAAATGTTGTTGGGAGTTAAGAAACACAAAGCAAAACTAGCAGTGACTATACAAACAGACTTTGTGGAATGTGGTTAAAGAACCCGACTATATTTCCCAGTGAAATGGAGAGTGAAGTTGCTTGGGAAAGGATTACACAATGTGGTACAGGCATGTACACACATTAGCAAAGACAACAATATAGACATCGCTGGCTCCTAGTAAGTAAGGATACGTGTTTGGTTATGGATTTGTCCTATTTATTATAAAATAATGAATAAACCTAGTCTGGACAATCCTGCGAGTCACCTGAATAGATAAAAAGGAAAGCTTCGTTGACACAGGGAAATTCCGCAGCAGTTACAAAGTGTCTAATCACTGGTTTATTATTATGCGACTTCCCCTGAACATAAGGCACTATAACGCATTACAGCATTTTTGTTACATTTTTGTATTGTTTTGTTTTAGTTTTTGTTTTGTATGCTGCAGTTGTGCTTGTACTCAGGACTAGAGGGCAGCATAGGTAGAAGGGAAGTGCCTACTCCATTGATGGGCAACCTGATGCCCTCCATGGCTGTGTGGGAGGCCTTCTAACCTTCATATTACACATTAGTCTGTAATAACATACCAGCAGGCCAGAGCCGTAACTTAGAATTCTAGCGCCTGGGGCGAGAAAGACAAATGCAGCCCCCCTAGCCCTCAATTTTAACCAAATGAACCTAAAATAATCGTAAATTGCGCCCCATTCAGCGTTGCGCCCAGGGCGGTCGCCCCTGTCGCACAGTTCTAGTTACGGCCATGCAGCAGGCACTTTAAACAAGAGTTACAAGCTATAACAAAACAAATCTGATAATAATACAAGAAGGAGCTATAGGTGAAGGCTTAGAGGGGCCCTTGTGGCCCTAGGGTCACCTGTTGGCCATCACTGGTGTAGTCTAACATGTATAGACAATGTGATAGGCTTTTTGGAAGGGTAGTTAGGTGATTGGAGGCTTGATGTAGAATTATACAGTACAACCTGGTAATACCACCACTGGTCTTGGGATCGGTCACCCATTGCTGCTGTGCAACAAGCATCCCCTGTGTCCGATTTACAGATTGCTTTGTGGTTGCTGCAAAAAAACACATTCTCCCTAAAATGAGATAAACTGAATTCACAACGCTAACTGATTGTGAGTATTTTGGCATTGTTGATCAAACATGTCACATGAGGAAAGTTGTTTGGTTTGAACTCACAGGGAACTTGATGCTTTGCTAGTCCAGGTCAGGTTACAGGTTCTTGGGCACAAAGAGTCGTTTCTCTTGTAATTGCCTGGAGGCTGGGGAACTTTAATTGCAGCTGTTTATTTCCTCCCTAGCATCTCTTGTCCATACTTACCTACTTTCTTCAGCTCCCTTCCGGGAGCCAGCCAGTGGAGGGGGGCGTGAAGGGGCGGGGTGGCCGAAATCGCGTCATTTCGGCCCCGCCCCCTGTGACGTCATGACGCAAATTGCGTCATTTGACAGCGGGGGCGGGGCCAAACGCCGCGATTCACCGGGAATCGCGGCGTTTGGGATCTAATTCTGCCCACTTCACTAGGAAGTGGGGCACTTCCTAGTGAAGTGGGCAGAATTCGGGAGATTGCCACACTCGCCCGGGAGTCCGGGAGACTCTCACAAAATGCGGGAGTCTCCCGGACATTCCGGGAGAGTTGGCAAGTATGCTCTTGTCTTTATTGGTGACTTCAGCCCTGGGCCCAGGCCTGTTCTGCTCAACTGCAATCTGTGCTCAGGAAACACATTTATAACACCTGGGAGGAGGGAAGCCGGGCTTTGTAGCTGGCTCTGTATGGCCAGTGGGCACATTGATGGTACCAGTAAAACTAGTGCTAGGTGTTTAATAGCCGGGCTGCGGATGTGAACATTGTATCTGGATCTGCTCACTGTGAGACACTCACCTCTGAGCTTTGAACTCCTACGTTTAGTCACATCAAACCCTGCAGCCTCTGAACATTTACTGCAGGGTAAACCGCATAACTGCAGAATTGCCCCAATAAAACCAACAGGCTGGACTATTGCAGGCTCTTCAAACAGTCTGTGATGCTGTCACCTTTAGAAGTCTTATCTGGAACTTAGTTATAAGATACAATCTGTATATTTGAACTGTTCAATGGGGATGTTAAGATGCTCATTACAACAAGGTGTCAAATAATAGTTACATATAGCAGCAGTTTAGGTGTTTTATATACCATAGGAGGGGAGAGAATGGGAAAATACTACAGAATGTTGCTGTATAAATACAAAACACTAATGTTGCTGTATAAATACAAAACTCTAGTAGCTTTATACAATTAACAATGTAATAAATACCATTTATAATAATAAATCTGTTGGCATGGTAAGTTGTTAAATGTATGAATGTGCCTTGGTGTCAGTGTTTAGAAGAATTAAATAGAGGCTAGGATAGGAGGGCTGTTTAGCTTGTCTTGGAAGTAATTAATCTTTGTAATAAAATTGGATGAAGGATTCATTGGCTAAACCCAGTCTTATTTCCTTGTCCTCCTGTCCTTGAGGAAGTCCCTTTATCTTCTTGTGGCTCATCACAAATAATGGCCTAATTTGTCATGGGCGGTGGCCTATTGTAATACTATAAGCAGCGCTGTGTAGAACTTTCATTGCTCCATGAGAACATTATTACAATAACATCCTCTGTCACTAGAACCTGTCATTACTTTGTGGGAGTAATAGGGCATTATATGGAATTAATCAGCCCTCCCAGTGCTGAAGTAACCTGGATGTCAGAATTAGCTGCTGATTCAGGAGACTGTGTTACCTATGAGTCAGCTGTAGTGTGATGTACTCTGCCTTATTCTTCAGACTTTATTGAAACATGCTGAGTTATAAAACAACCCTCCCCTAATTCTCACATTAAGGGTGTTTCTCGGATCCCAAAGTGGCCTTTTTACATAGGTGCAAATTAAATAGGAGACTGGCCACATCCTTAGTTTCACAAGCAATCGGGGAGGCACCCTGTGAATGCAGGAGGTGAAAGGTTTTATCTTTCTTAATTATTTTAATTCCTCTTGTAGTACCATAGATCTGCCTAGCTGTTTTTAGCAACAAGGAACTATAATGAGAGTTGTGTTACAGCAACAGGTGGGAGTGATAATGGATTTGTTTGGTACATTATTATATATTGCCCTGATTGTAACTTTTTGTAGCAGTTCATTGCTTTAAATCATACTTGCCAACTCTTCCGGAATGTCCGGGAGACTCCCGAAATTCGGGTAGGTCTCCTGGACTCCCGGGGGAGCAGGCAAGTATCCCGCATATGGAACTCACTCATCAAAATGACGCGATTCACAGGGAAACGCGTTATTTTGGCCCCACCCCCCTGCAACAAAATGACGGTTTTGACGTGGGGGGCAACAAAACCACCCTCCAACCACGCCCCCTGACCGGGATCTCCCGGAATTGCCTTCTCAAAGATTTAAATGAGTAGGATAAGGGCTAACAGTAAAGAAGTAGCCAGTTTATATTTGTATGTTATAGCTGTGTTAAACTTTGTTTATTGTATACAAGCCAAAAGAAAAATAACAATAAAATATACAATAAACAAAACATTCATCAAACTTGTTACACATTATCCTGGAAACTTTTGTAGTCAGTGTTATTCCTTCTCTAATGAAAAGAATGACAATATGATGAACAAGCCTAACCGTTCATGTTACATCTGTGTTTCATGCATATTTATTTAAACGTTGGTGTTTGTCCTCTTCAGCTCCTTCCACTGTGACCCAGATTCAGCCAAAGGAGATCACCAGACATAGCGTGTCTTTAGTCTGGCCAGAACCTGACCGGGCCAATGGTGTCATCTTAGAGTATGAAGTCAAGTACTATGAGAAGGTAAAATATACGTTGTATCATGCTGTAGTCTTCTCAGTCATTCAGCTGTCAGCAGACCTCACAAGATTGCTTTCTTGAATCTGATCCTTTTTATTTTTAAATTGAACACTGTATTGTGCTGTGATTGCTGTTCTATTGAAGAGGAGCATTGGAAAAAAAACATTTTTATTCACCCACAGGACCAAAATGAGCGCAGCTATCGCATTGTAAAGACCGGTTCACGTAGTGCTGACATTAAAGGCCTTAATCCCCTCACTTCCTACGTGTTCCATGTCCGTGCCCGGACTGCGGCAGGATATGGGGATTTTAGCGGACCCTTCGAATTCACCACGAATACTGGTGAGATATTTGTTCAACAATGTTTCTTATTTGTTCTTTTGCCAAATAAAATATGTATGTACACCATAACTTTCTGCCGGCACACTATGGACCTCAAAGTCCGCAAAGTCCGTTTAAGAAGTGTAGGAGTGGGAGTGTGCCGCAGCTTGGTAGGGTATTATGAGTGGCAAGCAACCCCAGTTGCGTCCCACTCCTAATACCCTACCGAGCTGTGAGCAGTTCCTGCAGCTAGCTAACGCTTGCGCCACCTAATTCCTGCCGCACAGCTTTAGCCCTGTTTTGATGTGTGTTGCATCTGCGCCTCACTGTAACTAGGATTTATTTACATGGTCACGCCTTCACAATTCCCCGTTCCTCTCGTAGTGAGTCGCAAGTGTTAATTGCGTCCAAGATGCAGGCGCATTTGGTGATTTATTTTATGCGTGATCATGTTTTTTTGTTGGATGCGCCTAAAACGGACTTTGCGTTCAACTCTAAATGAGGTCCTATATCTTTATGTACTGCATATTTAAAGAGCAATGTGTGTGATCAAACAAGGGATCCGTAAGTCACAGAATGGATTGCAGCACACCTTGGCTGCGTGGCGCTAATGCATTCTATTTTCTCTGCTACGTCTAGTTCCATCTCCCATGATCGGTGAAGGAGCCAGTCCCACTGTGTTATTGGTGTCCGTAGCAGGAAGCATTGTACTCGTGGTCATTCTCATCGCTACCTTTGTCATAAGCAGAAGGTATGTGTCCGGCGTCGCCTATTTCAGACTTTAAAAAAGCATTGCACAATAATGCATTTTAAACCTCCCCTAAATTATTCATATAGAGCTTTGTGCAGTAATTCTTCAGAGATTGTGATGAAAACAGTAAGTCACAAAACTACAACAAAACGATCTTATGCTACATTTTTTATTCTGTTTGCTTTCCAAGTGAAAACACCATGATTTATTAAAATTCAAGTCCCAGGCCAGGATACATAGAAAGATATACATAAGATCAGAATGGGTAATATCCTGCACCCCATGAGAGCTCCCGCTAACAAACAGCAATTAGACCAGCAAGTAAAGGAGGAAAAATAAGACACTTAAGAGCTTAACAACCGCTGCATATAGAAGCTTGTAATATAATCATCTCGTCGCCAAACTAGTTTGACTGGGATGTAATTTTTTTACTTTGCTGAAAAAAAATAAAAGGTCATATCTTTTAAGTGAGTGGTAAGAAGTTTTTTGAAAGAGTATATTAAGTATTATTTTTAGAATTCTAAGAATGCCTAATAAAGCATTTTACTGTCAACCTTAGTACCTTCCTCTCCTGGTTTGGAGTCCGAACCTGAAACAAAGACAGATTCTCTGATTAGCATCTAAACATAGCATTCACAATACAAACCCGCTACCGAGATCTGTGATCTCCCCGGCAAGTAAACAGCAGCAGAAAGCAAACTGCTATTTAATGCTGGGTACACACTACACAGTTTTCGTCCAATAATCGGCTCAATCAGCCGACATAGCACCGCTAGTTCAAAAGTCGGGTCAGTGTGTGCAGTGACACGATGGTCGAAAGTCTGCCCAAATGGACGATTGTCGCCTCATTTGGTTGGTCGTACCGTTAAATATTTTCATTCCAATCTCTTTTCCGCTGTGTAGTGTGGATCGGTCGGAAGTTTATACACAACAGTGAGTATGAAATTAGTCATTGCTCACGACAACATGGCTGTAAAAAGTCGCTAAAGGGACGTCCGCTCTTCCCTTTATCGTCCTAAACAAGGCTAGTGTGTATGCAGTCCATGGATCGAGCGATCGGAACATCGATCGCATGTAAAATCGATCTGCTTAAAAGTTGGTGGAAATTTCTGTAGTGTCTACCCAGCTTAAGCATGATGTCTGCAGCTTCAAATAATGATCCTAATTTGTGAGCACGCTATTTTATGTTATCAGAGCTTCTACCAGTGTGCATCCGCACTTTGCAAAGTTTACTGATATGTGATACGTATGAGGCCCATAGGTCTTTGAGGACAAGGCACCCAGTACCTGTATAAGCAGAATACATTGTGTACAACCGCTCTGCCAGGGTGACTCTCACTGTGTAAGATTGTAACTTCTCACTCACCCAACTTATTATTACAGAATTGTCAGCATGTCTCTATCTCTAGCCCACAACAAAGGAGAGGGCGGGCTGCGTAGGAGGCAGGCAGTGGATCACTTCATATAAAAATGAAACAGCCACCCTTTGGGCTTCTATTGATTCTACTTTAGTGTCAGCCATAAAGCTGTCTCGGTGAACACAGCCAGGAACCAAGCAGGTGACAGGCTCGCAGCTCCTAATGCGGATTCAAACAGCTCCGTCCTCTTCAGAGGAATACACAGAGAAAATGTACCGTACTATGTGGGTTCAGAATGGGAAAATTCCTCCTTTTCATCATCTCAAACATCTTTAAGTAAACTTTAACCTGTTCTCCAGGGTTAAATTATTAAATATATGGTCCATCTTATTCAATGTAAGAACATACAATTCCTGAATCTAATCCGTGAGTGATGTTGTGATTGTCAGGTTACAGGAATGTTTGTCTGAATGGATGAGAAACATTCCACATTCTACATTCATGGTACAATGTATGGAGGACATTCTGCTGCTAGTGAAACCTGCTGGGGGCATTATAGATCTATTCATAGTACCCACTCTGTGCTCGTGAGCTCACAATCTGCTGTTAGACTTTTACATAACACTTTCCTGCTTTTCTAAGCACCTGTTATCTTTTTTTTTTTCTGCCTTCACTTTCCGAACACTGCACCATAGAACACTGAAAGTCAGTGTAAATGGATGTTTTATTGGTCAAGGAGCCTTTTTAGAAGTCAGGCTGGTTTGTGACAGCTCCAGAAACAAGGTTCCAGTTGCTAGCACTGTGTCATTACCCAGCTGGACAGTTCTTACCATTTATTCCTGTTCCCTTTAATGAGGTTATGTAAGCGGCTGACAGAGAGGAAGGCAGATGGTGTCTCCATCAGTTTCATAGCAGCTTGGCGCCCCTCTCTTCATTTCCAATGCTGTTTTCTTAAGTGTGTTTTTTGGAAGCGGGTTCCATCCAGCAGACTGGCATTATAGGGTGGAAGTTTCTTGCAGTTTATATTAACCTTTTGCGTGCCAGGCGCTGGCTTCCATATTTTTTTTAGGAAGCGTTTCTGTCCTGTGGAAACAAACCCTAAATAGTTTTAAAAACTAATTATAGGCAAACTGTGTTTTATATAAAGAAAATCGGCGTTCTGACATCCAGGGAACATCAATGCTCTTTTACCAGTTAAAGCACCAGAAATTCCCGTTCTACTCTATTCACGGTTTATATGAGATGTCTCTTGGGCATCTCAGTGGGGTGTGAAAATACCTATTTTTGTTTTGTTTCTTTTTCTAATGGATAGAATGGCAGGTCTGAGTATCCGATAAGCCCCTGTGTCATCAATCAGGGGACACTGGAGGGCTGATCAAAGCTGACCTGGCTGTTACATGTTCCTTCTGTCATTGTGTACATATATGATGCATGGGGAAGACGGCTCACACTAGGCTGCTATTTCACAATGCATACACATACCAGGCTTTTGTTTAGAGAGAAATCCTGTGGGAAAAGTTACCTCTTGTTTGACCCTCTCACCTGGCGGCTTATGTGAGAAGGAGGGGGTAGAAATCTGCATCTCTCTTAGCATTCTCTAGTTAAGACTCGGGGCCACCAGTGACTTCCTAGCAGTTGTTGAACTTGAAATGTTAGTATCTCTCTCATTATAAGTTCAGTAGCACGATGGAGGCTACAGGTTGTCTACATCTCCTTTCATGTATTACTGTCCCTCAAGTCACGTTCATCTGATGAACGCTGTCATTATTACTGACCAGTCTTCCCTGTCTATTGCTTTGATGAAGAACTCACAACGTTTGGCTGAGAACGGACAATGGCAGCCAGCAGTGTCAATAACAGGACACAGACTCTAAAGGGTCACACAGGTGACAAGATGTGCCTGGGAAGAGCTTGATAACAGAGCTATCATTAAATGCACAAAGCCTTCAATTAGTGTTTTATCAGTAACCTTGTGTTCTTTAGACAAAGCCCCCTTAGATAAAACATAATTACTGACTTCTATACATACCAAAGCTATTTCTGTTTTAAAATGTTGTTAGAATCCTGCAGGTTGAAACATTCCTAAAAGGAAGATTTTGCGATAACAGTGGGGACACTTGTATATTCTTACCCTGTGTTGCTGGGTTCTGTCTTGAAATATTTCTGCCATTTGGTACGAGGAGTCGATGGTTAGAAAATTTTATTTTATTTTAAGCTTGAAATAATAATCGCTCTAATTTAAGTACTATGCATTGGTATTTGCCTTGACAAAGTTATGTACGTGATCCTGAGGGATTTGTTCTTAACCCCTGCAGGCGGAGCAAGTACAGCAAGGCGAAACAGGAAGCTGATGAGGAGAAGCATTTAAATCAAGGTAATGATTTTTAAACTGAGCTCATCTGAGTAGTATGACGACAGTTACATTAGAAAAATTACAATTGACATGGTTTAAATCTTATACATTCAGCAAGGATTATTTCATCTACGTCACTAAATGGCTCTCGCTGACTTTTCAAGATTTGATGAGTAAAATATATAGTTTGTTGACTGAGACTACATCTCATTTTTCGTCGTCTTTTGTCTAGGAGTGAAGACATACGTTGACCCATTTACGTACGAGGATCCTAACCAGGCAGTCCGTGAATTTGCAAAGGAGATTGATGCTTCTTGTATCAAGATTGAGAAAGTAATTGGCGTCGGTAAGTGGGAGAAGCTGGAATTGACAAGTTGTGATGAATTATTCAATGTTGCCACTCTGAAGGCCGTAATACTCTGTTTCTGGCATGGTAAACTACAGCCTCCTTTCTTTCTAACAGGTGAGTTTGGAGAAGTGTGCAGTGGGCGTCTCAAGGTTCCTGCGAAAAGGGAGATTTATGTGGCTATCAAGACTTTGAAAGCTGGTTACACGGATAAGCAGAGACGGGACTTCCTCAGCGAGGCCAGTATAATGGGCCAGTTCGATCACCCGAATATCATCCACCTCGAAGGCGTTGTCACTAAATGTAAGTGTTGTGTACCCTGTGTGTGTGCGTGTGTGTTTATCTATATATCATCATCATCACCATTTATTTATACAGTGCCACTAATTCCGCAGCGCTGTACAGAGAACTCACTCACATCAGTCCCTGCTCCATTGGGGCTTACAGTCTAAATTCCCTAACACACACACACGGACACACACACAAACACACACACACACAGACTAGGGTCAAAGACATTTTAGACCAGTCACATGGTCCTAGTGACCGTTATGTTATTCCCCCAGGTACCACTACATCACATTGACATATAGGTCTCTGCAATATTTATATATACGTCTGTCCTTAGAACCTCCTTCAGTTTTCAGTGCATGTTCAGAAGCATAATAGATCATCCCATCATAGATACAGAATCTCTATGTGAGATGACAGATGGGACAGTTACACTTTTACCTAGAGGAGAGGGAGCTTAGACCGAGCTATCCATCTTCATGTCAGTTAGAAATGGCTTTGGTGATTCTCATTGATAGGGTGTTGCTGGTACAGCATGCCGACATATTGCAGGACTGTGTGAGACCGAGCTATAGGCAGGGAGCAGATGGCAGTAACTCCTCTCTATCTTGGAACGAAGGGAACAATGGTCTGAAGCTTAACCTTCATTGGCACGTCTTCCGGCAACACAGGGCTCACAAGTGGCAACGGGTGGCACACATTGGTTGAAGCAGCTTTCATTAAAACTCATTTGCAGTCATCTGCTATGGCAGAAGCATGTGGAATCTGCACAGTACAGCCATCAAACGCTTACCCTACACTATGTTTTCCTTCCCTTGTTAATTTTCAATTTTTATGGGAGACAGTGCTTTCCAGTTCTTAGCAGCTAATGAATTCTACTTCTTTATGATTCCCATCTGCTTAAATATTTCCAGCTTACCCTCCGCCTTCATGTTGGTTGACTGCGGCAGCATGGCAATGTGTTGCGGGTGGGGGCATGGATAACGGGCCCCAGGGCTAATTTTAGTACTGTTCGCTGGGAGGTGGGGATGATGTGAGCGGTAAAATGCTGGTCCTAGTTTTTCCTGTACATTCCAAGCTCCTGATTTAGATTCCAGCAGTGTCTTATTATCATCTCGGTGACTTATGAAACCATAAAATCTGAATAAAGCCCTTGCATGCATGGCATTAAAATATGCTGGCGCTCTAATAGCAGCAAGAGAGGAGAGGGGAAAAAAATGTGTTGCATGAAAAATAGGCCTCTAAGACAGAAAAGTGCTTACATTTCCATACGCATTTAGATTGTAATTATGCAGAGAAACAGACACCCACTATGAACTAGTCACCAGATTCATGTTTCATAGGCTAGGTCACAAATGCAATAAAATGGTAATTTTAGCAAAGAGGGAGGAAACCAGTTTAGAGTGAACACTACAACCCCAGGGGGTGTGCAATTTTTAGCATATGTAAGTTGTTTACCAGTAATTGTTGCATAGATATATTTTCTGTTATTAATGGTACTGAAATCTTGTCTTTTAAACAATAGGTAAACCAGTCATGATTATCACGGAATACATGGAGAACGGCTCCTTGGATGCCTTCCTTCGGGTGAGTAGATTGTCCTGTTGCACATTACATAATATACACACAGAAGGAGTCATGTGACATGCCCCAATGTCGCTGCTTCATGCCAACTGCTGACCTAAATGCTGCCATGTTTGCTATTTACCCATCGTACCACAGGGCCTATGCACTGTTACATGACTATATTTAGGATTATGCAGCATCTGTGCAACAAGACTGCATACTTCATTTAACTATGTTTAGTTTAGAGTTACACAAACCAGACAATTTTTATGACACATTCTGGTAAAAGCAATTATGTTTTATGGTCATGTTCCCTCACGTGTTACAACTTGCCTAATCTTGGCCTAAGCTGACCTACTTGAAAACACCTTGAGAAAAAAAAGAGACACTGGTTCCAGGTCAGCATTAAAGTAATAACAGCGAAGCAACAAGCGTGTGATTAAAGCCCCATTATGGAGTCTGCTATACAGATAGTTGCTCCTCGTAAAGCTTTTAGCACATGAATTATCTTCAAAGGGAAGCCATCACGTAGACTAATGGGTTTGTTGAAGTAAGGTGGCAATGCCATTGTGCCCACGTTGTTGAGTGCTGATGTCCCTATGTTACTTCTTGAAGTAGCAGTTTGGGGTTACCCCCATTACAGGGACAAAACTGAGGACCTTACATATAAGCTTTACTCTTCTTAGTGATAAGCAATTACTTCTGTGCTCTTCTGTATGTATCATGTAACTAATGATGCACTTTTTCTATCAGAAGAACGACGGCAGGTTCACTGTAATACAACTGGTAGGAATGCTGCGTGGTATTGGATCTGGCATGAAATATCTCTCCGACATGAGCTATGTACATCGGGACCTGGCCGCTCGCAATATCTTAGTCAACAGCAACCTGGTGTGTAAAGTCTCTGACTTTGGCATGTCCCGCGTCCTGGAGGATGATCCCGAGGCGGCCTATACAACTAGGGTAAGCAGGAAGGGTCAGTGTAACCGGAGCAGCAGAGTTGGACTGTGACCACGTTCGCCTCAGACAATTGTTGTCTGAAAATATTCCATATATTAATTTCACTCCTGCTCTGTGCATGGTGCAATGCTCCACTTTTATGTCAGGTTTATATATAGCAAAGTTTTTAGCTCCCTTGTGGTCTTAACTAATTTTATTGTGAACGAGTACTTAATACTACTTCTGAATAAGGCTTTATTATATTAAATTGCAATGTTTGGCATAAACATAACATAGCTCCACATATATTTGGCTTTTTAATACAGTATTAAGAGATTTGGTGGATACGGGCACTGGTGGTACACTTAGCCTAAGCTGCATTACTTGTGCTTGCCACTAGGGTGGGTGCAAACAGATCTCTATGTACCACTGGCAAGGCATCTGGCCTCGTATGTAACAATCTGCAGAGCCTTGTTTCCATACTGCATTCCACGGTCTCCATGACTTAGAGTTTACATAAACTACTCAAGAGAAGGAGGGGGAAGGTGCGGGGACGGGAACACACTTTGTGCATTACCACAACAATTAGGTGTATCAGTGGCAGGATCTCAGCCAAGTGAATCCAGCAGAGATAGAAATCAAGGAGTTGCTTTAGAAAGTTAACCAGGCACTGAGGCCTGCGAAGGAAGCCAAGCCCTTGTTGGCTTTTCCATTAATTGAAGGCATACCAGCAGGGATCTTGTTGCAGATGATCTGTAACACCTTCACTGCTGGAATGTAACATAGATCGCCGGTCTGTGCTACCTTGTCCCTTCACTTGGCTTAAGTAATACAGTAGACTGTGTTAATAAATGGAGCGGTGACAGCGTGACCACAGGCCATATCTGTCACTTGCATTCACCTTACTGTAAGACCGGACAAGACGAGCAACTGATTAAGGCCACAGCTGACAGTATGTGTTGTGGTGAGAAATACACTGCCAGACATTTCTATCTGTATTACATAGCCCATGTTAAATGGAAGGACTTTATGATAACATCCCCCGGATAGTTCACCCAGCAGGATTGACGTTACTCTGGATTAAGGTTCTGATTTGCAGCTAGTGTACATTTTCTACGAAGGAACCATATGTACTGAAAGACAAACAATATGTACTTCTTGTTTTACCCACAATCCTGGCTCTTTGCACCATAACAAAATAAAGCCAATTTTCCTCACTTTCTGCATTTAAATTCCTGCTTCCAAGACCAAGAATCATAACAAGGGAATCGGGGTGGAAATGCAGCATTTACGTAACCTAATATGAGCAAGCCATACTTCATGTACCTTTGGAATCCGTATCACAAATGCAGATTAGTGGTTCATGGCTCTGTAATTAGGTTACCAACATATTGTAAAGTGTGATTTGCAGAGTGAGGAGTGATGAAGCCAAGTTATGTGCATGTGACAATGAATTAATAAGCCAAATAGAACCACTGGCAGGGTGATATCAAGTGTCCAATTGTGGTTTAACATGAGCCTTTTGTGCATTTTGCAGGGTGGTAAGATCCCAATCCGATGGACTGCGCCAGAGGCCATCGCATACAGGAAATTCACATCTTCTAGTGATGTGTGGAGCTACGGCATCGTCATGTGGGAAGTCATGTCCTATGGAGAGAGGCCTTACTGGGACATGTCCAATCAAGACGTAAGCATTAATGTTTTCTTCTCCATATTGAAATACAGTCTAAAAATGAAGAGGAAGTCTGAAAACCCACCTCTTCAGATAAGCTTATAAAATTCCTCAACCACCCTCTTAACCTCACTACATTACCCTATTACCACCCGTTACGCAATTTCACAGAAGACAACTACCCCCTGACCAACATTGTTGTGTGACAGGATCATTTAGCCTATGAGTCACTTTTACCTTTACAGCCTGGCTGGACCGGAATGCTAAATGTAGCCTTAGCCTCATGTGTCAAACTCCCATTGTCCCATAGATTGTAAGCTTGTGAGCACCTCTCACCTCTTTGTCTGTTTTACCCAGTTTGTTTATTAGTTTACTATGTTTGTCCCCAATTGTAAAGCGCTACGGATTATGTTGGTGCTATATAAATAAATGATGATGATGATGAGGAAGTCGATGTTTGCTCACTTGATAGTTTGTTTATGAGTGTCAATGAAATCACTGCTGTTTTTTCTGTGTGAAGCGCTGATTGGTGCATCTGATGGTGATGTCACAGAGGGGATCCTAATTACTTGACAATATGACATCATTGCACAAAGCCTAAACTATAGAAAGAATAAATAATACAATGTCATTACTTGTTGCGTCATTAACAATCTCATCCACTGAGAGAACCTGCATTGTAAAGCACAGTGAGCTTGGTGTAATTATCTCTTGAGCCAATAAAATGACTGTCCCTAGGGGACATTAAAAAAATAATTCACTAAATGGCCTTCCTTAAATTATGCATATCTTTTTTTAAGTGTACCATCTGTAGAGCCTCATAAGGGATCACGTTCAGACAGCTGTCTCTGGGTGACCCACTGAAACCTAAGAATAGTTTCAAGGGAAATAGCTCACATTGTATTTTGTACATGTACAATAACAAGGAAGAAGATGCGAGATTTTTTTTTTCTCTTGGTTTCCTTGAGTATAACATTCAAAGTAAAATCCCATAGTCTATCTGGAACCTGTATTGTGCAAAGGTTTCCTCCGTTCCAGAGATCCCAGATATTTATACCTCATTCTCTCCATGCAGCCAGCAGACCCTATCCAGGTGCACGTGGAAATATGATGCTAAAAGGAAAGATAACCAGGGATATATAATAAGAGGCTCAGCTGGTCCAGCACATCCTGAAACATAAGATAGAAAGTGATATTCCGGACAATTTGAGCTTGATCACTAGATAAATGACTAACTGCACCGTTTATTGACATTTAAATTGATTGCTCAACTTGTCATTTTTTTTTTTTTACAAAACTAAAGCACTTGACTGAGCTATCTGTTCTTGTCAGACATAGAAAAGTAGTAACCGGTTGTTAAATTACTAGTTATCTTTTACCAGCGATGTATACTCTTTTTTTATTATATTTATACTAACTTTTATTATATTTTCTAAAATTGTGATCCTTGATTTTGTCTACACCCCACTATTTAGAGGTTATAACATTGTATTTTGAGAGTATGGGATCATTTCCTACAGGACAATGCAGTGGAAATTTGCATGTCTCATTTGCATCTTTTTATATTTTAATTATTTTGAGGGTCTTCAATTACATCTTATGGTCCTCAACTTGTCATCGGTAGAGGGGAACCAGTCTGGTCAAAGCACTGCCTGCTCACACATTAAGGGGGATATTCAGTTGTTAGCGTGGCTGGCAAAAGTAACGTGGTGCGTGCACTATTACCGTCATTACGGTAATAGTGCGCGTAAATAACATTATTACGGTACCTTTCACGCTGGATTTCAGCTTGCGGCTCAGGGAGCTGCGAGCTGAAATCCGGCTTAGCATTACCGTAAGAACGGTAATACCTTTAACGCCGCGAGGAAATCCAACAATTGAATATGCCCCTTAGACCTTCCCCTTATCATATTGAACTTGCTCAAATATAGATGTGCAAGAAGAAGCGTAATTACAACTATATTGCTATGCATAAGGAATAGCTTTATTTCCTCCAATGTCGTTAACTATATTACAGCTATATTTCTGTTATTCTTTCCAATCTGACATAAATTTGTAATGACCATATATTTCTCAATCTCGTTAAAGGTCATCAAAGCCATAGAAGAAGGATATCGTCTACCCCCTCCCATGGACTGTCCCATCTCTCTCCATCAGCTAATGCTGGATTGCTGGCAGAAGGAGCGCAGTGACCGGCCCAAGTTTGGACAGATTGTTAGCATGTTAGACAAACTCATCCGAAACCCCAACAGCTTAAAAAAGACTGGATTGGAAGGCTCAAGGTGTGTGTGAGCAGATCAGCATGCACCAATACTACAGCTGTATCATGTACTGTCCTCTGAATAACAGCAGAACGGAAACAGGATATACTAATTAAATTACGCCCACCAATGAGGACACATTTGTAGTAGATATAGGTTATAAGTCCCAATGGGGAGATACCATCACACAGTCAATCACCACATCTGTCTGATAAATTATTCAAATACTAGTGAGCTATAACAGGAACTGTTTAATTACCCCCCTCCTCCTGACCCTGAATCAAGTCTCTGATCCATTTACATTTGTAACCGCATTGAACTGACTTTTAAGTATCTGTGTTTATAGATATTGATTGGATACTTTAGAAGCAGGCAGATTCCCACGGGCAGTCACAGAGGCCATGTACGGCCCTGTGCTGCTTTCAGTGTCTGTGGCTCCAACCAAACTTACAGCTGATAGGGGACAGAGTCCAATAAAAGGGAAAACAATATTTTGGGTAAAAGCATTTCCGAAACCTGATCCACTAATGAGATCAAGGTGTAAAGGGGCTTATATCAGCAAGGTGCTTAGTGCTAGACAGTGTAGCTCATAGGCTTCAGCTGAAAACATGGGGAATTTGCCTGTATGACTTTTTCCTTTCTTAATAATATTAGGTGTTCTCCATTCAGTTTGTTTCTAAAATGCGCTAAAAAGAAAACCTGATTTTTTTCTTCTATGTGTGAGTGAATCACCCACCGCAGTCGTCTGGCCTTTTTGCGCATCAGCTACAGGATATGTTACTAATCATGGCAGTGAATCTGCTAAAGTAATTACCCCGAAGGTCCAGCACAGAGGGAACTGAGGAGAATAGCATTCCTCAAACCCAGCATCAAAGACCCCCTTATTCTAGCCAATTCCATCATATGGACTGCTCAGGAACATGTTGATTAAAGAGCGGATTATCTCCCCTGCAAGCTGGGCTTTGTCTGCTCTCAGAGAACTTGGCGAGGATCTAGTTGATTGGGCTGTTTCATTGTGAATAAGCTGCATATAAGCTGTATAAGTACAGGAAGACTGATTAGAACATAACTCATAACTGTGTGTAGAAGGCTCCAGTCAGCATTTCTACTATTGAACCACATAAAACCAATGCTTTAGTATATTTTATACAGTATACAGAACTATCGTACATATCATAGAATGCTCTCACCTGTAGCGGAATGTTCAGGAAACGTTCTGTTGTCTTTACAATAGATGGAGAGTTGTAGTTCGCCTGACACAGAAGTAAGCCAACAATGTTTTCTATTAGTCATGTGATCTGTGCATTAATATTAGCTGCATATTATATTCATGTAATATGTTTTCTGTACTTGACTAACATTTATACCTCTCTTGGCAGAACAATCACTGCTCTTCTAGACCCCAGCTCGCCCGAATGGTCCCAGGTGGTCTCTGTGGTAGATTGGCTGCAGGCCATTAAAATGGACAGATACAAAGATAACTTCACAGCAGCTGGTTACACCAACTTGGAAGCAGTCGTCCTTGTGAACCAAGAGTGAGTAATCAAACTGTTCTGTGAGGATAATTGCACGGGATCGGCCTCTAGTGCGCTGTGCCGTGCTCCATGCTGTATTACTGGGGACATATAATGGTGTCCACAGCTATTTACTGAATGTGTTCCTTTGTGTACTCTGTCTAGTGACCTAACCAGGATTGGCATCACGTCTCCCGCACACCAGAACAAGATCTTGAGCAGCGTCCAGGGAATGAGGACCCAGATGCAACAGATTCAAGGCAGGATGGTTCCTGTCTGAAGTAACAGGACAAAGTTACACTCTCAGAACTCTTGAAAAAAATTAGTTTACCTCATCCATGCACTTTAATTGATGAACTGCACTTTTTTTTATTAACCTCACCCCATTGGACAGAGACTTTAATTATCAAAGGAGTGAGGTGAAACCCATTCAACACAAAAAATAAATTTAGTCATTTGTGCCACACTTACAGTAGACCATGCTTCAGGAGGATACAGACATCCATTGCAAGAGGACTGGGCACGCTCATGTTGCTGGATTCATATGATATACAAGACTTCAGACATCTCATTGTGAATTGATTTTGCATGTCACATGGACATCACTTTGGAATGGGTACAAACATCACTTCATATGTGCGGGCAAATGAAATAACCAGGTCATCCTTTGCTGGAGATACAGACAATTGTTGTGGGCAGAATGAGCCATTGGAAGCTGTATCTTGTGTGTCATTGGCCGATTTAAGGATCCTGCAGTCATGTGCTGGCTGGATAGATTATGTCAGGATTGATTGTGATGGAAGTGTGCTTCTATTACCCAATGGCATCAATGTAGATGAGCATATAAAGGTACGTTTTTAATTCTAGTGTTATAGTATTACTAGGCCACATGCCCTCTGGCTTTTCTGCAGTAAATACTGAAAGTAACATCTTGCTCCAGGGTTTAGTTTGCAGGCATCTGATTTCTGTCCGCGGCTGTATCGTGTTTCTCACAGATTTAGCATAAGTTTTTAATCATTAGGGAGGACTTTGGTTTTATCAGAACGGCAATCAGGGAAGATGATGGAGGGTGATATAAATTACAGAATGCTCTAACATCAGTAGTTTGACTCTTTTCATGGCTAGTCTTACTTAAGCAGACAACCCCATTTGGAATGCAGAAATATTGTATTTGTTTTGCTGTAAATGATACAAATCTGAAGATTTGCCTTCTTTTCCTCTTTTCAGTGACTCTATACATCCGTCACTTATCCATGGTGAGCTCACGGTCCAGACACAACTGATCTGAAGCCAAAAAGTTTCTTCAAACTTCAGAGAGCGTTGGGCGGACTTCCCATGTCATAGACACAGCTGCTCTTTCTCCAGCAAGAATAAAGATCCACATGGCCGTGCAGGTCTTCCTGTGTACTTCATGCCCAGTTACAATCTGCCCCGTCTGAGGCCACCGTAAAAGGACGATAGTTGCCATCTGATGTTTGATGCCATATTTTCAGGCCAGGATATTGTATTTTCCTTCAGTACATCGTGTTACTGGGGCCACACAGTCATTTTATTTTCTTTAATAAAAGGGAACAGAGGCACTTCCGATGCTGACCCAAAACAAGAGTTTCTTTTGTTACACTGCACACTAAAGACCAGCAGGACAATGTGTGGAGCAGACAAGAGGCCGATCGCTAAGGAGTTAAATGTACGCCAAACTAACCTTAACAAGGGGCCCAGCGTGCCATGCGCCAAGGGGTGAGATAACGAAGGATGATGCAGTCCGATCAAGGCCTCTTCCTCCTCTGTTATGGCCTCTAATGTGATATGACTTTCCTTTCAAGATTAAAAAAAAAAAGAAAATATATGCAATGTATCCGCTTTCAGCATCTTAACTGGTAACAGTGACAACCAGACAGAGCTGTCTATTAAGTTTATATATATATATATGTGAGCAAAGATCTATTTTATATATATAAACTTATGTTTTTTTGATTAACCCTTTGTGTTTGTCTGACCTCCTTCATCTCTGCGCTGCGCAGACTGACCACGATGAGGATATAGGAATATCGGGAAGTCTTGGAGCCAGCAAGACAACTTTAGTGAGTTTTATCACCAAAGCCTATTGCCCTCCATATAAAGACTCCGTTCCTCCATGTGTGTGCGCTGTTAAAAACAGTGATGCTGAGAATGTTATCAACCCTGATGGTTATAAAGAAACTACTGCCAGCCGTAATGGATTTTGATAGATATAAAGGCGAGGGTAGCAAGCATATCAGAAAAATCAGATCAGGTTTCTTCCATTCTGTAACACAGGCGTAGACACGTCTCGTATGTCGAAGCAGCCGTTGTTGTTTTCTCCGGAACAGTGAGATAAATTTCAAGCACAATGTTCTCCCTGATGGTTTATCGTATGAGGGCATTATGGATAGTATAATATTGTAACAGAATTGCAGTCTCTGCATTCGCCCCTTACAGCTCCTAAGATAGTCCACTGTGCTTTATGACGTTGCATACAAGCTGCAGACGAGGAGTGACATGTATAATAATCAGTATTGATGTGTTACTGCCAAAAAAAAATTCTATATAATCGCAAGCATTGTATACCTAGCAATACCCGAATTCTGATTGGATCCAGTGATTTCACGCTTATAATGGCCCAATTATGAGCAGAAATGTTATCGAATGATATAGTTCATCATTAGCAGTATTTTTCACTCCCTAACTCGTACCTAATCCTACCAAATGTTAACCAGAAAAATAAAAGCAAAAAGGGACATTTATATTTTTTTGTGTCACTGCAAATGATGAATTTTAATTTAGCTTATACTAAAAAAAAAAAAAAGGAAAAAAATTAAAACAAAAATCGTTCTAACAGAGCATTTTTTTTCTCGGTTCATACATTGTTTAGACTTGTTATGTTTTTCTATTTTGTTTCATTTGTAATTTTTTTGCTTTTTTTTTTTTGGCGCGGGGAAGAGCAACTGGTTCCTCTTCCCTGGAACTTAGGTACGCATAACTTATCTTCTTTATTTATGGTCTTTTTTATACCTAGTTTGTAAAATTGTAAAATAGCAAAAGTTAATGCAAATGTTTGCATTCTGGACAAAATAAAACAAACAAAAAAAATAAATAAAAATAAAGTAGTTACTGAATACACGAGTGCAGCGTTGTGTTTTTCCTAGTAAACTAATACATCTGTACTTCTGTGAAGAAGTCTAATATACTTTTTTAATTTGAGAGAGAGGCTGGGGAATGGTCATTTATATTCTATGACACCAGTTAAGTGGCGCTGTAGATGTCTATGGAAAATGTACCCTAATGAGACGAGTAATACTGCAGCTCCCACATTCAGTCAACAGTGCTCAAACACTTAAGTGATGAGTGGTATAGTCCTGGGGGTAAATGTATCAAGCTGCGAGTTTCCGGTGGGTTTGAAAAGTGGAGATGTTGCCTATAGCAACCAATCAGATTATAGACATCTAGCTATAAATGATAACTAGAAACTGATTGGTTGCTAGAGGCAACATCTCCACTTTTCAAACCCCCCGGAAACTCGCAGCTTGATACATTTCCCCCTGGAGTGGAAGTGAAGGGGTTTTTTTTTGTTTTTTTTTAAAGGTGTGTCTGTTTTAGGTGATACGGGTTAAGGTTCCCCATAATAATAAATGTATTCTTACTCCAGGTGTTTCAAAGACATATTATTGCATAACTGTATAAGTCAGTTTACTAACTGCAGCCCAACACACAATGTACAGGCAAAACGTATGCCTCATAAGTATGTCCAATCACAACTGCTGGTCATGTATGTTTTCAAACTAAATTAAATTGTAAGTGGGAGGACCAATCCATAAGATACAGCCGGCACGGAAGCCAACAGCTGTGTTTTCTTGCCACTTTGGAGTGATGGAATGGGAAGGGGCAGGGAATTACGGGGTGATGAGTGTGGCACGGAGTTTGATTAGCTGTGTCCCAGATGCTGCTCTCTGTGGCCAAGACAGACGCACTTCTTTTTAAATTGATCACTGTGAAACACAGCAAGTCGTTTAATACTGACACCAGGATTTGGTCAGCTACCATTAAGTGATTATTTATGAATTGATTATAGGTAGTGTACATTTGCCCTTAGCATGCACTACGTTTGCATTGAGAGCAACAGCTTTTTCATAGGGAAAACTGGCATACCAGCACCTCCAGATTAGGCTGCAAAAGTGTTTCACATTCATAAGAAGCTCAGCAGCAATGTGCGCGCAAAATAGAGGAACACTTACAATTTTGATTTTTCATATAGATATGCAAGCCCACCACGTCGGAGTTTGTTTCTACAACACTGTTTATAAAGTAGTCCCAATTCTAACCACCCAGATCACCCATTGTAGCATTATTATTATATTTTATTTATATATGAATGCTTATAAGAAATGGTAGGCAACCTCTTATCCTCAGTCGTAGCACTACAACTTTCAGAGCGACCTGTTAGAAGTTGGCTAGGCATCGTAGCATGTGTACTGCCACAGAAGCTGGAGAACCAGAGGCTGCCTACACTATTACAGCCACTGAGACGTGTTACTAGACTGGTTTGCGCAGGAACCAGTTTTGGAGCAACCAACATGACTGCAATGTACAGTAAATTTACTTTAATCCCATTGAAGATAAAATATATGCAGTTGACAATATGTGTTTTGTAGATCAACATCTGGTGCACAGCAGTTTATATTATTAAAATAATACAAACACAACATAAACATGCTGTACACTGAAAACAATAACATGGAACATCATGTGCTTGTGTTTCATTTAAGAGTTGACAGATTAGTAAAGAAAATCATGTAAATGGGAATAAAGTCAGGTGTTCCAGTCCATACAATGAATCATACTTACCTACTTTCTTCAGCTCCCTTCCGGGAGCCAGCCAGTGGAGGGGGGCGTGAAGGGGCGGGGTGGCCGAAATCGCGTCATTTCGGCCCCGCCCCCTGTGACGTCATGACGCAAATTGCGTCATTTGACAGCGGGGGCGGGGCCAAACGCCGCGATTCACCGGGAATCGCGGCGTTTGGGATCTAATTCTGCCCACTTCACTAGGAAGTGGGGCACTTCCTAGTGAAGTGGGCAGAATTCGGGAGATTGCCACACTCGCCCGGGAGTCCGGGAGACTCTCACAAAATGCGGGAGTCTCCCGGACATTCCGGGAGAGTTGGCAAGTATGCAATGAATTAATAAACAATATGTCAGAAATTACAACCGAGGTTGATTTTTGCGAGAGGTATTTTTGATTTATTGCACATTGAATTACAGAGAATACAGACAAATAATAATGCAATTTGTTTAATTCTTTGCCTCCGTCTGAGCACAGAACAGCCTGAGTCTTGCTGTGCTGGGAATGAGTTTTGGAGGAGGGGTTAAACACGCTTAATAACTAAAGAACAAAATGAATACAATAGATCGTTGATGCACAGTCATTTCACTTATTGTGTTGAGTGTGCAGTGTACTTTCATATCATAGGAACAATACAGCTATTTATGCAGACACTGAATCAGGAACACAACTACAGTAGTATGATGGCAGTGAGATATTATCAACCTCCTAAAATCATGACAAAAAAAAACACATTTAATAAAAAGCATTTGTTTTCTTTTCACTTGCTGTACCAAATGCTAACTATGACTGTGGCCTTGTTTGAGAAGATCGCAGCTACATATCCTATGATACAGGTGATGTTGCCTATAGCAACCAATCAGCTGTAATTTTGTAGAGTACACTAAATAAATGAAAACTAGAAACTGATTGGTTGCTATAGGCAACATCTACACTTTTTCAACCCCGCAGTTTACAAAATATACCCCAAAATCTTTACAAGAGGGAGATGTGCAGGAATCCCATGTTGCAACCCTTCATGCTGCACTTTGGTGCTGGGTATATCCCGGGTTACCGTCTTTCACACTGGACCCGTGTCTGCCCTGCATTATCAAGTAAAGTCATTAAAAGGGGGCAGCAGAGGCTCATATAGAGGACTTAGCAGAGGCCAATGAGCTGCTTTTAACAGAACCCGGATAGAATAACCCGGGAACACCTTTCATTCCGCAGCATATCCGATTCAAACACGGGGATAACCCTGGTTGCCACACACTGCCTGGGTTATTCCCAGGTCCATGCTTCGGTGTGAAAGGGTGTTGGAGATTTTAGGATAGTATTCTATAAAATGTCTTAATATATTTAGTAATATTGACAGTGTTTAAATGGTGCTGCAACAAATTCAATTCAAGTTGATTTTCCTAATATTTCTAAAAGAATTCAGAACATGATCGGAAATGTCTGGTTGCTATGGGTTACAGCAC
This sequence comes from Mixophyes fleayi, assembly GCF_038048845.1. Classification (NCBI taxonomy): domain Eukaryota; kingdom Metazoa; phylum Chordata; class Amphibia; order Anura; family Limnodynastidae; genus Mixophyes; species Mixophyes fleayi. The sequence continues at coordinate 76,019,394 of NC_134404.1, forward strand.
ATCTATGCACATAGCATATTTTAAGAAAAAAGTTCAATACCTTAAATTGGCACAACACTTTAAAGTATAATTGTACGGTTATAAATGATTTCATTGATGAACTAAATCCCAATAGTCCTAAATCCTAACAGGACAGCACGGTTTTGTTTTGTTTTTTTAATAAGAAAGATGCACATGCTGTATACAGTATATTGTTATTCATTTAACATTATTTGTTAATATTTATGTTGTATTTCACTTACAAAAAATGAATAGCATTAATATTATTTTAACTAAAATCCACATTTATAGAATAACCGCATAAAGCTGGTCACATAGATTGTAATATCTCCAAATTTCTCCAATAGCATGATTACTAGTGCGAAAATCAATCATATCCTTTACAGGCATAACTATTAACGACAGTCATCTGCCAACCACACTAATAGACCCTGACGCTATCCATCTGAACACCAAGGGCCTGATGTAGAGTTGGGTGCAATGTATACTGAAATCATAAGTGTAATTTGCAATCTGTAATTTACACAGGATTCCAAGTCACACAGATCTTTAGATCTAAAGCTGGGTAGACACTACAGAAATTTCGACCAACTTTTTATGCAGAGCGATTTTACATGCGATCGATGATCCGATCGCTCGGTCCATGGACTGCATACACACTAGCCTTGTTTAGGACGATATAGGGAAGAGCGGACGTCCCTTTAGCAACTTTTTACAGTCATGTTGTCGTGAGCAATGACTGTAATTTCGTACTCACTGTTGTGGATCGGTCGGAAGTTTATACACACTACACAGCGGAAACGAGATTGGACCGAAAATATTAAACGGTATGACCAACCAAATGAGGTGATAATCGTCCATTTGGGCAGACTTTCGACCATCGTGTCACTGCACACACTGACCCGACTTTTGAACGAGTGGTCGTATGTCGGCTGATTGAGCCGATTATTGGATGAAAACAGTGTAGTGTGTACCCAGCTTTAGAATACTCTGCAGATTGCACAAACACACCTCTTTATCTGCCTTATGTATGAGCCATTGTGTGCATGAAACACCTCAGTGTATCAGTAACAGTGGCCCTATATAGCAGATAAATGAAAAAATAAAAGAATGTAACAAAAAAACATGCATCTCCTTTCCAAACAGCACTTGGGTTGGTTAAGCTGTTTGGGAGGGGGTCAGGGACAGGCTGGGCAGGGGGGCACTTGCCCTCCGGACCAGTCCCATAGTCAGCTATCTTGGGCTGGGTTACTGGGCCACATGTATTTGTTTCACATTAAAATAAGTTGCTGAGTAGAGCCTTGCCCCCCAGGCTAAAATTTGACAGCCCTCCCCTGGAGGGGGTGCACACCTGTTTAATAGTTTCTTTACTTTTTTTAATACAGCAAGGTTTCTTGCACCAACAGGAAGCACCCACAAAAGATACATTTACTAGAGACCTATCTGCGCTGCTTTCCACTCAGTATAGCATGTAGAGAGCCTTTATAGTGCTGGACTCGCCCACTACCTCCCCCATTCCACCTTTCTAAGCGCAGAGAGGTGCAAGAGGGAGATCCATCTCAGTCTGAGTGCAAACTGAGACGGGTCCTTGGCTAAAAGTGGTTGTTGTGCTGATGAGTTGGACTAGTGTCCGACTCTACATCCGGCCACAAATGGCTGGATTTGCCAAGTATGTGAAGCTGAGGTGCATTCAGCCACATGATGTGTGCAGCAACATGTCAGCATCCTTTATAAAATAGGGATCATTTATCCCATACCTCCCACCATTTAAAAGTGCAAAATAAGGATAAAATAAGTCCTGCACCAAACCACCAAAAGCTTGCTCTGATCTGCTCAACGATACCCACAATTGCTCAAGGACAAGCTCACTTACTGGTGGGACCTGCCCCTTTTGGGGTGTGCAGATCTGTTAAAAATAGAAATTTTCACTGACCCCCGTGTTCTGGTTTTGGCTTTGGATCTGGATTAAATTCATACTTTGGTTTTGGTTTTGGCAAAAACACCCTTGCTTGTTTTGGTTTTGGTTTTAATTTTGGATCACGATTTTTTTTTTCTAAAATCAAATATTTTTGCTCCCCCCCTACATTATTATTAACCTCAATAACACTAATTTCAAGTCATTTGCAGTCAATTTTGACCACCACACAAGTCACAAAATTATTTTCATACACTTTCAAACAAAGAATGCAGATTTAGAAGACCAAGCCTGCCAGACCTATTATTTGTATTTCAGCAATGACAATTAGCAACGGAGCAATGGAGCTCTTCTCTTTGTGTGTTACTACCTATATGAGGCAGTACAATGTGACTGCAGATTTACACCAAGACTGCCATCCCTAGTATTTGTATTTCTGCAATGACAGTTAGCAATGGAGCTCTTCTCTTTGTGTATTACCTATATAACATTGTACATTATGAGACTGCAGATTTAGAAGACCAATCCTGCCAGACCTATTAATACTATTTCAGCAATGACAATTAGCAATGGAGCTCTCCTGAATGTCACTGGAGACTTTGAAGAACACTGCTACCCCTCCTCTTTCTATTCTACCTATGACGCTGCCCAACTGCTCTCCAGAATACCAAGAACTGTGCTGCCCCTTCTGTGTCCCTCTGTGAAATGGCGCTGGATCGCCGTGGACGGCGATACTTATAGAATCCAAAAATCGCAAGATCTGAGATCTAACAACGTAACGATGACGTTTTAACTTCAATTCTGCGGGCGCGCGAAAGTACCGAGCCGGCTCGGCCCGGTACTCGGATCTGCTAAGTTCGGGAGTGTTCGGTTCTCAGGGAACTGAGCCTGAGCATCTCTAGTTGAAAATAGTGGTCTGTATGTGATCCATGTGATGGACACACTGCACTTATAGTGTATGCTGGATGATCACTACTTGGTTTCCTTGAACAATGGTCAGTTTGTTTTTGAACCATCTCCAGTTTAATGACCCTAGTACTGCCAGAGTGACTTTGTATCTATTACTTGTAAGGGCTTTGTAGTCAATGTTCGGATGCAGTTTGCTGGTGGACAGGTGCCTCAGAATTATGCTTGGACAGATCACTTTTTGCTTTCATTAATATTTGCATATGCCTAACACATGCAGAATAAGAAAAGGTGCATTTACCAAACATACACAAAAGTAACCACATATAAATATGTACTATTATACAGATCACAGAACTGAAAGGTGACTTCCTATATCCTTTTCAGTTTACAGCAGGGGTCATTATTTCCTAAAATACACAAGCTCCAATTTGTAATAAAACAGGTGTTCCTGGTATCCATGTGTGCTTTACCTTCACTGACAGTTATGTAATCCATCACAGAACATATTTATGATGAATTGTGTCACACAAGTGACATCACCATCGCCATGACATCACTAAGCTCCAAATATAAACGGTTACATAACAGCCCACTAAAAATAAGCACATATTATTTATACATTATAATTTTGATATACCTGTGTGTTTATGAACAACAACATCACAGTGAAGTCGAGTAAGTACTTCAAATCAGGGCTAATATTCAGTTCTTGTGGTAATCCGGTGATGTATCATATGCCAATGTGTGTAAATGGGACTTCTGCAGTTTATGTAGAATGACAGCTCTTTTCCTGGTTCACATCAGTGTGGGGGGGATTTTCCGTGTATGACTCTTTTGGAAACAGCTACTCTCCTTATGGCACCTGCTGTGAACTTATAAATTGATTCAGCAACTTTCATATCTGTATGGAAATCAAATAATGAAACAATGAAAGCATTTTGCACTGAATGCATTGCATGAACCTCAAGTGTTGCCTACAAGATGACTCATGTGATAACAAAAATATAAAAATGCTGAATAAAATACAGCCCAGGAAGGCCACTAAACCTGTGTATGATGGTATTAAATACTAATCAGCTGTATGCTAAGCTGGACCTGGTTTTGCAAAGTGGAGATGATTAACCGCAAGAGAAGATTATCCATAGAAAAGCCAGGATAAATTATTTATGTTTTGACAACTTTATATGTCTTGGACTAAGTGTTCCGCTAGCCCATGTCCCCAGCTGTAGCTGATCCTACCACCCGACCATGTAATTACATTAACCTTTCGACACGACAAGCTGAGATTTCCCTGTGAACTGCAATCAATAGTCCAGAGATGCCATCTATTTAATGGCATACACTTCATTTCAAGACATAATTAGCTCCTCCAGTCCTGTGGGGTTTTGTGCCTGTCCTTACTCCTTTCCCAAGGACCTGCATAGATATTCACTGCTGTATTATTCACCGAGCAGTACCCTTCTTGTTTACAGAGCGATTATCCATGTGCCAAGCACTGCAATAAATGGCCTTTACTAATTAGACAATGGATATTAAAACTGAGAAAACTAGGTCTACATACTAGGACTGAAAAGACTTAAACAATTCAGATTTGCTGTTCTTAAAGATGCAATCCAAAATACTTATACATATATATTTATTTTTTATAATAGCAAGTTTAACATGAATCTGATCTAATGTTTGTAGTATGTCCTTGAATAACTCAACTTTGCCTTTGCCAAGTCGCTCTGTTGGGGAGATTTATATGGCTGCAGAGTCTCTCAGCTGGAAAGCATCTTGTTTTTAGCACTCAAGCTTATTCCTGAGGAGAAAGTCATCTCATATCTGAGTTGGAGACCTACCTCCATGTACATGCTGTCAGAGGAAAGAGGGACCAGGGGTGCGAATCAGCATGCTGAGAAGAGGGGCATTCAAAGGTCTCTCTGTATCATATGTCATGTGACCAGGGGCTCACAGGTGGGAGGGGGTTGTACAAAATAGATGGATCCAGGCCAGGCCTTTCTATGGTGTGTGTATAGGAACTGTTTTACTGATAGACGGACCTGCCCGGCAGTGAAGAAGGGAGTGGCAGAGGGGGGCGAAGGGTGCAGTTTGCTACTGACTGTCCATAGTTGTTCTGTAGGCTGACGGGAAATGGGTAGTTTTGTGGCACTGAGTGTCCGAGTTGTTGACGTCGCCTGTAGATTGAGAGCTCCAAGCTCTGGAGAAGAGCCAGTTAAATCATATTGCCAAAGAGGGAGGGGAGCGGAAAATAATGTATGTGAGGAAGGGGAAAGAAGGGAAGAGGAAACAGGAAGGAGAGGAGAGAGATGTGGGAATCCAAGAATCTGCTGCACCAAGGCCTGAACTCCTCCTTGGCAGCCCTGAATGTCACTCTAGTTGTTAGTTGTAGTTACACAGCACCTAGCAAGCTGCAAATCATTAATAGCAGCCTGAAGTGAATAGGAAAGAAAAAAGAACATCACCAAGTCGCTTGTACAGTAAACCAGAATGATTTATGTTAAATAATTGTTCATGTGATTGCAGTTTTAATCTCTCTGACTCCTTGTCAGACAGTTATCAGCTTTATCAGAGACAGGAGCAAAATAAATTGGAATTGTACACATAGATGCCGATATGTGCAGTATTTTGCGTAGAATTGCTGCGCATGATCAGAAATGAACCATACGCCAGTTAAAGCAATTGTATGCAATTCATTTTCGAACACACTTCCAACAGACTGCGATGGGGGAGGCGAGGGGCGTATGCACATAGACAATGTACAGTAAGGGTGTGCTGATGTTGAGGTTGAAGTCATCTGATTTAAGCTCTGGGAATCTCTGAGGTACGTGATTTTCAGCGGTATCCCTTGCACCAGATACAGGTCAGGTGTAAGTGCAGAGTGATAGTAATGACAGTCGCATATGCATGTGTTTGCAATAAAGAGCAACTGTAAAAATGCATTTTATGTACAATAGGCGTTAATAAAATCCTGATATATGTATTTCATGTAAACAAAATGAAAAAAAAAATCTATTTTTTTTTTATGAATGATTATATCATTAACAGGTTTTAATGTATTTAATTGTAAATGTAAATATGCATTGTGCGTATCCTGCAGTATGTTGTGTCTGTCTGCATACAGCAAGTGTTGTCTGGGCAGAGCGCACTTATACCCGTTTTACAACTAGAAACATTTCCTCTTGTTTCAACAACAGGAAGATCTCAAGAAATGTTTCTAGCTGTAATACAGGTATAAGTAGCCTCTGCCTATACAACACTTGCCGTACCTGCGTATTTCCATTTAATTTTTTAAAAAAATTGCGTTCCTTGATGAATCAGATGAGCTGCTATTTCTATTTGTACATAAAAATGCAGAAACCTCCGTTACACACATTTGCAAATGTATGGAAAACCCCCTCGCTCCCCGTCAAGGTGCTTCTGCTAATACGGTGAACTTGAACACGGACCGTTACATTGTTAAAACCTCTACGCACATAGCTCTTAAGCCAAGTTCCATGTTTAAAGATTGCGACAGTAATTGCACAAAATCAAGTTATATGCATGTTTCCTAAGCATTGTTCGATCGCTAGCGAGGTCAGAAGGACCTCTAGGCCATGTTCCATTTTTTTTTGCTGTGGAACAAACAGCACGGTCGCCTGGCAACCGGGTCTGTTTGGGATTCCCATATATGGGATTCCCTTCTACATGGTCTCTATATCATATATAGACTTCTAGGACAGCTCTCTGCATGTCAAGAGACCTGACAGCAGGAATCTCATGGAAGAATGCTCTCAATCTGCTAATTAGGTTTACAGGTGAGTTGTGTAACAAATACCCCCATTGCATATAACATATACCAAATCATTGTTTATGTATATTTTTATTGTAATAATCAGCTTCCACCCCAGACACTCCAGGAAATAAGGGACGTGTACTGCTATAGTGACAATCTGAAAAAATAATTTACACTGTATATATTCTAGTTACTGTACATGAATTGTGGGAGCTGCAGGTTACCTCATAAATCTTTAGTATGTACTTGTAAGCAGAACCATCTTAACAACATTATGGGCCCCCGGGCAGAGCAGTGCACTGGGGCCCCTACCTACACAACCACAGGAATAAAAATGTAAATTATTTTTAAAATTAAGTCTATATTTATTATCACTTGCAAAACAAAGACAATGTTTAAAAAAAAAAACATGCTGTACTACAGAGATAAATCCACATAAACGTTTTCTTTATTATAAACAAAATTATTATAAACTATAATAATAATAATGATATATGTGTGTATATTCATATACACAGTATAAACACACACATATGTACATACCATACACACATATATAAAAATTATAACATAATTTACAATATCTTGCTAAGTGAAAAAGAAAATATCCAGCAATGCTACAATGTTCACAATATCACAAATCAGTACAACTCTTACCTCTCTGCTGTATCCAGGGGAGGAGGTTTCAAAGAGCTACATATATTGGGGAATTAAATCCCCCCTGAAGTACCGCTGCGCTAAAACTATTACCGTTATTACAGTAGTTCTAACACTGGTCTTTTGCTCGCAGCTCAGGGAGCCGGGTTAATATTACTGTAATATCTATAACGCAGCGGTACTTCGGGGGGAATTGAATTCCACCCTCAGTCTGTTCACAGTCCTTCACAATCACTGTGGAGGGAACTAATGAAGTCATCATCATCATTTATCATCATTTATTTATATAGCGCCACTAATTCCGCAGTGCTGTACAGAGAACTCATTCACATCAGTCCCTGCCCCATTGGAGCTTACAGTCTAAATTCCCAAACACACACACAAACACAGACTAGGGTCAATTTTGATGGCAGCCAATTAACCTACCAGTATGTTTTTGGAGTGTGGGAGGAAACCGGAGCACCCGGATGAAACCCACGCAAACACGGGGAGAACATACAAACTCCACACAGACAAGGCCGTGGTTGGGAATTGAACTCATGACCCCAGTGCTGTGAGGCAGAAGTGCTAACAACTGAGCCACCGTGCTGAAGTGGGGATAAAAAAGGTCATAAATGGCCAACATACAAATAACACAACTCCACATGCCATCAAACCTAACTAAATGCCCCTTGCATGCCCATCAGATCTCTCCATCTTACATTCACATCAGCTACTTTTGTCCCCCTTCATGTTTCCCCTATTTCACACTGTGCCCTCATCATGCTTCTGGTCTTCCCCGTATCAGATACTGTGCCCTCCATTATTCTCCTATTTCTCCCCCTTCACTTACCTTTCTACCGCCTTCTTCTCTTCTTTTTTCTTCTTTTCTGCTTTCTTTCTTTCTTCCTCACTTGCTGCTTGTCCATTGCGACGTGGCTCCTCCCGGTGCGCTCCTCACTGACATTGTTGGGAGTGATGATGTCACGTCCGGCATTCAGTGCAAGTGCAGCACGGGGTAGGGGAACTGGGCGGGAGCCGGTTCGCCACTGCGTGACCGCAAAAAGGTAAGGTTTTTTGTTTTGTTTTTTTTTAAATTACTTCAGTGCCCTGCCTATGTCGCCCCCTTTCCCGTAGTGCCCCAGGGCAGTTGTCCAGTGTGCCCAGCATTCCCAATGGGAAAGACAGCCCTGCTTCTAAGGGTATTATGGGAGATACAGGGCAGTGAATGCATACTTTGAACCTTTGCTACAGTCATAGTGATTCTATTCTCACACAATTTCACTCTATTCTATTGTTAGAGAAAGAAGTAGTAGTTAGTAGTGATGGTTTTACATACGTGTGTGCTGAGCAACACAGAAAATATACTCTCTTCTCATGTACAGTATAAGACAGACTGAGTGTCTGCCCCCCACTATGTACCTCTCCCCATTCTGTACCCCTTTCCTTTACCATTTAAATACCCCAATAAAAATATTCTGTTAAAAAAAAAGTATAAGGCAGATTGAGAATTGTGAGATGTTTAATACAACTGGGGTGCTGAAGGTTACCTAACCTTGACTTACAATTTTATAGCTGCAAAATCAAGATTTACTTTTAGTTTTCGTGTAAACTTTACAAAACTTTTCATTAAATTTACTTTTCCTATAGAGCATGAAGACAGAATCTATACAGGAAGACGGGAAATGATGCATATTAATGTATATTAAAATATATGCAACGAAATGTATCTGTTACACTCCAAGCAATGCATAAATGTTCTTTCTATAAACAAAACACCAAACACCTGTCTCCTGCAAAGTGTATCGGATGGATTTTTGCATTACGCTGTATACACATCCTGGACATAGGAAATTTGTTTAATACACAGGACGCTGTGTTTATTTTATGCTCAGTAACAAGTATTTGTATCATATGCAAATCTATATGCATTAACTTTGATTGTTTACACTCCTGGATGGAATTATACAAAATGACTCAACCAGTGACCATATAGAAGGCAAACAAATAGACGCTATGAAGGCGTGAGTGACCTCTGTGATGGCTGAGGGGGCAATCATATCCCTAAATCTGGCTCAGAATGCCACATATTATGTCCAATATTAAGACACTGTCACTAGTTATATACCTACACACAGTACTCTATTTTATTTATACAGGTTCTTAACAGTTATATATCTGGTTTGGGGAAATGTTCACATTACCCCTTAGATAGTATCACAAACCATCCTACCACCAAATGTAGGCACTAAACATTACACATGATGGAGCCCCATATTATAATTATTAAAGTTATTAGATAATAGATTTGTCAGCTCTCCCGGGAGTCCGGGAGACCTACTCGGATTTCGGGAGTCTCCCGGACATTCCGAGAGAGTTGGCAAGTATTAGATCTTATCATTAGCATTCATAAAGTAGATAAACCTCCACATTACCCCATAAGCAATAGTACAAGCCAAATTTTAATACTAAATGGACTGTTCTTATGGGGCACTAGAGATATGAATGCTAATGTTAATATCTAATATCCATTAGAATATGGAGCTACATTATGTGTAAAGTTTGCTACCAAAATTTGGCGGTGGAATGGTATGTAATGCTATCTAAGGGGTGATGTATGTATTTACCCACACCAGAGATATGAATGTTAACAAATTGTATGACATACTTGTCTAATCTCCCGGATATTCCGGAGAGTTCTTCCAGACTCACGGAGGAGAAGGCATCCTCCTGGGTCTTGGTGGAGGCGGGGCTTAATGACGCTATTCGGGGATTAATGAACACTATGATGGCAGCAGTAGCAATCAGATGTTATTTAAATGGGGTCGTGCTTGATGCACTTCTCACATGTTCTCTCATGATAAAGTGTTATTGATAAAGGTCCGTATGGGACCTAATTGTGGACTATGCTTTGGTGTCAACAAATAGACCTAGTATGTGCTGCTCTCCTTTATCTAACACATAGATAGATAGATAGATAGATAGATAGATAGATAGATAGATAGATAGATAGATAGATAGATAGATAGATAGATAGATAGATAATACAAATATCTAATCAGTCGATCATAGGACAGTAGCTCAGTACATAAAAGAATGTGTAGACATGGTCATGAGGTTCAGTTGTTGTTCAGACCAAACAGTAGTATGGGGAAGAAATGTGATCTAAGTGACTTTGACAATGGAATGGTTGTTGGTACCATATAGGTTGGTTTGAGTATATCAGAAACTAATGATCTTCTGGGATTTCCATGCACAATACAGTCTCTGGAGTTTACAGAGAATAGTGCTCAAAACAAAAAACACCCAGCACGCAGCAGTTCTGTGGGGGAACGCCTTGTTAAAGAGACAGGCCATTGGTGAGTGGCCAGTCTGGTTGAAGCTTACAGAAAGTGGACAGTAATTCAAATTACCATGAGCATCTCTGAAGACACAGCACATCGAACCTTACGTGGATAGGCTACAGCAGCAGATGACCACCCCGGTTACACTCTTGTTAGCTGCGAACAGGAAGCTGAGGCTACAGTGGGCACAGGCTCACCAAAACAAGACGGTTGAAAGATTGGAAAAACATCTCCTGGTCTGACCAATCTTGATTTCCGCTGCGATAGGCACATGGTAGGGTCAGAATTTGGCATAAAAACATGAATCCATAAATCCATCCTGCCTTGTGTCAACTATGCAGGCTGGTGGTGGTGGGTAACAAGGAATGCATTATTGGCACACATTAGGTCTATTAATACCAAGTGAGCATCATTTAAATGCCACAGCCTACCTGAGTATTGTTTCCGGTCATGTCCATCTCTTTCTGGCCACAGTCTACCCATCTTCTAATGGCTTCTTCCAGCAGGATAATGCCCCAAATCACAAAGCACACGTCATCTCAAGCCGGTTACATGTGCAAATTACAAATAAGTGGTTTCACTGCTTAAAAAAAATAGAGGATACTTTTCTAAAACTGTTATAAAAGCTAAACTGGATAGTTGGTTATGACCTTATAAATATAACTTGCACTGTTGGTGGAAAGTAAAATGAGTTACAGTTTTTAGATGGCAAGCTCTATGGTTCAGAGTATCATGTTGCCAAATAAGTTATGCACATATATAGCTGAATTTAAATAACATGTAATGATTTCTTATATGGAAATGTAGAAATAGATTCAAACCTAGTAAAGAAATAACATATGAATTGAGTATTCATTGAGGGCTATTTACTCCATGTTTACACTGCACACAGTGAGAGGCTTGGGAAAGGATTTATGCAAATGACAGCATTAGCCTTATACTGAGAAGAAGGAAGAATGCGCTCCTCTGTGTGTATTACTTAATAAAGTGTCTTTTGTGCAAAACTAGAATAGCAGAATTGCAACCTCATTTAGTAAATAGTGCAACGTGTTCAGACTAAATTAAAAACAAAATTGTGTTTGGCCCCAGATTATTGTACCCGGTGTTCAATGCTGTATTTCCTATTACAAACGCAGATGGCACTGAGGGTTCTCAGGCAGGCCAAGACAGAGACATGGGAGGCTTAAATCAGGCCTTAAATGCTGGACAGTGGACATCACTAATAAATCCATCCTGAACCACATCTATCACCATGTGCTGTACTTCACCTGCCCCTGAGTCCCAGGGACAATCCCAGCTTCTCAAGATTTGTCCCTAGAAATTGTTGTCCTTGGAAAAGTCCCTATTTTTCAGCACTGATTATCTGAACAATAAAAATGCCCCTATTCTGCATGGTAGATACAATTGTTACCATCTATGTTTTTTTATTAACTGGGATTCAGAAGCTAATATTTTTTGAATATTGATATTTACGATGTAGAAAAGTTCTCTGGAAAAGAAAACAAATCTGCTGAATAATAATAATAATATTTATTATTATTATTATTATTATTATTGATATTATTATTAGTAGTAGTAGTAGTAGTAGTATTAATATGTACTGATTCTTCTAACCTTTATTTTGCTGCTCTGTTTGGGCTAGTAGACTAAGGGTTCAGCTGCATGTGCCATAGTCTGGCTGTCACATGGTAGTCAGCCGCACCTGTATCCGTTCACCCCCGGCCATAGAATATGAAGTAGGTCTGATGCGATAGTGATAAGTGTAGCGCTCTCTAACACCAATGTCCTGCCAGCAGAAGCAACCTCCTGCTGTAATCTGACACTCCAGGATTCGAAAAACCAGACCAGTTTAAATCCCAGACAAGCTGCATCCACAACAAAGCACATAAGTTTATTTTTCTAGTATAATTCATTTTTTCGCAACACATTAAATCTGCATTTAAACATCTATTTGCAAAAACTTGATACATATTTGCAAACAAATGTTGAAAACTATAATAATAATTCATTCTTTTTTTTTCATTGAGCATTTTCCACACGATGCATCCTTTTTCCACTGATTGCTTTTTATTAAATTAGCTTTAAATTATAGTGTGACATGTAAGAGATTAACCTCATTTCTTTGAATAGCTATAGTATTTAAATACGACAGTCCTTTCTTTGTATCATATCTTGATGTGGAATATGTGAATGCTTTATTAAAACAGCTTGCCCTTAATAAATAGACTGAGAGAAGGACTTCATAATGTTTGCCTCCTGACAATCCCCATGAATGGAGATTAGAGGTGAAAACACAAAGTTGGCCTCTAATTGTAAAACCATATGTACTAGGTTGAGTAGAAACTAAATAAAATTATGCTAACGTCTCACAGCTAGTAAATCTTTTGTAAACCATCCCCTTATTGTTCTACGTGCTGACGATCTCCCCCCGGAACATAAAGGATTATCTGAATTTGTGTTAGGAGCCCATGACGGCCCGTAAACCAGAATACGACCCATACATGGGAGGTCCCAGCAATAGCGCCTTTCCTCTTGTAGTGGAGATGGTGAAGATGGGATCTTGTATTGACTTGGCAACTACATTATTGTTTTTGTCTTCTTCCTATGAGAGATTGTCAGGACTGCTGTCTTTACAAGTCAGATTTTGTCTCTCAATCCCCTGAAAGGATTCCATTAATTCTTCTAATCATAAAAGAAGACTAGCCGGAGTTTTAACCACTTGTCCCTTTGTGTTCATGCAGCCAAAATCCTCAAGGCGTTATTAAGTCTGGCTAGGACTGGTGCAAGGATTTGTTTTTTTGTTATTTTTTTTTCCTCTTTAAGAGAGGGGTTTTGGCTGATAGCGACACAGCTGCGCCATGACGTACTTAGAGAATGTTTAACTTATACAGTGCCAGAGAGGAGAGCATTGTAGAATGAGCTGCTTCCAGTGGGCATGTGCTTATTGTTTAAGACAGGCAAAGCAATACTCCAGTTAGTTAAAATAATGAGAAAATTAATAGAATAGAGCTAACACTTTAAAGAAAAAAAAGTTGGATATTTTAGGATGTCTATTTAATTTATGGCTGGTCTGCACTTTTAATGGCTAATTCAGCCTTGCAGTTAATGAGTGCTTTGTTGAACGAAAGAAAAAGTGTATACTAAAATATTTCATGCATGAGTTAAAAATAATGAATGTCCTCATTATCTTTTACCGTGATTACTGTAACCCTTTACTTACCAGTCTGCACATCAATAAGTTTTGCGATAATCCTTTTCAATTGCAGTTGCTAGACTTATTTCTTTATAAGGCTGGCTACAGAAAATTCCTCCCAATATGACATTGTTATAGATCTTACCAACAAATGAAAGTCCTGATCAGCATGCTGATTCATGTGTACACACTATATATGTTTTACAAGATTTACTATGCTCTTCATCTGTTATAACCATCGGCTGTTAAGATCGTGACTCTGTGAACCCTATGGAGATCTGCGGCAGTGGCGGATCCAGGGGGGGGGCGATCGGGGCGATCGCCCCCCCTAGCAGACACTTGCTGCCGACGGCTGCACAGTATGTGCAGGTCCGTCCAGCCGTGACAGGCAGGGACAGTGTTCTGCCCGGCTGCTCTGATTGTGTCACAATCAGAGCAGCCGGGCAGAACACTGTCCCTGCCTGTCACGGCTGGACGGACCTGCACATACTGTGCAGCCGTCGGCAGCCTAAACCGTTAGAAAGGGGCGGGGCCTAAATCGCCCCCCCTAAATCGCCCCGGGTACAGTCGTTTTCTAGATCCGCCCCTGATCTGCGGGTGGTTAGTGTAGAAATGGAACAACATCGTTGCATCTTTTATAGAAATTTTTTGTCCCTTTGCAAAATCAAATGAAGCGATACTATGTGTATGGGTATGATAAAACATGATCGTGGGAGCATCCACACTAATGCAATATCGGACCGAACAGTCGTTTATTGTGTGATTGACACGATTATTGGGTGAAAATCCTGTAGTGTGTACACAGTCATCATATCAGTACCAGTTGTGGCTGACAACTTTCATCATTATTCAGTTCCATATTCTATTTTTCACCTTCCAAGCCCTCAATACTATACACTACCTATTTTTCTTCCCTAGTTTCCATGTGTTCTCCTATCCAGATCTTTGTATTCCAAAGACTCATGTCTTTTGCATTTTGCACTAGGGATTTCAAGGCATGTGACGTCAGGTAGATGCCACAGACGTGGAGGCCAGATGTAGTCAGTGTGTATGGCCAGTGTAATTTAATGTAAAGACAAGTACCTCCTATTAGAGACAATTGTTAAGGTGAATGTCAGGATGGGGACGCAAAAACAGGGGATGCAGGGGGGCACCACGCCCCTTAAGCCACCTACACTGCTCTCAAATGCGGAGACCAGTTCTGAGCGGTGCATGCACCGAACCGTGCATAGAAGAGACCCCTCTCTCTATTATACTGAGAACAGGGAGGCAAGAATGCCGTCACCAGGCAACAATGGTGTCACCAGGCAAGTATGGCGTCACCAGGCAAGAATGGCGTCACCAGGCAAGAATGGCGTCACCAGCCAAGAATGTCATCACCAGCCAAGACTGGCGTCACCAGGCAATGTTCCACCTCTGGTCATGGAATTTAGTCTGCCACACACTTCTACACTGTAAAAATATCTAATAGCATTATATATGTAAGAAAGTTTTGGCTGGTGTTATAGATGTAACTGAGGGTGACGAAAAACTTTTATGTGATTTCCACATTATGTGGATTTCCCCCTGCTCCTGAATTTTGCATTGCAACGAACATAAGTGTAACTAAGGAGAAGTAATGTAGGTCATAGCTGACACAAGCCCTCAGAAAACATGTTCGGTGATTCAGCTCTGTGCCCAGTTGAATGTAGGAGGAACAAATCTCTTGACATTCACTTTCACATGAACCACACAACAACTGTTACTGCCTATAATTTGTGGCTGTTCGGCAAACCTAATAATGTAATAATAGACACAAATATGTTCAGATGATGTTTACATTACATTTAAAGGTATATTATATTGAAAACGTCCTTGTAATAGTTTAAAGGATGTTTTATTCAAAAAGGTTAAGAAGAGGTCTATACCTCTATGCCCCTCTCAAGAAATCCTGTCTCTGTGGGTGTCTATTTATTTTGTCAGAAAGATAAGTGAGATTTGTTATGGAAGGAAATTAATACATAGATTTTTGGCAAAAAAAAGAAATGATATTGTTTCAGAATTTGTGGAGAGAAGGATGAATCAATCTAGGATCAGACTTAGCCCATCATCATTTTTATAGTTCTCAACATTGTTATCGCCGTGAATGGGGTTTTTCACCCTTTGATAAATACACCCCTTTGTTTTAAAGACAGCAAACGTATTAAAAAATTGCAATATTTTGTGGGTTAGTAGACCAATAATTTAACACATAGCACATTTTGCTTTAAAGACTTTGACTGTGTTTTTCATGGCTCACTTGTTTGCAGTGTCTGTCATGAGAGCACTAAAAATCACACCTCTCAATTTATTTATTTTTTTGCAGAGCAAGTGGAGTAAGCTTAAACGGGCATTTTATTCTATAGTATAGGCCTGGACAACCTGTCGCTCTCCAGGTGTTGTGAAACTACAAGTCCCATCATACTCTGCCAGTTATTGGCTTGTTATCGACTGGAAAAGCATGCTGGGACTAGTAGTTTCACAATACCTGGAGAGCCACAGGTTGTCCAGGCCTCTTCTAGTAGGAATATCAAACTGCAATAAATTATTTTTTTATCTGACTGAAACTTCTTTAAATTAATGGGACTATTGCCCAGCCCACAGAAAATAAAAATTGGTTTCTGGGAAATAAAGAAGGTAGATGTAACTTGTTTATAATACCTGCTCTGTTTATATATAATATGTTTGTTTTTTGCTTTTTTTTCTCTCCGTTGAAACAGTGTAACTGTACGTCTGGGCCCTTACCGCTCGGATATTTGTCATTATGCCAGCTGAGAGTAACTCATGGCCATAAAATAATGGTAACTCACAGGAATAAGTCATATTTTAGACTGCGATAACAGTTATGATGATAAATAAAGCCTGGACATACCACTGAACAAAACTAACGATCACTTTTCTGTTTATTGTTTTAATACATGTTAAAATATAAAACAAACGACAACAGGTGCATTTCTTATGCTCTGTAAAAGTTCTGGGATGTATCCTCATTAAGGTTGACAATGTGCAAAACTTATCACCACTTTCTGAGCTGCAGTCTGTTTTAGGAAAAATTATCACCAATGCACATGTGATAATTTCACAGGTTTTAACAATTAAATTGGATCTTTTAAATACAAGTGTAATTTAATGGGCAATGATGTGCTTCAAACGCACATCTGTCTGGACTCTGGACATAGCCTCAGGCATTTACAGTATATCTGTTACTGCTTTATTTTTTATTATATACAAGTCTGATATCACTACATGAAACATACTAAGCAATAACTAATATTAATAAATAACCTTGCAAAAACATAAAATGGTATATTTACTAAACTGCGGGTTTTGAATAAGTGGCTATGTTGCCTATAGCAACCAATCAGATTCTAGCTGTCATTTTGTAGAATGTTCTAAATAAACGATAACTAGAATCTGATTGGTTGCTATAGGCAACATCTCCACTTTTTCAAACCTGCAGTTTAGTAAATATACCCCAAAGATGGGAATTAAAGTGCAACTTTAATAAATATTTAACTACTTAAAAACGAATATATAAAGCTCTGTTTAAAAGGGATTGTTTTAATTATTGTCTACTGTGACGTTGCAGGTAGGTGCAGGTATTTGATCTAATGTTTACCCTGTTCATATCATCAAAGTAACACATGCAATAACAGCAGGTCAAGTGAGCCCTCCAGATCCAAAATGGACGATGTTTCAATCATCCCTTGGTGGTTTAATGCTGAGGGGCAGACATCCAAATGTTTTTGACAAGGCCAAACCGAATATTTATCTCTCTCTCTGGAGACTGGAGTTTCATGGTTTAGGGATCCTTTTCATTCCTCCCCCATTTCTAAGTTGTGGAAACATCTGGTTCAGCCTTTGAGAGGAATATTTTGCAGCTTCCCCATCGGGATTAAATTACAGCCACTGAAACATTAATGTCTGCCATATTGTACCGATAGATTCTATCTGTACTCTTTTATGCCCATGAACTGAATCTGACAAATGGAGCTGTTTAATGCAGCAATATCACTAGCAAAAGCACATTTGCCCTGGATTTAATGCGTACATCCACTGACTTTCACCTCTCCTGTACATATCTCTTTATAATACTTTGCAGAGTTCTTTGTTATAAAAATACTAAACAGCAAAACAAAAATATTTCTTTTACTTTACTGCTCTGCAACCTCCTGGTTTCTGAAATGTAAAAATACTTCTGTACTGTAAAAACGTTCTCTTCAGCACTGGACAATTTTCTACAAATGATTTTACACAAAATACGAGGATTACTCTGCAGACAGAGTCTAAAAAGGGCATCTATCTGGCTCCTATGATTGAGCCAGCTCTTCATTGAATATAACTGCCAACACATTTCAGATGTCCAAAGGAAGGCACTTGGTCTTGGGCAGCACGGTGGCTAAGTGGTTAGCACTTCTGCCTCACAGCGCTGGGGTCATGAGTTCAATTCCCGACCATGGTATTAACTGTGTGGAGTTTGTATGTTCTCTCCGTGTTTGCGTGGGTTTCCTCCAGGTGCTCCGGTTTCCTCCCACACTCCAAAAACATACTAGTAGGTTAATTGGCTGCTATCAAAAATTGACCCCTAGTCTGTCTCTCTCTTTGTCTGTGTGTGTGTGTTAGGGAATTTAGACTGTAAGCTCCAATGGGGCAGGGACTGATGTGAAAGAGTTCTCTGTGCAGCGCTGCGGAATCAGTGGCGCTATATAAATAAATGAGTGATGATGATGATGATGATGGTCTGTTCCTTGTCTTCACACTTTGCACCTCACTAGGAGGTACAACGTAAAACACAGCTTACCATCTTCAGTAACACACATATGTTGAGGCAATGCAATTCACAATACTATAAAGGGTTAAATTAAATTGATATTTGGAAGGATGAGGTACATTATGCGGTCTAAACATGGAGTGATGTCTTCAAGGACACCGAAAAACTGGCAAATATATCGGGCCCGTGTGTGGCCCCCAAATGGAGCATGGTGAATGAGAATTTTCAAGCATTTTATACATTTACATACACTGTTATATAACTAGTATAATTGTATTTGAAACAAGAAATGTTAATTAATATGATGCCTTTAATGTATGTTGTACAATGCCCACTGTATATACTGTTTAATGACCCCTATGGCTACAGTCTCCATGACTCTGGGTCTAGGGGGTATATTTACTTAACTGCGGGTTTGAAAAAAAATGGAGATGTTGCCAATAGCAACCAATCAGATTCTAGCTATCATTTAGTTAATACATTTTACAAAATGACAGCTAGATTCTGATTGGTTGCGATATGCAACATCTCCACGTTTTCAAACCTGCAGGTTAGTAAATATATTTAAATCTTCACTTGTCTGCTTCCATGATTGACAGCATGTGGTTTATTTTTACATGCTTTTTTTCCAGGGTCGGTCTGGCCCATCGGGGGATGGGGCTATCCCCCGGTAGGCCCCGACTCTGATCGCTCCCCTCTCCGTTGGTGGGGGGAGCGGAGAATTTAAAAAAAAACAAAAAAAGAAAAGAATACTCACGTGACCGCGGCGCTCCCCGACCCCTCTCTGCTGCATTCTCACTGAATGTCAGTGTGACGTCATCACGCCCGACGTTCAGTCGTGGAGAGGAGTCGGGAAGAAGACAGAATACAGAAGAAGAGAAGAAAGAAGCCGATAGAAAAGGTAAGTGAAGGAACGGAAGCAAGGGGGAGTAGAGTGAAGGGGGAGCACGGCAGAGTGAAAGGGGAGCATGGCACAGAGTGAAGGGGGAGCACGGCAGAGTGAAGGGGGAGCATGGCGCAGAGTGAAGGGGGAGCACGACAGAGTGAAGGGGGAGCATGGCGCAGAGTGAAGGGGGAGCATGGCTGAGTGAAGGGGGAGCATGGCGCAGAGTGAAGGGGGAGCACGACAGAGTGAAGGGGGAGCATGGCGCAGAGTGAAGGGGGAGCACGACAGAGTGAAGGGGAGCATGGCGCAGAGTGAAGGGGGAGCACGACAGAGTGAAGGGGGAGCATGGCGCAGAGTGAAGGGGGAGCATGGCAGAGAATGAAAAGGGGCAAAGACAGCATGGCAGAGTGTGAAGGTGGGCCAGAGCAGCATGGCAGAGTGTGAAGGGGGCCAGAGCAGCATGGCAGAGTGTGAAGGGGGCCAAAGCAGCATGGCAGAGTGTGAAGGGGGCCAAAGCAGCATGGCAGAGTGTGAAGGGGGGCCAGAGCAGCATGGCAGAGAGTGAAGGGGGCCAAAGCAGCATGGCACAGGGTGATGGGGAGCAAAAGCAGCATGGCACAGGGTGATGGGGAGCAAAAGCAGCATGGCATAGGGTGATGAAGGGGGGCCAGGAGAAGGGGGGGCAGCATGGAGGGCGCAGTGTGATCATAATGAGGCACAGCATGGTGATGAAGGGGCACAGTAATGTGTGTGTGATGGCACAACGGGCTTGTGGCAATGTAATGTGTGTGTGGTAGGTGGTGGCTAAATAATGGGTGCCATTTTGTTTCTAGGGTGAGGGTGGGGCAATTTAATTTTATAGTGGGGACTATTAATTTAAGATGGGGTGGTTTGGGGGCTATTAATTGAATGTGGGGCTGAGTTTGAGGAGCATGAGGTCTATTTATTAAATGTGAATATGAATTATTTAATGGCAGTGACGGTTGCGGGAAATAGGTATATTTATTATATGTAAATGCGATTAATATATTGCAGGGCCTGTCTGGAGGGAAGGAAATAGGTTTAACTATTACTTTAATGTTGGGGCTGGAGGACAGTTTGTCCAATGTTCTGAGTCTAGTGCAGGCTTGGCTAACCTGTGGCACGCTAGGTGTTGTGAAACTACAAGTCCCAGCATACCCTTCCAGCAATAAGCTGCTATATGTTAGCAAAGCATGCTGGGGCTTGTAGTTTCACAACACCTGGAGTGCCACAGGTTAGCCAAGCCTGGTCTAGTGGGACAATCCCAATTTTTGGTGACTGTTCTGCCCAATCTAATGGGCAGGTCAAGACTGTGTACTCTTTATATACACACTGCATTCTTTATATACTACACTATGGTGCTAGCTGTCCTTCATCGGCTGACCACTCCCCCTCTAATGTCTGGTCTCGCCTCTATGATGGCTGGCCACACCCCCTCTGATGGGCCCCTAGCGTTGCAGCCCCCCGGTGGGCCCTTCATGCCCCAGTCCGACACTGCTTTTTTCTAATGCCTTTATGTACAGACACTCATAATTTAGAGGTCAGTAAGCCCTTATTAACCATATAGAAATAGGAAAGCACTATATGTTAACAATGGCTATGTGTCACAGTAATGAAGAGGATAACAAGGAAGTACCATACCTAAGGAAGAGGTCCTACTAAGCCACTTCATTGCTTTGCTCCACTGTGAATATCACATTACCCTATCATGATCTGCTCATCCCAGAAGAATATCCATTCCCCAATCAGATACAGTTCTCTTAACAACATGAATATTCATTGTCTCCTCAGCAGCTACCTCTTACCTAGGCATGGAGGCAATAATCTTGTGTGTTATCTTCCTGTATCCCACTGCTTACTGTGAACTGCACAGCCAGTTGCAGAGTATGGATTCCTGCTGCCAGCGTGCTAACCTGTCTAGCAGCAACGAGACAGGTAGCAGATCCTATTTACACTGCTGGATTCTCTATTGACCAGACACACACACCCCATTGAGACTGTGCCTCAAATAAAGGAAGTCTAATAGACTCCACGGAGAATGAAAAATATGTAGGAAATTAGTTGTAACATAAAATAGCTCCGTAATACTGCTGCCAGCAGAATCAGCACAAAAAATAAATGCTATAATACAACGTTTACTGACAATGCCCATTTAAACAGTTACAGCCAGTCATAGCTCTAACTAATGCATTGTATCCATGGTCACCTCATGTATCACCGTGAGTCATCTATTAAAAACACTGTTTTACAGTAAAACAACATTACAGAAGCATATCTTCTATCCCTTCCCCAAAACAGAACATACTCTCCTCCTGTGACTGTTTAGCAGGTATTTCTGGTACATATTAAAAGCAGCTGCGCACGCTGTGCCTCTTCCAGCCTATGTAAGCTGTGGGCTGCTTATACACTGGTTAGCAGTCACTGGGGGCTGCACAGCTGGATGTATGTAGAAGTTTCACTGTGATTTATCTTTGCAGATTTAAAACAAAAAAATATTACACACAATATTAAAGCATTGAGAAGAGGAGGGGGGTTGCCAAAAGATCAGACACAATAACAGATAATGATTTTATTGAACACACAGAATAAAGGATTGGTAATGTGCAAGGATAGCACAGTGGCCTAGTGGTTAGCACTTCTGCCTCACAGCACTGGGGTCATGAGTTTGATTCCCGACCATGGCCTTGTCTGTGTGAAGTTTGTATGTTCTCCCTGTGTTTGCATCGGTTTCCTCCCACACTCCAAAAAACATACTGGTAGGTTAATTGGCTGCTATCAAAATTGACCCTAGTCTCTCTCTCTCTGTCTGTCTGTGTGAGTGTGTGTCTATATAAGGAATTTAGACTGTAAGCTCCAATGGGGCAGGGACTGATGTGAATGAGTTCTCTGTACAACGCTGCGGAATTAGTGGCGCTCTACAAATAAATGATGATGATGATGATGAAGGGTGTTCATATCCATGCACAAATTTTCAGACCCTGGAACGGTCTCTGGAAATCACAGTTTTCATCCATGTTAACAGCTATGGTATCATACCTCCAGGGACAAACGCAGGATTTGTAGAGGGGGGTTTCCACACCACGCCACCAGTGGGCGTGACCAGCATGCATGGGGGCATGGCTAGAATATACAGTGCTTGGCTGCACTTCAACTCTTCCAATCCCTAAAATATACATGGGCAATGCTGCGTGCACTACTGTTAGGTGCACACAGCTCTCCCTTTTCAAGCAGAGCCGTGTGAAGTGGGGAAAGGGTCCAGCCACCTCAATTATACAGTGCCCCAGGCTTGGAGGGGGGTTTCCAGGCACTAGGATACCCCCTCGGTTTGCCTATGACCTCCCAACATTGGTCTCTCCGGCAGTGCCTATCACTTTTGAAGCTCTAGACTGCTCCACTCTCTCCTCTCTTCCCTTCCAAACCAATTCATTGCTGTGCTGGTGCACATAGCACCCGTTCATTGCTGCCATGCAGAGCAGCAGTGGACAGAGTCCGCCCCAACTTTCCCACCGATCGGGACAAAGCTGTGATATTGCAGATGGGCCCTCCCTCCAGGGTCAGATTGGCCCAAAAAATTATTAGGTTACCCCAGCTGTAAAATCTAAACATGCGCTTTATGCAAATGCTGACGATGTGGTGGACTGAAGCTCAGAGGTTAGAAAGTGAAACATTCTGCAATTGCATTTAGCACTAAGTGATATTTCATGCTCTCTCCCGGTGGTGGAAGCAGCAGTGGTGCTTTTTAGAACATACAATGCTTATAAAGCACTATGTAAAACACTATGTAAAACATTCTGTAGCTGAAACATCACTTAAATCCCCCAATTCAATGGTAATGACTGGTCACCGGACCTCGCATGAAGAGTGTAGGGTTAGGACAAAATGGGAAAATGTTGCATCCAGCGCTGATTTCTTAGTTGCTTTTACCTCAACCATTTAGGAACTCCAGCCTTTTCTGGAATTAGATGTTCATGGATGTCCTGGCAGACATTGACAGGAAGGGCACGTTGGTGTTTGGCAAACCACAAGCTGTCAGTGCATGCTGGGACATGTGGAGTTACTATAGCAAAAAATAAAATTAATAAAATACTCACCAAACCCTCGTTCACCACCTTACTGTAAAATAAAATCTTTGCTTTTCATTTCCTAATTGTAATATAATGGGAAATCCTTCTATACTTGTAAAAGCCGATGCAACTGCTCGCCACGAACACCTACCACTGTATAAATGTAAATTAACCAGGACTTTCCTAAGCAGCTAGATAATCACAAGTGGTCTGCGTGGGAAGATGCCATTCCAGGGGTCCACCTTTTTTCATGACCCCTGCCAGCATAGGGCAGATAGTTTATGTGAGAGGGGGCACTCTTTTCTTGTCCTGCCCCACTATAAACAGGGGGAACTCATGCTGTGGGTATCCTAATTATAGTGTGCATGGCTCGGCCTTTCTAGCCTGGTGTTGGTTTCCAAAATTACTGAGATAGTTTTACATCTCTCAGGAGATTTCTATCAGTCAGTGTTAGCGCAGGCCTTCCCAAGGCGCGGAGTCTAACGAACCCCCTGGTCTTCACCAAGAACCGCTGCAAGGCGGGACGGATTTTGCTCCCGGAGGTCCGCAGTTCGCGGCCCTTAGGTTAGCCCACTGATGTGATAGATGATTGATGGTTGGTGAGAGTTCAGGCTGAACCAGGGAGAGCAGACTCTGTAGCGGTAGTGTAGTACAGCAAGGCAAAGCAGGATTTATTTAGTTAAAGTGGTACAGCACACACAGAAAAATCCTAAGCCGTAATCAGTGGAACACCGAGTCGGATACACTGAAGAAACACTGCACACAGGAAAGTCGCCAGGTCAAATACACTGGAGCTCTGACAGCAGAGTAGTCAGTATGGATAGTCGGGTCAACTGCACAGGAGATCAGGCAGCAGAGTTGTCAATGTAGATAGCCAGTTTAGATACCCAGGAGCACAGGCAGCAAAGTGTATGTCCAGAAGCAGAGGTCTAACAAGCCAAAAGGTCATAGACAGGGATAACACCAGAAAGCAGCACAAGGGTACACAAGGAGGGCCGGACGCCAAGTAGTAGTTTGTTGCTCTGACACAGCTGCAGTGTCAAGGTGAGCCTTATATCCTCTGCAGATTGTATATGCCGCCTCCCAGCCTCGATCATGTGATCGCCAGAACCAGGAAGTGTTGAGCTGTACACAGAGACAGAGGAATCAGCAGCACAGGAGCAGGTAAGTTTCTAACAGATAGTTTCCAATATATTTAGAATTTGAGGCATTAAATTAAAGGTCTGTTATGGCTTTGAATGATATTAGAGGTTAGGGCGGCCGGGTCAGGAGTTAATATTTGATGGTAGGTTAGATTTGGGGCATTTGCTGAAGTTATATCTATTTATGGGTCATTATTAAGATTACAAGTTTGAGGTTAGTATTTACAGTCATGGCCAAATGTTTTGAGACTGACACAAATATTATTTTTCACAAAGTCTGCTGCCTTAGTTTTTATCATGGCAATTTGCATGTACTCCAGAGTGTGATGAAGAGTGATCAGATGAACTGCAATTAATTTTAAAGTCCCTCTTTGCATGACAATGAACTTTATACCAAAAACAACATTTCCACTGCATTTCAGCCCTGTCACAAAAGGACTGGCTGACATCAGGTCAGCGATTCTCCCATTAACACAGGTGAGAGTGTTGACGAGGACAAGACTGGAGATCACTCTGTCATGCTGTTTGAGTTAGAATAACAGATTGGAAGCCTTAAAAGGATGGTGGTGCTTGCAATCATTGTTATTCCTCTGTTAGCTATGGTTATCTGCAAGGAAACAAGTGCAGTCATCATTGCTTTGTACAAAAAAGGCTTCACAGGCAAGGATATTGCTGCTAGTAAGATTGCACCTAAATCAACCATTTATTGGACCATAAAGAACTTCAAGGAGAGAGGTTTAATAGTTATGAAGAAGGCTTCAGGGCGCCCAAGAACATCCAGCAAATGCCTGGACCATCTCATAAAGTTGATTCAGCTGCGGGATGGGGGCACCACCAGTGCAGAGCTTGCTCAGGAATGGCAGCAGGCAGGTGTGAGTGCATCTGCACGCACAGTGAGCTGGAGACTTTTGGAGGATGGCCTGGAGTCAAGAGGGCCAGCAAAGAAGCCACTTCTACATCAGGGACAGACTGATATTCTCCAAAATGGACATGGATTGGACTGCTGAGAATTGGGGTAAAGTCATTTTCTCTGATGAATCCCCTTTCAGATTGTTTGGGGCATCTGGAAAAACGGTTGTTCGGAGAAGGAAAAGTGAGCGCTACCATCAGTCCTGTGTCATGCCAACAGTAAAGCATCCTGAGACCATTCATGTGTGGGGTGCATCTCAGCCAAGGGAGTGGGCTCACTCACAATTTTGCTTAAGAACACAGCCATGAATAAAGAATGGTACCAAAACATCCTCCAAGAGCAAATTCTCCCAACAATCCAAGAACAGTTTTGGTGGTGAACAATGCTTTTTCTAGCATGATGGAGCACCTTGCCATAAGGCAAAAGTGATATCTAAGTGGCTCAGGGATCAAAACATCGAAATTTTGGGTCCATGGTCAGGAAACTCCCAAAACCTTAATCCCATTAGGAACTTGTGGTCAATCCTCAAGAGTCGGGTGGACAAACAAAAACCCACAAATTCTGACAAACTCCAAGCATTGATTAGTCAAGAATGGGCGGCCATCAGTCAGTATGTGGCCCAGAATTTGATTGACAGCATGCAAGCGCGAATTGCAGAGGTCTTCAAAAAGAAGAGTCACTACTGCAAATATAGACTCTTTCAATAAACTTAATGTAATTGTCAATAAAAGCCTTTGACACTTATGAAATGCTTGTAATTTTACTTCAGTATACCAAAGTAACATCTGACAAAAAGGTCTAAAAACACTGAAACAGCAAACTTTATGAAAACCAATACTTGTGTCATTCTCAAAGATTTTGGCCATGACTGTACATTAAGGACCTCATTTAGAGTTGGACGCAAAGTCCGTTTAAGAAGTGTAGGAGTGGGAGTGTGCCGCAGCTTGGTAGGGTATTACGAGTGGCAAGCAACCCCATTTGCGTCCCACTCTTAAAATCCTATCAAGCTGCGAGCAGTTCCTGCAGCTAGCTAAAGATTGCGCAACGAAATTCCTGCCACACAGCTTTAACCCTGTTTTGACGTGTGTATTTACATGGACACGCCTTCACAATTCCGCGTTCCTCCCATTCTCTTGTAGTGAGTCGCAAGTGTTAATTGCGTCCAAGTTGCAGGCGGATTTGGGGCTTTCTGCACATGCGTGATAGTGTTTTTTGGTTAGATGCGCCTAAAACGGACTTTGCGTCTGACTCTAAATGAGGTCCTCTGTAGCACAAATAGTCTTTATTCTTACTATTATACCAGGAAGCTGAGATATAGTAACTTTTAGGTCATTTCAAATCTAGGATAAATGACTAAGAAGTCTATTGGAAGGCCCTGTCTGTAGTGCGCCCAGGACATTCTCCCCTCTTGCACCTGTTGTTTCAGTCTGTTGCTTATTGCTATGCAATGTGTAGGTGCTTTATATATTCTCAACAATGGATAGAAGAAAAACAATAACTTAGTACTTTGTTTTTATCTTAAATATTGAATATTGTCCATTACTGCAGACTTTTAGGAGGATGACACCACATACACCACTAGCCAAATGGTACATACTGTGTAATGTTGAAGTACTCACCTATGAATATAATTTATGTATTTATGGATTACGGATCAGCCGGGTCTTAGGAAGGGAGTCTGACAGGATGTTTGCTAGTTTCTCATTTAACAATATCTTGTCAACCTTGTCATATAGCAGACAGGTTGGGTTTCAACCAATTAATAGCCATAACCCATTTAGCCACTGATGAAATATGAAGGAGCAATGTATGACATGAAGACAGTATCCCATTTGGTTATTTATTCAATAGTTTGACCCCCTAGATCCAGAGTGATCACTAGATTTATGGTATTAATCACCGAGCATTCAACCTCCTGCCAGACTAATTTTACATCCCTACAATTCCACCGCATGTACTTCATTCAGAAAACAAAATGGGAAAATATTGGGATGAAATTTGTGGAGTCTCTGTGGACATATAACATCTGCTTAATACTTTAAAGTAATTTTCCTTTATGTTAATGCACAAAGAAACATTGTGTGTAGCCTATAAGACTCTATTCCATGTGTTAGTAGAGATTTAATTTTAGAAAAAGAAAAATCTTTCACTAGATTTCCTGGTGTGGTCTTTATATTCCTAAGTTGTAGTCCTAAAGTTCTCCCTATATAATACCTTGGATAGCACTATCTTGCAATAGGGATCATTGATCAGTGTTGCTACAAGTGAACTCTGAAACAGCCCATAATGCAAGTACCAATCATGATTCATTCTGGCATTCTTCTGGTCTGTAAATGATGTCAGTACTGCATTTATAAAAGGAGTTCTATGGGGCTGATGCAGAGTCGGCTGCAAAATAGAAGTAAGGTACTCTTAAAAATTAAAAAGAGCACAGAAATTGAATGTGTTCCTACCCATATGCAGGGTTGTATCATCATCATCATCATCACCATTTATTTATATAGCGTTACTAATTCCGCAGCGCTGTACAGAGAACTCACTCACATCAGTCCCTGCCCCATTGGGGCTTACAGTCTAAATTCCCTAAAACACACACACACACACACACACACACACACACAGACAGGCAGAGACAGACAAACAGACTAGGGTCAATTTGTTAGCAGCCAATTAACCTACCAGTATGTTTTTGGAGTGTGGGAAGAAACCGGAGCACCCGGAGGAAACCCACGCAAACACGGGGAGAACATACAAACTCCTCACAGATAAGGCCATGGTTGGGAATCAAACTCATGACCCCTGAGTAAGGCAGAAGTGCTAACCACTACACCACCCTGCTGCCCAAAAAACATCTCGAGATGTGCCCACCTCTGTAGCAGCAGCATATGTCTGGCTTACGAGAGAGAGGTCATCATCAGCGAGTACTTGTAATGATGTGACTACTAATAGGTGTATATGCGTGTTTCAGCAGGTCTGCATGAGCACCATTTGCGCAAACATGTCTTTACTGTACTCGCCAATGTTAGAACATTCCTTCCCTCCCCTGTCGTGTCTTTCCAGGTGCAGGCGTGCCTAAAGTCCAGAATCGCATATCGGACATATGTATGTGCCCACTTTCTGTGCATGCGCAGAACGTTTTCACGCAAGATACACTACGCAAATGTCCCACTCTCACTCAAATCTCCCCAATATTGTCATGCTATAAAGTATTGCTTGACCAATAAATGCTAACATTTATTTGCATAATACCTAAACCTTAGATTTATTGAATACCACTCCTGAGTACCTCAACTCCTAACAATAGTTTGAGCCTTTGCTATGAATGAACATAATAAATCATTTTATAAGGGCCTGGTGACTTAACCAACACTGAATAAGCATGTGTCACCAGGCAAAGGCTCATAGTTTCCTGTCGCTTCCATATCTGCAGCAATAGACATCATCATCATCACCATTCATTTATATAGTGCCACTGATTCCACAGTGCTGTACAGAGAACTCATTCACATCAGTCCCTGCCCAGAGAGACTAGGGTCAATTTGTTAGCAGCCAATTAACCTACTAGTATGTTTTTGGAGTGGGGGAGGAAACCGGAGCACCCGGAGGAAACCCACGTAAACATGGAGAGAACATACAAACTCCACACAGATAAGGCCATGGTCGGGGATTGAACTCATGACCTCAGCGCTGTGAGGCAGAAGTGCTAGCCACTAGGCCACCGTGCTGCTCTAGACATTGTATGAAGTGACTCCATTTTATTGTATAATGTACACCTGTATTTTTGAACCATGCCATCTGTCAGACATGAAAATTAGATTTTTGGCAGATGACCCCTTTAATGGGGTCATCTGTACAATTGGTCAGGAATCAAGGCCAAACAACCTCCCATAGTCCAAAAACATAAGTGTGTGTGTGTGTGTTTCTGTGTTTTCTTTTATACAAAATGTTATCAGTTTAATATCTTTGTTCTAGAATTGGCATCTTTGCATTAGAACACATGGACGCACACTAATTACTTTGCATGCTGGGAAATGGTACTAATGTGATACAATGACAGTGTATAATGTGCACCTCTCTATGTCCTCCTGGTTCCTCCCTGACATAGCTCAGAAGACTGGTAACGTGACTCCCGCTGAGTCAGGAGCTTGTTTACTACAGTGTAGGTGGACAAATGTAAGTCTCTCTCAGGATGAATAACAAGAGATTAAATATGGATTTAGTAGCTGCTGTAATCTGAGATCTAATCTTAAAACCAGATAAGTCATTATGTAGATACATATTCCTCTTTAATGGGAATAACACAGAGCATAAATACAAATTGAAGGTAAAATTTACAATATGTACTTTTCACCAATAAATATATCAGACAAATACATCAGTGTATTGGAAGGAAAAGAAACAATAAAGACTTGATGGATTCCCTTTACCTCCATAGAGAGGTGAATTTGCTGGTGTTCACTAGAGCAGTGGTATAGACTCTACAGCATTATCTGATTCAGAGCTGAGATCTTTCAGGACACTAATGTTGGTCACACATGGGGGCACATTTATCATTCATCGGAAAAAATGAGAAATAGTTATCAATCCTTATCGAATGGATAAGGATTGAACTATTTCTCAAATTTATGAAGAACGGATCACAGAAACAGCAGTTCCAAGAAACTGCTGTTTCTGTGATAAAAAAAAAATCATACTTACCCCTCCTCTTCGGAAGCGCTGTCTCTGGATCTCCTCCAGGTGTCCTTCATCCTTCAACTGCGCATGTGCAGTTGGAAGAGCTGCACATGCGCACAAAGATCCCTGCTCTGTCTCTGCAACGATAGCGGTGAGTGACAGGGAGTGATCACGTGATCCCTCCACACATGCGCTGTCCAGCTCTGCTCTTCGGAGCAGAGCTGACAGCATTGGATTTTTTCAACTATGATAATATACGCCAGCTTCAGTTGGCGTACATTAACATGACAAGTTTCCAAAAAAAATGTTTTTTCGGAACTTGTTAGATTGCGGCTGGGAGCAGTCCCCATACTGTTGAATGGTGACTGCTCCCAAAAACGAAGAGGAGTGCAAAGCAGCAGATATCCATGATATCTGCTGCAATGCACCTTTCATAAATATGCGGAGGACACGGAGGCACCTTAATTTCCCGGTAAGAGCACTATCGCGCTTTCTTAAATATGCCCCATGGTACAATGCTGTTGCTTGGTCTGAGCGCTGCACTGCCAGATTGGAGTCCAGTTTGATCACACATGTAAGTGGATAATAATCGATCCTTTAATGCGATAGTGGCTCGGAGCGGTAATGGTTACCTTACAGTATCTGCCGCTATGCACATGTGGGAGATGACTAGCTTGGTCCTGCATGCACGGTGGAACTGAAAGCATAGACTTGAGCTTTCTAATCCATTAATAAAAAAATCTAAAAATAACTAAGGAATTTTAAAGGAAAATAAAAATAAATTCTTAAAGCATTGAAAAAATGCTTTATTCATAGAATAAAACATTTTCTTCTGTTATCATTATTCTGAAATGGAAATAGTGGAACAAGAACGGTAACCCACTAATGTGTAGGGATAAGCCCTGTTGCGAGAGAAAACAACTAGAATTAGAGCGTTTTGCCATTTGATAAACCGGCACCATATAGTAATATCTCAGAGCCAGGGATGCCCACAGAGCGTAGGGGCGAGACATGGTACCCTGGCTTACCTTGGAGGTCCAGCAGTGTCAGAGTATGGTGGGGCTGGATGGTGTTCCAGAGTCATGCCAAAGTGACTACACAGACCAATAGCTTCCTATTGGTCACTGCGGTCACATGCCTCCCGGGGTATGCGCACTGGCTTTTGCTGATCCAGAGATTACTTTCCGCTGCCCATTCTCTGGAACAAAGCGTTACCCATTGGTTATTGACTAGATTAAGCCAAAAAGTGCATAACCTTTATTTATCCCAATAGGGCCACTGTCCCAGCCTCATTGGCAGTCGTAAACTAATAATCACAATAAGAGATCTGTAATAGGAGTTACCATTATTTTTTAAAATAACTGAATTGCTAAAAATCTTTATTTTACACACTGCAGTACAGAATGGTCCTGCTACATCTATCCAGCACACAATGGCAAGCTGTTCTGTCTATGTCATGCAGTTTTTATATTTTAAAAAAGCTTCACTATTAAAGGGATGAGATAGAGAATTACAGAGAGCATTCTGGAAAGGGTAACCAAATTAATTTAATTTGCTGCAGTTTCCTTTGTGCTCCTGAACAAACCAGAAAGCTCCATTTGTGGTTAATTAAGAAACAAGAAATAGTTTTATTACCCTAATTAATTCAGCATTGAGGTCCAAGATGTGCAGATGTATCTTGTGTTTCTGTCTGTGTGGTCACATTCCTTGTAACGTTGTTATAAACATTAGGTTTTGAAGAATTGTAGGTATAGATGTACTTTTCAGTGCCAGAGTACTTAGTGTGTTTTATCATGTATATAAATCAGTGTATACACTCTATTGTATATATTGCTGCATTCTTATCAGAATATTAAAGTGGAATTGAGTTTTACATTTTATAATGTGCAAATGCCAGTATTTCTTTGAGAATTGTGATTACAGTAAAGGTCGTCTATGGAGTTGCAGCTTACGCAAGTGACATTTTGTGACGTCATGCATCTATTTTTGTCAAAATTCACTTGTTTATACAGTAAGTACACAGACTAGATTTGGACAACCTGTGGCTCTCCAGGTGTACTACAAATCCCAGCATACCCCCTCAGCTGTCATTACATACTGGGGCTTGTACTGTGTAGTAAAATTAAATGATTTGCACCTATACAAGCAATAAAACGTTGTATCTTAGTGGGAATTTGTTGAAACATAAAAATTTGCAAACTTCAATATATTATTAACTGTGTCCCCTGAGGGTAACTCTTCTGCACAAATTGGGAATCACATCTAAACAGGTGCCATCCTATACTAAACTGCCTCCACTCTAGGAAAAACCATATCCCCACACACAGGGCAGATACAGCCAGGGGAGGGCTGACAAATTTTAGCCTGACGGGCTAACATTCGACTCAGCAGCCTTAAAGGAACATTTTAAAGAAAACAATATGCAGCTGGCCCAGTGACCCAGCCCAAGGTAGCTCACTACGGGCCCGGCCCGGGGGGGCAAATGCCCCCTTGCCCAGCCAGACTTGAGTGCTTATTTTTTACTGCATGTAGCCCTATTAGTTTGTCAAAGGTCTAAGTACCTTTACGTATGAGCATCTTATATACAATCTTCATCTCCTGCACGTCCAGGATTGCAGGTTTAAATATGCTGATCTGAACTAGGTTATATGTTTCCTTTAACCAATGTGCCATTCACACTTATTTCTGACATATCAATGAATACACTCCATATGCATTATGCAACATTCAAGGACCATGTGCTAATTACAAGGTAATTGTTCCTAATCTATTTCAGCCAATTTGTATTTGTCAGAGTTATCCATTTAGTGGGTGTGTTCTGGAACTTCCCAAAGCAACTTTTCAGGATAAAGTGAGCATACAAATAAAGGGATAGCTATACAAAGAAAGTTCCTGATCATTCATTTTAGCAATTAGCTTATTTTGGACTGAGATATAAGGGCAGGGGACAAAGATTCACCACTGCTACCAAATTAAAATTCACTAGGCACCTGTTTCCTCCATAAGTGGCATAAGGGTAAATTTATCAAGCTGCGGGTGTGCAAAAAGTGGAGATGTTGCCTATAGCAACCAATCAGATTCTAGTTATTTATTTAGTACAATCTACAGAATGACAGCTAGAATCTGATTGGTTGGTATAGGCAACATCTCCAATTTTTCAAACCTGCAGCTTGATAAATTTACTCTTATGCCTCTTATGGAGGAAGCAGGTGCCTATTGAATTTTAATTTGGTAGCAGTGGTGAATCTTTGTCCCCTGCCCTTTTATCTCATCGAGTATACAAACTTTGGCCTTCCAGGTGTTTTTCACTGACAACTGTCGTCATTTTCAGACAGTTACAGAAAACTAGACTTACACTGCCCAGCAACCAACTAGCTCCAGGCATCACCCATTGAGCAACCCCACTGAGCAATCTCCAGCAGAGACCATCCTGGGACTGAGCTATCATCAGAGGGCATCACCTGCTGAGACATCAGCACCAGGCATCACTCACTGAATAACCAGCTGCTGGCATCACCTGCTGAGAGATCAGCACCAGGCATTACTCACTGAATAACCAGCTGCTGGCATCACCCGCTGAGACATCAGCACCAGGCATCACTCACTGAATAACCAGCTGCTGGCATCACCCGCTGAGACATCAGCACCAGGCATCACTCACTGAATAACCAGCTGCTGGCATCACCCGCTGAGACATCAGCACCAGGCATTACTCACTGAATAACCAGCTGCTGGCATCACCCGCTGAGACATCAGCACCAGGCATTACTCACTGAATAACCAGCTGCTGGCATCACCCGCTGAGACATCAGCACCAGGCATCACTCACTGAATAACCAGCTGCTGGCATCACCCGCTGAGACATCAGCACCAGGCATCACTCACTGAATAACCAGCTGCTGGCATCACCCGCTGAGACATCAGCACCAGGCATTACTCACTGAATAACCAGCTGCTGGCATAACCCGCTGAGACATCAGCACCAGGCATTACTCACTGAATAACCAGCTGCTGGCATAACCCGCTGAGAGATCAGCACCAGGCATTACTCACTGAATAACCAGCTGCTGGCATCACCTGCTGAGACATCAGCACCAGGCATCACTCACTGAATAACCAGCTGCTGGCATCACCCGCTGAGACATCAGCACCAGGCATTACTCACTGAATAACCAGCTGCTGGCATAACCCGCTGAGAGATCAGCACCAGGCATTACTCACTGAATAACCAGCTGCTGGCATCACCCGCTGAGAGATCAGCACCAGGCATTACTCACTGAATAACCAGCTGCTGGCATCACCCGCTGAGACATCAGCACCAGGCATCACTCACTGAATAACCAGCTGCTGGCATCACCCGCTGAGACATCAGCACCAGGCATTACTCACTGAATAACCAGCTGCTGGCATAACCCGCTGAGAGATCAGCACCAGGCATTACTCACTGAATAACCAGCTGCTGGCATCACCTGCTGAGACATCAGCACCAGGCATCACTCACTGAATAACCAGCTGCTGGCATCACCCGCTGAGACATCAGCACCAGGCATTACTCACTGAATAACCAGCTGCTGGCATCACCCGCTGAGAGATCAGCACCAGGCATCACTCACTGAATAACCAGCTGCTGGCATCACCCGCTGAGACATCAGCACCAGGCATTACTCACTGAATAACCAGCTGCTGGCATAACCCGCTGAGAGATCAGCACCAGGCATTACTCACTGAATAACCAGCTGCTGGCATCACCTGCTGAGACATCAGCACCAGGCATCACTCACTGAATAACCAGCTGCTGGCATCACCCGCTGAGACATCAGCACCAGGCATTACTCACTGAATAACCAGCTGCTGGCATCACCCGCTGAGACATCAGCACCAGACATCACTCACTGAATAACCAGCTGCTGGCATCACCCGCTGAGACATCAGCACCAGGCATCACTCACTGAATAACCAGCTGCTGGCATCACCCGCTGAGACATCAGCACCAGGCATCACTCACTGAATAACCAGTAGCTGGCATCACTCACTAAATAACCAAAAGCAAGCCTTACCCACTGAATAACCAGGTATCATACACTGAATAACTTGTTGGTAGTCGGCTACGCGCTGCCTCTGTTTCCCTATGGTCTAGTGCCAGAAGTTCGGCCCAGCCGGGCTCTGGTTGTTTCACCCACTGTGCATGGGCAGAGGTATTATTCCATCCTTATGCTGACTCTATGCTGCGTATGTGATTGTAATAACACAGCTGCACAGATGTGCAGTGTCTGCTGCATAGATATAATAGATATCAGTACCCCACAGATGTATATATGTGTATATATATATATATATATATATATACATATATATATGTATGTAGTATATAGGTAGTATATAGTCTCCCTGAGACTATATATATAGCTGTGACAAGTGCCTGCATCCACAAGACTGTCTGTAATTCTGCTGCAATGCCTGTATCCTGTGTATTCAATAAACCAACCACCTGATTAAGCTGACGACGTGAGGCCAAACATTCTTACTTACATTCTGCTGACCCCTATTACAGGCATCTGCCTATAGGTTATGCCAATATATCACCTTCTGAGCAATCAATAGTGAGCACAGCCTACTAAATAATCAGTAACAGACATCACCCACTGAATAATAAGCAGCTGGCATCACAGGCTGCGCAATCAGCAGCAGGTATCACCTACATAAAATCAGCGATAGGCATCACCCTCTCAACAATCAATATCCAGCAACAGTCACTGAACAATCAGCAGCAGACATCACCCACTGACTATTAGAATCAACAGTGGGCATCACCCACTGAACATTATAATTAGCAATGTGCGGTACCCACTGAACAATCAGCATTGAACATCAATCATACTATGAACTCCAGTAACTTGGAAATATAGAAGAATTGATTAAATTACAACTACACAGCAAAAAACACAACATAAAATGAAGACTGAATAATGCTGCATCCAGGAAGCCTTATGCTGAGGATCAGGATACTGCTGCTGACACTCCCTAGTGAGAGAAGGAAAATCAAAGTGAATTTGGAATGCTGGAAATTGTAGATTTACCTGTATTTATCTTACTTATCACCCTGTAAAAAGACAAACGTTACAGGGCTTAGCAAACATGTATCTTCTGCTGATTATATTGCAGCTGTTTTCTGCATTGTTTTGTGTAACTCACCTTTCATGTAATCCGTTCCAACACTTGTGGATTAAGTATAATGGAGTCTTGGACAATGCTAAGAATTCAGCCTCAGTTTGTTCCAGATGGGATTGAGATATTTGTTCTGGCTAAAACATCTCAATCTTCCCCCGTCTGCATTTTTTTTTGTACTTCTAGGCCTTGAACACACAGACACCAAAAGCCGCCCATAAGGCTTCTGCTGTGCGCCACGTTTAGGGCATAAGAAAATATATGAAATATTGCACCCATAGAGAAGATAATAAATTAATGGATTTATATAAATGTAAATGTAGTTGCTATTAATGTATAGGATAGAATGTCGAACATGATTTCTCCTTGGTTTCAATTTAAGATAAAACTTGCACTATAAATATACCTTGCTGCCTTATAGATTATTAAGTTGAATTTAAAATGAACTCTCATGTAGAGTAGGTTACAAAGTGTGGTATGCTGCGTATAACATGCACTTACTTCTTCGCATGCTCACAAATCACTAGTTAGGGCTGCTGAACGGGGGGCATCTGGCTCAACATACCCATATAAGATATGCCTTTTTCTGGATGCAGTTTAGATGGAAACTTTTTATCAAGAACATGTTGCTACAATTTTATATGATGTTAGCAAAGTGGTTAGCATTGTTGCCTTACAATGCTGGGTCCATTGGTTTGATTCGGACAAAGGGACTATCTGTATGAAGACAGAGGACCTCATTTAGAGTCGGACGCAAAGTCCGTTTAAGAAGTGGGAGTGGGAGTGTGCCGCAGCTTGGTAGGGTATTATTAGTTGCAAGCAACCTCATTTGGGTCCCACTCTTGATACCCTATCGAGCTGCGAGCAGTTCCTGCAGCTAGCTAACTGCTTGCGCCACCTATTCCTGCCGCACAGCTCTAGTCCTGTTTTGACGTGTGTTGCGTCTGCGCCTCACTGCGACTAGGATGTATTTACATGGCCACGCCTTCATAATTCCGCGGTCCTCCAATTCTCTCGTAGTGAGTCGCAAGCTGTCGCAAGTGTTAATTGCGTCCAAGTTGCAGGTGGATTTGGGGCTTTCTGCACCTGCGTGCAGAAAGCTTAATATTAACTTTAAATTTCAGTGTACAAATAAGCTATCAAGTATTTGTGTGCTACATGAAAAAACAGTCAGTATTTAAATTATGTGCAAAACAGAATACTAATTTGCACCCCTTGCATTGTAACATGGTTTTGTCAAGGAGACTGAAATAAGAAGTTTCTCAAGTTAAGATCCCTAATGAATCAGGCCTATGGAGTGTCTGTTGTAGGGAATATAGAGTGTAAACTTCAAAGGGAGCTTACAATCTATCTGTACATGACTGCTTAATATGGTAGAGCTATATGTGTTTTTATTGTATACGTTCCATTTAATAGCTCTTGTATTCATGGCCATGGAATATATACATTTAATTTACCTTGATGCAAATATGTTTACCTTGAGATAGTGTCTAGTAGTGATAAAATGATCTTTGATATTGCACATATTATGATGCTGTCTAGTGAGATATAGGGCGTATGTTGGTTTAATGCACTGGACATTTGACATCTGCACTATAGTTTGATATACGGATTTATATTCTGATTAATGGACTTTTTTCTATTGATGAAATTGTTTATTCAATGAAGCTTGTGATTCATGTGAATTTAAAAAGTGCTTGTGAGGTGGGGTCTTTACAACTAAGTGCAGACCATTAGGAGACCTGAGGCTTTCCAGTTGTAGGTAACAAGCAGACTGGGAGTTGTACTGAGTCAGCACCTGTTTCCAGTGTCGGACTGGGGCATGAAGGCAAGGCCATCTTAACAACATTATGGGCCCCCGGGCAAAGCAGTGCAGCGGGGCCCCTACATATATATATATAGATATATATAAATATATAGATATAGATATATAGAGATACAGATATAGAAATAGATATATAGAGATAGAGATAGATAGATTTTGCAGGTTTTTTCTTTTGCAGGATTATTTATTCTAATTAAGAGCCCTGCCTATGGGGCCCACTTGCCCGTGGGGCCCCGGGCACCTGCCCATCGTGCCCAATGGAAAAGATGGCCCTGCATGAAGGGCCCACCAGGGGTCAGCAACGCTAGGGGCCCACCAGAGGGGGTGTGGCCAACCAAAGAGGCGAGACCAGACACTAGAGGGAGAGTGGTCAGCCCACCAAGGACAGCTAGCACAATAGTGTAGTATATAAAGAATGCAGTGTGTATAAAGAGTACAGTCTTGATCTGCACCTTAGATTGGGCAGAACAGTCACCAAAAATCGGGATTATCCCACTAGACCAGGCTTGACTAACCTGTGGCACTCCAGGTGTTGTGAAACTACAAGCCTCAGCATGCTTTACCAATATATAGCAGCCTATTGCTGGAAGGGTATGCTGGGACTTGTAGTTTCACAAAACCTGGAGTGCCGCAGGTTAGCCAAGCCTGCACTAGACTCAGAACATTTGACAGACTGTCCTACCTGTTCTTGTCACCACCTGTGGCTGCTGGTTTCTTTAGCTGCGGCTTGTCTGTATCCTGGAATGTTGAGGGGTCCTATTTGGAAAAAATAATGGGTACATTTAGAAAATTCCAACCAGCCCCGGCGTTAAATCAATAGGACCCACATTTAATACTTAGGACTTCCTCCAGCCCCAACATAAAAGTAATAGTATTCCCATTTAATAAACCTATTTCCCTCCCAACAGACAGCCCCTGCAATAAATTAATCACATTTACATATAATAAATATACCTATTTCCTGCAACCGTCACTGCCATTAAATAATTCATATTCACATTTAATAAATAGACCTCATGCTCCTCAAACTCAGCCCCACATTCAATTAATAGCGCCCAAACCACCCCATCTTAGATTAATAGTCCCCACTATAAAATTAAATTGCCCCATCTTTACCCTACAAAGAAAATAGCACCCATTATTTAGCCACCACCTACCACACACACATTACATTGCCACAAGCCGTTGTGCCATCACACACACATTACTGCGCCCCTTCATCACCATGATGTGCCTCCTTATAATCACACTGCACCCTCCATGCTGCTTTTGCTCCACCCTTCTCCTGGCTCCCCTTCACACACTGCCATACTGTCTGTGCTCCCCCTTCACTCTGCCATGCTCCCCCTTCACTCTGCCATATTCCTCTGTCTGTTCCATGCTCCCCCTTCTCTGTTCCATGCTCCCCCTTCTCTGTTCCAAGCTCCTATTTCTGTTCCATGCTCCCCCTTCTCTGTTCCATGTTCCCCCTTCTCTGTTCCATGCTCCCCCTTCTTTGTTCCATGCTCCTCCTTCTCTGTTCCATGTTCCCCCTTCTCTGTTCCATGTTCCTCCTTCTCTGTTCCATACTCCTATTTCTGTTCCATGCTCCCCCTTCTATGTTCCATGCTCCCCCTTCTCTGTTCCATGCTCCCCCTTTTCTGTTCCATGTTCCCCCTACTCTGTTCCATGTTCACCCTTCTCTGTTCGATGCTCCCCCTTCTCTGTTCCATGCTCCTATTTCTGTTCCATGCTCCCCCTTCTCTGTTCCATACTTCTATTTCTGTTCCATGCTCCCCCTTCTCTGTTCCATGCTCCCCCTTCTCTGTTCCATACTTCTATTTCTGTTCCATGCTCCCCCTTCTCTGTTCCATGCTCCCCCTTCTCTGTTCCATACTTCTATTTCTGTTCCATGCTCCCCCTTCTCTGTTCCATGCTCCCCCTTCTCTGTTCCATACTTCTATTTCTGTTCCATGCTCCCCCTTCTCTGTTCCATACTTCCATTTCTGTTCCATGTTCCCCCTTCTCTGTTCCATGTTCCCCCTTCTCTGTTCCATACTTCTATTTCTGTTCCATGCTCCTCCTTCTCTGTTCCATGCTCCCCCTTCTCTGTTCCATGCTCCCCCTTCTCTGTTCCATACTTCTATTTCTGTTCCATGCTCCCCCTTCTCTGTTCCATACTTCTATTTCTGTTCCATGTTCCCCCTTCTCTGTTCCATGTTCCCCCTTCTCTGTTCCATACTTCTATTTCTGTTCCATGTTCCCCCTTCTCTGTTCCATGTTCCCCCTTCTCTGTTCCATACTTCTATTTCTGTTCCATGTTCCCCCTTCTCTGTTCCATACTTCTATTTCTGTTCCATGCTCCCCCTTCTCTGTTCCATGCTCCCCCTTCTCTGTTCCATGCTCCCCCTTCTCTGTTCCATACTTCTATTTCTGTTCCATGCTCCCCCTTCTCTGTTCCATGTCCCCCCTTCTCTGTTCCATACTTCTATTTCTGTTCCATGCTCCCCCTTCTCTGTTCCATGCTCCCCCTTCTCTGTTCCATGCTCCCCCTTCTCTGTTCCATACTTCTATTTCTGTTCCATGCTCCTATTTCTGTTCCATGCTCCTATTTCTGTTCCATGCTCCTATTTCTGTTCCATGCTCCCCCTTCTCTGTTCCATACTCCTATTTCTGTTCCATGCTCCCCCTTCTCTGTTCCATGCTCCCCCTTCTCTGTTCCATACTTCTATTTCTGTTCCATGCTCCCCCTTCTCTGTTCCATACTTCTATTTCTGTTCCATGTTCCCCCTTCTCTGTTCCATGCTCCCCCTTCTCTGTTCCATACTTCTATTTCTGTTCCATGCTCCCCCTTCTCTGTTCCATACTTCTATTTCTGTTCCATGTTCCCCCTTCTCTGTTCCATGTTCCCACTTCTCTGTTCCATACTTCTATTTCTGTTCCATGTTCCC
Source organism: Mixophyes fleayi (assembly GCF_038048845.1). NCBI lineage: Eukaryota > Metazoa > Chordata > Amphibia > Anura > Limnodynastidae > Mixophyes > Mixophyes fleayi. The sequence goes on from NC_134404.1 coordinate 76,060,572, forward strand.
CCTTCTCTGTTCCATACTTCTATTTCTGTTCCATGCTCCCCCTTCTCTGTTCCATGCTCCCCTTCTCTGTTCCATACTTCTATTTCTGTTCCATGTTCCCCCTTCTCTGTTCCATGTTCCCCCTTCTCTGTTCCATACTTCTATTTCTGTTCCATGTTCCCCCTTCTCTGTTCCATGTTCCTCCTTCTCTGTTCCATACTTCTATTTCTGTTCCATGCTCCCCCTTCTCTGTTCCATGCTCCCCTTCTCTGTTCCATGCTCCCCCTTCTCTGTTCCATGCTCCCCCTTCTCTGTTCCATGCTCATATTTCTGTTCCATGCTCCCCCTTCTCTGTTCCATACTCCTATTTCTGTTCCATGCTCCCCCTTCTCTGTTCCATGCTCCCCCTTCTCTGTTCCATACTTCTATTTCTGTTCCATGCTCCCCCTTCTCTGTTCCATACTTCTATTTCTGTTCCATGCTCCCCCTTCTCTGTTCCATGCTCCCCCTTCTCTGTTCCATGCTCCCCCTTCTCTGTTCCATGCTCCCCCTTCTCTGTTCCATACTTCTATTTCTGTTCCATGCTCCCCCTTCTCTGTTCCATACTTCTATTTCTGTTCCATGTTCCCCCTTCTCTGTTCCATGTTCCCCCTTCTCTGTTCCATACTTCTATTTCTGTTCCATGTTCCCCCTTCTCTGTTCCATACTTCTATTTCTGTTCCATGCTCCCCCTTCTCTGTTCCATGCTCCCCCTTCTCTGTTCCATACTTCTATTTCTGTTCCATGCTCCCCCTTCTCTGTTCCATACTTCTATTTCTGTTCCATGTTCCCCCTTCTCTGTTCCATGTTCCCCCTTCTCTGTTCCATACTTCTATTTCTGTTCCATGTTCCCCCTTCTCTGTTCCATACTTCTATTTCTGTTCCATGCTCCCCCTTCTCTGTTCCATGCTCCCCCTTCTCTGTTCCATACTTCTATTTCTGTTCCATGTTCCCCCTTCTCTGTTCCATGTTCCCCCTTCTCTGTTCCATACTTCTATTTCTGTTCCATGTTCCCCCTTCTCTGTTCCATGTTCCTCCTTCTCTGTTCCATACTTCTATTTCTGTTCCATGCTCCCCCTTCTCTGTTCCATGCTTCCCCTTCTCTGTTCCATGCTCCCACTTCTCTGTTCCATACTTCTATTTCTGTTCCATGCTCCTATTTCTGTTCCATGCTCCTATTTCTGTTCCATGCTCCCCCTTCTCTGTTCCATACTCCTATTTCTGTTCCATGCTCCCTCTTCTCTGTTCCATGCTCCCCCTTCTCTGTTCCATACTTCTATTTCTGTTCCATGCTCCCCCTTCTCTGTTCCATACTTCTATTTCTGTTCCATGTTCCCCCTTCTCTGTTCCATGTTCCCCCTTCTCTGTTCCATACTTCTATTTCTGTTCCATGCTCCCCCTTCTCTGTTCCATGCTCCCCCTTCTCTGTTCCATACTTCTATTTCTGTTCCATGCTCCCCCTTCTCTGTTCCATGCTCCCCCTTCTCTGTTCCATGTTCCCCCTTCTCTGTTCCATACTCCTATTTCTGTTCCATGCTCCCCTATCACTTACCTTTTCTATCTGCTTCTTCCTTATCTTCTCCTCTGTCTTGCCGACACTCCTCACTGAACGTCGGGCGTGATGACGCCACGCCCGGCATTCAGTGCAAACGGAGCCGGCGCTGCGGTCACGTGAGTTTTTTTTTTTTTTTACTATTAAAATTTCTAGCTTCCCCCACCAACGAAGAGTGGAGCGATTCAGGGTCGGGGCCTACTGGTGGATAGACCGGTCCACTGGCGGGCCAGTCCGACCCTATCTGTTGCAGTAGAACAAGACGACTATGTGCTTGGTTGTAGTAAGCAATGTTAATGTTATCACTTTGATGGCCTCCCATGGGTTAAAATCATAAAAGGTTTTTAAATGTAATTTATTTATTTATACATACATTTTTCTATGTCGCTCCAATATATTAGGAAGTGACTTATGGAGAAGGTTATAATTATTTACATCAGTCCTGCAGCAATGTAGCCTACAGTCCCCCCCTCTCCCAACAGACACACTGTGAATAATATTTATCATCTTTTTTATTATCTCTTAAATAACAACATTATTTATTTAAATTGTGCTCAAACATTTTATTATATTTAGTGTAGTCCACTAGCTGACTCAGCAGTTCTTGGCAAAAGGCAAAAGGGTCAAGTTAGCCTCACAAGTGTCAGTGCTATTAGCCATTTGGCTCGATATCACTGTACTGTTAGCCCCAAATTGAGTGAGATGCCCAAAGATAATCTAACTGGATCAATTCTGAGCGTTCCTGTAAATCCTCACTGCAGATGATCGCTGTTTGCCGAGGATGCGATCATCTGCGAAGAGTTGAACTGGCTGCTTCTGCGTGACTGGCCCCATCTGTCCAATTTGACCACCTGTGGCTGTGGCTGGTCTCTCTCAGCAGCAGGATTGGCCTTGGTGTGGAGAGCTGCCTCCATTCCTAATCTTAGGGTTACTGGTACAGACAGTGCTCTCAGCCATTGTTAGTATGGACCAAAGAAATGACAATAACCCATTTTATCTTACAGTGGATTTATTGTACCTGGAGCACAGGAAGAACAAGGTACAGATACTGGGACTCAAAGCAAAGGGGTATATTTACTAAACTGCGGGTTTGCAAAAGTGGAGATGTTGCCTATGGCAACCAATCAGATTCTAGCTGTCATTTTGTAGAATGCACTAAATAAATGAAAGCTAGACTCTGATTGGTTGCTATAGGCAACATCTCCACTTTTCCAAACCCGCAGTTTAGGAAATCTAGCCCAAAGTCTTATCAAATGTCAGTGCATCTACTGACGTCTCGCATCTTCCTTATAGCACTATAAATAGCTTTAATGGTTATAGCCCTCGCATTAGTCAGGTCTGTGTGTATGTATTAGTTGTAAGACATGAACATAATAAATGATACTTGTGCATTTTAATTGTGGCCTGTCCTCTTTATATATTTTATATATCTGATCACTGCTTGTGCCCTCTGCACAGCTCCCTTCTGGCTCTTACTGGTACATAACAAGGTGACTAGGAAACACATCAATTCCTGGTGTATCCTCTATGTCTGGGGACTCAGAGGGTACATGAGAATACTTTACATCAGTACAATGCCCATATTAATTTCCAGCACTCTTGAGAGTTTCCTCTTGAACATAAAAATCTGCTGTTTGGTAAGTAACCGCTTTAGACAATTATGTTAAGTGCTTATCTTCAAAAGACTGAGACAACTGTTAAAATTCTTAATTAGTTCTAACAGAGCTATTATTGTTTAATTGAAGATTTGAATCTGATTAATCCTTGAACAAGAGCCACATTTTAAAGTAGACGCACAACATTTCTAAACCGTGAGCTGAGACTACAATGTCCTTTAGGGTAAATCTAGGTATACATCAACAGTCCCTATAGGTTGACACTGAGGATATGTGAACAGCGGCTTTGTTTTCCAAGGTGTACTTGCTGTGCTATCCAGACTGGAAAGAAAAGATCATGTAAATCACATGTAATGCTTTGTGTGCCACGCCTACACTTTTTTGTGACAAACTTATCCTGGTGAGGTCTATGTATTCTCCCTGCTCAGTGTAAAGGAGAACACTACATTGTTTTCTCTATTTAGACAATAAAACAACTTGCTTAAATAAGTCCAGCAAAATAAATGAACTATATCAATTTAAGTAGACGGGGCATAGAGAAATAAATGGTATATTATAGACTCATATGACAAGCTTATATGTTTAAAGGAAAACATTATTATCACCTTATTATGTTTAATAAATCTTATACGCATACATTGTTCTGTGCAGACCACCTTCACTCTCTACTGTATTTTATTAAGCTGTGATACTGCTTGTTCAAGCAGCATAACATATATATTCCACAGGTTATACAACAATACTGTCACCATGTAAGATGTATGTATAAATTCCCTTATATGGTCATACAAAATACACACATACCTGCAACAATGACAAATAATATATGACAAACAAATTACAATAGCATCCCATGAGCTTGCAAGGTAATGAGTTGGAAACATACACAAACAGATGGTTAAATGGTAGGGCAGCATGGTGGCTCAGTGGTTAGCACCTCTGCCTCACAGCACCACGGTCATGAGTTCAATTCCCGACCAGGGCCTTATCTGTGAGGAGTTTGTTTTTTCTCCCTGTTTGCGTGGGTTTCCTCTGGGTGCTCTAGTTTCCTCCCACACCCCAAAAACTTAATATTAGGATAATTGGCTGCTATTAAATTGACCTTAGTCTCTCTCTCTCTGTCTGTGTGTCTGTACATTAGGGAATTTAGACTGTAAGCTCCAATGGGGCAGAGACTGATGTGAGTTCTCTGTACAGCGCTGCGGAATTAGTGGCGCTATATAAAGTAGCTGCTGACGGTAAACCCAACCTCCATATATTTTCAAGATGTCCTGACCATATCCACCAGACTTTATGTGATAATCCACAAAAAATTAGGCTTTTGGAATAACTACCCATCTGCTGCCAAAATACCACCCTCATACCAAACAACCTTATTTGGTATAAATGCTTTACTAATATATCTTTTATTTTGGCATAGTAGTTACATGTGTTTCCTGTATTTCTAGAGGGGAAATATTGCGAAATGTATGAAATAATTTACTACAGCAAATTAATACATTTTTGAGTTTGGTAATCATTTTACATCATAAATAAGAAAATACAAATCAGACTTTGGAGTAAATGAATAAAACTTTGGTTTTATTACATTTCTGATTTTTGCAGATTTTTCTTTTTTAAAATGGCAATTTAAAAAATAAAAAGGCAAAAACCTCACGGGTTTTGACTGCAATTTAACTTCTATTTTGAATATGGCTGTCAAAATTTTCCACCTTTACTCCTTTGCTATGAAACATTTATACTAGGCGTACGTACAACTGAGTTTAAAGCTCTAATTTTATAAAACCAGACACCAGCAGCTGCTTATTGAGACTTCTAAGAACATTTATGTTGCAGATATAAGAGTTTCTGACATTCTGATTTACATCTTCTTTTTCAAATAATGACCGAATTGAAAAATATATTATTTTGCTATATCTATTATCAATTCTTCAATTTCATGAATGCTTCGCTTCCATTATTCCTCTGTACTGTATATATCAGCATGTTAGCTAACAGACTGCATACCCAGATAGCATGTAAATAAACATATACATATTCTCCTGATTGGAGGTCCATGTTTTATTCAGCAGGAAAGCTCTCTTAAAAGGGTTTTTTTTTTTTTTAAAGGTTTGTCTCTATCAGACAAAATGTTAGCTAGTACTTTGAGCTAGTATTAAAATTGCATACATAAATTTGCAGAACAATCAGTTTATTTAGAGGAAAGAGGAGTTTTATCCCCACCCGCTTAATATGACCTTGTGGCTTCTGATTTAAATCATCCACTACGCTCATGTTTGCTGAGCTCAGATTAAGATTTCCTAGCCTGCTAATTTCAGGACCTACATTTTGGTGTGTTTATAGGATTTCCTACCTCTACTTAACGATAAAAATACAGGGTTTTATGTTTGGATCTAAATGGAATAATGAGTCATTGAGCCCCATCCAACGAGAGAAAACTTCAGAGGGCAAATTGAAAACATCATGACTAGGAAGCAAGGGGAAAAAAAAGCACAGTCGAGACTAAGATCTCTGAAGGCATTTTGAGGTAAAGATGCTGATAGAGAGGGGAAAACCTGATTTGAATTAAATTATAATAAAAAAGAATGAATAGCTGCTGCTGCTGTAATTTTGATCAGGAATTCCAGAGACAAGAGCAGATGAGAGAATGGATATCTGCGGGGGAATTGTCTAGAATTCTTGGACAATGCATGATACTCTTGGGCTAGGATACTCCTTACTCTAAGCCCTAGATGTTACAGAAAAACTTCCTTGGCATGTCCACATCTTATGCTGCTTTGGAAAATCTGGCTACCAGCCAAAACCAGGCGCAACAAAATACTAGGCAAGTTTGGTCAATTAACTTCTTTTTCTGTTTATTGAATGACGTCTTTGGAGAAAAGCAAGAACAAAATGATGTACCACAAGACAAATTCTTCTACCCTCCTATTAGCTTGCGGTTACTACCAAAATTGTGGAAGTGACCTTCTGTAATGCCATTTTCAGACAAATGGATCTCTTCCACCTATATTGCTCTGGACACTCTTAAGTCTCCATTTCCGCTTTACTGTTGGGCTATATACAGTCTCTTTGTACCTTTTTTTATTTGAAAATCTCTGCCAGCCTTTATGGTCACTGCAGTGCCGTAACTATACATTTTGGTGCCCTGGGCGAGACAGGGCACCGGCGCCCCCTATCTAAGGAGGGGGGTGGGGGTGGGGGTGGCGCATGGGGGGTAGGAGGAGAGAAAGAGAGAGAGATTTTAACTTACCGGAGTTTGATGCTTCAGTCCTTAAGTTCTGCCGTGGAACGAGGAGGTTCGGCATTTGGAATGCAAATGCCGAACTTCCTGTCAGTGGAACGCACATGTGTTCCACGGCTGAACTTAACGGCTGAAGCATCAAACTCTGGTAAGTTAAAATCTCTCTCTCTCTTCAGCCCTTAAGCGGAACCTAAGGGCTGAAGGCAGGTAGCACCACCCTCGTTACGGCACTGGGTCACTGGGTATAGTACTGACTTTGCACTGGCAGATCCAGTTTACCAAAACTGTTAGAAAGAGCAAAAAGAAGGGGGAAATGGACAAATCACATAGAGTATGTTCAAAACAATTTCCAAATTTGTAGATGGGAATATGTAGTGAGTCCTAAGGATCTATCACTGACATCAGTGCTGCCATTAATGTATAAAAGTCAAACTTGTCTAGATTTATACAGTATTGCAACTTGGAATGATTGGGCGTCAAAGAAGAATTTTTAAGAGCCCCTTCAAGCCACACAGCTGACGATGTGGTCTCATTCACTGTCTAACACTGCAACACACCAGTTCTACATGTCTACCAATATGGCAGATATACCTCAACTATGTATACTTTACTATTACCATCAGTAACTTACCAAAATAATTGTTTAATGGGGGAGGTATATGCACGTGTTTAGTCTTTGTGTACTCCCGAATTCATCAATACATGGATCTCAAGGTACGTCTGCAGGTCTGCTGTGCTCTTCTACACAAGACGCTGCAGGATACATCGAATACTTATGTAAAAAAATGATCAAATTAATGTTTCCTGGTAATAATATCGGCATTAATAATAAAACGGTTTTAAAAAAAAATGTTTTATTTAAAAAAAAGCTCCCATTAAATACATTTATTAGGACGACCATTTTTGCAGTGGATTGTACGTGATTGCAAACACATGTTACAGCATGCATACGAGACTGTCGACACTACTGATCAGGACTTAGACTAGCCCTTTATCTGGAGCAAGAGATACAACATATAAACAAGTAACTTTCAGACGATCAGGGCTTGATTCGGATATGGCTGTTTGCACTTCAGCTTGGCATGCCCCTACTGTAAGTTCTCTACGGCAAAATGCCCTTCCCCGCCCAGTTCTCTCATCTGAAATCGTAGGCTGTAGTAAGTGTCCCTTGTGTAGGAAGACGCAGCTGGGCACGTGCAGAGTTTTTTTTGCAGACAATACGCACAAAATCGGCAGATACATTTCTTGATCAATCAGGCCCAGTAGGGGTGCAATACATAGGAATTACAGGGGCTGTAAATTATCCCTTTAGACCAGAAATACTGTTTCAAATAAGAAGAGAAACATTTCTACTATTGTCCTTCCAATTACTCCTTTTTTCAGGGCAGCGTATGTATATGTGGGGCTCATGTTCTAAGACGAATATGGAGGAAATAACGGCGCATTTCCACTCTTTGCTCCATTTTTTATGGGGCTCATGTTCTAAGACGAATATGGAGGAAAGAACGGCGCATTTCCACTCTTTGCTCCATTTTTGTCTCTTGTTGGTCACTTAGTGAAGCCACTCAATGGGGGACATGCATAAACGAGGAGTTAGGTTTGAGTTAGGGTGTGCATACAGTGGCGTTGCTTCAGGACCAATACATTACAAGATTCTGCCAAATATATGCACAGAAAAGACCAATAATTGAAATAAAATAAATTGTTTCAATTAACTAGAAACATGATTAACATAATTACAATTTCATAAGGCTCCTTATTAAAGTGACACATTTTTCCCTTTAGATGCTTTCAGCAGCAAATGCCTCACAATACATAGGAATATATAAAAGCCAGGTTACTGTGTTTGCAGTGTCTACAAAGTTATTACCAAGAGTGCACCAGCACGATTATACATAAATAGGATAATCCCATTGACATGCAATATGTAGACTTGTGATCCAACAAATAAACCACTAAAACTAAATCAAACATAACTCTGTGCATAATACGATAGGTCTTAATGACTAGAAGTAAAATGTGCTTAGACACTAATAAATGAAAATGAATGGGTGATACTTTGGTTACAGGACATATAGGGGGGAATCAAATTCCCCCCGAAGTAGCGCAGCGTTAAACCTATTACAGTTATTAGGGTGAATATAACTCAGGGAGTTGCGAACACAAAGCCGGCATTGAAACTACCGTAATAACAGTATTTAAGTGCACTCTTACCATAATAAAAGTAATAGTGCGCAGGTCACGTTACTTTTTACAGTAACGCGGCCAATTGATTTTCCCCCATAACCTGCTAGTTGAAGAAATATATTAACCACAAGCCTCAATTCATGATTAGCATCAAACTTGTGTTCTGAGCTAGATGTAACACAAATAGGGGTATTTGTGTTACACCTAAATTGAAGATTATAGTGGCCGGAGCTTTAGTCCAATGGAGTTAAATGATATTATCAGCCAGGGTAGTCCAAACCTTTCAAAAGATTAAGATACATGTTAAACACACACTACTAGTGATGGTATCTAACCAAAGGGTTTAGCTTGTTAGGCATTTCTATTTATAAAAAAAGCAACAACCAGCGCAAAATTATTACCAGCAAAAAGTTTAAATAAAAAGTAAATATAATGAATAATAAAAAGTATGCTGATTAAATGTTTGTTGGTTTTTTGTTTACTCTTATGTTGTGGGTTTAACCTTAGCCGTATTCAGGAGCAATGTTTTTCTCAGGTCTAGTGTTGTTGCAAATATATAGCGCCTGATCTAATGGGTCTTTGGTGCGCTTGTGCATTTTATACAAAAATGAAGCCCAGGCTGGCCTAGGTGTCCCGAATTGTCTAGAATATTACCAAACGACGCACCTAGTTCTATGCATCCTTTGGCATTACCCCCCACAATGATGGGCATGGACAGCTATTGAAGCTGAATTGCTCCATGTGTATTCTCCATACTTGCTGCTCTAGATCACCCCACACCTTTGGAATAAAAGCCCACTTCCACTCCCCACAGTAAAATTTTCATTAACTGCCTTAGATCATGCTACTCGCTTATATGGCTTATGCTCTCATTATCCTCTCTTGGTCCCTTTATGGAATAACCCAGCTTCCACCACAGGACAGAATTATCAATGCTTTCGCAATTGGACTAATTACCATCTAATCTTCGTCTTCGACCTTGCCTCTACACGTTTCTTTCCACAGTTCATGATCACCCAGATTCAGACTCCACACACTGCGATTTACCAATATCTTTAATTATGACATTTTTACCAGTCACTTTCTACCCCACCACTAGAAATCCAGTGTTCTCCCTTACAGGCTCCCGGCCAGAATGGTCCCACATCTAAAGATCTTATTTCAACTATATATCGGTTGATCTTAGCTCATCGACATCCGCTGAAAGACCCACACAAATTAGCCTAGGAGAGAGATGCAGGGGAGGTCTTAGACCCCTAAGAGTGGAATAAAATTAAAACTAAACTTTCCAAAACCTTGATTGCAGTAAGGCTAATGGAGAATTCTTTTAATCTTTGTTATAAATGGCATTGGGTGCTGACCCGTCTGTGGGTCATTTTCCCCAATACATCGGATTTATCCTAATTCTAACCCTAATCCTAACTTTAACCCTAAACCTAACCCTTAGTTTGGATTATCCAGGTAGCTGGTCATGGCATGGCCACTTTAAAACCAGAAATCTTAGTGTCGCCATTTTAATTGACGGAAATTTCAACTGTCACCATTTTGTGTAGTCGCAATTGATAGGACCCGTGATGGAAATGTTCTGTGTCTATTTGTTGGTAAGTCTATATTTTTTTAATGTCTGAATATTTATGTCGCTATAGTCGGTGTTGGAACAATCTCACTCAGAATGGTGACTACCACCGTTTAGGCAAACTAAAATTATGTACAATGCTTTTAAGGTATCTATAGTATTCCAATACAGAGACACAATTTAACCAGCCATTCTAGTGACTAGTGCACTATCACTTCAACACCTTACTGTAATAAACTGTGTGGCCATTTGCTGTAGCAATATGGCAGACTGGGTGCATATAGGTTGATATACAGTAGATTAAATGTGCTTGTTAGCCGGGGTGTAACTAGATATGACTGGACACTGTTGTAGAATTTCACATTGCAGCTATAGATATCTCCTCCATCTCAAACACATTTCTTTTATATTAATTGTGCTTGAATTAACTTGCTGCTTGAATAAATCAATATGCAGTTAGACTAAGAATTCCCCTAGTCAGCATAGGCCAACTAGGCACATGTCTAGGGCATACCGATTCTGGAGGCAGCATAGAAATAGTCTATTGTTGAATTACATTTTATTCTCTTCTGTTTGGTTTTGCTACTTGGTGTAATCTAATCACTATTTATTTCCCGATTATAATAATGGAATAGAGGGTGGTTCAGAGAGGGGCGTGAATATTTGCAATGCACAATAACTAAATTAGGACTTTTTTTTTACCACTTCATGCCTGTAGGACTTATTCACACCAGTCCTCGTACAAGCACTGTGGTCAGAACGGTGCAAAGAACATGGTAAGTAGGGATCATCAATTCTTGTGGTCACAATTTCTCCCCTGTTCAAAGTATAGCTTCAAAAAATCATTTCTATCATGGTAGCCCTTAGTGTGCTCTAAAATGTGAATGGGTGACATGCTAGTCTAGAGATTAATGATCTCTAGGTCACTGTACTTTTTACAAGCATCAGACAAGTGGTCATCACGTCCTGACAACACCGCTTGTAAAGTGGATGCTAAATTCTAAAGTTAAGGATTCCATAGATGTTCATTCCAGCCGGTGTATTCTACTAGATCCTATAGCCAAAGTCACATGGATATATAGTTACACCATTGCTTACTTACAACACAGGGGATTCCACTCAATAGGTGTTAACTGCACCCATTCTATTTGGCCCTATCTTCTATTGACTATTACTAGTAGATAGGGCCATGTTCTAGCCAGTGCTGTGGAGAATGTACCTCATATTAAGTTTGACGCTGAAACTAGTTGGTTGTGGCCAATGACAGGTTTAGCAGAAAATCATAGTAATTCCTTATTTCATCTTCAGAGTCCTCGAGTCTCCACAGGATTCACCTTCAAGTGTTCACTGCACTTAATTATAATACAACTTGTTGCGAGCACTTCAGTGTTTAACACGTGAGACTTTCACCACTGATGTCCTCCATTAATCAAACACTATTATGTGTTTCCAGTAAATCTACATTCAGCTTATCTCTTCCAAAGAAACTTCAAGTTAAACTGAAGAAAAATGTTCAGATTAAAAACACAGACTCTTCTGTGAATCTGATATTATTTATAGAAATTTCCCCCCAAAAAACATTAGTCAGGTTGAATATAATTGTAAAATTATGGAAACTAGTGTCGAGGAGCTTCAACCAATCAGAGGGTTGTTTCCTTTTTTTTATGCTATGATATAAAAAGACTGGTTGCGTGTATACTGTCTTTATTTTATAAATATTCCCCAGGGTACATTAATGAAGAATCCCGGAACCACTTGCTTGTTTGTACATACATAGGTATACACACATAAAGATGTTAACATAATACAGTTCCGCTCAGACTCAAGGATTACGTGCCCCATCTCATCTACTTCACAGGATACACATAAGTGGCTTTGAGCCCCCTCCCTGAGTTTGTAGGGGCAAATTTGGTGGACAAGCCTCAGATTACAGCCCTAGAGAATTTGTATTACAAAGGCTCATTCTCTGAAGTGCACAGGCAATATCTACTTGTACAAAGCAGCTGAAGAATTTTCCCGATGAATCCAAGCAGGTTTTTTTTGTCTTCTTTCGGAGAGGGAAAAAAAAAAAAGTCTTGAAATGATGAAATTATCCCCCACCATTCTCCCCCTGCATTCATCCTAAGCTTACAGAAATGAGATTGCGTTTTCTTTGAAGCCAATTATGGGAGAAAGTTTCAATTAAGACATTTGGCTCAGATGAAAAGAATCTAGCTGACGTAGTTGCTAGCTATCAGGACAGGGAGAGAATCCCTCATTACTGCCTATGAAGTATAGTGGGAATATATGCTTAAATATTATCAATTTTAGATTTTTAAGATAGATATTTAGAAATGAGTTACATTGTGTGTGTTGTTGGTAGTGTATTATTTAGAATAAAGGAGATTGTGGATATTTGATTATAATGATACATGCATGAAGTTATATATAGACTTTTTCCACTATTACACAGGCCGTGGAGTGTTAGGGGTTTCGGTTGAGGGCTTTCAGAGTATTCTCTCATGCTGCGTTTGGGATGGAAGGTGACGCAAGGAAACCACTTAGAAAAGGCATTGATCTGTGCCAGCACACTTCTGCATTTTCCATTTAAACCACCACTCAGACCAAAAGGTTGAAAAGAGTGTGGAAAAGAGCAGAGAGGCTAGGGCTAGACTACAGGCTTGTATTGAGCAAGTAAGGTAGAATCCAACAAGTCACATCTGCATTTTGTGTGCAATATTTGTGACAGCATGTGATGTATGAATTACAATAGAGATTTAGGGATATATTTACTAAACTGCGGGTTTGAGAAAGTGGAGATGTTGCCTATAGCAACGAATCAGATTCTAGCTTTCATTTTGTAGAATGTACTAAATAAAGGACAACTAGAATCTGATTGGTTGCTATAGGCAACATCTCTACTTTTTCAAACCCGCAGTTTAGTAAATATACCCCTTAGAGTTTTTTCCTTGGACTTTTCTGTTTCTCTGTTATATACAGAATATATTATACATTAGTGTTATTTGCAAAAACACTCATCCCATTAAAGGGTCATAGCGCTATTTCTCTTAAAATAAATAACAATCAAAGATGCAGCAGACTGTATGACATGGAGTCTATGTCATACTAGCCAAATTACTGTGTATAATTAGGTGTGGGCCAGGAGGCTGCTGGGCTGGGGGGCATCCCCGTGCTGGTCAATAGGGGGCTGTCTTGGGCAGAGTCACTGGGCTACCTGTTTTTTTTTCTTTAAAATGTTCCTAATAGGCTTCTGAGCCAAGTTTTATCATCTGGGGTAAAATCTGCAGGCCAGACACTGATGTGGGCAAATCCATTCAGTTGATTCTAAAATTCAGCTGAATATTCTAAAAAAGCCTATAGTGACTTAATTTGTAAATCTGTCCTAAGTTATCAAAATACTCTGAATAAATATTGCCCACTAGAGAATTAGCCTGGCGCAGTGCATGGAATGTAATCTAGCCAATCAGCAAGCATCAACTAATGTCACATGTCCATAGGCTTTTAAGAAAATCCAGGTAAAAGCATGAATCTAAATTGTCCAATATTGCTTCCACCTGATTATGATCTGCTGAAATTCTGCAGAAGAAACTTGACCGGTAGCCAGCTTTATTAACGTTTGTAATTTAAATACTTTCCTGTCCTAGTAGTGATGTTTTCTAGTATATTGTCTGAACGTGTCTGGGTTCGTGTGCCTAGATATATCCCAAAATGGATGGGTTTGTGGGACAATATGGCAGCTTTTGCACCAGCCACTAGGAGGAGTTATGTGGAGCGAGAGCATTCCTTCTGAAGTGCAGGCTGCACCTATTTCTTCAGACCTTGGCAAAAAGGAGCTTTCCCTTTGCCGTGAGATATTATTAAAATGAGATAAAGGGTTGAATAGGATACAATTTTAGGACTGTTCTTTGCCCGGAGGAAGGGTACACAGCCATTACCATTCACCATAAATACTTCAATTATGAAAACTGGATAAGACAAATTGCCATTAACTGTTTTTGGCAAGCAAATTGTTGATTCTACGGAAGAAATTCCCAGTGCCATTCACATCTAGGAAAAATGGTGCAAATTGAATTTCTGTGGTTTCATGCCTCCCTGTCTATGGTTTAATCAAATAAGATGGCTGAAGGCGTGATTTGCTGTGAATTACGTCATTTTGGCCCCGCCCCTACAGCAAAATGGTGCTTTTGCGTCATTGTGTTGTGGGGGGAGGGGGAGCAAAGTAACGCATTTTGTCACCTCTCCTCCTGGATCTCCCGGAGGGTAAGAGTAAAAAGTTGGTATATGTTATATACAGTAGTACTACCCAGAAGTTTTCCTAGTCATTCTACTGCCCAAGGCTACAACTGAAATGGGGCTCCACTTATTACTTACACAAATGAACATAACGGTTTGCATTAGTGTAGTGTGCACTGTAAAACACAGATTATGTCACTTTCATTGTTAGATCCTCCAACAAAGTTGAAGCATTCTCTAAGCTTTTTTATTTTTGCCGAGGGTGAATATCCTCTTTAATGTTTCAGAGAACCAAGTACTGAATTCCAGCTATAACTATAAGGCTGTAGTTTAAGCACCTTTTTCTCACACCTTTCTTTTGTGTAGTACAAACTCGTGTCATTTTTCTGCCCCATATTTTTGCTGTTTGTCCCATGTTTGATATTGCCTGGTCCTAATAAAATGAGTCTGAAGAAAAATTCCTTAGGAATGGAGGAGGGGACTGAAAATCACAGAATAAGGCGCACAAATACACAGCGGGTTCTTGCTCTAAGCACCTGCACATTGTAATACAGTTGTATACAATGTTTTATATACATTTACTCAGTCTTACCGCTATTAGGGCCGGGGGGTAAGCCGGCCGGACACCCCCTTGATGCAAAATACACATTTTCACCGGCGGTCGCACCTCATGACATGGGATGCAGCCGTGTCAGCGCACAGGCGGCTGCATCACATGACAGGCGATGCGACAGCGTCATCAATGACGCGGCCGCATCCCGTGTCATGCGATGCGGCCGCCTGTGCGCCCCCCCGGGCTGTCATCTCCCAGCCCGCGCCTGCATGTTGGTAGATCTGAGGGGCATGTAAGGGGCACATAGGCAGGTGTGTAGGGAGACATGAAAAGGGCATGTGTGAAGATCTGAAGGCATGTAGGGTAGCCTGATGGGCATTAAAGTGGTATTTACCATCATTTGCAGGTTCTACTGGTTATAGGAAACAATGGCGACTACTTAAGGGAAGACAAATGTGTCCTTGTTCAAAACCAAGGGGGCGGGTAGGGGGGCATGTGGGGAGGCATGTAGTGGCTCTTTAAGAGAAGATAAATGTGTCCTTGGGCAAAGCACATTGTGAGGGAGGGGTGCGGATGTATATTTTTGGGGGGGCCTACCTGTTTCATTTGTAGTGGGCCCCACAATTTGTGTTGGCAGCCCAGCCTTGTGTACTCACTTAATATAAATATACCCCTTGCTTCCTGTAGACTATACTGCATCCCACCACTGATGGACTGTGACTCCCATCATGTACATCCTATGACATAGGAACTGCCTAATTACACAACTCAGGTAATGTGGAAGTTTGGGAAGGTAGAATTGTCTTATCGTTAAATTGTCTTATCTTCAATTACCAGCAATTAGCCAATAACAAATCACAATGAATTTCCGATTGCAAAGTACTATAAGCTTCTTTATAGATTAATATATGTCTAATCTATTTATCTCTATCCAATCTATCTTGTTTTGCACAATCCAATCAGGAGTGGCTGCTCCTCTGCCCCCTTAATAAGGTGTAGCCTGCAGGAAATTCTCTGCTCGTTCATGAAGAGACGAAGGGAGTCTCTTATGAGCCAGACCTGGAGCTTATTACAGCTTATTAGAGAGACAGACAGGCAACATGATGAGATTCAGAAAGAGGTCTTATTGAGGAGAAAGAGAAGGAGCCCATAGGAAATGCCTTGTTTATATGGAAGCAATTAAAAGGCAGTTAGCGGATGCTAAACCTTTCGGAAACATGTCCTCGGTAGAAATCAGCATTGGCAGACAAGTTATCTGTCAGCTCATATCCTGCTCTCTCTCTGTTCTCATTCCACCAGTGGAACCTGGGCCTCTGTTACTGCTAGTTAGGGTGATGCATGAGCTGAGAGGTTGTATTGTATCTGACTATTTAATTTCTCCAGCTAAATTATGTAATGCATTGCAATGTACCACAAAATAAACCAATCTTTTAGGGAGAAAGCAGATAATATAACATGAAACAGAGTTATAGCTATAACAGCACATTGCACCTAAATAAATATCTGATTGCAGTAAAGAACGAGCTGTGTTACTTGTAGAGTTGTTTATACAACACCTGTTTTGCAGGTGCATATAGATATATTTGTATAGTGTATACCTGCATTTATGTAAACACTGGATAGGTATGTCATAGGGGTTTTATAAATTCAATTGTGGCCATGGTGAAAAATACCCAGAGTCATAAGGGTTTAATATCCCTCTGGAGCCCCCCTGTTTATCTCCAATGATTATGTGCAGTTTGAGCTTCTAGTTCCACTATTTATACAAAAATACAACAACAAATTGTTTATAGATAAAGAAATAAGACATACTGTGTATAATCTATGGGGAGGGGGTGCAATATAATAGAACTTTTATAAGTATATATTGGGGTGGAAGTGGGGGGGGGGTGCTGGACACAAACCTAATTCATTTTAAAATGTTACAATCATAAAAAAATTATTTTCACCGTAATAAACTCTTTTTCAGCTTCTATATCTGTTACACCGTTATGATGTATAGGCATACTTGCCAACTCTCCCGGAATGTCCGGGAGATTCCCAAAAATTCGGGTCGGTCTCACGGACTCCCGGGAGAGCTGGCGATTCTCCCGCATCTGGCCCATCTGCCCACTTCAATAAAATTAGAGCCGGAATGTACAGGCGGAGAGGGCGGGGCTTCATGATTTGCGTCATTTTGGCCCCGCCCCGGTGATGTAATGCTTGTTTGGGGTCTTTTTACACTGTAAAAAGAACCAAAACAGGCATTACATCACTGGGGGGCGGAGGGAGGGGGTAAAATGACGTGAATCGTGAAGCCCAGCCCCCTCCTACCATACACTCCTCCTGTCCTCCAGGATCTCCCGGACCCGACCAACATAAGGTTGGCAAGTATGTGTATAGGGCAGCAGACGTTAGTGGGCAACAATACATAGGGAAGTGAGTGCCAACCAGTGTGTCAGGACACATTTTATCTGTGGTTGATTTGTGAATGGTAATTGAAGGACGCAGTTCCCGTTATGCCCTCGGGCAGCAAAGAGACTAGGCGCACCCCTGAATATAATGTACAGTACAGCAGATTAAAGAATATTCAGTGTGGTAAAAACTGAATTGTTTACAGCATTTGTGAGTTTGGTGTTTGCTTTCAAATTTTCACTTTAAATTGTAGACATTTCTTTCAGCCATTTTCAACACCACTTTTCTGAGGAAAAAATACGCAGAGTGTACAGCCAGGCATTGTGGGTAAATATCCACCCTCCATAAATATTGGTACATCCTACATACTGACTATTCTCCAACACCCCATTTCCATAATTATTATTGCTGAAAGACCAGTGTCTGGCAAAAACCAATTACAAAAAAGAAATTTAAAAGGAAAAGGTTAAATAAAAGCATGATAAAATGAATTCTGTGCTGCCTCTTGAGTAGTGTTGGCTTCAGCCAAGTTTGCATATGAAGTATATAAAAGAAAGCTGTTATGAGATCCATTTGGTACTTAGGGGTCTATAGATATTGTTTTACTGTAATTTATCTTGAAAAATGACCTCTGTATTGTCCCCACACTCCCCGTGACATTCCAGTAATTATTAGGGTACATCACAGTAAGATAAAACTCGGGGTGGTCATATAGGGGTGCGATATTATCCACCAAGTTCAGCAGCTATTTACTTTTTTCCAGCTCTTTATGGATAATGGGGTTTAGTGCATATTCATGCCTTACTAATACATTATTCTTTTTTTTCTTTACTAATGATGCAAAATAAAATTCCCAAAACACCACTAGACTAATGCCAAAAAAAGTAGGATCACTTTGACCATCATTAGTGGGTACAACAAAGTCTTTAGTTTTAGTTGGCATCAGTTTTGCATAAAAATCATATTATAGCTGGAAATGACAGGTGGCTGCGATATCATTAAGAAGATGAAAATGTTAACATTGTTTCTTTCCATACAGTTTAATATATGCAAATAGCCTAAGGCCGAATTCAACAAGAGATCTCACCTGCAAACATCTAACTATTGCGGAATCTCTGCCACTTGAGATAAGAATAGTATCTATGTGTTTCCATAGAGGGAACATCAGTTGTATCTGTTATTTTAATTTTTAAACAGCACTCTACAAACGACTAGGAATGCACAAATTTGTGTATTCATTATAATAGCCTGACTTTGTGTTTCTCTTTTACTTGCACCGATGCAAATGACAAGCCAATCTAAATGGTGAGCCTCAATTAAACAGGATTTATATTAACCCTCCGGATGACAATCTGTCCTTGCAGTGTGGGTCTGTTTTATCGAATTGTAGGAATATATTTAACCAAAGCACACTCAATATACTGGTAGGTACCATGGCTGCTCCTTAACGCTGCATTTTGCTGATTTTACAAATAGATTCCAAAGGAATGCAAAAAAAAACTTAGAGAAAAATATTCCTTTTAAGAATGGATCATTGAGAATAATTCCACCTAAACTGGGAAATTCTGTTTTGGGTGGATAATCAAAACAAAAATCAAACCCAAGAAGATACCTAAACAAACAAATATAAAGACTGCTCTAACTTATCAGCAATGATTAACAAATTATATAAGAATTATAGCTGGACTGTGGCTAGACAACTGTACAATACCATACACCATGGTAAGAACAAAAATGTCAACACTCCAAGAACCACTTAATTATAAAAAGTTAAAATGTTTCTATCTTTCCATTCATGTTCCTCTGGGCAGGAATCTGACATTAAACAACATATGAATTGTACAAGGAAACATGTTGTTTGTAAGATAACATACACTGCACGTAAAGGTCAATATGCTGATTCTACCTGCCACTGAAGGAGAGATACCAGAGCATTGGGAAGATGCGACGCTGTTAATCCCTCTAATGCTGCAAATCATTACATATCCTGTCATGGAGGCAGTATGGAGAGTTTTAGTTTTTATGAAAAAGAATGGGATACATCTAACAGTTAAATTCGGAAATTGTTGAAAGCAAAGTATTTGGGATTTTTATGTAAAAAACTAGAACCACCAAACATTTAAACCACTGATGGGATGTTAGCGAATTTAAGCATAAAGATTAAGGTCTTAATTGAAATAATCAGATTTAAATGATGACTCCAACCTTTATTATTAACATTGGCTTAAATTAATTTTAACCATCGTGTTATTAGGATTGGCTAATTATGACCTTAAACTCTATGATCAACCAGGTCTAATTTTTTACTCAAAACTTTATGATGAATAAGGTTTAGGTTCAATTACACAATTGTGATATTGGGATGGGAAGTTATCCATTTCATTCAGATTACGACTCTAATCTCTATGATCAACAAGCTCTAAATTACGACTCTAATCCATTTGATTAACGCAATTTAAAATCAATCAAATCCTTTGTTATATTACGCCACTACACGACAGTTTGTGTTTTGCTATACATGCAAGGCTTTGTTTTGTATAATTATGTGTATGGATTATTAGGTGTAATTCTTACATATGTGTTATAATTATTCAGTAATGCTATAAACAGCTGTGTTTGGGGGATACCTATGTAAAGAGTCATGTGATTGCATTAATTTAGCAATGACTAAGGCCATGTGCTGCTTGAAACACATAAGCTGCTGTTACGTTCCTGTTTCAAAGATATAAATTAAATAAAGAAGCAACATTTCAACTTTTTCAATAATGTGCTTCCAGGAGTGCTGAGGTGCAGCGTTTGACTTGAAAACATGATCTGTTGGGGGTGCTTGAGAACTGGAGATAAGAAGGACTGTTTTAAATGAACTGTCACTTCCAGTGAGCCTACCTTGTTCTATGCAAGTAACAACCTCACTTTCACCCAATGCCTCCCCTCGGACTCTGCAAACGCTGTCAAACATCCGTATATTGAAGCGCATGGTGGGACCAAAGTCGATTTTGTACAGTGAACTTTTTAAATGGGCAGCACGGTGGCTAAGTGGTTAGCTCTTCTGCCTCACAGCACTGGGGTCATGAGTTCAATTCCCGACCATGGCCTTATCTGTGAGGAGTTTGTATGTTCTCCCTGTGTTTGCGTGGGTTTCCTCTGGGTGCTCCGGTTTCCTCCCACACTCCAAAAACATACTAGTAGGTTAATTGGCTGCTATCAAAATTGACCCTAGTCTCTCTCTCTCTGTCTGTCTGTGTGTGAGTGTATGTTAGGGAATTTAGACTGTAAGCTCCAATAGGGCAGGGACTGATATGAACGAGTTCTTTGTACAGCGCTGCGGAATCAGTGGCGCTATATAAATAAATGATGATGATGATGATGATGATGATGAAATGACCTCCAATAAAGTCGAGTGGAACATCTTCAGATATCTCTCAAAATATAGTTGAAACAATTCTAGTGGAAAACAATTGTAAACAGTATATTTGAAAATATAATTGTATGATGGGAATCAATGATTAATATAGTACAGGCTGGAAGATTGATGCTTTGAAATATGCGTCAGCCTTATAAAGTTTTATGCTCGGCAACTCAAAGAGTTTGTTTTTCAAGAGGCCGAACCTCACTTCTGGCATGTATCAATAGATTTTCTCCTTCTGTTTGTGCTCACCCCACTGGGAATTGCAGTCTTGTTCCGGATGTCTTGTCTCTCGGGCAGAGAATGGGGGGCATTCAGACTGTAATTCACACCAACTGGCAGGCTCATCAATGCAGACTTGGACCAATTAGCTGCAGCTAAGGTGCCAAGTGGACACTTATGTGTCTGCCACTGGCTAACGGAATTGCCATTCCCTGAATCATTTGGCTTCAGTGCTTATAGAATGAAATTCAAAGCATAGTTGGCAAAGGTTGCTTAGGAAGAATTCCCATGTGTCAAAAATCACAAAGGTGAATGCAGTGCAGAAGATGGTTTAAAAAAAATAAACAAAATTCCATGCAGAAAAGATCTTTTGAAATGTAGAGAATAATAACAATTGTACCAGAAAATAATTTAGCCAAATTGACAAAACCGTAAAAAAGTGCTCGTTCCCCATTCAGTGTCTTTTGTATACAAGGTTGTTAAGATTAAGTCCGGGGGAAAGGAGGGGTAAAACTTAATCCTCCATTTATAATTCATTGTTGTTATACAGCTATTCTTGAGTCATCTTACCTGTAAGTATTAAAATTATCTTGACAACCTTAACTTAACAAACTATTCAGACGAATAAAAAGATGTCATTAAAGCATTTTAAAATTTCTATGTCTTGAAACTTCTTCAGTAGCTGATCAAAGATGTACAAAATAAATTATTTTTGATTGAATTGGGTTTTTTTTTGGAAAAAAATAAATATGCTGATGTGAAAATTAAACATTTATTATGATTGATATTTTTGGAGAACAGAGCACAAACGATGTTCTATGCGTCTGTCTCAGTTGCCCTGGTAAACTTTAGAATTTGACGTATGCTGAAATAATTCTTACTGTAAAGGAATTAAATGTACTGCAAAATCTAAACGTTGTTTTGTTAAAAAATTATTGCTTAAAGTCAAACAAATATTCTACCATATTTTACAATTAAAGCAGCAATCCCATGAAAGGGTGTGTTTTTTTTGTTTTTTTTAACACAGATCACTGTAGCAGACTATAAGGGGAAGTTTGGTATTTACCATTTTCCTTATTTTTCTCAGGCTGCTATAAATGTTTTATCATCATAGCAACCACAGTCACATAGCACATAATGTAGGGCGCAGAGAGGCTTTGAAACACCACTCTGAACTCTGTCTGCATTGTGACCCCCTCCCCCCCCTGACATCACATGACATGAGAACTGTGAGCTTGTGTCTCTGTAGCAGACTGGATGTATCTGTTTCTGTGTCTTTCAGCCACATTTGTTTGACAGAGAGCCTTTAAAAAGCTAGTATTGATTTGTGGGAGGATAGCTTAGAAAAAATGACTATTAGGTGCATGCTTAACATTACTATTTAAAAAGCTTTCATTATTTTTTACTCAGTTGCTGCTTTAATTACTTAGGGGAGGATTTATCAAAGGGCAAAGATCCCTATATACATTGTCCCTATAAATATATACAATAAATGTCTTTCAATATTAGTGGAATTGAAAGCCAAAATTCCACTGCGCTGGCACATAGGATTTTTAAACATGTCGTAATAAGTGATCATAAAAAAATTAGATGCATCTCAGTGAATCGTGTTTTAATGATAAATAGGCCATGAAGACATATGTCCATGAAGTTCATCTTTTTCATTCTCAAAAACCCTAGTGGAGCCAGAGGGAAGTAAAACAAAGCATAGTCCACTTCACAATCCTTAAGAGAAGAAAAATTCCTTCCCGTTTTGGCTCTTAGAGCAAAAAACCTTTCATAGAGATTTAGAGATTAAGGGGTATATGTACTAAACTGCGGGTTTGAAAAAGTGGAGATGTTGCCTATAGCAGCCAATCAGATTCTAGCTGTCATTTATTTAGTACATTCTACAAAATGACAGCTAGAAACTGATTGGTTGCTATAGACAACTTCTCCACTTTTTCAAACCCGCAGTTTAGTAAATCTAGCCCTAAATCTCTTATCTTCCAGCTGCAAGAGGTAGCCTTGTTTCCTCTGTGGGACTCTTAAACTGAATTTTCAGTATGGGTCATTAATATATTTATACACTGTGTCCCTTCCTAGTCTTCTAGTCTATAGTTTAAATAAACCTAGTTTAGGCACTGTTTCTTCATAACTGAGATTTTTCCATACCACTTAGTAATTAAGTTCCCCTTCTGCATGCTCTTTAATTCCAGGACATTATTTTTGTGAGGCCTCATCAGTGCTTTCTAAAATGGCAAACTTATTCTTTTCTCTCTTGAGTCTATGCCCTATTTAATACAGGATAATATCTCTCTATCTGTAGATACAACAGATTGTCTTTGGTTGTTATTGTTGGCCACACAACTAGTGCCATCTAAATTTTTCTCCCAGTTGGTCCTACTGTCTCTCACACCCCTCCCTTTAGAATGTAAGCTCTCGCAGGCAGGGTCCTCTCTGCCTATTGTCCTACATCTGTCTCCTGTCCCTCGTAAGTCCTGTCACGTCTTTTGCTGCACTCTGTGAGTCCCCGTAGCATTACTCACACTCATCTATGCTACTTACATATATTACCCCATCTATTTGTTACTTGCTTCTGTATCTGAACCTACGGAATCTGTGGCGCCTTATAAATAAATAAATAAATAAATAAATAATAATAATAATTAGTGCGGTTGCATGATAATGTTATGTGTGGTCTTCTTCCAACTTACCTATATGTTCGATAAAGATCTAATTCATTTTGATTGTATTATGGAGGGGCATGTGTGTTGTAATTGGACCACATGGGCTGCAATATTGGGCCGGTTAATTTATCATTGCAGATATTGCAGAGTTTGTAGCCAGCATAAGTCTATGATCCAATATTATACCTAGATCCATTTCTATAATAGATTCATGTGTTTCACATTACATTTATCCATAATGAGTTTCATCTGCCATTTTGTTGCCTATCTCCCAATTTTGTCTAGGCCTCTTTGTAAAAACTTTGAATAATCTGCAAACACAGCATATAGCACAACAGTTCCTGATACCCTGGAGGCAGGGCCAGACCAAAATACACTATTTTGGGCCGGTCCCTCCTTAGTCTCTATTGGTGGCTGACCCCTCCTCCGAGACCAGCCGCCTTCTCCCATTGGCTGTGGTCTGTCCCCCCTCCCTCCCTTCCACTATGTGTGTCCTTATATTGGTGTCACATGGGCTGCGCACCACGTGACAGGTACCATCTCATATGTTTATTAATATTGTGTGCGTGTTGGCCAGTACAGTGTGTGTGGGTCAGTACTTTGTGAGAGGGTCAGTACATTGTGTGTGTATGTGTATGCCAGTACATTGTGAGGGGACCAGTATATTGTGTGTGCCAGTCTAGTGTGTGTGTGCCAGTCTATTGTGTGTGTGTGTTTTTGGGGGGGGGGGCAGTGTATTTTGTGTGTGAGGGAGCCAGTATATTAATATAATGTGTGAGGGGAGGGGTTTTAAAATAATGTAGGTGGTAGGCTATCAATTTAGTAGTGGAGTGGAGGTAGGGGATAATTATTGGGTGCTATTTTATTTGTTGGGTGATGGTGGGGCAATTTAATTTAATAGTAGGGCATATGAATTTAATATGGTAATTGGAATTTTAATCTAATGCTGGGGTGTTTTGGGAGCCATTAACTGAAAGTGGGACTGTTTGGGTAAAATTAGGTCTATTTATTAAATGGGAATATTAATTATTTAATGCCTGGGATGGTTTATTAAACGTAAATGCTATTTAATTTTTTGCTGGAGCTGTTTGGAGGGAGGGAAATAGGTTTATTTATTAAATGTGTATGCTATTAATTTAATGTTCGGGCTAGTTGGAGGGAAAAGATCGATTTTTCAAATGTTAGTACTATTATTTTAATTTTGGGGCTGAAAGGAAGCCTAATTATAAAAAGTGGGTGCTATATTGATTTAATGTCGGGGCTGGTTGGAGTTTTCTAGATTTCATGTACCCATTTTCTTTCCAAAAAGGGCACCCAACATTCCAGGATCCAGACAAGCAGCAACTGATCTAAAGAAATCAGCAACCACAGGTGGTGAAAGTGACAAGAACGGGCAGGAGAGAGCAGGACAGTCTGCCAACTGTCCTGAATATAGTCCAATGCAAAAACAAGCCCTTTTGCTGGCAAAAACATAGTTTTTTTTTTTAAAGCAAAAGGGCTTTTTGCATTTTGATAAAGCAGCCTGCGTTCAGTACTGTAATTGAACATTATTATATAATCTATTGCTAAAATATGATTTATACCCCATTATAATCAGCCAGGTATGTTAAAAAAAGTGCTGTAGGGAGAAGGAACATATAAAATAAAATGCAATATAAAGAGAGGTCTGTTTTTTGTTGCATTATTTGTTTTCATTAATTAAGATGTATTATTTATAATAATAAAGTATTGCTGGGATAAGCAACACTAAAATAGCCTCTTTTTATATTGATAAATGTATATTGTACCGAAAACCATCCTCTAAGGATGGGCCGCAACTTATGGGCCAGTACTGTGTGTTTGCCCCCTAGGCTAATGTCTGCCACCCAGCCCCTGCTGATCCCCCAGTATTATATGATCCATCAGCAGCTAACAATAGTGACCTCAGTACTGGGAAGGTGAGTGGGTGGGGGTATCAAACTGCTGGGTATGGAAGTGAGCACATCGTCTCCAATACAGGCATAGTATGTAGTTATTATTGCATGTAGTGATGCAATAAGGTGACATACTCACTGCATTTCCATGTTAAAGCAGTAGTAGAGCTGGTTCATGCCTCCAGCGGTCTGTCTCTTCCCCCAGATATATACTTGGTGACGTGACTCCAATGTGGTAAGAATGGCAGTCTCTGGGCTGATCACATTGTTCTGCTTCATGGATGGGGCCCTAACTAAAGAGGGAATTAGATCTTCCAAAATGGACAATCACTAGAGGATTTCTATGTGGGGGTGACCTATATTATTTACTGATCATACTTAGAAAACAAATGTGAAAATGAATGCATTTTTTATCATGAAAACACTCAAATTTAATAATTTATATGCTTGTACATTGCCCATTTGCAGCTTTTACTAAACACATTGATGTATCCTTCTGGCTGTCTGCAGTGTCTTTGTGCACAGTAACAAGGTGCTGTAACCCATAACAACTGGCAGTATCCTTCTAGCTGTCTTTGTGCACAGTAACAAGGTGCTGTAACCCATAACAACTGGCAGTATCCTTCTAGCTGTCTTTGTGCACAGTAACAAGGTGCTGTAACCCATAACAACCGGCAGTATCCTTCTAGCTGTCTTTGTGCACAGTAACAAGGTGCTGTAACCCATAACAACCGGCAGTATCCTTCTAGCTGTCTTTGTGCACAGTAACAAGGTGCTGCAACCTATAGCAACTGGCAGTATCCTTCTAGCTGTCTTTGTGCACAGTAACAAGGTGCTGTAACCCATAACAACTGGCAGTATCCTTCTAGCTGTCTTTGTGCACAGTAACAAGGTGCTGCAACCTATAGCAACTGGCAGTATCCTTCTAGCTGTCTTTGTGCACAGTAACAAGGTGCTGTAACCCATAACAACTGGCAGTATCCTTCTAGCTGTCTTTGTGCACAGTAACAAGGTGCTGTAACCCATAGCAACTGGCAGTATCCTTCTAGCTGTCTTTGTGCACAGTAACAAGGTGCTGTAACCCATAGCAACTAGCAGTATCCTTCTAGCTGTCTTTGTGCACAGTAACAAGGTGCTGTAACCCATAACAACTGGCAGTATCCTTCTAGCTGTCTTTGTGCACAGTAACAAGGTGCTGTAGCCCATAACAACTGGCAGAACTGTCATTTTTCTAGTGCACTTTAGAATGTGAAATTAAACCACTGACTGGTTGCTCTGAGTTACAGAGCTGCACATCAGTTGTCATAAATACCCCTAATAGAATAACAATATATTAGGGGTATTGGTTTGTGGTAAATATATTTGGTGCATTGTATTACGCTGCAGATGGTAACAGTAGTCCCTTCCTATTAGAATAGTACTACAGTGCCCAGATCAGAGTTTTCCTCTAACATTTATTAAGTGAGTAGCTAAATACTGTATGCTTTGAAGTGAATAGGAGGCCACACTTGTGGTGTAAGGAGCCCTCTCTCTCTGGAGTGTATGAGAATACAGTTACTGCCTCTTTCTAGCTAGAGTGCTCTTGAAAACGTTACAAGTCCCTATGAAGACAGATATTTCCATTTCCTATGATGATTCTTCAAATAAATGAACAAACATAAATAAATGAACATAATTTAACATTATTACATCCAAGAGTGGAAGCATTTTCTGAAATGCAGCAGCTTTTTTATCTTAAATTACACAATCTTCCAACTTGATTTAAAAAAAAATTATTTTCTTTAATCTCGAAAATCACCATGGGTTTTACAGTGGAACTAAAAACAAAACAAAAAAAACCATTCAGGGATGTAACTAGAAATGTTTGGTCCCCATAGGGATACTGAGGTGAGGCCTTCTACACACCATCACATAGCCATACTCACTATGTTATCCTCATTATTAACCAGATCTATATAACTGGTTGGATACATTTATTATGAAGCCATATTAATGTTCCCCTCCTGCTGTGGCTATTGCTATGCCCATGTTTACGTCATCATCATTGGCGTTTATTTATAAGGTGCCAAGGACACCGCAGCACCGGACAGTCAGTATTACCTGTCATAGACAATACATTATCATCATCAACATTTATTTATATAGCACCAGCAAATTCTGTAGCACTTTACAATTGGGAACAAACACAATAATAAACCAACTGGTTAAAACAGACAGGTAAGAAGGCCCTTCTCATAAGCTTAAAATCTATAGGTTAATGGAAGTCAGATCATCATCATCATCAGCTATTTATAGATACATGAGGTTAAATCTACACACTACATATTGGTCTGGCAGAATTGCAAAAGATAAAAAGTGATTCATATGCTATGTAATCCTGTCACACAGCAATGTTGGTCTGGGCTCAGAGGGTTGTTGGCTTGTGTGAATTGTATAAAGGGTGGTGAAAGGGTATCCTAGTGAGATTAAGAGGGTGGTTGAGGAATATTATAAGCTTGCCTGAAGAGGTGGATTTTTAGAGAACGCTTGAAAGTTTGTAGGCCAGAGGAAAGTCTTATTGTGCGAGGGAGGAAATTCCACAGAGTGGGTGCAGCCCAAAAAAAATCCTGTAACTGGGAATGGGAGGATGTAATGAGAGTGGAAGAGATACGCAGATCATGTGCAGAACGGAGGTGTCGAGTTGGGATGTATTTTGAGACAAGTGATGAGATGTATGCTGGTGCAGTTTTGTTGATGGCCTTGTAGGTTATTAGAAGAATTTTATATTGGATTCTGTAAAAGACTGGCAACCAGTGTAGAGACTGACAGAGTGGATCAGCAGAGGAAGAACGGTTTTCAAGGAAAATCAGTCTGGCCGCTGCATGCAAAATAACTGTACAGATAAACATAACAAGTACATACGTGGTTGACGAAGAAGGTGATTTAGACATCATATAAATTAAGCAAACAAATGTTATAAGTACATAGTGGTAGACAAGGGGATTTGCAGAGTGGTGTGGATGAGGTGTTAGACCAAGGCGCTATGAGGCACACATTGGGTGCACTATGTAAATTACATCCACTGTGGGTTTTTGAGGCTGGAAAAACTGGGCACATACACGTGGAAAATCCTCTTAGTCTGGGCATTGGGATCATTGACCTAACCATACAAAAATATATAATAGACGAGTGGTGCTAATGTATGTATAAAATCCAGCAACTAATATTTGTATCAACAGTGAGTTTTCATGTCATTGCTTATAATTGGTCATGACTTGTGTATTATAACGAGCTGTACACCCACACTGCAAATTGTTACGGATATTAGAAGTCACCTTGGAGATCTGTGTGCTTGTAAAGGTGAAAGATTAAAATTAATATTAGTAGTAGTAGTCAGGGCCGCCATCAGGGGGGCCCGGGCTCACCAGGGGGCCCGGTACAACAGCTCAGCTAAGACTTACCTGGGGCCCGCCGCTGGTCTCCGCTATTCTGTCTTCAGCCTGATCTGTCACAGGCAGAGCACATGATCGCAGGGGGAATGATTCCTCCACCCCTGCGATCGGATCCTGGTGCCTGGCTGTCACGGTGACAGCCAGGCTGAAGACAGAGTAGCGGAGACCAGCGGCGGGCCCCAGGTAAGTATGTGTTGCTCATGGGGGGGGGCGCTCATAGGGTGGGGTGGGGTGGGGGGAGGGGGGCGCTCACTGGGCCCGATATGTTTTCTTAGGCAGGCAAGATACGATTGTTACAATTAAAATTGAACAGCTGATTGTTTCTTAGTTTCCTTGATATTCATGAAATATTACATTAAATGCCTGCGATACTGATGCATTGCATTCTGTCAGTGCTGGATCAAAGAGATGATCATGCAGATAAAAGAGATGTAAACACTATATACATCTAGCAGCAACCTACATAGTAAACTCTATTTGTGGATGTCTACAGCAAAGACAGGCAGCAAAAATATATAAATGACAAAACAAAAATAAACACTGCAGCGAGTTAAAGTCGTGCCAAGCAATCATTTTTGGTGTTATGAAGAGGATTAAAGTTGCACTTAATAAAATTCCGGCTGTGCAGATATTTTTATCCTCTGCTTTGTGGCTGCTGTGTGTAAATTGCCCTGGATTGTCTGATGTATACTCATAAAACTCAGTCATGTCTGGACTTCCCTGATTGACAACCTGCAGACACACCTGGAGCACAGCGCCCACACCACACACCCTGAGCCAGAAAGGTAAAACAGTAATTAAAACAAGTCTTCAAAGGAACAGGGAAGGAAGTTGTGCACATTCATCAGTTATATCACACAGGACTTCTAACCTGGTAAATATCCCCGTATTCCATGTGTATACATCTCTCGGAGACTTCTCTGTCACTATCTGAATTCTGCTACACGTTCTGGTATACATTATAGGGAACTCTAATTGGGCCAAAATGCAAAATTAACAGAAAATATATAATATATAATATTTTATTTTTCTTTACTTTACTTTCTGTAATTGTTTTGTGGAAATATAATTTGCTATGCAGCGAACCATATTACAAATAATTGACGTCCAATAGCATATTGCTCATCATTCTAGGGCAAAAGATTAGATTAGATAATTTACAACCATAATACAAAGACCACTCCCACAGATCAGGAAACCCCACCCCTTTTGTCTGCTGAAAATCTGAATGGGACCACGAGGATAGGACTGTCGTGCGTATGCTTTTATATCACATGCATTTGTTACATTTGAGCAATGTGCCACTATTTTAACAGATAGTTACATAGCAACAGTGATAGCAAATCATGTTTGCACTTACTAAATAAGCATGCAGGAATAGGTAGACTTTTGCTCCTAATTGCTCAGTGACTAACAGTAATGTCTGCATCAAGCTCATTAACCATAGTCAGTGGTGACACTTGTGCGCTTACAAAGCAATGACAAAACAAAGGGGTACCATTAATATAAATAAAATATTAGGAACCTTTTAGCTGAATTCATCAAATGTGTTTTGCACATGAAGTACGAGTCTGTAGAAGTACAAGTCTCCATGCAATAATGGGGAGGGTAATTAAGTCATAACCTCAGAGGCAACCCAGGCTGTTACCCAGGGCTACCATTCGCCCAACCTTGGTGGTTGCCTAGGGTGCCAGTGGTGAGGGGAGCCTAACACACTGAATGAGTGACATAACATCATGCAGTGTTTTTAATGCCCCCACACAGAGTACCGCCTGTTGACATGAAGGAGATGCAGCCAGCATCTTCTTACATGTGAATCTGTAGGCTGCTCCTCAAGTCAGTGTTAAGCTGCAAGAGTGGCGCTTGGCTATGATGTCATAACCAAGCACCATACTCGATTTTAAAGGAGCAGAGTATACCGCCATCACCATCCGGCTGTATGATAGGGGGCACAACCCCTGAGCTTGCGCCAGCCTTGCTGTTAGTAAAAGCTTTAGAAAGACACACATGGGTGGTGTGGAATAATCCATCTCAATAATATTAGTGGGGGTGGGAGGACAACCTCTAGAGTTATACGAACATGTGCAGAAGTTCATGTCTTTTGAAGAAAATCAGTAGACTTCATTTTTATGCACGGGGCACATCATTCTGCCAAGTATAGTAAGTGTATGGTTTGGACTAGATCAGAAGTAGTAGGTTGATAGTTATACAATCCACATAACTGCCTGGCAGGGACTGGCTGGGTTGGGTGGGTATCTGCCACCCGGGCCGGTTTCATAGGGGGCTACCTTGGGCTGAGTCAGTGGACTACCTGCAATTTTTTTTACTTTGAAATATTCCTAATTGGCTGCTGAATCGAGCCTTGGCCCCCGGACTATTATTTTACAGCCCTCCCCTGCTGCCTGGTGTAGCATAACTTTCACTACAGAGACCCACATCTTACCTAAACAGCCCTATACAATCCACTTTTAAAAAATGAAAATCATTAGCTTATAATTAAGGCATACCTTCTAGCAGTGCTTTTTTTGTCATAGTACTCACCGGAACTGAGTTCCGGCACGTTTATTCAACGGATTTTCCAAATTGTAAAATTAACTTTTGAACATTTGATGTTTAGACCACGTGGACTAGAATCGCCCTGTCAGTGGCAAAATCATTAAAACGGTGCATGCGGGCTGCTTGTGTGTCAAGTTCAATGCATGCGTACTTCGTTCGGGCTGGTTGTGATGACACTGCTCGGCTTGTGGCGCTGCTCAGCTTGTGATTGGTCGTGTGTTCGTGCGCTGAGAGCTTACTGCGGGCGGTGACCGTTATGTTTCGTTACACAACTGACGTGTGTGGGTGTGTGTACTGTGAGTGACTATGTGATGTGAGTTCCGGCACCTTTTTTCTCACAAAAAAAGCACTGTCTTCTAGTAAATGCTATTTAATAGCATGGAAAATTTCCCAAGATCAACTTTGTGTAGTTGACACTGTAATTCATAAACGCTTTCTGTCACTAGACATAATTTTACATTGTGGCAAAGAAGTAACAAGTTCCAATGAGTAACGATTTGTATTTTGTGAGACCAGTCAATATGGAATATAAAGTATTTGTGACTTTTATATCAGAATTTCACATACTCCTGTTATCTTACTAATAGTGCAGTATTGTTCATGTTATGTGGAATACTCAGGGGGAACTCAGGAATATCAGAGAATGATATAAAGATGATCCTGACTACTGCCTCTGAGTCCTTGGTGGGAACCTGGAGATCAGGTAGTAAGACAGCTTTGTATTTCACAGGAAATATACCTGTTGTTGTTTTTTAATATCCAAGCAGTTTCGATGGGGGACAGGATAGGACGCCCCTATAAGAATGGAAACACAAAGTCAAATCGCCTCAAGGCTTTGATCACTCAGGAGACCCTGCTCAAGTAAAGGTCACAACCTCGATTTGGGTTTTCAAGTGTTTTCATGTGTGGGGAAACTCAGGAGAGACTTGTAAGTGACAAAAATAATCAAAGAGAGACCAGACAGATGGTGAGTTATTCACTACTGTGCAGTCATTCAGCTGTTTAACATATAATTAATAGCATATTGCATATTATCTGTTTATACTTATGGTTTGTTGTAAAACCAAATATGTTACCATTAGTGGCAGAGATGAAATGATGCTTAAGATTTGTGCATTCCTCCGATCTCTCCTATCCAGACACATTTGACTAGGGTTAGTGCATTTTAAATTCCAGCGGAAAAGAGCAACATATAGAGCAATCAAAAGAATTAGCAAAACTGAGCCCACAATTGTGAAACTAATTGTGGGGCAATGTGAGACCGGAGCGGATTGCACTTTCTAAATATATTTATATACTTTTTATATATTGCAAGTGCTGGCTTTTTAGCCTACCTTTGTTGGTGATTCTATATTATTGTGAAACCTCCGTACACTGATGTTTATTTAATAATAAAAAGGGCAATTTTTGGCGTAACCCCCCCCCCCCCTCCCCCATAGTATCCAATCAGTAGTTAGTGTTGATGGATCTGCAGCAATATATGTGGTTGCTATGTATTAGTGCACATTTGTACATTGTTAGTTAATAACCTGCAGAGTCAAAGCTGCTACATGTAATCTGCAACATCTTTTCTCACCTAATTGGAATGCTGAAAGAGAGTACAATTTCGTCCATGTGAAACAGAACAACACCTTTGCAGGATGAGTGTACACAATTTTACACACCATCGTGTTCACTAAAATACACTATGCCTGTTTATTTTTGTTTTATTCCAGGGAGGGGGTGGGGGTTATTACGCACTTAATATAGAGTGTTCCTAAATGTAAAAAGAGAAAGTAAAGACTTGTTGAAGTGTCTATTCTATGCATGATATAAGTGAGCACATTATAGTCTTCTACTTTTATTCCTTATTTCTTCACAACAATATGCACTATTTTGTCTTTTTCATTCTTTTTCCCCATAGGAATTGGGAACCCACAACGCAGTTGAATCACATGGAAAGTTTCACAACACAGGGGACAGAATTATCACACTCCATCTGCTCTGTTGAGGAAAATCTTTAGTTTTTCCTCACTTATATTTTTTCACTTTACTGCTTACTGCCCTCACTCACATCAGTGACCCCCCCCCCCACACTGCCCCTAAACTTACCTTTCAGCCACTTCCAGCCACACTGTCTTCTTTGCTCACATGGGACAGCACGCCACATGGTGCGCATCCCATGTGATGAGCTCTTCCCTGCACCGTCCTGCCCCACCAATGGAGGGGGTGGGGCTCACAGGCATCGGGGCCCGTCGGGGAATACCCCGGCACCCAGGTGGGCCAGTCCAACGCTGCTGACACCTGATTGCAGTGAGATGTCATTTAGGTGTAGAATATATGTGTGTATATATATATATATATATATATATATATTGTATATATGTGTGTGTGTGTATATATATATATATATATATATATATACACACATACGCACGTATGTATACATATATATACTTTGTTTGTTATATCACTGTCGTATTACTGGGCTGGTTACCGCTACAATGGCACAATGAGCATCAGGTCTGCAAAAGCAGCAACCACCACCAGGCTATGCTTTAGCAACCTGCAGCATCACAATGTGACCCCATGCTCAATGTTCCTCTGCTTTAGCAGTACTCAGAACAGGCAATTACACAGGCGCAGGTTACTTATTTGCGGGCAGTCAGGTTTTTTTGTTTTCATCTTTTTCGTAACTAGTAAGATACGTGCTGATGACCATCATTATTAGGGATGTGCACCGGCGACTTTTGAGGTCTCGTGTTTTGTGTTTTGGATCCGGATTTTCATTATTTTTGGGGTTCGGATTTGTCTCGCAAAACACTTGACGAAAGGTCTCGGTTCGGATTTAAGGTTTTGGATTCGGATTTAATTTTTTACTTTTTTTTTATTTTTTAAAAACTTGGGAATAATGGGGAAATAACTATGCCCTTAGAAGCACAGAGCACAGGACACAGCACCACTGGACTGAACAGGACACGGCACATGACCCAGCAGCACTACGGAACTCAGCAGGACAGAGCACAGGACACAGCACCACTGGACTGATACTGCAGAATGTGTGAACTTTGTAATATTGCAGTACCACTGGACTTTTACTGCTGAATGTGTGAACTTGGTAATATTGCAGTACCAATGGGCTTATACTGCAGGATTGGTTGTGCAAATTTTGTGGTAATTAAAAAAAATTAAATTAGTTTTTGGTATTTTTTTAAATAACTTTTTTTTATTTTTTTAAACACAGGGGAATATTGGGGAAATAACTATGCCCTTAGAAGCACAGAGCACAGGACACAGCACCACTGGACTGAACAGGACACAGCACAGGACCCAGCAGCACCACTGACCTCAGAAGGACAGAGCACAGCACACAGCACCACTGGACTGATACTGCAGAACACAGCACAGCACAGAACTAAACAGCACAGCACAGAACTAAACAGCACAGCACGAGATCTACCAGGACAGAGGACCACCTAACACACCCTCCCTCTACCCTGATCAATGCCCGAGTGAAGATGGCGGCGACTAGCGGGGAATTTATAGGATCCGAGTATCGCGAGATCCGACAACGGGATTATGAGTCAGAGCCTCAGTTTCAGATTTGAATTTGGCGCCAATACCCGGATCTGTCTCGGATCCGACTCGGATCGGCAACGTTCGGGTGGGCTCGGATTTCAGAAATCCGAGTGCGCTCATCTCTAATCATTATCAGGACGTATCTTTACCATAGGGTTTCAGGAGACACGGACGTAGATGTGGCCTACACTAAATGTGCTACATTTACTTCTGGGCTGACTGAACGCAGCCAACCAAACCCGCCCACGAGGGCAGTGCCTGTATCCGAAACAAAAACCTGACTCCTCGAAGGGAGGAGGACTCTTCAGCTACATAAAATAATGTGCGGCCACCAGGTGTAGGCCCACGACTAAAAATGCTTTCTAGCTGACAAGTTCACCGTTTATTCCACCCCGTGTTGGGATCAAAGCACCAGCACAACAGTACACCGCGGTCTGATACACTGTAAACCAACCTTGTCTGTCTAGCTAATGAACCCAATGTACCCCTGAAAAAACAATGGTTCCCAGACCTGATCAGCTGGCATTCATTGATACGGTCGATGTGTGTTGGCACCCAAAACACACGTCAACAGAACCTCATCAACCTGCATGGGGCAGATACTTACAACTCAACCGGCAAAAGAGAGAGAGCAACAGCCACACAGGAGAATTTATAATACGAATTTATAATGTGGGCTGCCATGTAAAACTCCCAAAGTGTCCTACCATAGGAATATCCTAGCTAACCTGGCATGTTCACAGGGAAAGGAGCCATTTATAGTTTGAACGCAAACCATAACTTTTAATCTCCCTCGGACTGAGATATCCCTCACTTATGAAACTAAGCTGATTTTTGCAGCAAGCAGACAGACGTCCAGCTTGAAATAAGACCCATTATGTTTTGATCAAAGGTTTGCTTTGAAATACCTGCATCAGGGGTTACAAAGGTTTAATAAACAGAGAATTAGAACAAACAAGGTACTCTAAAGCTTTTTAGAGGGTTTCTTTTGTGCTAAAACGGAATTAGGTCCTCAAATCTCCCTTAGCAGCAACAGCAATTATCCCCTGAAGTTGCTATTATAGTAATAACAGAAATCTGCAAGTCATAGTAAATTGTAACAGTAAAATTTAGAATTTACACTTCTGTTGGTCTGACTCCGAGAACCAGGAGCCACTGGGTAGCCCTGGAGTTAGAGGGCCTGGTGGGTCTCTAATTCTGAGTGACAAGGGCAGGTGCTAAGCATCCAGGATGAACGTGAGTGACATTATGATAATCTTACACCAATTATCATGAACTAATGCTCTCATTTTGCAGAGACACTCAATTAAACTGATGGAGGCAGATATTTGTGTTTATGAGCGCTCCTTGACAATGAGTGTGGTTTGAAGTAAATGACACATTAGAGGATTGCTGAATTCCAGAGACACACAGTGGTTTAACCATTTCACTGTCAGGGAATCCTGCAAATCATTTTGTTGTAGACTTATGTAGCAGCAAGCTAGTAACACATAGTTTCCACAAGGCAGGTAAGGTGGGGATAGGGGATGGGGGTTACAGGTGGAAGAGATGTTGGGTGTAGTTCCCCTTTTAATTTTCAAAAAATGTTCAGATTCTCATTTTTATTTTCACATTTAAGTTTTTCTTTGAGCATTTCCAGACTCCCTTAGGCTAAGCATGTTATGGTAAATTGTGTGTAATAATGGATTCATTTGTTTAACTTCCTTGTTCTCTAATAAGTCTGCATTATTTATATACTGAAAAGGACCTAAAATGGTTGTATACCCCAGACAGTAATTTATCACAATCAGATATGGAAACATTCGGGAAGAGGCATTTTCAGGCGAAGACACCAGCAAGTGACTGGATATGATGGAGTGAGATGGACAAGTCGCAGCCACGTTGTGGCCTTCTCCGTCCCACAATCCCAGTCCTTTCCAATGTTTCTCCAACAAATCAGGTCATAAGGAATTATAGGGTATATAACCCATTAAAAGTTAATTAATTCAATTTAGTTTCACTGTTTATTGTATTTATAATAATTGCACTAAAGGAAAATACTAGTTATGTGGATTTACGATTATAGCTTCCTTGACTGATGTCTAGAAAATGTTCTCTCAAACACCACTGGGAGTATTCCATTACAGAATATGATGTACAATTGCAAATATTATGTTCCATGTCTAATTTATTTATCTGTTCCTTCACTGTAAAAGTACTGTTTGAAACCCCCTATTTCCAGTAAAAATATATCAACCCCCTCTCCAACTAGTTGTACTGTGGGATCCCTTATTGTTCTGCTGAAGTCCACAAAGTTCCTCTTGTCACAATATCCTGAACTCTCAGCCGGGAGAATGTTGAAAGTGAGTGGGATTGGTACTGTGCATCATAGTTGCCTACTCCCCTGGAATTTCCAGAAGGATCACTAAATGCGGGTAACCCTCCTAGATTCCCGGAAGAATAGGCAACCTCCCGGACGTGATGGAGGCAATTTTGCGTCATAAAACCCCACCCCCTGCTATGAAATGCTGTGCATTTTGACATTTCCCAGGAGAGGGCGGAGCTACGGTGACGCAATTCCGTCACCGCAGACCCTCTTACCCCCTGTCACATGACTTCTCTTCCAGGATCTCCTGGAGGAGAAGTTTTAAAAGTAGGCAAGTATGCTGTGTATTAGGTCAGAGCTGATTAGCAGGACATGCTTTACAATGGCTTGTACAAACAGTTGAGATGTGATACAAAATAATTTTGTAAGTCTTATTATCATTATCCTTGAGTTCTAAAGGTAACATGTTACATAATGATGTAGATTGAGGGTATCACGATACAAATATATAACATACAATGACATGACACAGGAGGTAACGATGGTCCTACAGCAATTAATATATAGGAAATGACATTGAAAGTTAGGCAAGATGGTACAGTCCACCTTATTCTACAACCTGCTGAAATATTTCTGTCACATTTATTTCCATTTCAATAAATCATTATTTTACTCTTTATACCCGCTGATTGCTATTTAAACACTAGACTGTTCCATTTTTATACTTGCTATTATTTCTCTGATTGCTAATTTGTTTAGAATATTGTTACCATTTGCAAAACAATCAACCCTAATCCTCCCTGACAGGACTAATGGGATGCTATATACCTGTAAGAAGCAACATGAAAGCATGGGGATCAGGTAGGAATGATTTTAGGCATTCACGGGTATACTGATTGCCTGGGTGATTTTGTAGGATTACTCAAGATTAGTGTTCAGGACAACAACAGATTCAGATGATCATGTTTTGGGGATGGTGGGTGAGGTTTAAGGTGTCTCGTCTGGAAGGAATGTGTAAAGTGGGGGGAATCAAAGTGGGAATACATTAGTGCTGAGCAGCTCCAAGGATATCCACATTATGGGCTAAAACTTTACCAGCATTACAAAGGATTTAAATGGGTGTGAGGTGTGTCTACCTGCTGAGGATTTAGGCAGCACAGAATGAGGAGCAGCAATTGTTTATACATTAGCAATTGTAGAGAAAGAGTGTAGCCAGGAGGAGAAGTGTGTTCTGTGTGATGGATGTTGACAAAGCAGTTTTCTTTTTAGTTCGCTAAAACATTCCCTTGACCCCATCTATGGAGAGTGAAACGTGAGTCAGTATGTTGCAGATGCTACTGTCAGGGAAATGCTTGAAGAGCTCCCATTTTAATGCGGATTAGAGCACTTATTAGCTAGTAAACCTAATGCATCTACTATTTTCAAAACAATGTCTCACGTCTCCCTTTCTGGTGGTAACACACACTGGAAGTCATCTACTAACAGTAAAATGAATGAGGTGCACAAAATCAACTTATTTCCTAAGCAATCTGCCCCAGTATTTTGTATGACGCAGGGCAAAATAAAAGTATACGACAAATACATTTCCATGCATATCTTAGGACATAATGCACCTCTGTAATGACTGCCTGTTTTTCTCATAAAATACTACTTGTTTCACCTTGTTTTTACTATTGTCAGGGATCGCCAATAGCATTTAAAGGGTTAACATGGTCATGCAGGGCCTGATTCATTAAGGATCTTAAATGAAGAGGATTCTTATTTCAGTCTCCTGGACAAAACCATGTTACAATGCAAGGGGTGCAAATGAGTGTTCTGTTTTGCACATAAGTTAAATACTGACTGTTTTTCTTGTAGCACGCAAATACTTGATAGCTTATTTGTACATTGAAATTTAAAGTTGATATTTGTGTGCTACATGAAAAAACAGTCAGTATTTAACTTATGTGCAAAACAGAATACTAATTTGCACCCCTTGCATTGTAACATGGTTTTGTCCAGGATACTGAAATAAGAATCCTCTTCATTTAAGATCCTTAATGAATCAGGCCCACAATCTTCTTCATAAAAAAACTTTGTTCAGAGCAAGAAGGCCAGCATTAATTACAATTTTAGATTTAATATACAAAAAGTACAATGCTTACAGGTTATAAAAACAATTAAGATGACATGACATACATAAGCAAAACATGTACAATAAAGGGATAAAATTCAGAGTATAACTTACATACAAGTAGTATAATCTGCACCAAGGGAAATTGTCTTGAAGAATAGACAACTCAACAATGCTGATTGACTTCCCAAAAGACTGTAAGGGGACATCTGGGCATCCTTCATTTCATGTGTAAAAATATAAACTTTTTATAATGTTATTCAAAAGTGTACTACCCATATAAAGCCAAACGACCTTAAACTCATTTGCATGTTCAGTAGGCAAGCGCTTACCTTTAAGTTGTGAATCTCTTCAGCCAATAGAATGTCTTTGGGAGTGGTCATTTTTTGTCCATATATTCCTCCCGCAATGCATGCTGAATCGCACAAACCTCTGGGTATAGACGTGCATCAGGCTGAGTGGCTATATCTTCATTAATTTACTATCTATTGTGAACTGTTTTTTGGTTGCTATTGTAGACTTGTTCAGTTTCTCAGTATAACTTTCTCTTTCCTACATTTCTCGTTTCTCACTTTTACTTTTTTTTCATCCTACTCGTTTTCCCCTCACATCTCAATCACTCCCCCCTCTCTCTATCTTTTTTCATCTCTCTGAATTTCCCTTCATCTTTTTCTTCCCTAAATTTCTCTTTCCGCCTTCTATCTTTCTATTGCTGGCCATTTCCCGCCCAAGACACCAGGCCTCCCCTCCCTCCAGATACATGGACCGTTTCCAGTCCCCCCCTTCCCCTCCAGCTTCACTCCTCCAGGTGCTCCGGTTTCCTCCCACACTTCAAAAACATACTATTAGGTTAATTGACTGCTATCAAATTGACCCTAGTCTCTCTCTGTCTGAGTGTGTGTGTTAGGAAATTTAGACTGTAAGTTCCAATGGGGCAGGGACTGATGTGAGTGAGTTCTCTGTATAGCACTGTGGAATTAATGGCTCCCCGTGCCCGGCCTGCTTGGTGGACAATTATACTGGCGATATTTCCTAGCATATAGGTGAAATGACATTGGGTCCCATGTCAATAAGGGATCTGAATACAGCGAACCTCCTCCATTTCTCAGTGTCTGAACAGGAGATTGCATTGCAAGTTTCTGCCCTCCATATCATTCCAAATATTATTATTATCATTTATTTCTATAGCGCCACTAATTCCGCAGCACTGTACAGAAAACTCACTCATATCAGTCCCTGCCCCATTAGGGCTTATAGTCTAAATTCCCTAGCAGTCAGACACAGACAGGCACACAGACTAGGGTCAATTTGTTAGCGGCCAATTAACCTACCAGTATGTTTTTGGAGTGTGGGACGAAACCGGAGAACCCGGAGGAAACCCACGCAAACATGGGTAGAACATACAAACTCCTCACAGATGCCATGGTCGTGGATTAAACTCACGACCCCAGTAATGTGAGACAGAAGTGCTAACCACTTAGCCACCGTGCCACTGTCCCAAATAACACCCCCTCTGCGCATTATGTCATGTCCTACCTCATGTTTCCCAGTTATTGCAGTCCCTCTAGTTAATGCTAACCCCCCATCACTTACCATACCCCCCAACACAACTTTTTCCCGCAACCCTGTTTGAGTGCCCCCCGTTGCTTACCTCTCCTTTACCATATACCAGGTAATAGTGATCGGCACCCCCAGGAATACTTGAGGTATGTATCACCCAAACTTTTCTCTCAGCCAACTGGTGTGTCTCCCTTCAGTGCAGGTGACCCCCATGATTATCACAGAGTTGTCGACTGGCATCACATGGTAACCCCCCCCCCTTCCTTATGGGCCAGCTCACTCTGTGACACGTAGACAATGATATCGCTGATGCCCTATCGCAATTTCAATGGCCACGATTTATCCACAGACCAAGCTCATAGACATTCCATGTCCTTCTTCTGTTTGGCAGATTTTCAGGAATAGAAGGTCTCATGAAAAAATCCTTGGCCTGGCAGCTGTGGCTCGGTTTCTTGAAGTCGCTGGGCTGGTGCGAAGGATGATATGCTAGTCAGGATGATATGCTAGCTTTTTTATGGTTCTGATATCAGGAAGGGATTACTAAAATGTCCATGGCATCGCTGTTAGAATGCATATCATTCATGGCACGCTTGCACGGTTCCTGTGATTGGACCAAGGGGTTTATAATATCTAAGGCCCTGAAAGGGTGGGCAAAACAATAACCGATCGTGGATGATGTTAGATGGCTCGTTGACTCCAATCTGCTAAAACAGTTGATAGACGATCTTATAGCTGTAACTGAGTTTGAATATGAAGCCTTTTTGCTAGATTTTTTGGAGCATTTAGAGTTAGCGGGCTAGTGGCCCCTTCGAAAAGAGACAATGCTTTAGTGGCTAGCCCATGATGCTTGCACATAACATGTTGTCTTGTGAAATCCTTAGGTCCAAGACCGACCAACTGGGCAGAGGACAATGGCTATTTATATCAGCTCATGAGGACACAAATATATGTGCTGTTGCTTTATGTTCCAGATTCTAAGGGGTTCGGCCCATGAAGCTGAACCCTGGTTGATTCACATTGATGGGTCATCTTTGACCAAATTTCAGTTTCATTCCTTTCTTAAGAGTGCTCTCAAGCATTGGTTTAGACCCAGCCCTTTATGGTACCCACTCTTTCTGGATTGAAGTGGCTACTGCAGCTGCTGAGAGGGCTCTTCCATCTCTGCAAATAAGACCATCGGCATATGGAAATCTGATGCTTATAAAGCTTATATCAGACCCAAGCTATGCTAGACATGATGTATGCCCATCCCATTTTGGTAACTCAGAGCTTTGCTGCTCATTGCTTTTAGTGGGGCCATGAAGGGATTTTGTCCTATTTTTACCTGGATACAGGCCTGATTAATGGTGAGCCTCTGGGATTTTATGGGTTATTACCTTCATATGGGTTACCGCCTCTCCCACCCCTTACAGCTACATTGATTGTAGTGCTTACCAGGCCAGGCGCTCCCATTAGGCAAGGTTAGGCACTTGCCTAGGGCGCCGGGCTCTGGAGGGCGCCTGGAGAATGAAAATTACTTTAAAACTGTGCGGCGACCACTGACCATACCTGTCACGGCTGCCGCACAGCATTCAGATGCACGGGGGAGGGGGGAAGAGGCTATTGCTCACCACAGCCGCCTCTCTGCTCCATCTCCTCCCCTCCACTCACTAGTGTCAGTGAGTGGAGGGGAGGAGACGGAGCAGAGAGGCTGCGGAGGTGAGGTAAGGAAAGACGGGGTGAGGGGAGAGGAGGGAGAAGGGCGCCGATTGTTGCGGGGGGGGGGCTGGGGCGCCGATTTTGTAAAAATGCCTAGGGCGCCATGGAGGCTAGCACCAGCCCTGGTGCTTACAGTTGTCCCAGGTGCGTGGTTGAGATCAAGGTTATCTTATTGAGTACATTTATTTGGTTTTAGGTTCGTCTGCTCGGAGATTACAAATCTGTATGGTTGGTCACTCCTACGTGTTCTGGATGTCCACAACACTGTCTTGCGGTAAGCAAACCTGAGTTTTCTTAGTCTGTAGACATATGGTTAGGTCGGAGAGGACTCAGGTGGGAATCACTCATACCTTTGCTAAAAGGGGAAGAGGAACATCATGGTAAACTATCCCCAGAACTGTGTGGAGGGCACCTATATCACCCTCTATTATGAAGACCCTCCTGTCTAATGTTAATAGGCTGGTGGGTAAGACTGTCCAGAATTTAAGTGTACTTGTCATTGTTCACCCTTTAATTTCGGTTGATAAGGTCCAGCTTTATAGACCTGATGGGATTCACCTTAGTGATGAGTGGATTTAAGAGGTAAAACGAAGGAGAGGGAGAAGATTATTTTTTGCCTTGACAAAGACTCCAAGCAGAGTAGAAACCCGGTGGAAAGTTGATTCGTACGGACCCCTAGCTTTAGTTGGACACGTGGAATGGAGAAGGGACAGCACTTCCATCTCGTCATTCTTCATCTCTATCTAAGAGCTGTTTTAGCCTGGATTTCTGGTAAGGAGCATCCACCCTGACTATAAGGTTTTTAAGGTTAGGTTGCTGGCTATAGCAGTGTGCTGGGGGTATTTGTCTGTGATATTAAAATGATAATACACTAGAAAGCTTTTCTTTTCCTTTATGATCATTGGTGAGAGTGGGCATCAACATTATTCCTCTGCGATCATCATCAAGAACAAGTGATAACATATATATCGCAAATATGAAGAAAGCTTCCTGTAAGCATAAGATTGAAAGGGTGTTGGTGGCACACGACACGTGGTTTATGGGTCTATCAGCTTTTTCCCCCTTTGATTATTGAAAGATGGTCATTGATTACTACGGGGAATTTCTGGGACTTTTCTAGTGGTGGAGGACAATTTTGGTTGAACTTATTAAACTATATTGTTTCATTTTGTATTTTACATGCATACCTCTAACCTGTATGAGTAAAGAGAAGATCCATCTTTACACCTATGTATACATCCGTCAGTGCCCTATGTACGTATAAGTTGTATATAAGTTTATAAATATAAATAAGTGAAATATGAGACATATGGCCTGGGCAGCTCAGGA
The DNA here is from genome assembly GCF_038048845.1 of Mixophyes fleayi. Classification (NCBI taxonomy): domain Eukaryota; kingdom Metazoa; phylum Chordata; class Amphibia; order Anura; family Limnodynastidae; genus Mixophyes; species Mixophyes fleayi. Next base: position 76,104,702 of record NC_134404.1, read on the forward strand.
GGAGCGCTATAATTTTACCAATGCTTTTTCTTTGATAAGGGGATTTGGTTGTTTTTAGAGCAGATATTTTGGAGGTTTTGGCACAGTGGTTAGGTCACTATGGAGCCGGCTGTTCGTCCGTTAAAGGACTTCAGGATGGCAGAAGAGCTCTTGCAGTCAGCGTCTAATTCATACGGTGCTATCGCTGATTGGCCGCATGTCACTGCCCCCACTTGAAGCATCCTGGCACTTGGTTCCTTTGTCTGGAGGACCCTTTGACCTGCCATGTGTGGGCACATCAATGTGAACCCAGAGGGGGAGTAGTCACTATGACGCCAGCTTTAGCTCCAGCCAATCATAAGGGACTGGTACCAGTGCCTGTGGCCGTACACTATTTGATTTTGCTATTAGTTCTTAGCTGGCTCACAATTTGCTCTTGCCACCACCAATTTTATATAACCAAATTAATAAAACTGTGACTTATTTAGCCAAACCCAGAAGTTGTCTGTGTATTTATTCATTAGAGGTTTTTGTTGACCTTGTATCTTAAACCTAACCCATAGCGTCAAACATTTCTTATTCTATAACAGAACAGAGAGCATGACGTCATTACTGCTGTGCAGGACTGTTATAGTGTGGGTCATCATTGTAACTAACCTCCACTGCTGCTGTTTCTTTCTAAACAACACATTTTATTTAGCCTGGTTCTGTTGTTTAGTGTGGAAAAATGTAAACTATTATTTATAAAGTTATTGAAATAAGTTCTTGTGGGTCTTTGGTGCCCAGTACATTTGTACCATCTTCTTTGACGTAAGATCGCTCCTGGCCCATAGCCTTACAGCATGATTTTAATGGCTAGGTACACAAGACTTTTACCGTATGATTCGACGGATGCAATTGCCTTGGATGGTCTGAACAAAGGTCGACTATAGGACCTGATACATGGGTGTTTTTCAATAGTTGGATAGCTGCAGCGTACAATATACTCTCATGAAGCCTAACATAAAATATAAAGTTAATACAAGTTGCATTCCTTTGAAAAGTCATTTTGTATCATCCACACATTGGAGTAAATTTATCAAAGAGTGAAAAGCCCTATTGGAAATGCTTGTTTTCGCCAGCGATTTGGCTTCGCTCTATACATTAAGGGGGTACCACAGGTGGTAAGATTGTCGAGACTCACTTCCTTGTGCAAAGCATGGGCAAGTCTATTTAACAAGGATTTAATCTCAGGATGGCGATAACAGAGACTAATAAATGAAAAAAATATTTATTATTTGAAATAGTAAGATTTATTTTCATTTGGCATTAGTTTTTAATAGTATCAATGTTTTTTTTTTGTTTTTTTTTAAAATATTTTAAATCTATTTTTTTAAAAAAAATATTTAATTTTTTTACTAAGTCGACCTGAAAGCCCAAAGCCGCTTGCTCAGATACCCTCAGAGATACCCTGAGACTGGCCCTTCGCAGTGGTAAATAAATCCTTCTTGCTCGTAAGCCAGTAACGCTCAGCTGCCTCAGTCAGTTTTATTAATAAGTAGCCTTGAGAACAGATTTTTTCTTCTCTGCAATAATAAAAAATAATCTATGTTACCGCTTTACAATAACTAGACCCCATAGACATAGATTTATACATGGAATGGGCAATTTTCCTTCGCACAACTTATTGCCCCTACAGATTTGTTTCACGAGTAGAGCAATGTTCACTGCGCTGCTTATTGAGGAAGTAATGGTTATTTTTCCTGCAATGACAAAATCCACTACGCTCGATGGGCTGTAAGCATTCCTGCCGCAGCTCTATTAGAATGTTTGTCTCATGTCCAGCAGTGGCTCAACTGCTGGCTTCTCTAACAAAGGACAGAGATAACGGGATGATATCATCCTTTTCCCTATCGGTTCTCTGCAGGGAGAAAAGTGAACAATTTAAGAGAATCTCCAGAGAGCAGATAACTGTGATGAGTGCTAATTCTGGACATAGTGCTGTTGGGTGGATGCACAGAGATGATAATGCTCATGTGACCTTTATCCTTACTGGGTACATCCTGTGTCATGAATTACCGGAGACAGGAATGAATGGACAGTGACAAACCACATTCATGCAGTATTACATAGTGATTACAGTACATTGTCACTGGGTTATTGGATAAAATCAGAACCTTATTGAATGATTCCAGAACCAAAACTTGCCCTGCACTGGACACGAAATGGTATTATAAATTGGAACAAGTAATCAAATACTTGAATTAGAACTAATTGCCTCTGCAAACCTTATAGCCTCTAAAAAATAATATATATACAGACATATATGTATATGTGTGTGTGTGTGCGTGCGTGCATGCGTGTGTGTGTGTGTTGTGTGTAAAAAGCTTTTCATACTTTGACATAACTATATATAACTATAAAATTACCCATAAATAAACAGCACTCCAGGAAACAATGCAAAAATGTCAGTTTAATCCAGTGACGTTTCGTGATATTTTCCATAAGTGTCTCAGAATATTACTGGATTAATGTGACATTTTTGGATTATTTCTGGGAGTGTCACTCTCCTTTATATGTCTACACTTTCAACCGACATTGGATATATATTTTGGGAAGTGACGTGCCCAAAATTTCATAATTTTTATACAAATGTCTAAATATTAGATATAAATTGAAGTTTAGATACTTTTCTTTCTTACTCATAGAGATCCTGGTCTTAGTGTCAATAAGTTTATTTTTTCTTTTTCATAATTGCAATGTAACTATTGCAATATCTTTAAAAAGTGTATAATAGGTTGTTAATGGATTACAGGACCATTTTTCCCCATGACTTGTATGGTGACATTTACAAGATGTTTTGTATAAGACAGTTTCTCAATTCAAGGTACGACAGATAACAGACAGACAGACATCTTTATCCTCAGTGTTCACCATACATCCCCTTCATTTATCTGCAGGACCTGTTGGAGATGTGGCCTCCAAGAACCTGTCAAAGACTATAAGGATCAAATAGTCAGCGCAGGCCCCACACACGGCTGTGCCCTCCAGATAAGCAGTTTCCCTTCCAACCATATCCTGTCACGTCAAATACATCTAAGGACACTTCTCTATCCCAAGCTACAGGAAAAGCGTTATATTACTTTAGGGAAAATTGTTCCTCATATTCATTGATCCCATGCAAAATATTCCCCTGTTTCATAGAGATCATGATGTGACAAACGGCACAAAGCCATATTTATGTTATTTTCTCTTTTAAGATCATTTTACGTCTACCCCCAGAAGAGATCATCTACTTACTGCACTTGATAGGTTTTGCTTTGGTTTTGCAGTCTTGCGCACGTCGCGGGGCCTTTCTACTCTTTAGCTATATGTAATATTCTCAGGAGACATCTCCGCAAACTAGAAGTGCATGTGATTTAGGATCACTCCATTCATTAAACTTTTAAGATTTTCTCCAAAAATCCTCCTCGATTTATCCTCATGTACATCATAAATTAATATCCCCTATGGCAATTTTCTGTTTGTGACGATGTTTATTACATTGTTTGGTTTGAAAATAGGAATGTTCCCCTTGGCATAGTAAGAAACTCCCCTAATAGTGCACCCTGTAAACCCTATTATCTCATCTAAATAATCTCACTCTGAAAAATTAAATCTCATCTTTGAAGTGCTCTGCACACTCCATACTTAGCACAGAACACTGTCACCCACCCAATTCCTCCCATCAGCCCGATCACACTGCTCCAGAGCAAACAATGCCACTTACCACACATTCTAGGCATACATTGAGGTCTAAGACAAAGCTAATATAGTGCTATGCCTCAGCCTATTTGTATAAATCACCCCCTGAAGTACAACATGTTATCAGGTATCCAGTGAAGGTACTGGAGAAGTTTTTACCATGGTTCAATGCATTAAGATTATTGGGATTTGTTTTATAATATAGTTCTGTAACTCATGACAACCTCTCAGATGGTCGCTTTTATTTTCCAGATGGTACTCGAAAAATTACATAATCAGATTAGTTGCCAAAAGTTGCCAGCACCTTTGTGTACAATGTACCATTTTTTTTAAAATAAATCCCCAGGAGGAACAGAAAGCAGAGGAGTAGTGAGCAGAGAAGTAGTGAGCAGAGGAGTAGTGAGCAGAGAAGTAGTGAGCAGAGAAGTAGTGAGCGGAGGAGTAGTGAGCAGAGAAGTAGTGAGCAGAGGAGTAGTGAGCAGAGGAGTAGTGAGCAGAGAAGTAGTGTGCAGAGGAGTAGTGAGCAGAGAAGTAGAGAGCAGAGGAGTAGTGAGCAGAGGAGTAGTGAGCAGAGAAGTAGTGAGCAGGAGTGTAGTGAGCAGAGGAGTAGTGAGCAGGAGTGTAGTGAGCAGGAAAGTTGTGAGCAGGGAAGTAGTGAGCAGTGGTGTAGTGAGCCAGGGAGTAGTGAGCCAGGGAGTAGTGAGCAGTCGTGTAGTGAGCCAGGGAGCAGTGAGCCAGGGAGTAGTGAGCAGTGGTGTAGTGAGTAGGGGAGTAGTTAGCCAGGGAGTAGTGAGCAGGAGTGTAGTGAGCAGGAAAGTTGTGAGCAGGGAAGTAGTGAGCAGTGGTGTAGGGAGCCAGGGAGTAGTGAGCCAGGGAGTAGTGAGCAGTGGTGTAGTGAGCCAGGGAGCAGTGAGCCAGGGAGTAGTGAGCAGTGGTGTAGTGAGCAGGGGAGTAGTTAGCCAGGGAGTAGTGAGCAGGAAAGTTGTGAGCAGGGAAGTAGTGAGCAGTGGTGTAGTGAGCCAGGCAGTAGTGAGCCAGGGAGTAGTGAGCAGTGGTGTAGTGAGCAGGGGAGTAGTGAGCCAGGGAGTAGTGAGCAGTGGTGTAGTGAGCCAGGGATTAGTGAGCCAGGGAGTAGTGAGCAGTGGTGTAGTGAGCAGGGGAGTAGTTAGCCAGGGAGTAGTGAGCCTTGGAATAGTGAGCAGTGGTGTAGTGAGCAGGAGAGTAGTGAGCAGGGGAGTAGTAAGCAGGGGTGAAGTGAGCAGGGGAGTAGTGAGCTGGGAAGTAGTTAGCTGGGATGCAGTGAGCAGGGGAGTAGTGAGCGTGGTGTAGAGAGCTGGGAAGTAGTGATTCAGAAATATAGTGAGCAGGGGAGTAGTGAGCATAGGTGTGAGCATGAGCAGGTGTGACAGAATCAACACTGGTTTCGTTCACGCAGACCGTAGTAGTATATATGTCTCAGAGAAGACCTCAATATAATGGTGTTAATATAATTTTTCTGCAGCCACCCTTGCACTGTGTGTATGAATGCTGCACCTATGGCTGGCAGAGGCCGCACAGCATGGGGATCAATGGATTTCTGCAACACAGTTTCTCAGGTGGGACATAACATGAGAGTCGTGTACAAGCCCTGTAGAAATTCATTGGAAAACTATAAAATAATCACAGGGAGTCACTACCCATTGTTCCATATGTATTGTTTAAACGTAAACAACTACACCTTTAAGCTGCGATACAAAATTTCTAATCTATATGTCTAACACCCAAGTCCATCATGATGGGTGCAGTAACTATTGTGTTATTGGCTTAACTGTGAGAAATGTCAGGATCACACAACAATTATATTACACAGAGAGTGCAAATCCCAATTCCATTATTTACAATCACACATGTTACAGCACAGACGTGTTCCCACAAGTACAGGGAACTAGGAAATATTTGCGTGTTTTCCCTCTTTACTCTTTGTTATCTGTAAAATGTAGCATTGTAAAGAACAGACTTGTAGCAGTGCATAGTTCTAAGTGGGAGACAAACTAATACACAGAGCCTTGATATGAGGAAGTGAGTGGACAAACAGGCAGATAAACTAGGCCTGTAGGTGCACTTGGGCTAATAAACAAACAGTGCGCTTTCACATTTTTTTGTGGCGCGTAAATGAGCCTTAGAATGTGCTTTCTGTACATTTGCGCAGACCGGGAAGGAATAAAATTTGGTTTCAAGGAAAACCATCAAATATAAATGAGACGCAATTGCTTTGCTATGTGCGTCTCTAAGTTGTTTCATAATAAAATTAACAGTTTAATGACAATGGTGTAATTAGCAGCATTGGAAAAATGTATTTGAATAAACATGGACTGATGCAGAATTGGTCGCAAAATGGGTTTAAATGACTCAAAAAGCACACATAAAAATAGCGTATTTCTCCACATATGCTGAGCTGCACACATCTCAAGATGAGTTGGCGGCATGTGCCATATCTGCAGCATATGCACCCGGTTTACGCCCAGGCATTATAATCTGTCTGTATTTGCAGCTGCCCTGTAGCAAGTGCAGAAGTTATGCTCATACTTTGCTACTTCCTAAATCTGTACTCCAGGAGATCCCGGAGTACAGATCATGTGACAGAGGGTAGGAGGGGGCGTGACGACTTTGTTGCGTTACTATAGCCCCTACTATAAAATACAGAAATTCAAGGTATTGCATACCTTGGGGGGATTAATGATGCGATTAAGCCCCACCCCCACCATTCGATGCTGTGAATTTCGGCATTTTACACGGTCCGGGAGGTTTGCCTACTCTTCTGGGAGTCTGGGAGGACTCCCTAAGATTCGGAGAGTCCGGGAGAGTAGGTGTGTGGACACTTTTCCTCCCCTGTTATACCACTCTAGTTATAAAGAGGGGCAAGTGCCAGACATTGGCACTAATGTGTTTAGACCTGACTAGACCATTGCACCTAGAGTGCCTGGGTAACCGAGAGACAGGGCTTACAAAGTGATCAGATATAATCTATAATGTATGAAAATGTGGTGCAAATGCATACACATTGCACAGTGCAAAAGGACAACATATCCTGGAGGTATTTTTCTATTCTGTGCTCTAAATTACATTCGGACACTTTTTCTCTTTGCAAAATATTTTGAAACATGTCTGATATTCTCTGCAAGGCAGTGAGGACAGTTTCTGAAATGAGTTTTGCTGGCTGTAATTCTTTTAGTATTATTGAAATAATATTTTTAAATACTAAATAACTTATTGCATTTTTTTATTCAAACAGCAAACATTATTGTTTTTAGAGTTCAAATTTCACTGTTCTCATTGGTAAACAGTTCATAAGTATCAATTTAAGCTCGATGATGCGGGACAAAGGTCATCCATGGTCAGAACAGCTTGAACATGGTCAATCCTCCATATGAGTTAAAAAAAAAAATAATTGATCTAAACTTTGAGCATTTCCATAGCATTTCCAAACTTCAGAACTGATTGGAATAACCAATTTGAGAAACGGTTTTAGACAATTTCAGGCATCTTTAGTGACAGAAATGGAACTTTCTCCTCCACAGTCGTGTATTAGCAATGCAATAATAGAACTCTGTTAATGCTAGCATTAGAATTATCTGTCCGACACCACTGTAACTAATAGTCAATATGATAACATGGTATATTGTGACATTGCAAAGAAAATGGACTATAGTAAGAGAGGGTGGGCAAACTGTATATATATATATATATATATATATATATATATATATATATATATATATATATATATATCTAATGGCGCTAATGACAAATACAGATCCAAATTATGTTTTGCACTAGTCAGTGTGTGATAAAAAGCTCAGGCCATTTATCTGGTTATTTGTATACTCAGAAGGCAAATGTCGCTACTGGGGCATACATAAAATAATTGGATTTGCAACAATCAGTGATTTGTTAAACTATACACCTATTGAAGTAGCAATGACAAGTATTGCCTGGGCTATTTAAACTCTGATTGGCAAGTACATAAAAATGGATTTATTACAGTACTTAATGAAATAAATGGGGGGTCATGTGAAGGTATGGTACAATGGAAGAAACCTAAACAAATATATTGTACTCTACTAGTACATGGATGATAGATCATTTTTGCCCTGCTCCCCTCTACACTGGTGGGCCAACTCCGTATCTTGTGGCGGGAATCTAGGTCACTTACACAAATTGAGGTGCACAGCGGGACCACGGTTAATTGTGCACTGGGCTATTTTGCACTTTAGAAATTACCTCCTCAATGTGCACAGCAATAATAAAATAGTCCTGGACCAGGTCACTGATAGTCAAAGCTCACAAGTCACAAATAGCATCCACATGTCTTTTCCTCCAGAACACTCCATGAAAAGTATGTGCCAGGGAAACTGTAAGTCCCATCTACAAGGCCATAGGCATGTGACATTTGTTGAAATTCGTTCATTGGCTATTTTACATTCTGTACTCTGTGATTTGTCTGATTCTCCTCTGGGGGGTACACTTTTCAGAAAATTTTGTGCAAAGTCACAAATTAATCTGCAAATTGAAAAAAACTGAAATTTAGTTTTCAGAATCATTCAAATCTATTTGTGAGAGGCAGCAACCTGTCCACTCATAGTGGAGATGTCTGTATGTGACAGGGGCATGGCGTGAGGAGGGGAATGGAGGCGCACAGATAGCCACAGCCTGGGAAGGAGTAATGTGAGGCTTCTATCAGATTATTGCAGAATGATTGTGACGGTGAAGAAACCTTTATATAAAACAAAGCTTATAGGACCAACTTGATTAAAACTCTCATGTACATCGGTTTTTGTAGTTTGGGAACGCACCTAAGACCTCCCTCAATTATAGATGACCTGTGCTATATTTTCATGTCATTTCTTTATACTTCAATCCATTTTTACCCTGCAGGGATAATTCCAACCAACCAAGATCAAAGACTTATTATACATTTAAATTGTCATACAAATATTTGTGTTCTGATGTCTCCCACCCAGCAGCCTACAATGAAGTAACAATAAGCAGCATTACGCATTCCTCTAAGGAAACAATCACTGCTATGACTGCTTTCTACAGATGAACTGATGGAAACCATGACTTCCTGTGCCATCAAGTAGCTCTATGACCCTCGCACCCTTTACTCATTTTGTAATTAGATTATGAAAATAACAGGCGACCCGGAGAACTGAAGTCCTTTGTTTTATGATAGAGACTTGGAAATGGCAGACAGGCCATAGACTGGTACAGAGTGAGCATCCTTCTAACTACATCATCTGGAAGGCAGCAATACAGCTACCCTGTAAATTATATAAAAGACATTAAACAGTTAGATACTAAAGAGAGTAAATATATGATAGAATAAATATGAAAGGTTTGACATATCTTGCTAAAAGCAAAATTAAGTCAGTAGTGAAGTGAGTATTCAACAAGTGAGATGGATAAACTAATATTCCTAATATTTCAGTAAGTGAACAAAGGTATTCACTCTCCCTCCCAGGAACCATTTAATTAGACTCTGATTTAACTTATCTTCTATTATTTCAGACAGATATATAGCCATGTTGTCCAGACAGCATGACTATAGTTGCTTTTCATAGAGATGTGAAAAATGCATGCCCCGGTCTACTAAACACAGCCATCAATGGGAAGTATAGGACCTCTACTTATTCACTTGGTGTCCGCAGTGACTAGGGTAATGGAGATCCAGGGGTCACTGTGTAATGGAAATTAGTCTACATGGGGCAGCATAGACTCCAGTTTGAACTTGATTGGCTTGCTTGGATTGACTTGATTGGCTAGCAATCACACAACAGGCCTCCACTAGTGGTAACCAGGGGCTGGGCTGGTGTGGTGCTGGCAGCTGTAAGTAGATGGGTCTCCCTCTACCAAACAAGCACCCAATGGAGAAAAAAACTGGTGTTCTTCCTAACCACTCTGGTGGCAGTGGCAACTGTGCCACTCATCAGTGTTTCTATGTAGTTGGCAAAAAATAAATATATTTTTTAGAGATGAGCGGGCTCGGATATCTGAAATCCGAGCCCACCAGAACGCTGCCGATCCGAGCCGGATCCGAGACAGATCCGGGTATTCCCACCAATTGCAAAACTGAAACCGAGGCTCTGAGTCATAATCCCGCTGTCGGATCTCGCGATACTCGGATCCTATAAATTCCCCGCTAGTCGCCGCCATCTTCACTCGGGCATTGATCAGGGTAGAGGGAGGTTGTGTTAGGTGGTCCTCTGTCCTGCTATATCTCGTGCTGTGCTGTGCTGTGCTGTGCTGTGCTGTGCTGTTGAGTTCTGTGCTGTGCTGTGCTGTGCTGTTCAGTCCTGTGCTGTGCTGTGCTGTGTTCTGCTCAGTCCAGTGGTGCTGTGTCCTGTGCTCTGTCCTTCTGAGTTCAGTGGTGTTGCTGGGTCCTGTGCTGTGTCCTGTTCAGTCCAGTGGTGCTGTGTCCTGTGCTCTGTCCTTCTAAGGGCATTGTTATTTCCCCATTATTCCCAAATTATAAAAAATTTCAAAAAAAGTTATAAAAAAAATTACAAAAAAAGTAATTATAAAAAAAAATAAAAAATATCCCAAAACAATCCTGCAGTATAAGTCCATTGGTACTGCTATATTACAAAGTTCACTGATTCTGCAGTATAAGTCCAGTGGTACTGCTATATTACAAAGTTCACTGATTCAGCAGTATAAGTCCAGTGGTACTGATATATTACAAAGTTCACTGATTCAGCAGTAGAAGTCCAGTGGTACTGCTATTACAAAGTTCACTGATTCAGCAGTATAAGTCAAGTGGTACTGCTATATTACAATGTTCACTGATTCAGCAGTATAAGTCCAGTGGTACTGATATATTACAAAGTTCACTGATTCAGCAGTATAAGTCAAGTGGTACTGCTATATTACAAAGTTCACTGATTCAGCAGTATAAGTCCAGTGGTACTGCTATATTACAAAGTTCACTGATTCAGCAGTATAAGTCCAGTGGTACTGCTATATTACAAAGTTCACTGATTCAGCAGTATAAGTCCAGTGGTACTGATATATTACAAAGTTCACTAATTCAGCAGTATAAGTCCAGTGGTACTGCTATTACAAAGTTCACTGATTCAGCAGTATAAGTCCAGTGGTACTCTCCTGTGCCGCATATAATTTTTAAAGGCTTTGCCGAGTGTGTGTGGCTTAGGGGTACGCTCTCTTGTGCTACATATAATGGAAAACAAAAATTTGGAGGATAAAGTAGGGAAAGATCAAGACCCACTTCCTCCTAATGCTGAAGCTGCTGCCACTAGTCATGACATAGACGATGAAATGCCATCAACGTCGTCTGGCAAGCGCGATGCCCAATCTCCTAGTACAGGGCATGTAAAATCCAAAAAGCCGAAGTTCTCAAAAAGTATGTTTGTGCAGTCACAAAAAAAAGGAACTGCGCCCTTAACTGCTATGTTGGTTTTAGACGTCCATCCGGTGTCCGCCATCTGTTCCCTGGAATTCAGACCAGTTGAGGTTTTTTTTTATTATATTGTTGGGACCACTCCACTACGCAGTCCAGATACTTTTTTGGTAAAATTCAGACCAGTTGAGGTTTTTTTTATTATATTGTGGCCCCGGTATCAAATTGGGTACCGGGGCCACTCCACTACGCAGTCCAGATACTTTTTTGGTGGAATTCAAACCAGTTGAGGTTTTTTTTTATTATATTGTGGGGACCACTCCACTACGCAGTCCAGATACTTTTTTGGTAAAATTCAGACCAGTTGAGTTTTTTTTTATTATATTGTGGCCCCGGTATCAAATTGGGTACCGGGGCCACTCCACTACGCAGTCCAGATACTTGTTTGGTGGAATTCAGACCAGTTGAGGGTTTTTTTATTATATTGTGGGGACCACTCCACTACGCAGTCCAGATACTTTTTTGGTGGAATTCAGACCAGTTGAGGGTGATATATTGTGGCCCCGGTACCAAATTGTGTACCGGGACCACTGCACTATGCAGTCCAGAAAGCAACCTAGTGAAACGTTTTGGACTAAAAACAATATTGTGAGGTGTAAGGTGTTCAGAAAAGACTGGGAATTAGTGGAAATTATTGCTAATGAATGTTATTGAGGTTAATAATAGCGTAGGAGTGAAAATAAACAAAAAAAACTTGATTTTAACACTTTTTATGTTTTTTTCAAAATAAATCCGAATCCAAAACCTTAAATCCGAACCAAAACCTTTCGTCAGTTGTTTTGCGAAACAAATCCGAACCCAAAACCTCAAGCAAATCCGAATCCAAAACACAAAACATGAGACACCAAAAGTGGCCGGTGCACATCCCTAATATTTTTTGTATCAAATATTTTATAGTCTCACCACTTCCTTGTTTGTAAATCCTTTTTTTTTTTTTAGTTATTTATTTTCTCAAAGTCTTTCTTCTCTCTAAACTATCCTTTCTTCTAATGCCTTCCTTGGTGATCTTGCTACAACCTTCTTTCTTCTATATTTTCTCTTATGCACCACCTGGAGCAATGACAAATACCTGGCACAGTCTATGTTATAGAGACCATCCTCAGGGTTAGAGGCTTCTAGCCAATCAGATTCAAGGTAAATAGTCGCAAACTGCATTTGATTGGTTCTCAAGCTGAAGGTTCCAGCACAATTCCCACCGTCACCCAAGCGGTGGGTTGTCCAATTTAGGACAACATCCCTTATATTGTGTTACAGGGTTAACATGGTCACACACGTTTTATCCAATATATTTTTTATCAAAGTGTTAAGGAATGAACATGTGTGTGAACATTTACAACAGACTCAGCGCCACCAAATGTTTATGGCCAAATTGTTTTACAATCCAGCGAGATTAGAGGGTCAATTTATTTACAAATGAACTTACCTGGACATTCTTTTACTGTGTAAAAGGAAAGGAACACGAGGAAAAGCAATTCAACAAAGTTGATTATAGCATATATTATAAACAAACAAATAGAGTGTAACTGGTCTATGTTATGCATGCACTGAAAATGTATTTATTTACTGTCAGATCAAAATTGAAATGTGTGGGAAATAGTCACTCGTTTTTTTTGCTTTCAATCTGATTAAAAAGGGACGGGTTGGAATGTGCGTTCTGTAATTATAAAGCTATCTATGAGACAGTGAAATTAGTAAGATGTCCTTAAATGTGGTTGTTATTCATTCAGCATGAGTCCAAATGAGTTGAAGTGAATCCTTCTGAATACATCATAGGGGTTAAATACAGACATCAGAGCATGAAATGACAATAGCAGTAGGTGCTGAAACCATGCAATGCACTAAAATTGAGTTGTTTTCTCCTAAAGCCATCAGAAGTAATCCTCTAATACACACAAGCATGAGATTACATTTGTCTAGACAAATAAGTCACATGAAACCGAATAATGGATCTAGCTAGTTTGGACCCAAGTCTGCATGTTGATCCAGTATGGAACAGCTTCTTCTAACAGTCCAAAATGTAAATGCACAATTCCTATTCCCTTGCCATTATATGTAACCTTGTTATTTATCTCACTGCTAGCTATTCCCATTCAGATACTGTGACTCAAAGAATTAGTGAAATAGTGAAGCAAACATTTATCCAGGCTATAAATCACAAGTGACTTCTAGAGGCATGGATGTAAAGAAACATGACACGAGCCTTATAAAGTCAGGATATTTATACAATGTTCCTGGAAGATAGATGGATTAGGTTATAACAAGGCATGTCTCCTTACTGTACTGTATATAAGATGTACAAGTTTTTCTCATATAATAACATGGAGTAAATATTGCTAATGGACTGTAACTTAAAGTTGTAACAATGTAGCAGCCACGTATAAACCACATATAAATGTGGATTAGTCTAGTGCAAATGTGACTAATGAAAACAAATGTTTTGCCTGCATAGGAGTAACTGCAAATTATTGAACTCTATAAAAATTATAGATAGCTAGATGTACTGTATACATATTTATATATGTATGCAGTATAATATATATATTGGTTCACACCCTTAAATTAATTAAATATAAAATCATTTGAGAAAGTGCTGCCAGGACCATTTAGACCACTGTGTATGTGAAAACAAAACATAGTCCAGCATTCTAAAGCAAACAACTTATGGTTTCATTGGTTTCTAATTTGGCTATTTGGGAGTCAGACCCCCCCCCCTCATAGGTGCTGAAAACTTTGAAAATGAAGACTCGGGAAGGTTTTAATTGTGACACTGTGAGTACACTTGTTGCTACACAGGATGGGGATAACCTATTGGAGGATGCCATGGACCAAGGTCTTGAATAGGTTATAGCAGAATGTGAGAAGAATGATGAGTCCACACGTTTATAAACTTAGTCAGGAATGTTGGATTATTTACAGGATACACAGGATACAGTGAAGTAATTTGTATGCAGGGTACAGGTGTATATACCGTGCAGTTGGTGAACACAGGTACTCTGTCTTGTGGGTACACAGCTTGGATATATGGAGCAGTCTCTATGAGGCACTATGTACTACATAGCTATGCAGTACTTCTGTTCTTTACATGCAGGGCAGACCTCAGCACCTCCCGGCAGGCTTCGTTATGTACAGGCATACAATCGCCTATCTGCAACCTCCGTGTAGGATCAGTTCTGTACAGGCATACAATCTCCTATCTGCAACCTCCGTGTAGGATCAGTTATGTACAGGCATACAATCGCCTATCTGCAACCTCCGTGTAGGATCAGTTATGTACAGGCATACAATCTCCTATCTGCAACCTCCGTGTAGGATCAGTTTTGTACAGGCATACAATCTCCTATCTGCAACCTCCGTGCAGGATCAGTTATGTACAGGCATACAATCTCCTATCTGCAACCTCCGTGTAGGATCAGTTATGTACAGGCATACAATCTCCTATCTGCAACCTCCGTGTAGGATCAGTTTTGTACAGGCATACAATCTCCTATCTGCAACCTCCGTGTAGGATCAGTTATGTACAGGCATACAATCTCCTATCTGCAACCTCCATGCAGGATTTGTTGTGCACAGACATACAAACTCCTATCTGCAACCTCCGTGCAGGATCTGTTACGTACAGACATACAAACTCCTATCTGCAACCTCCGTGAATCAGTGTTATTGTCACATAGGGGACATATGCAGCACATTACTGTCGGATGTCACATAAGTGCATGGGGCCGGGAACTAATAACAGAGAAGCCATGCATGCACAGTAGTGCAGAATAGATGGGTGGGACCCGGTGGTGCCTAACTTCTGGTAGGTTTTTTTTAATTAAAAAGTCATGTCTTTTTGTCCCATGAAATCCCATGAAATACATTTATTTGGACACAACAACATCCCCCCACCACCACCACTTAATGAATCTGGCACTATATATATATATATATATATATATATATATATATATATACATATATATATATATATATATATATATATATATATATATTCTGTACCTAGTACATCAGTAGAGCTCTATTGAAGAAATATAGATGACTTGCATTTGTTTGAGCATGGGCATAATTCAGCCTAGGTCGGCACTCGGAATCAAGTAACAGGGGCTTTGAATATTTTTTACTTTTTATTTTGTGAAAAAGTTATAAAAATAAAACTTATTCTACAAAGGGCAAATGTATCTCATTGTTGGTCCTATTGGTTGCTTTGGGTATTTGTCAAATTTTACTCAGTTAATAATTAAAAGCAGTTGAAATCTAGGTTACCCCCTGCTGTGTGGTGCTGGTACATTGAGTTGTAGGTTGAAATTTTCAACATGTTAAAGTCTGAAAAATTGATGGAACAGCACATAAACATTGCTTACAAAAACATGTCACTGCAACAAACGTGTGACACCCTAAATACAGCGCTCATTCCTGTCCCGAGTACAATACATTGGTAGATTACAGATGTGTCTTCGACACCAGCAAGGTAAATCCCGTAATGGACAGGTAGCCCAACAATGTCTGTGTCTGTTGTGAAAGTGTTCTTTTAGCAAAGGCTTTCTTAAAGCTGGAGATCAGTATTGGAAGTGAAATATAAAGTTAGGCGCCAAAGCTTTCCAAGCTGGGTCAGTGATAAGGGGTGTTAATCTTCAAAGAGATAACATGCTTCACAATGGTATCACAACACAGCTGTCTGTCTCTAGTTTACAGCCCTTGGATATTTTGGCTCAACACATGAATTCCTGTCCTCATCCTGAAGCCGTACTGGCCTGTCACATTCCTTGCTGGAGCCTCCTGTCCACAGTTATCATCACCAGAGAGGTGACAACATACACAATGAGAAATCAATTATTACACACTCACTTCACCGATGGAGATACTTACCTATATGTTTAGGTTAATACATTACATACCACGCAAGATACATTTACTTATGTTAATGTTACAACTTTAAGTAGCGTGTTGCAGTATTCTCTGCATGAAAATGTACATAAGCCTTTCGTTCTGTCATTCTTATCTCATGCGTTTAAATTGAGGTCATCTTATTTTGTGGATTTTAACAACCAATGCCTAAGATACAGTATCAGCAATTAGCTAATAGCCTTTATCTCTCCATATATGTGACTGAAATTGTACACTGGCTGAAATGAGAAGTGGATATTTTTAGGAGATGGAGTCTGCTTGCAGAAACAGAGCCCTCAGATCAGCCTAACCAGGATTGCAGTGACAGTTAAGGTTCCCTAATATATCATTGGTACCTTATCCTTTATGATTTTCATAAGTAATCAAAATAATGAAAAAGCAAGGTAAAAAAAAAAATCAAAACAAACAACTGAATAAATATTAGACAAATCAATTTTTCTACCTGTCTACCACTTTGAGACAAATTTGAGCATCTCTAGCGATGACTTAATAACAGAGCCCAGAATCGGGAAGTGTGGCCACTTACATCTGGAGAAGAAGGTCAGGTGTGTTCATGTGTAAGTTCAGTACAGAACGGCATGGAGACGCACAGAGCCATCTTAACAACATTATGGACAAAGCAGTGCACCGGGACCTTTATATGTGTGTGTGTGTGTGTGTAAAAAAGTGACCCCTTAGAGTAGCATCTAATATTGACTTTAAGATACGACTTTTAAGAGGCATATTTTTGTATCCCATTGGCCTGGTGCAAGTTTCCGGGTTGATGATGATGATGACAGCGTTTTGGCCCCAGACATATCTATACGCTCCATTTAAAGTTTTTGGTTGTCTGTGAGCAAGGATTAGCAATTAACCCTATTTTAGCAGCTGCGGTGTGTGTATTTTAAGTGGAGTGCAGACCAGCGCGGGATTCCCTTTCTTCTTGTTTCATTTGCACGATTTAAAGTTGCATGTATCTTAGGATAAGTAGAAATCAAACTACAGAACTCCAGCTGCAGAAATGTAAGTGTATGGTCCCGATTGTCATATCACAGTTTTACATTTAACTCTAAGGGGCCTATTTATCAATGCTATTTCTCATTAAAATCATAGTTGCCTACTCTCCCGGAATGTCCGGGGGACTCCAGAATTTTTGGGAGTTCTCCCGGAATCCAGAAGTCGCCACTGTTGAAGGTGGCGGGGGCGGGGCTAAATGCGCCATCGTGGCCCTGCCCCCTGCTGCGATTGGCTAAAATGGCCTTAGATTGACCGGGGCGGAGCCTAATGGCGCACCCCGCATGGCCACACCCCCCTCAACGGACCCCCTCCCGGACAGCTGCCTCTAAAAGTAGGCGAGTATGATTAAAATCCACTGGTAATAGCGGTTTTCAGGGGGGTAGGTGCATATTTAAGGATCATTTAAATTTATTATTAGGGCATGGCATAATTTTGCATTATTCTGAAGATGACGTTAACTATTGACTCCTATGGGGAGAGCGTTGCGGTAGAAAGATCTTCGGATCAGCCTGTTATCGTGACTTCTGTCCCGGCAGAACACTTTTAATAAATGTTTAAGATATTTCATCCCTTATCATTGTGATAAGGAATGAAAACAATTATGGTAAAGAAATGGTAGAGAATAAATTTGCCCCTTGATCTGGCCCACTATGTCTTGAACTGACTATAGTAAAAAGCTCATTGTCCCATGCCCTGTCTTTAAACGAGTTTATCAGCGATCACGGATTCACAAACAGTGCGTGGCATAGATTAAGGCACATTACTAATGTTTGAGCAATCCTCAGATATTTCTATATCTATAAACAGATAATCCATCACTAGGGAGCTGTGACACATTTATGACTGAGGAGCGGCAGATCTCTGGGGCTTTGGACAGATTAGTGAGAATGACACAATATTACAGGGGTATTATTATAATGTGTTTTGCTCAGCAGTGTTTTGCCAGAGCTCGTTAGAAAGGTCTTTATCTGGCTCCTCCATAGCAGCCAATGAATAGAACAAGGTTTTTCAGATCTCTTCCTAATCCATTGCAGCTGAGGTCAGTCAAATCTTCAGAGCGCTGCGTGATCTGTTCACTGGTAAGAAGAGTCGGACCTTTGGGGTCAACGCCATGCGGTTTATCTTCTAATGAGCAGTGTTTATGGTGAAACTAAATACACAAATACATTTCCTGCGAAGCATTTGAAAAAAACAAAACAAAAAACTTGATCTCTTACACG
The DNA here is from genome assembly GCF_038048845.1 of Mixophyes fleayi. NCBI lineage: Eukaryota > Metazoa > Chordata > Amphibia > Anura > Limnodynastidae > Mixophyes > Mixophyes fleayi. Next base: position 76,122,981 of record NC_134404.1, read on the forward strand.
AATTCAGCCTTTCACTATCTTACTTCATAAACATGATAAGACCTGTTAAAACAAACTGTACAATAAAGTGTTCTTTTTAAATGACTTTAACACATTTTGTTATAGAGTTTGTTTCAGTTTGCTACCATTTATTTGTATGTTTATTGTTGCACAGAAAAGTAAACTCAATTAGCTTTAAAAAAACACAGAACTTAAACTTGTTACCAGAATCTGCTTTAGCTATAACGCAAAAATACAAAAACAATATTTTGCACTTGAATATCTGTTCCACGCTGTGCCACACAAGCTGGGAAGTCAAAGATAGAGTAGATAGTGACAGTGACATGGAGATATAGGGATATGTGCCCACTAAGAACTCAAGCTAAGTGTCATCTATACATACAAATAAAACCACAATATGTAAGATTGGTGAGCCATGCAAATATTGGTTCCACAATAAATAAGTAGTAATATAATATAGTAAAATAAAATAGATTTAAAGGGACTTTAGCCATAGATTCTGTATTTGTCTTTTGTATGTGTATATTGAAAATAATAATATTAATGTTTATAAAATTCTTGTTGTAAAACATTACCTAGTTTCGCAATCACAGAGTGTGAGCCACTAACTGATGGAGGGACAGGCATGCTAGCGGTGATCTGATTGGTGTGAAGTAACCAATGCTGACAGAGATTTCCAGGGGCCACGCTGAGAGCGTCTGAGAAAACAATTGACAGTGGCTCTCTCTCTGGAACTGCTTATAATAGACGGAACATGGGAGGAAAAGATGGAACGTGGCACCAAGTGGTGGAAATAGGTCATGGAACCCCCGTTGCAAAAATATATGTTTTGGGTCCGTCTCACCCCATCCTAAAAAATTATTTGCAAACTCTCATCATCATCTATTTATTTATATAGCGCCACCAATTCCGTAGCGCTGTACAGAGAACTCATTGGGGCTTACAGTCTAAATCCCCTAAATTACATACACACAAACAAACAGACTAAGGGCAATTTAATAGCAACCAATTAACCTACTAGTATGTTTTTGGAGTGTGGGAGGAAACCAGAGCACCCAGAAGAAACCCAAGCAAACACAGGGAGAACATACAAACTCCTCACAGATAAGGCCATGGTTGGGAATCAAACTCATAACCCCAGTGCTGTGAGGCAGAAGTGCTAACCACTGAGCCACCACACTGCTCACACAGACTCTAGTATATTACTACTCACCCATTTCTCTGTTACTGGGCCATCTTTTTTTCAGGTCTATTTATGAAAGAGAGAAAAGGCCTCTCTCTGGTGAAAAAGGGTGTTTTTGCACTGATTTTATGGCTTCTCCATAAGTATCAAAATGCAGTAGCTTCCCCAAAGCATGGCAAAGTCTATTTAACATGGATTGCAGCGCTATATGTACTGCATCCATCCTCTTTTCGCTATCACTAGCTCAGGATGGTGATAGCGGAAGATATTGAAAAAAAAAATGCTTTATTTATTTATTTATCTATTTATTTATATACGCATCTTTTATAATCACAATGGCACCAATCAAATATGTAGCAAAATGACCAAATGAGAACATGCACTTGTAAGCAAGAGAGTGAAATGAGATTGTAATAAATTATAGTCTCCACAGGTAAATTCAGGTGTCTGGAATCCTATCCCAAAAGTGAACATTTGTAACACTGACACCTGATTGCAGGCAGTGAGGTGTCATCTTGGTGTAGAATATATATATATATATATATATATATATATATATATATAGATAGATATATATATATATATATATATATATATATATATATATATATATATATTAGATAGATAGATAGATAGATATATAGATAGATATATATATTGGTAAGTAGGAAATGGAAGCCAAGTCAGTTCCACTCCACATGCTTCAAAGACGGATGACGCCTATGTGCAAATGCACCAAGACAGCCAGTACAGCAGTATGACTTCTCTTACTGCGGCCACCCAGTATCGCTGAGTATCACACGCGGCGATAATTCATGTTTTTTAGACTGCGTAAAGTAACTTCATTGCTGAGGTTTTAAAGGAGTTAATCAGTTGTCTTCCACCCCTTTCTGCCCCCCCCCCCAGGTAGCAGCTAGAGAGCCTCCGCCAATCTATCTTCCTCTCAGTGTTACCTGAAGCACCAGACTGTGCTGTGTATAACAAGGCAGCTCACACTGCAGGGGGCCCCAAACAGTCCAGTCAGAGTCATTGGAGCGGAACTGGGTGCCTCTATTCTTCTCTGTTGTATAAGACAGGATGGATTAAGTCCTCCAGCAGTATGAGATCTGTTGTGAGCTACAAGGGCTGCTTTGATATATACAGCATGGTCTGGTTCCTTCTTTAGGTACAAACTTTTAAAGTTCAACCATATTAAGATTTGTTTTGTTATGTTTAACTATAAGTAATTTGTTTGGGCTGCAGAAAACTGGGGACTTGTATGTAATTGTAATTACATGAACAGTACACAGACTCACTTATTTTACACCATAGAATGCACTTTAATGTGCGCTCCTAATATTTTGTGTAAAATCATCAGTGCAGAGTGATAAGCGGCTTTCAGTGCTTACCATGTTTGTTCTGTTGCTCACTGTTCACGGGGTTACCAAACAGCCTGCAGATAGCACACAGTCAGTCTGGGCAGATGTCCATGTAGCCCTTGGCATGGAAATTCTAAACTTGGGTACAGTGGCAGAATTACCGTAACCAATCAGATTTAGGGTTAGAGTTCACAAAAGGGGAGGTGCTTGCAGCCATGGTATATTGTAACTTTGGTTGTTTCCCCTGACTTGCATCTCTATGCTCCTACTTTACCGATATGCACAACTCAAACTACAGATACCACGATTTTAATTCAAATCACATTTTTGCATGGCGCAAATTGACTTTAATTCAACTCTAACTAAGTCCTTAGTGTAAAATCCCCCTAAATGTAAAGTTTGAAATGACTGCCCGTATGAAGCTCTGGGGCTCTTTTGATGCCGTCCAGAAGAATTATAATTACAACTTTGAACAATTTATTAAATCAGCGCATGAGAGCGTCAGAACATTCCAGCAGTGCCATGGACCAAACAAGGTGCATCAAAGCTCAACTAAATGAACTAACATTTTATCTAAAACCGTTAATAGCAAATAAATAACTAAGTTATCTGCTAAATGTTAAAAATAAAAATATGTAGAAAGTAAATCTATAAAACTATTGTTGTATGGATAAACCTAAGAGTGGTGTCACACCTCAATCTCACCTGGGGTGATAGGCTGAAGTCAAAGGGGGAACAGTCTTCGCCTATCACATGCTAGTGACTAATCCCAGAAAATGCAGCATGTGATTTCTAAAGCTTACTATCTAAGTAAGTAACACATTAGGGATTCAATAACATGACCAGGATCTCCGGGTCAAGTGGATATTTATTTAATATAGTTGTTTTTCCCTTTTAAACCCTGAAAATCATAGATATATTTAAATATAATGTAGTATTATGTAATTATTTTTCGGTGAGCGTTCAATACAACATCTGCCCATAAGTGCGTCAGCACCATGGACTGTATTTCTAGATTGATAATTATAATTTCATTGCATTCATTAACATTATTGAGAGCTACCAAGCTTAAATTAAATATCCACTATAGACTCCAATGAAGTAGTGCCCCATTGGATAAATTATCAGGGAATAATTTATCCAACGGGATAAATTAGCAGAATATTTGCTTGGCTTTGATAGGCAATGACCTTTGAATAGAGTACCTCTTGGTCATTAGCGTAACAGAATTTTGTTCACAATAACAGTTACACTAAGAGGTAGATTTGTCAAACCTTATAAAATGGAAAAGTCGAGGTGTTGCCCATAGCAGCCAATCAGATTGTAGCTATCATTTATGATAATCTATAGATAAAATCTGATTGGCTGCTATGGGCAATACCTCCACTTTTTCTTTTTAGAAGGTTGAAAAATAACACTAGAGCTGGATCATCAATCAGGCAACCTAGCCTCCCGCCTAGGTCCCACTGGTCCCCTGGGTGCCCTTATTACCTTATCCCATTTATATATATATATATATATATATATATATATATATATATATATATATATATTAGGTTTTTTTGAGGAAAAGAGGGGTGAGAAGGGGGCTTAAACCAATATCTTGCCTAGGGTCCCATGGACTTTTAACGTGTCTCTGAATAGCACTAATATGATTACTTGTAAATGTGAACACATCAGCTCTATAGTCTATATGAAAAGCTTTCAGTCTTCTTTCTACAGGTCACAAATATGTGAAACATTGAAAACCGTCATTTGTGGTCTGAGACTGCGATAGTTTCACAGCAGACAGTTTGCTTGGCTCAGTGACTTATTAGGTCTAAACATTCTATCTGATAAAACTGCGTACCCACCATGGAGACTGCACTGCATTAATGGAAATAAACTATTGATTGAAAATTAAAAGGGTTTTAATCATAACATAGAAGCTATTTAATTGAAAACACACAGCACACTCGGAGTAAATGTATTTTCTGAGTAGCAATTAAATGTCTTTGGGAATTTGAGATCTGTATCTGCATGGCTAAGAAAGACAACATGGACAAACATCAGATAATTAAAATGGAAACCTTTTTAGAAAAATAATTATTTTGGCTTAGGTGCTGGGCATTACACAGAAATATATTAGCCACCAACTGTTGCATTCATTTAGTGGGCCAGGAGCGTCAAATCCCAGATGTGGAAAGGTCACATCAGCCTTGGTTTAGGAACCCTGATTTGTGGTTGGTGACTGATTGCCCTTATGTGATTTGTAATGCAATATCCTTTAATTTTCTTTTTAATTATATATGTATCTGTGTATTTGCTGGAAGTCGGGAAGAAAAGATATTTGGAATCGGAGGGGCACTTCTGGGGGATTTGCAATGTAATATTATGCATTTGGTTACTAAAATTATGCATGCAGTTTTCAACATAGGTGGAACATTATTGAGTGATGATAAGGATATATGTATTCTTGTAGACATTTTAGAATGCAAAGTTAATTTGTGGCATTTAAAGCCAGCAAGATACATACATGTACATACATAATGACCCATATAGAAAATTCCCTGACACCTGTTCAGGTCTCTGCAGAGAACATGTAGTTATTCCTTGCAGTTGGAAGAACAATGATTTAAACTCTGGTTAAGAAAAATATTCTTTATTGTAGGATCAGGATTATTGTGCAGTGCTCTTCACAAGAACTGGTAATGGCAGACACTATAGATAGGTTTAAGGAACAAACATCTTCTAGCAAAACACAAAACACGTGTTCAGTGTATTTAATAATTGCATGTGATAGTATATTGATCCAGGGAATAGTCTGATTGCTAATCAGGAAGAAGGTTGTGTTCCTTCTTAAGTCAATGTGCTGTATTAAGATTTTGTCTTACAACAGATGAACTGAGGATTTTGCAGATGAATGTTTTAACTCAACGGACATATGTCTTTATTCAACATAAACTATGCAACTATTGGGTCTATTTACTATTATATGGTAATAATAAAGACCATCACCATCCTGAAATGACCATAGTAAAAGGATTGCAGTGATACATGTACCGCCGCAAGCCTTGTTATTTAGGTTCCCCATGCCATGCACAGTAAAGCCTTTGCTGGAGAAACTTGCCAAATCTCTTAAAATCACAGTAGCCTACATAGGGGTCTATGTATTAAGATCCTCTGATGCCAGTAAATATGCATCTCTGCACATCGCAGTGATGCATATTTAAGCACCGCTGAAATGCAAAATTCCGGGGCTACTCTTGGGCTCCCCCTCTACTGCAAATAGTTTTTCCTATTACCGTCAGCCTAGCGTTGCCTGTGAATGGAGGAAGTGCTGTGCGCATGCGGATAGCACTTCCTGAGTGAGGGATCCAACAAAGCCGGAGAGACTTCAGCTGGATCCCATATAGCAAATGACAGGTAATGCCATCCTGAGATGACCGTTCCTACATTTTGCAATTGACATTTTATGGAGAAAGCTGCTGTTTTCTCTGATTTAATGGTTGATCGCGGTTTAATGCATAGACCCCATAGAGAGAAGCCCTGTCTCCGGGAAAAACACCAGGCGGATATAGGGCTTTGCCTTACATAGTAAATAAACCTGTTAAAAGGATGAACAAAGTTGTGGTTACATTTCACACAGGCCAGATTTCAGCTGTTTCGCAAAGACGCAAAGTTCTGGTGATACAATCAGCATTTGTGTCTCCAGTCTGCGGAACGGCATTCTGCACTGTTATCTGTAAATGCTGCATTTAGCGGAACTGGGATGACAACAGAGTCAGTTCATTCTGCTCTTTGTTGTGTCTGGAATAGAATTGGGAATTCTGAGTGGAAAAAAGGATAGGAAGAATTCCGTATAAAGCCAAAGTCCTGCGGTCAAATGCATTTCACTCATCTCTTGTAACTATGTAAAGGCGATAGGGACATGATTTTAGTAATAGTGCAACAAAATATCAAGCAATTTTTACACCTCTGCCTAAAATGTAGTTCAGTGCCGAATTATATGTAATCAATTTATTTTGCATATTTCTTGTTGCAAAAACTCAATATTCTTGCCCTTTGCTAATGCGGCTTTTCTTCTAATGATATTTTAAATGTCACAGAGCATATAGGGACTCAAATGATCCCCAATTATCATGGTCTAACAATTAACCGATAACTAACAAACATAATGGTTACACATTAAGTATAATAATTCCACAGTGACCAAATTACATTCACAGTCAGTACATGTCTTTTCTGTGGCAAGGGTGAAGTGGAAATCACTATTCAGCCATCTGAGACATTTATGTGTGAGAGTATATTGACCAGGTCCCATTGTGCTGAGGGCTCCAGGCTTATGTCGAAATTATCTCTAAATTATTTATAGCAGCATTGGAATAAACTCCTACGTTGTTATGTATAGTTGCACAAGTCCTTTAAAAAAACATGTGCAGCCAAAGGAGTCAACATTGGGACTAATATATACTGCTTCCATGCAAGATAAAATTTTAGTAAATAAATCAGGGGCACAAACTGAAAACAAAATGAATATGTTCTGGTTGCACAGGATATGCCCACTTCCAGTGCAACCGCTACAGCTATTATTAGCGATCAACACTTATTTGTATAGCGCCAACATACTTTGCAGCGCTATGCAATTAGGAACAAATTCAGGAATAAAACGAGACTGGGTACTAACAGATAAAGAGGTAAGAGGTCCCTGCTTGCAAACTTACTATCTCCAGGATAGTAGGAGTTTTATACATGAGGTTAAATAATACATATTATATATTGGTCAAACCAGATTGCAATGGAGAAGAGTACTTAGTGAGGCTATGTGATACCAGGTCTCAGAGGTTCCAAACAGTTAAAAGGGACAATCAGTAGTCGTCTCTGCACCTCCTGCCATTACATCTGTAACCTTCTTATAAATGTATACATCATTTTCAAATATCTGCATATTGGGAGTCCCAACAGTATTTCTGTATTGCACCACTATTACATGGAACATTGGTTAAAAAGGATGAAGCCTAATATTATTTCTTACACAATGCTTGCAATTTTCAGCAGCATTCTATGTCTGACACAATTACCTTACGCAATGAAGTTTATAATATGATTGTGTTGCCTGTCACACCAACAAATCCAGGATCACAAGGAGGCGACACTGGGATTCAATGTCTCTTGGTTTTTCAATCAATGCCGTTAACACTAGTCCTTCTCATTTCTAATCATTGATATTATAGTTACTGATAGTAATATCCCATAGGTATCTCTAAACCAGACATTTTTAGCCCTTTCCTCTGGTTCTCTAAAAGTGCATATTATGGGGATGTATTTTTTATTTCCCAGCTATCTTAAAAAGGTACTATTCAGGCCGGGACTCCCACTATTATCGAAAATATAGGAAATTTACCCATTGCAGCATGGTGCAGTAGGCTTGATGTAGCCGTATTAGTAAAGATGGTACATTATTAGATGCATCCACATCTTTTGAGTCTCACTGTAGCCCTCCCACCTCCTCATGCAGGACTAAGGTACAATGTAAGAGGTCAAGTCAAAATAATGATGGGGATTTCAGTGTAGGTACTAGCAAGCCTGTCTGTTACATAAACTGAAAACAAGTGTTTCACATGGGAGAAGTTATCATTCAATCTAATCGACTGCTTCAGTAATTGTCCAATATGTTGTCACTCAAGGAATTTCTCAAATCATGATCTATTCCAGTTGATCTATTGAAGCGCAGGAAAAGCATAGCAGTCCTATTCATGCTGCATTCCTGTTAGCTGCACAGAGCTGCTATAAGATTGCAGAACTGTCTAACATTGTTCAGACTGGGCTCCAGACCAAGCAGCCACAATACAAAACATTGGTACTCATGGTAACGCAGAATACAACCAATAACATACCTTTCAACATATAGAAGAAAACAGACATCACTGTGATCTACCTAGGACAATCCCATAATCCACCCAAGCATGCTTATCATGTACCAACTCAGACACATTGTGCTGTTACCCAATCTGCAAATCATTAGAACACACTGCTTTTATCACAGAGAACAGGACATCTGGCCGGAGAAACCAGGACAATTGGGGTATATGCAACTGGAATAGCGGAAATGCTGAAGAAATGATATACTACTCTCTATTGTAGAAATGGTCAGAAATTATTATTATTATTAATTATTAATAATAATAATAATAATAATAATAATAATAATAATAACAGTATTCAGACCACCCTGCACTTTTCTATATATATGATACCTGTGTTACTTTACACTACTTTGGTAAATTGTTTATTTTCTGTAATATTAGTGTTGTAGTTATTATGTCCATCATCACCACCATCATCATTGTCACTTTCTATTGTTACCTTCTGCAATTTCCCTATTATTTCTGGATATATATTTTTTTTCTTTTCTCTGTTTTTCACTTCGGTTGTTTCACTATCTTATGCAATATCTTGTATATTATATATATGTACTATGTTTAGGTTTTTGAGACTTTTGAGAAGCCAAAACAAATCATAATGCAGACAACATTCGTGTCCCTCATTCGATCAAAACCCTTTTCCCATTGAGAAGGGCGCACTAAACTATGACAGGGTTAATAAACAGAAGAAAAAAAGAAATGAATAATTAATTAACATTCATTGATAATCGCTGTAAGCGTGAGAGACAAAAAGGAGTGAACCTCAGTCACTTAACATAGCTCTCTGTGGCCATATGAACTGGAGAAATGTAATACTATGTTTATGAAAGTTAAAGTGGAGGCCTGGATGGATGTCGTCATGCCGAGGTCATGACTGATTCTGTGGGGTACATTAATGGAAATTATTCTGTGCAGCACTAAGGTAGACAAGACAAGGGGGTAAAAGTATCAATATGCGGCTTCTTCAACACCCGCGTGTTCAGCCTCTTCCGCGATTAAATTTCAAGCGGCGCTGCATTGTAAAGGGTTAACTTCATCATTCTTATAAAGTCCTGTGTCTTGCTAAATATCATCCCCTAACTCTCCACAATATCTTTAAGCAAAAGAATAATAGAATGGTTATTTGTTGTAGTTTTGTTACAGTACAACTACTGCACATGACTGCAAATAATTAATGCTGATGGTACATTAGCTGAATATTTACAAATTAACAAAATGATCACTTTTCCTTTTTTTTCTCTATCTCTGGTCCAGTTTGGAGATTATCTGTCTTATCTTTGAGGGAAGTATTCTCATTGTGAAATTCTTTGGAGATATAAACTGAGAACACAATTTCATGTGACCACCCTGGTAAAAAGCAGAAACCTGTGTTGAAATTTAATAAAAAATGACAGTGGGCTCTATTTATTAAAGGGTGAAAAGCCCTATATCCAGCAAAATACAGGTGACGATCACTGAAAAAAATGCATGAAAAACTATTTTGTTATTTCAAAAAAGCATTTTATTCAATCAATATTAGCTTTAAAATATTTTTTCACATTTTTCATTTTTTCTTTTGTTTATTATTAGTGGAATTGAAAGCCCAAATCTACCCTGGTCACACAGATGCATATCCACCGCATATCCATTGAGTTAAGCCTTACTGCTCCCGTACTGCTCTCAGTATCATCAAGGCAGCGGAGTATCTCTCAGTTTACTCTGCAATATTTTATTGGTAAATTGGCAGCAATAGCAAATCTCCTTATCGTCACAGATTGATAAACAGGCCCGAGTGTAAGTTCCACATGTCAGCAGATGCAAATGTTGGCCAACTAGATTTTTTTTGCTTAATTGATCAAATCAAAGTGATTCAATTTGGGGACAATAAATAGTTTTCTGCCTGAAAGAGGTGTTTTTGGCCCAATTTGGTCTGCAACAATATAAATGGCCGATATGGTCGGTAAGGTTTACATGTGAAACCAGAATGTTTCCCAGCTGCACACTTGAGAAAGTCCCTATGGACGAAACGCGTCGGATAACTTACATTTTTACATTACTCTGCATCATTGCATCTTTGCATCCTTTTTTGCACTATCCGGGCATCCGTCCAAACAGGAAGTGACAGAAGATACTGTGCGGTTCACCTGCGTTCCACTGCGGACGGCACAAGCTGTACTTACAGCCGAACACCATCCGGAACAGCTTGTGTCTTTCTCTTCACATCGTGCCTCAGATTGGGAAATCAGCACTTTGTTGTCACCGTGGAGAGGATACTTCAAGCGAATACAGTGAAAGAGCAGGGTAAGATCAAATTGACAAAATTACTGATCCTCTTTTTTTGCCATATTATCCGAAAAGAGCTATAAACATCTCCACGTGCATTTACTTATCTAGTGTCATATTGTATGCTTTAGTTCACCGTGCGCTGATCATTATTTTGAGAATTGTGTACACTGTGCATGTCTGCCAATACTGGGATGGGCACATTCTCACTTTTTAACCATTCAAACTACCTAAATGACTCTTTAAAAAAAACAAACACACCTGGGGGTACATTTGCTAAACTGTGGGATTAAAAAAGTGGAAAAGTTGCCTATAGCAACCAATCAGATTTTAGTTACCATTTGTTAAGTACATTTTACAAAATGATAGCTACAATCTGATTGGTTGCTATAGGCAACATCTCCACTTTTCGAACCCACCGGAAACTCGCAGCTTGATACATTTACCCCTTGGAATTATATATATTTTATTACCAATTCACAGAAATGCTCAATATTACACATACTTTGGTAAACTGCAACAGAGGAGTTTTGCTCTTTTCTATATATATGATGGCTATTTTTTAAAATGTAGGTGACAGGCACCCCTTTAATTAAGATGAACTATTATTTTTTCCCCATGCCATTGAAAACTGATCTCATATAAATATCTACTGTATATCTGACAATGGAGTACTTCACTCTTCCAGTAATTAGTACTTGGCCTGTAGACCAATAGAAGAAGAACCATGAACTACTGGATGCAGCTTAACGTGCTCAGAAAATGACAGGATATTTTTCAAGGTAAGCAGATCAACATCACTGGGCAGGGGAGAAGATATCTCAGTCTTATTTGAACACAGACTGAAACGTTCACTGGTAAACACTCTATAGGCAGTAATGACGGCACAAGTTTGTAATTCATGTTTTATAATAAAAGACATGCACTTAGACTAGCACTTAACTAGAGCATTATATAACTTAACTGATCCATGACTACAAACTGATTAATGACCATGACTTAATAAAAAAAACACAGAATCTTCCAGTAACTACATCTCCTGCAATGCTGCACCAGAGCAGGACCCGAGTCTATCATAGTATTCTTTAAAATATGTGAACCATGGCTGGCAATAAAAAAGTTAATTTTCTTTATTTTCCTCCCACAGAAGTTCACTCACCTTCACTTTAATTCTGTATTTTTTCATGTTTAAGGGTTAGTGCAATATCTGGCAAACAGGTTATGTACTATATTATAATACATTTTCATACATTTCAGGGTTCTTTTAGTTGTGACAGAAAACACAATGGGCCTCATTTAGAATTGAATGTAAAGATCTGTGTAAGTCAAAGTAGGACACCTATACAAGGAGCGTGCTGAACTTGCACCTGCACGACCTTATCGTACCACACATGCACATTAACACCCCTGATCCACCTCTCCAAGATAAGTGCAATTTTAATGGATGGAAGTTGTGCACATATGCAGTGTCCCATTTTTATGTCGCACAAATGCAAATGGGTGCAACTCTAAATCAGGCCTAATATGAATACACTCTAAAGCAACAATCCATAAATAGCACATTTTCGCCATGACAGTCCTAATGGGGACCTCGAAAGAGGCAAAGCTTGTACTGACGCACAGAGCAGCTTAATCTAAAGAGAACACCGCTTTTGCAGGGTTCAGTTCAGCACAAGGTTCTATAGAAACCTAACACGATGACACTGTGATCGGGTTGAAATCTCTGCTAAATTTTGTTTGCACTTCTATGAACAAAAATGAGCATCGATTTCTCCACCGTAATAACGGGTAGTGCCAGTAGTGTGTGCAGCTGCACATCGTGTGAGACTTCTACGGGACCTCACATTGACTTGACTTGAAATCCCCCTAAATCAGGTCCTAAGTTTCCCATGAAAGTGGAACTAATTAAAAATGTAAAACACTTTTTAAATCTTCATATTGAAAGCAACTATTAATGCATGTGATAATTGGGTATTTTATACTGAATTATATTAGTTCTACAGTCTGACTGTGAGCCAATATTCATATTAAGCTGAGTGATCTGGAAATTAAAGAGTAAAAAACTATATTTAATGTTATTCTGCTAAGCTGCTGCTCAGTGCAAATTTGCAATATAATTGATATATCCTAATAAGTTCAGTTATGCTACACTACCATTCATTTTCAGAGTGCACAGTTAGAGGGAACATTGCTATGAGCTGTGTTTGCGTGGGTTTCCTCCCACACTCCAAAACACATACTAGTAGGTTAATTGGCTATCTGGATATCCACTCATGTTTGCTTGCACCTCTATGGGCTGTGAACAAAAAATGAGGGATTTTTCTGTGAAAAATAATTGCGCGAGGTATCTCACGGCCGTTCCGGAGACACCACATTTTTTTAGAATTAAATCTACTCCTCCAGGTCTGATAAAATATGTAAAAATAATAGAAGAATAACCTTAACCTTAAAATGCCTTTACTCATAGACTCCGCATAGCCTAAAAATTAGGTCAAGTCCTACTCCAAGACTAAATTTTCAATACCTAGCTGAAATTTTAAAGCTAGGCTATTTCAAATGCTAATAGTGTTCTGATTTTGAATTTTAAATTGAAATAAACCTTCACTTGGCATAATTTGTGTGAGTGAATGTTTACAAATGATTTCTCTTGTACAGAAAAAAATTCTATCAATTCTCTTTGGGGATATGGACCTTACTGACACCAATTAAATTGAGCTTGATCCTGGGCCGACTCATGCCTTAAAACATTTCTCCCAATTTTTATTTGTCCCAAATCGTGTGAGAAGGGACTGTTGGGAGCTACACTTAAGTGGTTCTGGCTTGTTACATGAGTGAGACGTGAAAAATATTTCTACCACAAATTATTTTATGGCTTGAAGCCTATAGAAACTGTGGTATTCCAACATCTAAGACGTTTTGTATCAGGTTCCAGACCTCGGTCCTTAGGGTGGCTAATTTAGGGCAGTAACACAAACGTGCCAGTCTGAACACATTGGGCCTGGTTCATTAAGGAAAGTAAAGCAAATAAAGGTATAACTTTGCACCTTGGGAAAACCATGTTGCATTGGAGGGGGAGGTAAATTTAATATGTGATGGCAGATTTATAGTTGGGGTAGGGCATGTCCTAGATTAACTTTAAATTTTGGTGTAAGCATAAAGCTATCAAGTATTCGTGTGCTACATGAAGAAACAGCCAGTATTTAACTTATGTGCAAAATAATAAACTAATTTGCACCCCTTGCATTGTAACATGGTTTGTTCAAAAGAAAACTTACTCCTTTTTTTTGCCTTACTTTCCTTAATGAATCTGACCCATTGTTGCCAGCGTATGTTTGAGGTAGTTGAAGAAAAGATACGTACTATGGTGGGAACCATATATCATGGAGTGTGGTACGGTGTAATGGTGCTGAGTACACCGACAACACTTACCACGACATCTTCTGTCCGGACGGCTGCTTCCCGATAAGGTTCTATGACGACTGTTCTGTGAAGCAACTTTAGCCAATCATGATGAAAGAAGACGCTGGCGGGACTTGATGACGTCAGTGAAATAGGCGATGCTGTTAACGCTGCTCTTAAGGGGGTAATGTAAGTATGCGGCTATGTAAACTGTACAACCCTTTCTAAAGTACATTGTACATAGCCGCAGTGAGTTAGCGTCGCCTATCTCACTGATGTCATCAAGTCCCGCCATCGTGATTGGCTGAAGTCTCTTCAAAGAACAGTTGTCATGGATCCTTGTCAGGAAGCAGCCGTCTGGACTGAAGATGTCGGGGTAAGTTTTGCCGATGTAGTCAGCATCAATATGCCGGCTACCACCGATACCATGTATATTATAGGTTATATACATTTCCTTGGTACGCATAAAGATGGAGATCTTCAAGAGCTTTCAGTAGACAGTGGACTACCTGTTGGGGTTCAGAGACCCCCTATCTTCTCTTCCCATTTAGTTTCTTATAGGCCTCTTTCAAGGGCCAGGGAGGAACACAAAGAAGTTTTCTGATTTTTAAGAGGGAGGATGAAAGCAATCCTTGAAAAGTTTTTCTTTTTCTTGCTGTAAGCCAGAGTTGTCTTGTTAAATGTAAATGTTGCCTTAATTGAACTCCCTGTGCCCTGCAACTAACACACAAATGTAAAAGAAATGAGGATTGGCTTAAGATAATTCAAATATTATGAATAAATTATGGCTCGCCAAGATGTGAAAGTAACAGTTAGATAACAGGATAATCAAAGTGTCAGCAGGGAGCCAGCATTGCTGTTTCCTGCAAATACAATAATATGTGTTCCTAATTATACTGCACGCTGTCAGAACACAAAATCCTTCAAATGTTACCGTACCATTATGCAAAGCTGAAATAAAGAACACACTGCTTTACAAAAGGTAAATAAAAAACTTGCTGCAGATTACGAAAAGTGTTCTTTGTTTGTTTCAAGGCATAGTGAAGTTACATAAGTATTTGTGCTAAACTTCATGAACTCCAAGAAGTTCCCAAAGTACTTGAACCGTGGGAATCGCACGCTTGAGGCCATAATATTTGTTTGTATTTCAACTTCTCCAGTGTGTGAGCCGGGATGTTCCTGGGAGCTGAGTAGCTGGCATGGATGAGTATATATTGAACCTCGGGAGTGTTGGGCATTTATATTCCTTGGGGGAAGGATGTTCTGAGGGAAGATCATTTGTTCAGGGAGTTCTACTTAATATACATGCATGTCTGTGAGAAAGTTATCGTGAGTAATTGTACCGTTACATGCAACCAGCCTTTTACTTGGACTACATTTCCCATCATGCTCAGCCAGAAAACACCCTGATTACATTAAGTAACAAGAGTTTTCATTTAGGAAGACAAATTATTATTTCATAACAGGATCATCATCATCATCACCATTTATTTATATAGCGCCACTAATTCTGCAGCGCTGTACAGAGAACTCACTCACATCAGTCCCTGCCCCATTGGGGGTTACAGTGTAAATTCTCTAACATACACACACACACACACACACACACACACAGACAGAGAGAGACTAGGGTCACTCACATCAGTCCCTGCCCCATTGG
Organism: Mixophyes fleayi; assembly: GCF_038048845.1. Classification (NCBI taxonomy): domain Eukaryota; kingdom Metazoa; phylum Chordata; class Amphibia; order Anura; family Limnodynastidae; genus Mixophyes; species Mixophyes fleayi. The sequence continues at coordinate 76,138,746 of NC_134404.1, forward strand.
GGGTTACAGTGTAAATTCTCTAACATACACACACACACACACAGACAGAGAGAGACTAGGGTCAATTTTGATAGCAGCCAATTAACCTACTAGTATGTTATTGGAGTGTGGGAGGAAACCGGAGCACCCGGAGGAAACCCACTCAAACACGGGGAGAACATACAAACTCCACACAGATAAGGCCATGGTAGGGAATTGAACTCATGACCCCAGTGCTGTAAGGCAGAAGTGCTAAACACTAAGCCACCGGGATACGAAAGTAAGTCTAAAAAAAAGTTTACGCGAATAAGTGTTATATTATTATTAAGTGTTATATTGGCCACTTCATGTGTCCTTCTATAGCCAAAATAGAAATAAACCGCACTAATCAAAGAATCTTAAGCTCTTTCCATAAGCATGAGAGCTAATGGCGTTTAGTTTCATCAGATTCATTCATACGAAGGACCATAAACAATCCCGCACTAGTCTGTTTCATTTGTCACTAAGCTCCTCTACCTCAACACCAACAATTCCTTGCCCTCCAATCTGATGTGAGCTAATTGTGTCATAAATTCACACAAATGTAAGGTCAGTGTGACCGTGACCATGCATTAGCTCTTTTGTTCTTTCACTTTCTTTTAGTGGTGTCAAGTTTTCATTCAAATTTCACACTTCATAAAACTTTTGCTCTACAGCGTTGGGATGATCCCTACATGTGATTCCAGCTCCTGTATTAGAGACGCCTTTTCCTTTGAAATATATATGCGTACTTAAAGGAGTCTGCACTTATCATAACACTTGTGTGTGTTTAATTAATCTGCTGCACTCTATTTCCACAGTCTCCAACAATGTTGTTAGAAATATCTGGAATGTACAGGTGTTATAGAAATTACAATCATTGCTAAGATAACAGTACCATCCAAAGCTTAGAAAATAAGAATAATGCAAATGTGAAATACTTAGATTTTTTTTTGAGACACCTGAATGAATTGTACAAACTGTATTATTATTTTAAAATAAACCGAACTTTTAATGCCATTCAAATAGAGTTTGATAACTTTGTTCCAATTCTTCTTTCCTGTAGCAAATGAAAGGACTTAGGATGACTATGCCTGCACAGTCCTCTACAATAGAGCCGAATAAAATGGTTCTTGATGGTCCTCATGTGCTGCAAGCTCCTGAGTCGATATAACTGAGGGGATATTTTGTATTGTAAATATAGTAACTGCAATCGCTTCTCGGCCTTTTGGCTAAGATCAAGTGCAGTTGTGGCAGAGCTGCACTTGGTCCTCTGGCCAGGGGCTGGGATTGCTGCTTTGAAAGCCTGGGACAAATGTGCCTCCGGGAGTGGCGACCCCGGGGGGTGCCATAAATCACTGGTCATAGCACCTTAAACACGTGATTAGATTGGCACCCATGCACTTTTGACCACTTTCTTTTAAACACTCGCTCTATTCTTTGCCCCGGCCTTATGGCTGGGCGAGAAAATTTTTATACCAAGCCCAGCCATTAAGCTGGGGCCGTACCCACTCATCATCATCATCATCATTTATTTATATAGCGCCAACATATTCCGTAGCGCTTTACAATTGGGGACAAACGTAATAAACTAATAAACAAACTGGGTAAAACAGACAAAGAGGTGAGAAGGCCCTGCTTGCAAGCTTACAATCTATGGGACAATGGGAGATTGACACATGAGGTTAAGTATACATTTTGCATCTTGGCCCAGCCAGACTGCAAAGGTAAGGTGACTCACAAGCTAAATGATCCTGTCACACAACAATGTTGGTCCGGGGGTAGTTGTCTTGTGAAATTGTGTAACAGGCTAAAGGTAGTGAGGTTAAGATGGTGGTTGAGGAATATTATAAGCTTGTCTGAACAGGTAGGTTTTCAGAGAACGCTTGAAAGTTTGTAGAACAGAGGAGAGTCTTATTGTGCGAGGGAGAGAGTTCCATAGAGTGGGTGCAGCCCGAAAAAAGTCCTGTAACCGGGAATGGGAGGATGTAATGAGGGTGGATGAGAGACGCAGATCTTTTGCAGAACGGAGTTGCCGAGTTGGGAGATATTTTGAGACAAGAGAGGAGATGTATGTTGGTGCAGCTTTGTTGATGGCCTTGTAGGTTAGTAAAAGTATTTTATATTGGATTCGGTAGAAGACAGGCAGCCAGTGTAGAGACATACAGAGTGATTCAACAGAGGAATAGCTATTTGCAAGGAAAATCAGTCTTGCCGAAGCATGCAAAATAGATTTTAGGGGTTTGAGTCTGTTTTTGGGAAGACCAGTAAGGAGGGAATTGCAATAGTCAATGCGGGAGATGATTAGTGCATAAATTAAGGTTTTAGCAGTGTCTTGTGTGAGATATGTGCGGATTCTGGAAATGTTCTTTAGATGTATGTAACATGATTTAGATATAGAGTCAATGTGGGGAACAAAGGATAGGCGTGAATCAAGGATTACACCTAGGCAGCGAGCTTGTGGGGTGGGATTTATGGTCATGTTATCAACAGAGATAGAAATGTCAGGTATGCTCTTGTTGGCGGGTGGGAATATTATTAACTCTGTTTTAGAAAGATTAAGTTTGAGTTGACGAGAGGACATCCAAGATGAAATGGCAGAAAGACAGTCAGTTACACGGGACAACACAGATGTCGAGATATCAGGAGAGGATAGATAGATTTGGGTATCATCCGCATAGAGATGATACTGAAAGCCAAAGGAACTTATTAGATTTCCAAGAGAAGCGGTATAGATAGAGAACAGCAGAGGACCTAGCACCGAGCCTTGTGGTACTCCAACTGATAGGGGAAGCGGAGCAGAGGTGGCTCCAGAGAAATTAACAGTGAAAGAGCGATTAGAGAGGTAAGATGAGAACCAGGATAGAACTGTGTCTTGAAGACCTAGGGATAGCAGCGTTTGTATGAGAAGAGAGTGGTCAACGGTGTCAAATGCAGCCGAGAGATCAAGGAGAATTAGGAGAGAGTAATGGCGTTCAGTCTTAGCAGTGATCAGATCATTAACAACCTTGGTCAGCGCAGTCTCTGTGGAGTGTTGAGAACGAAAGCCAGACTGAAGAGGATCCAACAGGTTGTTTGCGGAAAGAAAGCGTGTGAGGCGAGTGTAGGCAAGTCTCTCTAGAAGCTTGGAGGGGCAAGGGAGCTGAGAGATGGGACGGTAATTTGAGAGAGAGTTTGGGTCGGAGTTTTGTTTTTTTAGAATAGGAGTAATCACTGCATGCTTGTATAGTGATGGAAAGATGCCAGTAGAGAGTGAGAGATTACAGATTTGAGTTAGAGGTGAAATGAGCACAGAAGACAGGGATCTACCAATTTGCGAGGGAATAGGATCAAGAGGACAGGAGGTAGAGTAGGAAGATAAGAAGAGCGTAGAAATTTCCTCTTCATTTGTGGGGTCAAATGAAGAAAGGGTGTCAGAGGGTAGTGGGAAGGAAATGAGCTGATGGCTTGTTGAGGAAGAGGATACCATTTCTAGTCTGATCTTGTCAATCTTGTCCTTGAAGTAGGAAGCAAGATCCTGAGCACTGATAGTAGATGGAGGGTTCGGGGTGGGAGGATTGAGAAGATGATTAAATGTATTGAAAAGGTGTTTGGGGTTAGAAGCCTGAGCCTAGATAAGAGATTGAAAGTATGTTTGTTTTGCAGTGTCCAGAGCATTTCGATAGGAGTGGTAGACAGAAGTATATGTGAAGAAGTCATTAGAGCTTCGAGATTTACGCCAGTGACGTTCTGCTTTACGGGACAGTTTTTGAAGATTTCGTGTTGCTTTGGTGTGCCACGGTTGACATCGAAGTCGACATGTAGTATGAAGTGTCGCTGGAGCCACTTGATCAAGGGCCGTTGCTAAGGTTAGGTGAAAATGAGGTACTTCCATCTCAGGGGATGAGAATGTAGAGATAGGGGAGAGAAGGTGTTGGAGAGAGGTGGAAAATTGTTGAAGATTAATAGAATTAAGATTTCTACGAGTATGAGGAGGCTTGGTTGAGTTAGACAGTAGAGAGGTTAGAGCAGTGGGGGTGAGAGTGTAGCTGATAAGGTGATGATCCGAGAGGTGGAAGGGTGTATTAATAAAATTAGAAACTGAGCATAGTCTAGAGAAAACAAGGTCAAGGCAGTGGCCATCCTTATGAGTAGATGATTCAATCCACTGGGAGAGGTCAAGTGAGGATGTTAGAGAGAGTAGTTTGGAAGCAGCTTTGGAAGGTGGGTTATCAATGGGGATGTTGAAGTCACCCATGATGATGGTGGGGATGTCTGAAGATAAGAAGTGAGGGAGCCATGCAGAGAAATCCTCAATAAATTGTTGGTGTGCTCCAGGGGGACGATAGATCACCGCAACACGTAGGGAGAATGGATTAAAAATGCGAATAGCATGTACTTCAAAAGATGTGAACGTGAGTGATGGGACATTTGGTAGAACTGTGTATGTGCACTGTGGGGAGAGAAGTAGTCCAACCCCACCTCCTTGTCTGCCTTCAGGTCTGGAGGTGTGGGTGAGATGGAGGCCACCATGTGAAAGTGCTGCAGGTGAGGCAGTGTCTGATTGCATGAGCCATGTTTCTGTTATTGCCAGAAGGTTGAGGTTTTTTGAGAGGAAGAGATCATGAACGGAGGTAAGTTTGTTACAAACAGAGCGTGCATTCCAAAGGGCACATTTAAAGGACTTGGGAAGAGAGGGGAGACAGGTGATGTGTTTGAGGTTTGCTATAGAATGGTAGTGTTCTGATGTATGTGTGTGTGAGGAGTGTGGGGGACCTGGATTAGGTGATATATCACCAGCTAATAGAAGCAGAGTGAGCGAAAGATAGGCAAGGGGATTGTAAGATGTGTGGCCTTTTATCTTCTGGCGACAGGTGGAGGCTGTACTTGTTAGAGATAATAAATAGGATAACAGTTCATGGGTGTTAAATAGAGGTGAGTGGAGTAATGCAGGTGCAATATGAACAAATTTGTGTGTTGGTGGAGGGGTGAAAGATGACACAGTCCTAAAGATAATGCCATGAAATGAGACTAAGAAAAGCAATTTGTGAAACATTGTGATAAAAGGGGTAAAAGCAAAAAGCAAGGGTATTTTAAGAATTACCTCTTAGCAGTCTTCCATATAAATAGACAAGTAGTGCAGAAATAGGCTGTGGCAGATGCAGCTTATTGCTGGGAGTAAAATCAAGTCAAATGTAGTCCAATGTTTGGCCAGCTGTGTTGTCTAACTGTGCATTTTCGTCCACTTTGTGAGAAAATCCCACTTAGTGTAGAAATCACACACGTCTAACCCCACATACGTCTCCCCATAGAATGAAGCTAAGATGTAGTCAGTCTAATTTAGGAATACACTACAGATGTGCTAATTGGTCAGCTAATCAAAGGAAAAGAAAACATTTGTGGGAAAGGATAGAGGAGGCCAGATACCTATCATAAATTAGGCAGCAATAAAAGACTGTGCCAACCTAAGTTTAAACAGATAACAGTTTCCTATAACATACTTTTAAACACAGATTGCAGGGATGAATTTCACAGAATAATGATCAGAGTAGTAGTAGCAGCATGGATGAACATACCTGAAGATGAAAAGAGAAGAGAAAGATGAGGATTAGTTGCTGTGTTGTCTAACTGTGCATTTTCGTCCACTTTGTGAGAAAATCCCACTTAGTGTAGAAATCACACACGTCTAACCCCACATACGTCTCGGCACTATTTATTTTTCTTCACGTTTGTCACTTTTTCTTTTGTGTTCACGTTTCCGGATTTTATTGGGTACGGGTAGGCCCTTTTGGGCTCCTGTCCCCGAGACGATCTAGGGGAGGTTGTGTGGCCCTTAGGCTCCAGCCTCCCTGAACACCCACGTAGGTCCTCCCCTTAGGGGGTGGACTAGTTGTTGAGCCCTGGGTGAAGCTTCGGTGGATCCCAGGGGCTAAAGGGACCCCCCTAGCCTCGCAGCGAAGGGGGTCTGAAGACCCTTGCCCCCTAAGGGACCTTTTTGGTTCCGGGGGTCGGGGACCAGGGCCCTTTCTTTTTAAAGAAGGGGCCAGTACCGTACCCCTTGTGCACTTTTTTATGGTTTTGCACCTTTTTTGGGCACTTTGGGTTTTTGATTGCACGTTCCCAGGCTTTCAATAAAAAAAACAAAAAAAAACTGCAATCCAAGAAATAGGTTTGAATGATATAAAGCAATTGCACTTTTACACAGCAATGTGCACATATAGGGCTTCATTTACAGTCGGACGCAATGTGCATCTAAGACTTACATGAAAGATCAGGAGTGGGAGTGTTCCGCAGCTTTGTAGGGTATTATGAGTGGCATGCAATCCCAGTTGCGTCCCAATAGTAATACCCTACCAAGCTGCGACCAGTTCCTGCAGCTAGCTAACTACTTGCGCCACCTAATTCCTGCCGCACTTTTCAGTCTTGTTTGACGTGTGTTCCGTCTGCGTCTTGATCCGACTAGGGTAGCTTTTGCGGGTAGATGCCCATAGTATCTGAATTATTCACAGTCACACCTACATAACTCCATGTTCCACCCTTTCCCTCGTACTGAGACACAAGCTGTCCCAGTGTACACTGCGTCTAAAAAGCAGACGGAACAGCAGGGAACTGTTGCTCACTGCGCATGCCCCGTCAGTGGAAATGTGCAGGATGCGCCTGAAATGGACTTTGCGTCCAACTCTAAATGAGGCCCATAGGGCCTGATTCATATTCGGACGTATGCCCGTCTATTGTGTGAAATAGCTTACGCGTGCTCTGAAATAGAGTTTACAGCAATGAGTGCTATTGCATGCAACATATCTGAACAAAAATGACACAACTGCCTTCAACTTGAAAAGCGGAATGGGGGGAGGGAAAGGGTGAACTAACGTAGACAATGTACAGCAAGGGCGTTCCGAGGGTGTTTCTTGTGAGTACGCTTGGTTCAGCTGTATCATTTGCACCAGCTAGAGGGCAGGTGTAAGTGCCAATTGAAAATGATGACCATGACGGCATATGTATTTGTTTGAAACAACACCCATATGCGTGCCACTAGCTAGCACAAATCATGTGTATGCAAGTACACATTTTTTTTAACAATCCATATTTTTATTAATGGATTGATTGTTCATTTATTTTATACTAGTTTTTTGTATGTGTTCTAATGTGCAATGATATTGTATATATGCTTGTGTGTGTGTATACTGCAGTCTGCTCTGTCTGTCTACATACATCCAGTAATGATTAGGCGGAGCGTACTTACACCCAGATACAAATCGAAATGCATCTTGAGATTGGCTTCAATTTGAATATGGTTGAAGCTACGCGGACGTTCTGTGCTCTTTCTTTAAATCTCAAATTGAGTGCAAGTTGCGTTCGGACTTGAACCAGTCCCATTGTTTCATACAGGTAATCCTTCTCTCTAGGAACACAATATATTCTGGGTCAATAAAGAATAAGTTCTTCCCACTTGAATTTAGAGGCTAAGCGACACAGAAGGATACAAATGCTCAGGGTTTACCTGGGGAGCAATAGGACCAGAATGAAGTGAGACCTACTGTCTGTAATGCTACATTGCACCAAAATATGCCAATATGAGAGGCAATCTTATCAGAGGCACATGGGGCACACAGCGAAATCTGTCGCGTACTGAGATGAGACTATTTAGGCACAGAAATTAAGACTGAAATATACCCAAATACTACTCTTTAAACCCAAAACGCTGTCCAAACTCTTAACCCTGCCCCAACCCTTGCTTTAAACCTGCATTAATCCTAATCTAACAAGCCCTGCTATGGAGATGCTAAATGATTCTCTGACATACAAATAAAGTTTATTTGTAATTTGATTTATAGTTCAGCAGTAGTTGGGATATAGGAAGGTTGCTCAGTTCTGTAATTTGTTGACTTATTTAAGTGCACATAGTATTTAGGGCTGTTGGAATTTATTTTACTCTCACAATAAGGAAGAAAACACTGGATTGGTTTCCATAGAAAGCAGTAGCTGATTTGGCATGACTTGTTTCACATTCAGTGGTTGGCTTGGCTTCATAGTTGTACTTAAAATAAACTCCAATCTCCACTTCCCAGTGCAACACCCAATAAAATTATTTCAATTTAAAGCTCTGCAAGTGAACTATGTCTATCAGAGCCAAAAGGCCCCAAACATTATTATGACTCTATACTGATATTACAGTCGCCCATTTGGAAGATTATTTTGTTGTAATTAAGCTAGGTACTCTAATTGACAAGAGGTATATTATTTGAAGCTTATTGATGTGTGTCATAGCATTTGTTATGTGCATACTAGCTCTACCTATGTGACAAGTAGATCTGATTTCAGAAATAAGTGTTCTTTGTTTAAATAAAGCATTTTTCTCCAAATATGTATAACCGTATGTCACTGGTATTTACTGCATGAACTTCCCCATACCAAGCACATGATAGCAGTGCACACAAAGGATCTTTTTTTAGCAGGTCTCTTGAAACATCCGGTTCACCTATAGTTTCTCTTTAACGTGTGGTCAAGAGTTGGTAGGTTTAATTACCTTTTGTCACACCCATGTTAATTAGGAACCAGGAGCTTCATTAAACTCTTCATGATTTATTAAATAATGAGCATCAAAACCACTTAAGTGTATGCCAGAAAAAAGGGGTATTTGTGACTCAAGCTATTTTCATTTTTTCTTTACATGAGCACAAAATGTATGTGGAACACATGGTCCGTTCAAACTAGTGTTTAGCTAAATTTACATATAGTTATATACATACATGTAGCACTGGAGGTCATGCCATGCGCAGTGGCGTCCCTGTCTGCCGGCGAGAGATTACATCTCCTGGCGGGCCAGGAGACTGAAAGAGAAAGGGGGAGCATGGAGAGCCTGTGAACAGAATTAAACATTAAAATATAGATAGTTTATTGTATAATAAACACAGTGAGACAAATGTTTGATAGAATAAATATAAAATGCTGTTGACATTTGCCAAACTGAAAACAACGTATCGCTCTTCCATCATCTAAATTTTCTGCAAACAATTGTAATGATCAAGACATATCAACAGGCATGAATCCACTATTATGTGCATCTACACTTGTGTCACTATTGTGCAGACTCTGCATCAACAATGGGTGTCTTGGGAAAGCTCAGTTTTTTCCTAGCAGCAATTTCCAGAGAAACTGAAGGAGGAGACGTCATTGTGTCATGTACCACTTGAGCTGTAAGCTTGCTGATCAGGAGCTCATTTCATCTCTTGAGATCTGGGTCAGTTGGAGAGAAAAAGAAGACATAGCTCTTAAACCTAGGATCAAGCACAGTTGCCAAAATATAATGATCTGATTTCAAGATGCTGATAACTCTTGGATCCTGGCAAGGTGAATAAAGTACTTAATCTACAATTCAACATAATTAGCAGAATTGCTTTGCTTCATTTCCTCCTTCAATTTCTATTGCTGCTTTTCAAAAAGTCTATTTAGGGGAATCACTTTACTCAAGCTAACAGTGTCTGCACTCTATTCACAGATGACTACTTTGAGTGGTTTCAGCACCTTGCACAACACGGAAAATATTCTCCACTGTGCTGGACTAAAGTACATTGCCCCTAAATTCTATTCTTCTTGCAGCTGTTGCATTCTCCTACATGCTGTTGCAGAATGCCAAAAATGACCGTAAGTATTTCGGGACACAGACAGCATCTCCTGCATGTCATTGTCATTTTTTAAAAAGTTCTGTACCACCAAGTTGATTGTGTGAGCAAAACAGGGAATGTGATGGAATTCCCCCCGCTGTAATGCTCTAACAATATTGGTGGCATTATCAGAAATCACATATCCTCAGGAGAGTCCAAGCAGGATAAGCCATGTTGCAATGACATCCCTTAGTTTTTCAAACAGGTTGTCAGCAGTATTACCTCTGACCTGCGCTCAAGGATTCTTCTGAGCAGTCCTGGATAGGGAAGGAGTCATCTCACATTAGCAACTTTGATGGAGGACTAACTCCGATCACTTGTGAGTATATTGATGATGAAGGTGTTGGGGGTGTAGATTGCAGGTGCTGGGATCTGGATGAGAGAAGGGAGGTAGCTGATGCTGGACTGTTTTTTTTTTTAGCATAAGTTTCTGATTTTCCCAAGAGCTTTCCATGAACTTGATTCCAATGGTGTAATATGGATGAGGATCCTAGATGGTTAAGGTCCCTACCTCTACTGACTGTGGCTTTACAATGTTACAAATGTAGACAAGTGTTGTCAGGATTTGTTTAAAAATAATTGCACACATAAGAGGTCGATATTTGGTCTTATGCCCAGGCATGACAATGGCCTTTTTCTTATCACTGGCAAGAACTGCTGCAATCTTTGTTTGAAAGTGTATGAAAATAATTTTCTGACCTATGAGGTGGTCAAAATTGACTGCAAATTACTTGAAATTACTGTTATTGAGGTTAATAATAATGTAGGAACCAAAAAAAGAGCAAAATTATGTGATTTTAGTATATTTTAGCAATTTTTCTAAAAAAATACAGATCCAAAACCAAGACCAAAACAACACACGAAGGCGGTTTTGCCAAAACCAAAACCAAAACACGAAGTTAATCCAGATCCAAAACCAAAACCAGAACACGGGGGTCAGTGAGCATCTCTAATAATAATCTGCTGTAGAAAAACTTACATTATGCAAATTATTGCAATATTCATCTTTTCTCCAATAAAATCCTCACTCGCATTACATTCAATATGTGACATAACAATATACTGTAACGAATCTTATGTTATACAGATTACTGCAATATTCATCTTTTCTCCAATATTTGCTGTTTTATATTTTGGAGAAATATGAATCTTTTTTTTCCAGTCTTCTTTTTATATAAATGTACAAAATCTTTAACATTTAATTTTGAAATCCTTGTTTAAGCCTTGTGGGCTAAGGGTATCTAATTTGAATATACATTTTAATTCCATTCTAGATAACTATGAAGATGATGAAGATGAAGATGATGATGATTATGATGAAGGCTTAGTGGTCTTGCCACAAAACAAAATGTAGAGACAACATATTACACAATTCATTCAGTCATCAGAAATCAGGGTCCTCAGATGACCTTCCCAACAGCTCATTAAAAGTTTCCTAACCTCAGTTACTCAGTTAAAAGTTTTCTTAATCCTTAACTATGCGAACCAACAATGCAACTACTTAAATGACCAGTAGGGGGAAAAACAGAATTAAAACGGTAACGTGGCATTGTATAGTTCGCAGTTTCTGTTCCTACTATGCCTAATGCTAAATCTGACCCTGGGAACTGTATCGTAGAGGTGAGCTTTGCAAGCTGCCATAGTAACACCTTCATATAAATAATATTTGTACAGACAGCTCTGATGTCATCATTTATAATTGGTGAGTTCTGATGTCATCACTTTAGTGCTCATTAGCAATACCTGTCCGTTACAAAGAACACTGACACCCAACTGTAAATTATTATGAATAGTATAAGTAACCTCTGAAATCCATGGCCTTTATATGGACTTATAATATGTTATATCATATGTTGGTATACATTATCTCCAAACATTTCTATTACACTTATGTAAAGGGAGAATAAAAGACAGAGTAAGACTGCATAGGAGCGATATTTTTAGAGACGCATTAGTAATATAGAAGGAGTCTTAGATAGAATTCTCAGAAACATTTGGCAAAGAACTAGATTAGAGAGTAATGTGAAGAAGACATAAACATTTTAGATGAGCCTTTAGCTGAAGCCTTGGGTCCAGCTTATATATCTGATTATAGAAACCATAGGTTAATGTTTTTAATTCCCTGAAATCTTTCTTTTACTAATGAAAACTTCTAACTGCTCCATCACTTAAAATTAATTCTCAGCTTTGAAATAAACCCAGAAAAACTCAACTTTCCCCTTCCGATAATTGGTCTATAAAGATACAAGCCGGATCCATAAATAACTACTCTTTAACGACATGGAACTAAAAGTGAAAATCTCTAATGATGGATGAGAGGACATTAAGTGATTTAAAATATTATTAGCGATTCAATGTACTTTCACTCTAACTCTGCATATGATTCAATGACCTCAACAAAATTAAAATGTAAAGCCTTTACTGGCCATCCAAAATGTTTGATACATGACTTTTTAAGGTGCAATCTTCTCCATTTCCCAGTTCTGCAAAGGCAAAAAATGCATGAGGACATTTACATAGGAGCCTTCAATCCATCCTTAAGATATATCACTCAGAATAAGAAACATCTAAGAGCATATTTGTATATTAATCACAAAATCTCACCGCATAGCTGCCTCTTTGAGCCAAAGTTGCTGCTAATGCTATAATGGTCTCCTATATTTTATAGCAGTTCTGGTCATTGTCCATGACTTCTAATGGTGATAAACTTTAACCCCCTCAGTTACGCTGCAACCGTCACAGTCCAATGACTGCAATATAAGTCTGGAAGTTCTACCAGGGTTGTATAGGTTCATGCCCTTACTGTGCTATTAGGATGGCAAGAGGAGATCCCAGATACAGTAGAAGATAATTATTTATTTGAATGTATTTCAAATTGTCTTCAATGAACAATGCAGCTTAACTTTGTAATGATTTGCATCAAGAATTCACAACCCTATGTGCTTGAGGCGTACCCAGAACAAATACATTTAGCGTTGAGGCACACTAAGGCATCAGGCATGGGTTGTTGCTTGTGAGGCATGGATATGCATTTATCACCCTTTTGATTTACTCAGGATGGTATTCGTCATTTGCCTGACACTGAGTGTTGCTACTCATCTTTCTGTGAACTAGAATTTCTAAGTCATTTTCTATTTCCTATTTCTCCAGTACCATTTAATATGTTATTAGTGCAGTTGTTACCGCAGCCAAGCTGCATAACTAATATTATTTTTTCATATTAAACTTCATCTTCCATTTCCTTACCCAGTTTGACTTTGTATTTAAATATTTTTGCAGTTACTATCTTGATTCATGTTCTTAAGGCTACAGAGATAATCATGGACCCCTTATTTTTAGGCCTTTAGTGTACATTTTGAAAAGGACAGGTCACCATGGTACACCCCTAATAACTTTAGCCCAGTGTGAATGTGTTCCATGTCTAACTACTCTTTGTTTTTTACACTTCGACCAGCTCATGTATACTTTTCCCCTTAGTACTCTCATTATATGTACCAGTCCGTTATGTGGATCAAATGCTTTTACAAAGGATAAATATATCACATCAATTGCACAACCAAGATCCACTTTAACACCTCCTTCTTCAAATAGTATTGGTTTGGTCAGACCGATCCTTCGTGAAACCATGCTGACATTAATAAATTATTCTCTACAAATATCAATCTGAGAACATCTCTCGTAATGACTTATATTTTTTTTACCACCCACTGATTTTAGGCTAACAGGTATAATTTCTGAGTTTGAGTTCCGATTCTATTTAATTACCACATCTGCTTATCGCCAATCTTGTGGCACTAGTCTAGTTATGAGAGGGTCTATGAATCTAAGGAATAGAGGTCTATAAATTACTGAACTTAGTTCTTTTAGCACACTTGGGTGAATACCATCTGGCATTGCCACTTTATCAACCTTAATGACTTATCATGTAACTCCTATCATGTAACCAATAACCAACAGTCAGAGGAATAGTCAGGTGATCAATATGCAATGAACATAATCCTGCGCCCACATTCTGGTGACTAATATACACACCACGATTTTATGGTGACCTGTATACAATGCAATGTGCACATGTTAATCCATGATTGTTGAGGACACCACCATTTAATAAATGCTGCAAATCCTATGCCAACATTCACACAATCACATGGAGAACATAAACACTCCAGACAAATAGTGCTGTCATTGAACCACATTATTGTTTTCCTTATTTAATGTGCAAACACACATTTTTGTCCTCCAGGTGCAAAGATTACAGAACCCCATGTAACTATGCAACCATAGGTGCTTAACATCATAAATGAAGGAGCCGTTTGTCAATGAACTCCAATGTTTATTGTCTATTGAACTGTTTGGAGTCGCTTTAGTAAGATGTAGAATCTCAGTTACACAGACAAATATCCCCTGTTATTTCATTAGCTGGCTTCAACTTCTTGAGCTATATAATAGTTTGTGAAATATGTCCACTGCCCTTGTCTTACTTTTAGCAGATCTTCCTTTATCTCATACCTGAAACACAAGAAAATGTGTGCAAGTTAATTAGTATTTTTATTACAAGACCCATATAAATGTATTCAAAATTGACCACAAACCTGCTCTCAAATATATAAATTGTCTGCTTTTATTACTACCCATCATTCAGTACAGTGAATATGAGAAATTCACTTAGGATTTACAACATTACAATGCAGACTGTAGAGAATTTGCTGTAAATTAAATATATAGCCACGGCATGCTTAGAAATATGTTTATATATTAACTGCAAAGCCCAATAATAATAAGGGCACTTGGGGAGCTAGCCCGAGATGCAGGGATTTATGGGGCCAAGACCTAACTCAGAAATGTAAGTAGAACTTTGGCATAAGGCAAAGCTGTGTGTGTGAGGGGCTTGCTGTATATTTAAATTAACTTGGGGAGATATTCTTGTTCTTGACTTTGACAGGAGATTAAATGAGTTTAGAGTGATGGAATTGTGGTGAACTTGAGAACACCTTGAGAAATCCGAGAAGACCCATTATTTATTTTCAAGACTGCCACTTGATGTCTGGCACATATTTATGTGCATGGAAGAATGTGCCCAAAGGAGCAAGGTATTTCATCATCATCATCATCATTATCAACATTTATTTATATAGCGCCAGCAAATTCCGTAGAGCTTTACAATTGGGAACAAACATGAATAAGACAATACTGGGTAATACATACAAACAGAGAGGTAAGAGAACCCTGCTCGCAAGCTTACAATCTATAGGACAATGGGAGTTTGAAACACAAGGGCATGTGCTACATCATATTGCACACTGGACCAGCTAGAATGTAAAGGTAAAGTATTGAGTGGGCTGTGTGTGTACCAATGTTGGTCAGAGGGTTGTTGTCTTGTGTTAGCTGTGTAGAGGGTGGTAATAGGGTAATCTAGGGAGATTAAGATGGTGGTTGAGGAAAATCATAAGCTTGCCTGAAGAGGTGGGTTTCCAGTGAAGGTTTGAAGACTAGAGGAAAGTTTTACTTTGCGAGGGAGGGAATTCCACAAAGTGGGTGCAGCCCGAAAAAACTCTTGTAACCGAGAATGGGAGGATGTGATGAGAGTGGAAGAGAGACGTAGATCTTGTGCAGGATATATGTATTATTTCTGTTGAAGCCATGGTCTGGACATCTCCTTTTATGGATCATTTAGAACATGGACATTTCTGTCCATCTCGTCTAATGTGGCAGATTACTGAAGGCAAATATGGGACAGTGGGTGTGGTATGGTGGTGTATTTTAGCTTTTTGGCTAGATGGGCATATTTCCTCTCACACTACAACCAGTCACCGACTAATCACCAATCGCCCCATGCACAGAGTAATGAAGGAAGCACACCATGATTGGTGTGTGCTCCCGTATATACTCCTTTGTGAGGAGTGTATTGACAGCAGGAGTCGACAATTGCACTGCCACTGACATTGTGCTCCTCGCAAATAAGTGACAAAAGTGTTATATGGTGATCAGACATTTTGATGCACTCCCTCCTTCATTCAGTGATTTAAGCATCTAGCCTCTGTCTGTGGTTTGTGGAGTGAAGGAAAGTATATTGGGTTCATAGGTAAACCGGCTAAAAACTAAAATATGTTTTCAGATTCTGTGTCCTTCCTGGTTCTGTGTCCATCATGGATGGCTATCCTGTGATTATTGCCACTTTTAAAAAGTTAGAAGGACTCAAGATCCCTGCACCAGCTAAAATGAAGATAGAATTTGTAAGTGGATTTAGGAGCGTTGTGGGTTAAACCAGATGACGCACTAAGGCTTTGCCACTTCTAAATAGGAACTGTCAACTCTGTCTGCATTTGTGGATTCTAGGAAACTTGTTTATAGTATACATTTCCCCAACAACAGCCCCACAATGTATTACGTACTTATTGGTATCATATGATTTGTGGTTTAATTGGACAGGGAACAAGTTACAGCCATAATTGTAGTTATACCTAAAGTGCTTATAACATACTTGGCTGGATGGCTTTTGAGACTGAGAGAACTATTACAGCCAGTGGGCTGTAACTTGTTTCAAAAGGATTTGAGAACATTCTTAAAATACAGGGTAAACTAACTGCTACCTTCAACTTCCCTATGGATGCCATCTTTAGCCAGGGAATCCAGATAATGACTACTACTCAGAACATTATTTTGCTATGTCCATGACTCAAGCTCCCAGTTCCGGTGTAGTATTGGACCTGTAGCAGCTACATTTACCCTCTGGACTACTCTTGGGTAACCAGATGACACCTAGAGGTAAATGTATCAAGCTGCGAGTTTCCAATGGGTTTGAAAAGTGGAGATGTTGCCTATAGCAACCAATCAGATTCTAGTTATCATTTATTTAGGGCATTCTACGAAGTGACAGCTAGAATCTGATTGGCTGCTATAGGCAACATCTCCACTTTTCAAACCTGCTGGAAACTCGCAGCTTGATGCATTTACCTCCTAGACTTGGATAAGATGAGGAACTTCACATCTACTCTAGGGCAAGCTAGAGGTGACATGACCGACTGACAAGGATTGACTGCAATAGTAAGTTAAACAAGGCAGATGTAAGCTAAACACCAGGGCAAGAAAACCCTTCTCCAGCAACCTCCAGTGTACTAACATGACTTATATACTCTTGGAGGCTGCTGTGAACTCATGATAGCTATGCTTGCTGGAGTGGGGAAAACAGGCATGGGATGGAGAGAAAATACACACAAGAAGAGAACAGGTATAATAATTACATTGTTATAGTTTCACCTGAGTTTACTCTTAGCCTATATAAGGAGGAGTATTGCATCTGAGTTATTTGGATAATTAAAGTGATTTCTTGACCTCCAATAAATGGTATTCTTGAGATCAGCCTATCCTGGTTACTTCTGTTTCCTCTTTTATTCTGACCCTGAAAGTGTATCCTGACCAGTGTACTAGTGATTGAAAACACTGACCCTGGCTATTTTATGACCAATAGAACTGTTTGTCATAAAACCAGCCTAGACCGGTGGCTTCTTTTCCTGAGGATGTTATGCTGTTTATTGCAACATTTATTGGTAATAAGTCTTGCTAGTGTTCTTGTGGAATGTTATATTCAGTTTTATTCCACTAATAGTTAACTCCACCGGTGAATTTCTCAGATGAAAGGTACCAGGTCACTTCATAAATCATTACCTATAAAACCCCAGTTTGAACAATCTTTTGGTCAATTGCTTGTCAGCCCTGCAGGACTCCGGAATAATCACCTCTGTTAACTCTACTTTACTGTCACAGGGAAGGAGTCAGAAATATTGTCCAGCACAAAAACGATTGTGTATCTCAATTGCATGTCTGCTCTACCTTAAACAGCTTCACCATCTGCAGGATTCCAAGCAGATCTTCAGATTGTAAAAGCCCATTACTTAGAACCAGTGGGGATTTCTGCAGCTAGTCTTGTGGCAGACATGATATATAACAAGTGCATTTTGAAAAATCCCCACGTGTCTTAAAGATTTCTCACACTGTTGTATTAAAAATCCCCAGGGAATTAGTTTGTGTATTTTTGTGTGCTGTTTTTTGTTAATGGAAGCTGAGCAGAATCTGCAGAGAGCATAAGATTCTGCTCCCACGAAAACCATTTTTCATGCTGTGTCATCAGCCATCGGCTTCATGATCTACGTACACATCTGGCCGGCCCTGCTGCAGACACACAGCCCCTCTGCCTTCCTGATATTCAACATAGCAACTTCTTAACAAACAAACCTTTACATTTGAAACTAAACTTAAATTAAAGCGGAAGAACAAACATGTTCCTGTGTGCTGAATAAGAAACCCTCTGGTGTGCTAAAATGGTGCTAATGATGTCATTGGCCACATGTTTTATGCATATATGTATAACTGCATTTACACTGTGCCAACCTGCACACATTAAGGTTTATATAATATGAGGAGGAAAGCACATTGCTCATGCTCTATGTTAGTTCCCACAGCAAAGGAAAGGAGATCAATGTTAGATTACATTTTTATCAAACAAAAAAGTTAATTATTATTATTAAAAATGATAACATAGGGACATTTTAATACATACACTTATCATATAAACAGCATACAGGTGTGTGCTTAGTGTTTTTTTTTAAGGATTGTGCTATTTGGTGGTAACTTTACTTCAAAATGTGATTAAAGTTAGGCACTTTTAAAGCAAGTGACTCTATAAAAATAAACATCACCCTATTAAAAGCTTCTGCCCCACACCAATGAGCTCCAAACAAGGTGGAAGAGTGTGACTATAGGTTGGATCCCATCTCAGTCCTAGCCCATGTCATATCTCTGAATGCCATTTCCGTAGCACACAGGTTTTGCACGAGTGCAGTATCTGGACTGTTCCCACACCTTTGAATTATTTGCAGATGCCACTAGATATGCACTTGGGCTTGTGGGTAGGTGGAAAAAATCATAAAATGTGATAAAATTCAAATGTCAGATCATGGTCCAACCTCCTACCACTTTTAATGCCCATTTTCACCGGAGTTAAGGCTTTTCTCTCTTTAATAAACTGGAGCCCACAATGTTTATAAAGGTACTTACCAGTGAGCACTGGACATTATAGTCCTTTGGAAGAATATGGCATCAAATAATTGTATTGCCCCTGAGGATTCTGGGACATGACTTGGCAGTAATCATTAGTTATGCTCACTGCCAAATGCTAAAGTATTTAGGGAAGTCACACAATTCATTTCATGACTCTAAGACTCCCAGACATTGTGCCCACTGGGTCCAGCAGTGAAATACAATATAATTAACAGTCTGAAGTTAATGATCTTTTTATGAGACCAAGTACCCGGTCTAAACCTTTCAATGTTTTCTATGGACTTACAGCCTCTCTAGCAATGTACAGGTTAACAGTTTAAGTCAAAACTACCTAGACAGCTGAGCATAGGAGAAACAGCACACTAATAAAATTCAGACAGGACTGGGAGAAATCCATCCAGTTCCTCTCTATAAAATCCGTAAGTCATGTAAATCACACTTTTTTCGGATGGAAGAAATTGCTCTTTAGGTGCTGCGGAGGCAAAGCGTTTGCCTTCGAGGGCTCCACGGTATTTTGTATTTACTGATCCGGCTGATGGGCCAAGAGAGCTTAATGAGTATTTGTGAACTGGGAATTCTAGTTAAGTTTAACTTTCTTTCTTCTTTTTTCATTTTTTTTGCGTATGTGAGGGAATATTTTCTTGTTGATTTGTGGGACAATTTGTCAGCCATAAACTTAAAGTGACTAGGGTTGATATGAAAGGAGACATTAAAAGAAAGAAAAAAAATAAAACAGCTACCAGCAGCATTATATTAATGCAAAGAAGCTGATTCAGAACCCAAAGGTCCACGTAGTGTCGTGTTGGCTGCTACAATTCTCAGTGGCTCCAAACTTGTCCACATTGTAAAAAATTGGCTTCTGACCCTGTCTTGAACTGACTTTTTCCCTGATAAGACATTATGATCTGCATAGTTGGGAAAACGTGAGACGATAAAGAAGCACTTGTGGAGAAGCTATATTAATTCTAGCACTCTCTGAAACTGCTCTTTTAATCCACCTCTTTGTCAATTTGCAAAACACCATTTAACTCTCTTGTGAACAAAAATAATCAATGTAGCCCAACAGAAATAAGCAGAAAATTCCTGCTCCAATGATTAGAAAACAAACAATGAGAGTATTGGGAAACCTCTAGAATGAACCCAAGATTTAAATTAAATGCTTGGAATTTCGGTATTAAGTATTTTACAAATATTTGAGATTTAGAAACTTTTTTTGTACAAATATATTTATTTTCAAATGGAATACATACAGAACAAATAAGCAGTTTTGATCACTTTAATAAAATATGAAGATGGGAACAGAACATTTCTAATACATTTACACAGCTATATTAGCAACACACCTAAATAGCATCAGAATACATGCCATAAAAGAACACTAAAGACCTAACAGGTATATATGAAATGACATCACCAGTGAACGTTGGATCTGAATCTAGGGACTGTAAAGCAGAGGCCCCCAAAATAAATTAAGTCGAAATATCTAAATTAAGAAAAGCTTTATTTAAATGAACAAACTAAACGCCCTAATGGTTGATGTCTTTACCTCAAACCACAAAACACCATTAAATGTATAAACAATATTCAGAATATGGTAACAAATAAAGTCAGACAACCATTTTACTTCTGGAAAAAAAAGAGGGCACAGCTTTATTAATCGATTGCTGCATAAGAAATTGGTGGCAAGAAAAACAGAACATCGGGCAACTAAAACAACCAACACTAGCAATAGCTAAAGGAGGGAACATCAGTACCGTCCGGTGCCTCTTGGGGCAGGAAGCCCCTCCACTCCCACATTTGGCTCAGTCAGGGGACCCTGTAAAGGCAGACCCAGATCTTTATTAAAAGGCAAGATCAGCACATACAGCCACTTTAATTAAGGAGGGCAGTGGTCCGTGGCCCAACTTCTCTCAAACCCTACGACACCTGCGTATTGGTCGCTGATCACGGCTCTGCACTGCCAAGCTGTGGCATAATCTGAAAATAGAAAAGACAGAGGAACAAAATAACGGTAAAGACATCAACTGAACATGGCCGCAACCAATAAGGGGACAGAAGGGGTGGGAAATCCGAAGGAAAGGGGGGAAACAGGAATGGGTATATATAAGTAATAGGAGGAGCTCCCCAGAAAAGCTGCTGGTTTGAGCAACTGAAATTGTTAACCACTGCACTGGAGATGGAACCCCTGGGATTATATCATTCAGCACTATGTGGACTTCATTACTTTTAAGCTGTTATACTTACATTTTATTCTTATAATCTAAACATAATAGTCACAATAGTGCAACAAACAAGAGGCACCGCCAAAAGTCTCACCAATACCAAACAAAACCTATGTAAATGTCGTTGCCCGAGACAGAGGTGAGGTGGGCTGAAGTGTGTTTATGATGATGTATGGTGGATGATAGCAGAAGTAAACCAACACACCATACAGAGAGTGCTTTCAGGTTTTTTAATACAGTCATGTCCAAAAGTTTTGAGAATGACACAAGTATTGGTTTTCACTAAGTTTGCTATTTCAGTGTTTTTAGACATTTTTGTCAGATGTTGCTATGGTATACTGAAGTAAAATTACAAGCATTTCATAAGCGTCAAAGGATTTTATTGACAATTACATTAAGTTTATGCAAAGAATCAATATTGCAGTGTTGACCCTTCTTTTTGAAGATCTCTGCAATTCGCCCTGGCATGCTGTCAATCAATTTCTGGGCCCCATACTGACTGATGGCTGCCCATTCTTACCTAATCAATGCTTGGAGTTTGTCAGAATTTGTGGGGGGGGGGGGGGGGTTTGTCCACCCACCTTGTGTGGAGTGACCACAAGTTCTCTATGGGATTAAGGTCTGGGGAGTTTCCTGGCCATGGACCCAAAATTTTGATGTTTTGATCCCCGAACCACTTAGTTATCACTTTTTCCTTATGGCAAGGTGTTCCATCATGCTGGAAAAGGCATTGTTCATCACCAAGCTATTTTTGGATGGTTGGGAGAAGTTGCTCTTGGAGGATGTTTTGGTACCGTTCTTTATTCATGGCTGTGTTCTTAGGTAAAATTGTGAGTGAGCCCACTCCCTTGGCTGAGAAGCATCACCACAATGAATGGTCTCAGGATGCTTTACTGTTGGCATGACAAAGGACTGACAGTAGCTCTCACCTTTCCTTTTCTGGGCAAGCGCTTTTCCAGATGTCACAAAGAATCTGAAAAGGGAGTCATTGGAGAAAATGACTTTACCCCAGTCCTCAGCAGTCCAATCCCTGCACTTTTTGCAGAATATCAGTCTGCGCCTGAAGTTTTTCCTGGAGAGAAGTGGCTTCTTTGCTGGCCTTCTTGACACCAGGCTATCCTCCAAAAGTATTCGCCTCACTGTGAATGCAGATGCCCTCACACCTGCCTGCTGCCATTCCTGAGCAAGCTCTGCACTGGTGGTGCCCTGATCCTGCAGCTGAATTAGCTAGAGAAGACGGTCCTGACCGCTTGCTG
The DNA here is from genome assembly GCF_038048845.1 of Mixophyes fleayi. Classification (NCBI taxonomy): domain Eukaryota; kingdom Metazoa; phylum Chordata; class Amphibia; order Anura; family Limnodynastidae; genus Mixophyes; species Mixophyes fleayi. Next base: position 76,160,922 of record NC_134404.1, read on the forward strand.
GGTGTTCTTGGGCCCCCTGAAGCCATCTTCACAACTATTTAACCTCTTTCCTTGAAGTTCTTGATGATCCAATAAAGGGTTGATTTAGGTGCAATCTTACCAGCAGCAAAATCCTTGCCTGTAAAGCCCTTTTTGCGCAAAGCAGTGATGACTGCACATGTTTCCTTGCAGGTAACCATGGTTAACAGAGGAAGAACAATGATATCAAGCACCACCCTCCTTTTAAAGCTTCCAGTGTTATTCTAACTCAATCAGCATGACAGAGTGATCTCCAGCCTTGTCCTTGTCAACACCCTCACCTGTGTTAATGAGAAAATCACTGACCTGATGTCAGCTGGTCCTTTTGTGTCAGGGCTGAAATGCAGTGGAAATGTTGTTTTTGAGATATAGTTCATTGTCATAGCACAGAGGGACTTTGAAATTAATTGCAATTCATCTGATCACTCTTCATGACATTCTGGAGTATATGCAAATTGCCATCATAAAAACTGAGGTAGCAGACATTGTGAAAAAATAATATTTGTGCCATTCTCAAAACTTTTGGCCATGACAGTAATGACTGGGCACAGTACCTTCATAAATCATTATATTACAGGTTGATACTGAAGATATCTGCCACTGCTGAGCTGCGTTCAATGCATACTCAGTAAGCAGTGCTGTTCATTGTATCCCAGCAGCGGCCTCTGCCAATGTATTAGTGTGTAGTAAATTAATACAGGGTTGTGTTTTTTATACAGGCATCATACACATTCTAGTAGACAAACAGAGACGTATGCATTGTTAATGATAAGATACAAACATACCAATAATTCTTCTGCCTGTCCAGCGGCGCACAGAGGATTGTCGGGGGGGGAGTTTCCCACCGCCGACCAAAAAAAAAAAAAAAACAGAGAGAGAGCTGCTGCGCATGCGCAGCAGCTCCGTTTCGCCAGCGCTGTCCTATACAGCAGCCGCGGCGCTGTCTAAGAAGCGTCTGCGGCGGTGCTGTATACAATACAGCACCGCCGCGGACGCTTCTTTGACAGCGCCGCGGCTGCTGTATAGGACAGTGGGCACTTAGCGCAGGGGGGGTTTCTAGAGACTCAGAAACCCCCCCTGCGTGCGCCACTGCTGTCCCCACAAACAGCTAAAACTGTCATTCCACAACCTTACGTATCAAGAGTTACCCACAGATTGTAAGCTCATGTGGGCAGGGCAATCTTTATATTTTGTAAGAGATTTATTAGTATCATTATTCTCAGAACGTACAGCAGAAGTCAACCAACACACCATGCAGTGCTTACAGGCTTCTTAATAATGACTGGGCACAGTCATTATTGCACTATCTACAATACACTCTGTTTTTACACTGTGTAATGTGCACAGACTGAACCTATTATTATAGATATGGATAACTTCTCCTTTATAGATTCCTGGAGTTATATAGCTTTGTATATGTTAAAAGAATAATGTTTTGCTACTACTGAAGAACCAAGGATGCAGCTTATTTTTTGAATGGAAATTAAACAAGTAATTTAAACTTACCATAGAATGTGCTCGTTATGGGATTACATTGATTCCTGGGAGCAGACATGAGACGAGAAAGTGCCGTAAACATAATAATAATAGTGTCCTCCATTTTGTCAGCCACACTTATGGAGATGTCAGAGAGTGAGGGATGAAATGGAGGAGGTCAAAAGAGGTTACGTAAATATTTTAATACACAGACACACAGCCCTTTTGGGGAATGTTTCACCTTTTGGCATCTGTGTGTTTAAATTTCACTTATACATGAATATATACAGTGCCTCCATGTTAAGAAAACTTACGTCATTGTCTTGATTGGTTGGTACATTCCTGGCCTGAGAAGCATAGTGTATCCCCAGGTTCCGCATGTCTGCCTGGGAAACGCTGAGTGCATGGTTACACAAAACCGTGTCCACAATGGGGTGACCTACCTGGTTTTACTGAGGATATTTACTAAGATAATGGGCTAGATTTACTAAGCTGCAGGTTTGAAAAAGTGGGGATGCTGCGTATAGCAACCAATCAGATTCTAGGGGCTAGATTTACTAAGCTGCGGGTTTTAAAAAGTGGGGATGTTGCCTATAGCAACCAATCAGATTCTAGCTGTCATTTTGTAGAAAGTACTAACTAAATGATAGCTAGAATCTGATTGGTTGCTATAGGCAACATCCCCACTTTTTCAAACCCGCAGCTTAGTAAATCTAGCACAATGATTCAAAATATATCTCTTGTTTTACTCTGACCCGGCTTATATTCCATTAGGTAGAGATATTCCAGCTTGCTGCCTCCAAATGAAGATTTATTTATGATGAAAAAACTGCGGATGGCTTGGGAGTTATGCTATGACTTTTACAGGATTGAGTACCTTTCATATCTTATGCATATGTTTGACCTCGATATTTGCACCTAACTAGGGGTCTATTTTTTTTTATTATTGCCTATCACTGTAAAAAAAAAAAAAAATCAGCTATCACCACAATTTATCAGTAAAATGTCCCATAGGCCGCCGATTGATACTAGCCCACAGCGGTATGCGTTAGCTTATCGTTTTGCTGGGCAAATCTGAATAAAAATGCGCATGCGTGACTTGGCTAACTCTGGCTTTTAGTTCCACTTAGTGGATGGGAAAAAAATAGTTAAATCTATGTAAAATCTTAAAAAGAAGATGAAAATATTTAAAAGCCATTTCACACTGAAACAATGCTTTATTCAAAAATAAAAAAAATTTCAATGATTTTCTTCTGTTATCGCCACCCTGAGATAATAAATTGACCAAGGCCTGAAGCGGCACTTGTACCCACGTCATCCTTGTTAAATAGGCCTCTTCATGGTTTCCCCATGAGGAAGCTTATCTTTATTAAAACCCGGAAAATCTTAGCAACTCTACCGCTGGTGGTGGCCCCTTGATATACAGGGTTTACACAGACCTTGTGATAAATATACCCCTTAGTGACTATCTAGTGGCCTTTCACCTGTACCTTCCTTCCTGTTATAGTACTTTAATATCCTATTTGGCTTTATGACATTTTTATATTGCATTGTATTTCTATTAATAATAATAATTGTAGTATTAATATTATTCTATTGCTGTATAGTAATAAAACATCTATTGTGCTAATAAAAATAATTACAAAAATATGATGTATATTACATATTAGCTGCAATATAAGATACATTCCTATCTCCCAGAGGGAGAGATTAAACAAGTTGGTTATACAAGTGGACAAGTATGAAAAATACACATTTATTTCCAAATGCTAAATATATCTAGGAAATGCCCAGCAATATGTTTTAACTAGAGATGCTGAGGCTCGGTTCCTTCGAGAACCAAACACACACGTACCTAGGGAATCTGAGTACCGAGCCCTGTCGTGCTCCCTCGGAATTGAAAACGAGGCAAAACGTCATTGTCAGATCTCGCAAGTTTTTAATTCCTTTTTAAGACCCAACATAGCAAGGGGTTGGAGGGAGGGTGGACCCCCATTTATCTTTTCTGCCACTGCTGTGTGCCAATGTGTCCTGGATGTGCTAGGAACTGCCGTGTGTTTGTGTCATTGCTCTGTCGCTTACCATCCAGCCAGGTCGCCTCAGTATTTCTTTGAAAGTGTATGAAAATAATATTGTGACCTATAAGGTGGTCTAAATTGACTGCAAATTACTTGAAATTAGTGTTATTGAGGTTAATAATAATGTGTGAACAAAAAAAGGGCAAAATTATGTGATTTTAGCATATTTTAGGATCTTTTCTAAAAAAAATCCAAAACCAAATCCAAAACCAAAACACACAGCTAATCCAGATCCAAAACCAAAACCAGTTCACGGGGGTCAGTGAGCATCTCTAATTTTAACAGCTATATGTCAGATATTTACATAGGAACCACATAAAAATATGATAGGACAAATTATTTATAAGGAAACACTATTATCATGATATCATTTCTTAAATGGTGTGAGTCTAGTTTTTTAACAGGCAGACATATGTTTCTACGCTAGTCTATGACGTGGTTTGGCCTTTCAAAATTATTAGACATATAGCAACACATTAGGATAAAACCTTCATTTTAATCAAACTCTAATTAAACATTTTTAAACATTGCTTGCCTGCATCATAGCGCCCAACCATCCCGATTGAAGGCTCTGTCCCCCCATCCCGATCGGGACAGCTTTGTCCAAAACAATGGGAAAGTTGGGGGAGATTCTGTTCACTGCTGTCCACCAGCGTAACGTTACGTGACTATGCACCCAGTGTGATGTGGCTATGCACCCAGTGTGATGCAACTGCGCACCCAGCATGACATGGCTATCCACCCAGCATGATGTGGCTACGCACTCAGCATGACGTGACTACGCACCCAGTGTGATGTGACTACACACCCGTGTTGTGGCTACGCACCCAGTGTGACGTGGCTATCCACCCAGCATGATGTGGCTATGCACCCAGCGTGTTGTGACTACGCACCCAGCGTGATGTGACTATGCACCCAGCGTGTTGTGACTGCGCACCCAGCGTGAAGTGGCTATGCACCCAGTGTGATGTGACTTACGCACCCAGCGTGTTGTGACTGCGCACCCAGCGTGAAGTGGCTATGCACCCAGTGTGATGTGACTTACACGCCCAGCGTGATGTGACTATGCACCCAGCGTGTTGTGACTACGCACCCAGCGTGAAGTGGCTATGCACCCAGTGTGATGTGACTATGCACCCAGCGTGAAGTGGCTATGCACCCAGTGTGATGTGACTACGCACCCAGCGTGTTGTGACTACGCACCCAGCGTGAAGTGGCTATGCACCCAGTGTGATGTGACTTACGCACCCAATGTGATGTGGCTATGCACCCAGCGTGTTGTGACAACGCACCCAGTGTGATGTGACTATGCACCCAGTGTGATCTGACTTACGCACCCAGCGTGTTGTGACTACGCACCCAGCGTGAAGTGGCTATGCACCCAGCGTGTTGTGACTACGCACCCTGCATGAAATGGCTATGCACCCAGCGTGATGTGACTACGCGCCCAGCGTGATGTGACTATGCACCCAGTGTGATGTGACTTACGCACCCAGCGTGTTGTGACTACGCACCCAGCGTGAAGTGGCTATGCACCCAGTGTGATGTGACTTACGCACCCAATGTGATGTGGCTATGCACCCAGCGTGTTGTGACTACGCACCCTGCATGAAATGGCTATGCACCCAGTGTGATGTGGCTACACACCCAGTGTGATGTGTTCACGCCCCCGTCCCGATGCTGCCTGCAAAAAAGTTGCTGTGTGCTGACATCTAGCTTGGGCACAGTGGAGGTGAGATAAGAACTTGCTGTTTTTAAAGCTTAGTTTATTGACAGATCAGCAAAAGTGCATCGCACATTGTCAGGGCTATTATCAGGGTGGTACAGGCGGTACAGCAGTATTTGGCCTGACAGCGGAAATGAGCCCAACCAATTCTGGGCCTAAACAGATTTCTTAGGGCAGATGGTCTCTACAGTGAAACAAGGGATGTGGTGGGCTCCCTTTCTATGCAGCATTTTCTCCTAAGATGTGAGGGGTGGGGGGAGGCCTCTGCGCTGAATTAAGGGATACGACAGCGGGCTCCCTTGTAGGCAGCGAGTCTCCCTCCACTCTCAAGATGTGGGAGTGCCGCGGCCGTCGCCATTTGTTCCAGCCACAGCCCCCCCAGGTGCACATCTTCCTGAAAGAGAGGTGTCTGGCTCCCGGACAGAGAGCCACGACAAGGCAGAAAGGCACCCGGCTCCCTGCAGTGTAGCTGGTGGAACTAACAACCTCTCAACCCCTTCAATGGAGAGCATTTGAAAGGAGCCAGCAAGAAGAAGATAAACAGAGAGAGGTAAGTGTAGAATGATACTACACTAGGTAAATTTCTGTAGGGGTTAAATAGAACTGGAGACAGGGGCTGGCTGCAGAGAATGGTGGGGTGGAGGCAAATGTTGTGTAAAGGATAATTAATAATGTGGGTGGGTGAGAGAAGGAAGGAGGAGGACCATGTCTGTAACATTTGTACAGTGCCCCGCACTTTCTGGTGGCAGCCCTGCCCATAGTGAGCAAGATGTTCGTGTAAGTAAAAAAATACCACATAACTAGGAGAAAACTCACTGTCAGTGTCAGAGAACAAACAAGCCTTTTGTTATTTTTGCACTGATGATGAGGAGTGTTCACATGTTAGCTCAGTACAGTAAGGACATGGAAATGCAAGTCAACCTCCCAGTGCCGTAACTAGACATTTTAGTGCCCTGGGCGAGACAGGGCACCGGCGCCCCCCATCTAAGTGGGAGTGCCATTTGGCAAGTGGGTGTGGCCAACCTAATGTGTGGGTGTGGCTAGCACTTTACTGAAAGAATTCTGTTACACATATTTGCAAATGCATGATATATATATAGAGATATATATATATATATATATATATATATATATATATATATATATATATATATATACATATACATATACATACAGTGGTGAGATTGAAATAAATTAACAACCGGCTCTCTGCCCTAATGACCATTTAAAGTATGCAAAAAATATATAGCGAAAGGTATTATAATATTTCATGCACTTAATAATCAAATAAGAATGTGTCTGTGTGTTAGGGAATTTCGAGTGTAAGCCCCAATGGGGCAGGGAGTGATGTAAATAAGTTCTCTGTACAGCACTGCTGAAGAAATTCATAAGTTTAGTTGTTTTATGTAGAGGACAAAATATATATTTATTTTACATAAACTGTATGTAAAATGCCTAACTTCCTGTCAGTGGAACGCACATGAGTCCCACTGCGGAACTTAAGGGCTGAAGGTACAGAGGCAGGTAGCGGGCAGCTGCTGCGCCTCCTTGGCCTTGCGCCCTGGGCGACAGCACCGCCCGCTCATGCCTCGTTACGGCTCTGTGTTGAAATTGCATTGAACATGACATGTTGCACAGCTGTACAATATTCCCCTTCTTGAGGTGTGATTCAGGGGATGAAGATCTAGATTGGGTGAACATTTGTTACCTTTTTCTTTCTCTATTTATTTAGTATATCTCAGAAAAGAAAAAAAAGAGAGAACAATGACTTTCCTAGTGTTTAACCCTTTATTATAACTCACAATAAAAAGAGCAGGTATGCAATCACATTTGTAACATAACTATAAAACTTTGAATTAGATAATATCCCATTTAAGTTGTAGAAAATGTCATTTCCATAAGCAAGAGCTTGTATTTAGCATGTAAAACAGGGAGAAAATATGTTAATACCACAATTCCTCCTCTGTTAGAGCTGCTGTATCCAAACACTCTCAAGTGTAAAGACCCAAGTACTCCACTAAATTAACCTATTCTACAGACACGTTTCAACCTGTCCTGGGTCTTTGTCAGAGCAGTGGGGATATGTCTTCATTACTGGATTAAACAGCCATTCCCTCATGCTAATCCAATTAAAATCTCTTACACATGTGTCAGAGTCCAGAAAAAGTATTCAAAGTTCCGTTTATTCAAAGCATTACCTGACTTATATACACACATACATATACAAGTACACTTTACCTGTAGTTAAAAAGTAGTAAGCAGTAAATTAAAGGTACACTTTAACGCCCCCTAGTTTTGTGTGTGTCTAAAAGTATTTTATAGCTTAATGCTTGGAGGGGAAAAAATAAGGCTATAAATCAGCTACGAAACTCCGACTTAATGTGTACATCCAGTATCTATCCTACCCGAGAACCATATATTGGATAAATAAACTAGGCACAAAATTCAAATTTGATACATCACTCCTTCTCTCCATACACCCATTCACTCCAGACACCTTTCTTTCCAGACCTCTCACCAGCCCTTTCTCACAGACCTCTCTCACAGCCCCCTCTCTCCAGACCTCTCTCTATAGATCTATCTCTCTCCAGACCTCTCACCAGCCCTCTCTCACAGCGACCTCTCTCACAGCGACCTTTCTCTCCAGACCTCTCTCACAGCCCCCTCGCTCGGCTTCTCTCCTCTCCTGCCCCCTCTTCTCACCAGTACAGCAGTGTTTTAAATATAAATAAAGAAAGGTAAACGCTCTCTAATGTGTGTGCAGCACCTTTTAAATAACAATATAAATAAGGAAAAGAGAGAGGGCGCAGAGGAGTTGAAATGACCGTAGATAATGTTTATAGCTCCTCCGTGATTGTGTCACATAGAACTGTGTAGATGCACAGAAGCAGTATTCGATTTTGCAGAAAAACGGTGTAACAAAAATCAAAAAGAGGTTTCTTACCCTACATTTCCCTATGGAAGTCCCGGGACTTAGTGCATCAATTTGCACTGAGTTCCGGGACTTCCATAGGGAAATGTAGGGTAAGAAACCTCTTTTTGATTTTTGTTACACCGTTTTTCTGCAAAATCGAATACTGCTTCTGTGCATCTACACAGTTCTATGTGACACAATCACGGAGGAGCTATAAACATTATCTACGGTCATTTCAACTCCTCTGCGCCCTCTCTCTTTTCCTTATTTATACAGCAGCGTTTTACTTACCATACTTCTGTCATCTTCTTCCTTCAGTGCCGGCTCCTCCTCGCCTGTTCTGACAGCGTCCTGACGTCATTATTTGTACGTCAGGACGCTGCAGGAGCAGGAAGCCGGCACCCTGCTCCTTGCGCTGCTGTCTTCAATGGGCAAAGTAGTCCTGCGGTGCTGCCACTAAAGGACTAGATTGCCACTCCATCGGGGATGTAACGGGCGGACGGGTGTGCGGACGGGTGTTGCGCCCTTACTAGGCTTGCGCCCTGGGCGGCCGCACCGCCCGCACCGCCGTCGTTACGGCTCTGCAACCTCCGCCCTAAGAGATGCATCTGATTTTGACTTATAAGTATCTTTAAGATACACCTTACAGGAGGCATACCTTTGCTTGTCCCAGATCGGATACAAATGACCGAGCTGATGATGATGATGATAGCTGCATTGTTGCGCCAGAAGCAATGCTAGATCTATCTTTCAGTACATGCAAGTCACACATACAGCCACAGAAACATAAGTGTAGCAAAACATTTTTACGTTTAACTGAACCGAGTCCCATAAAAATAAAAATCTTATAATATGACAATGCATTTTAAACTTTAGTGCACTAACAACAAAGGTGCATATTGATGGAGAGCAATTTTTTGGTTTGGAAATATTCTGTGATCCATAGCACGCACACAGATATGTCATAAACATGTGGCCCATATTAAGTATGCCTTGTGTGTACTCTGGTTAACCTATGGAAATATAGTATGACTTTGTACCTGTACTAGGACAGCTTTAAAAACAACAGCCTGCTGCACAGCTTGAGGAATGTGATTAAAATATGAATCCTGTGTTTTCAGTTTCCTATTGTAAAACAAGACGATTTCTTCCCCAGCAGCTGAATCGTTCACTCAGCTCTCCTGCTGCTTCAGAAAACAGTGCTCCTTCCTCTTTCCAGCTCACTGAGACAACATGGTGGATCCAGGGGATTTCTGTGGGAAGTTGCACATTTTTCACATTTTTGGGCTTAAAACTCAGTCCCCTCTTCAGATTCCTCTATCAATGCTTTGGTGACCCCTGCAGAAGAAGCAGTGTGTCTTGCTGTGAGAAGGCGGAGTTGGGGGACACCCCCCATGGACTCTGCATGCTTCCTGTCTGACAAGAGTTGTGTATATGACAACAACATGCCCTGTGCTCATCACTGTCTGTTCTTCTCACATTGTCTCACTCTATCAGTATGGAATGTATTCAGATTGGTTTCCTTACCTTGTTTTGTTAAAGTATTTGGGCTAAAGGGGAAAACCACACAATAATGGTCAGTCCTGACCTCAGACAGTCAGTAGGTTTATTGCTGAATAAATTGTGGAATTTATGGAAATAAAGAGGATATATTGCTGCCAAAGTGAGGAGGTTTCCATGGCATTTAGAATTCTATTTCAATATGGTATTACAGGTCATTTCTATCTACCTGAATACTTTCCTTTAAACAAAATATCCATTTTCCATAGTATCTTGATTTTCCTCTTTCCATCTTGAGTTGTAGTGATCAGCTGACACAAATTGTTTTGTAACTGGTATAGTTGTGAGTATAAATCTATCTCCTAGATAACTATCTATCTATTATCGGTTATTGGTAAGGCACCACTAAACTCTGCAGTGTCGGAATGAGAAATCATATAAAATACATATCACACATAAAACAGGACAAATACATGCAAGTTTGAGGAAGAATTATCTATCTATCTTAATGTATATATATATATATTTATATATATATATATATATATATATATATATATGGCTCATACCTCAATAGCACACTGTCTATTGTAAATTATTATGTATATTAGATCTGTGACCTGTATAGAAGCACTTGGACTACAACTTTATAAGGTCACTCCTCGGTGACTTATAATAAATATAACCATATAATATAAAAGCTGGGCTAAATTTACCGTATTAACAGTAATACACTCACCGCAGTGGTATTCTGGGGGTAATTGAATTTCCCCCATAGGGACATTTTATTGAGGAATGGCTTGATACATTGGATGATATATACGATCTATAATAGTATACATGAGTAGAACTTTTTTCTGCATAAGGATTTTGCAAACTGCACAAAAGTGGTTGTTAATATGTTATTAATAATAAAGCATATTTAGATTTTTATTTTACTCTCTCTGAGTTAGTACTTTAATATCTACAGCTTGGCCATCCTTTGTGCTGATTTTTTTCTGTTTTGTATTGCAAGTGTTGCCTGTGACAAAGTGGGGATACACACCAGTCCCTTCCAGCAACGAGCTTGGTCCAATCTCTTGAAATTTTTAATACTACTTTGTCTTATATAGACGTGCAGTGCACCATCGGGAAACTTTTTTTTGCTTTTTGTATATGACTTGTGACTATTTAACAACATGAAACGGATGCTTCTTTGTGTGTTTTTTGCATTTTTTGCACTAAAAAAAGAACCCTAACATTTATTTTGTCTCACATGTTGCTGTTTCCTTGATAGAAATGTTATCTTCTATGCTAAAATACAAGGGGGCTTCAGTAACATGAAACACCATAATGATTGTACAACTGATACTAATGAGTGTTCCTTGACTCATTGCATATGGGAGTAAATGAGCTATATTTATGCGTGGCGTAAGTCTAGTGTATATGCTACTAATTCAGCACTGGACGCATCTTGAATATGGATGAAAATACACTGTGGTTGCTTTATCTACAACATTCCATGGAAGTATAATGGGTGAACAGGATACAAGGGGAAACTGGACCACATTATATAATATAAAAACATACACAAACAGCATAGAAAAGCTAAAATAAATAAATATTAGGGATGTTCACTGACCTCCATGTTTTGTTTTTGTTTTTGGCAAAACCACCCTCACGTGTTTTGGCTTTGGTTTTGGATCTGTATTTTTTTTTTCCAAATGCTAAAATCACACAATTTTGCTCTTTTTTGTTCCTACATTATTATTAACCTCAGTAATATTAGTTTCCAGTCATTCCCAGTCAATTTTTGTCAAGTGACCAAAACACTGCTACCCCTGTTTCCGTGTGAGCAATGGCACTGGAGACTGGAGAGTGACAAGAACACTGCTACCCATGTTTCTGTGTGAGCAATGTCACTGGAGACTGGAGAGTGACAAGAACACTGCTACCCATGTTTCTGTGTGAGCAATGTCACTGGAGACTGGAGAGTGACAAGAACACTGCTACCCATGTTTCTGTGTGAGCAATGTCACTGGAGACTGGAGAGTGACAAGAACACTGCTACCCATGTTTCTGTGTGAGCAATGTCACTGGAGACTGGAGAGTGACAAGAACACTGCTACCCATGTTTCTGTGTGAGCAATGGCACTGGAGACTGGAGAGTGACAAGAACACTGCTACCCATGTTTCTGTGTGAGCAATGGCACTGGATCTCCTGGGGAGGGAGGTACTTATGGAATCCAAAACCCGCGAGATCCAACAATGCAACAATTAAGTTTTGCCTCGATTCAGATCCGAGGAAAGGGGAAAGTACCAAGTTGACTCGTCATGATACTCGGATTGGCAATATTTGGGGGGGGTTCGGTTTTTCGGAAAACCGAGCCTGAGCATCTCTAATAAATATACATGTATTAATGGTGCAAGGCTGATCTCAGTACTCATATAATATAAAAAAATATTGCAGACAGCCAGGTACTAACAATATCATATATATTAGAAACACTACAAAGTGCCCATGCATAATATTTATGCTTAATTTCTTCCTGTTCTCTCACTTTAAAATTCTAATCTTCACAATCAATCCTGTTATACATGTAAAGTGTAGATGGAAGGAGAAATGTAAATATAAACACAGATCACAGTAAGTAAGTAGGTTTGGCAAAGTAACAAAAGTTTCCCACTGTCACTACTAACACTAGCAGCACTAACACTAACACAACCATCTGTGCTACCTGCTTTTCCTCTGTCTTTTCCAGTCTTCATAATTCCCACAATCCAAAGCAAATATGGACATGATTATGTCATACTCCTGAGTGGTACCATAAATTTAAATTGTGGCACCAGTGTCTGTTCTATTTGTTTATCTAAATAGCTATTATCTTATTTCACGGTGTGAGGAACCAGACTGTATTTTAAGTTCTAGGGATAGATTTACTATAAACTGCTGGTTTGAAAAAGTGGAGATATTGCCTGTAGCAACCAATCAGATTCTAGCTGTCATTTTGTAGAATGTGCTAAATAAATGATAACTAGAATCTGATTGGTTGCTATAGGCAACATCTCCACTTTTTCAAACACAAAATTTAGTAATACTCCCTAGACCCATTTAGAAGTAGACATTTGCTATATCAATCCCTGTCACATGTGCTATCACAATCCCTATGGTACTGTACTAGCAAAACAAATTGACTGATCACGTAACAGTGATATATATCCAGAGACTAGTCAATGCGGTTATTGTATACAAATAGGGTGTACAGATTTTTGGCATGTTTTATTGTATAAAAAATGTGTAAATGTAATTTTTATTTTATTGAAGTTTTCTCAATAATTATGTACATAATCATTAATGTACATAAAACAAATATATTTATGTCAAAAAGAAGTTTTCAAAACTGCTTTCTCAAGAGATATATTTTCTAACGAGGTTGGGTTTGCAGAAACAGGAAGAATACAGATAACAAAAACATTTAATACTAAGGGGTATATTTACTAAACTGAGTGTTTGGAAAAGTGGAGATGTTGCTTATAGCAACCAATCAGATTCTAGCTTTCATTTATTTAGTGAATTCTACAAAATGACAGCTAGAATCTGATTGGTAGGCAACATCCCCACTTTTTCATACCTGCAGTTTATTAAATATACCCCTAATCCTTTTTCCTAATGCAAAAGAAAAACTATTAAATAAAAAAGTTGTGCATTTTTTTTAAAATATAGAGTGCAATTTTTTCATGTAGTTTTCTTTTTATTTCAATTAAGACTATATGCAAATTCGAAAAAAAGGTAAAAGGTTAAAAAAAATTACAATAGGACTATGGAATAACTGTATCAAGCTGCGAGTTTCCAGCAGATATGAAAGTGGAGATGTTGCCTATAGCAACCAATCAGATTCTAGCAATTATTTTATAGCATGTACTAAATAAATGATAAGTGGAATCTGATTGGTTGCTATAGGCAACATCTCCACTTTTCAAATCCGCCGGAAACTCACAAGTTAAATTTTTTTTCCCACGAAAGTAATTTTTTAAGTCACTTTTACTACATTTTCCCACTAATTATTAAGCAATAATTGCCAATGACAACTTTTAAGGGGGCATAAATTGAAATTGAACAAGAAACTGAACTGGGAACCACAAAATCAAATATAAAATGCTCCATGGAGGAGCAAAGCATTATAGCACTTTTCTTCTACTTATCCCTTAAGAAATGACCTACAATATGAGATCAGCATATTTAAAACTATCATATTCATTCATAAACATGCTGTATGGTACCTTGAATTTTCCTTGATTTTAGGTCATAACAAATTGTAATTATCATTTTAAATATGACAAAGAAAGATGTTTCACTTTAATCCAGCTCCAATGTTATTCGAAACATGTTCCTATCACTAAACAAGGTTACAGCTAAGCCTCCCTTACAAAGACTGATGAAAACAGGAGAGCAGGGAATTTGGTTTTGGATCCTGGCCAATAAGGCAAGACTCCTCTTTCAAACAAAACCAGTATCTAATCTTTATTAAATAACAGTTTTTATATGAATGCGTCTGGACCGTAAAGTCAAGTATAATAGAACACTTTATGCTGCCAGGTTCTGTTGATCTAGAAAAGGCTACAGAATCGTTTCAATGTTTTGTCTTTATACAAATATAAAATAATAACAAAAGAAAATCTAGTTCCCAAAATTCTTTTATTGGCAAGATGAGACTGGCAGGCAGCTTGTTATTTTTCAGCGTGTAGATAAACAGTCATGTATGATTTAACGTGCAATCCAGTTTGTAGATAAAATATCCTGCAGTATTTTTTCAGTAAAGCATCTGGCAAAACAGTTTATTGGAAATCTTAACTCGTCCGCTGCCTGTGCGGATTGCAACCCCTTTCTGATAAAACACAGTTTTTAGGGAGAAAAGCATTGTCGTAGGTGTTCAGGGATCTGTAGATAATAAATAGCTTTTACTTTATGAAAACATATATTAATTACAGTTTTCAAGATAGGAATAAACTTCTAAAAAATCATTGCTTCACCATAATCAATGTTGACCTGATTCATCTAATTCTTCACATACATGCAAATCACAGAGTGAGTTCACATTTGCCAATGTGCGCAGACAAAGAAAGTAATTTAAAAGAGAGAATCACATATGCAGCCAATATTTACCAACAGCAGGGCTGGTAATAATGGCGCAAAGAAGTATCTTAGGAATACAAGAGACCCCTTCATTTTAAAAAGGGTTTGAGGGGTCAACTCTTTCAAGCTCATTGTTTGACCAAGTTAATCCCACGATCTTCAGAGTCAATTTAAAAAAAAAAAGTTCCTACGACTGTTAAACCAATCCTTTCATAGCCCTAACATTATCATTATTGCATGATGCACATCTGAACTTGTCACACATAAGCTGCAAATATAGCTTGATTTCTGAAATTATGACCCACTCAAGGTTTGGTGTAGAGTGAGCACTACACCAGTTTATGTAGTGTATCTTGGGTGAAATTGCTCTCCGTAAGCCCAGAAAGTGGACACACGTATTTGCACATATGCAGATCTGCATAATTCTGCCACTTATGCCAACCTGCTCCAGGAAGGGGGGGACGTGGGCTTTTTAACCTAAGCTGATTATGGTAAATGTGTGTACGTTGAGTTGTGAATGGAAACAGAGCAGGAAAAAGACAGATATATATATATATATATATATATATATATATATATATATACGCCTGAAAAAGCTGCATTATTAGTAGGGGTGTGCACCGGGCACTTTTAGTGTTTTGGGTTTTGGGTTTTGGGTTCTGATTAGCTCGAGGTTTTGGGTTCTGATTTGTTTTGCCAAAACACCTGACGAAAGGTTTTGGTTCTGATTTCGGGTTTTGGGTTCTGATTTATTTTTTAAAAAGCATAAAAAGCACTAAAATCCTGTTTTTTTGTTGTTTTCCACTCCTACGCTATTATTAACCTCAATAACATTCAATAACAATCATTTCCACTAATTTCCAGTCTATTCTGAACACCTCACACCTCACAATATTCTTTTTAGTCCAAAATGTTGCACCGAGGTAGCTTTCTGGACTGCGTAGTGGAGTGGGCGGGCCACAATACCTCCGCCTTCAAATGGTCTCAATTCCACTGCACAGCTGCCTGCTCCTACATCCTCTGCAGCATATACAGGGTGTAGTTCGAGCATGTCAATGCCTCTTGTTTTTGACGATGACAGGTCATTTTCATTAATTTTGGATTTGGACCCAACACTGAATGTAGTTGATATGCATCTATCTGGACTGCGCAGTGGAGTGGCCCCGAGACCCAATTTGGTACCGGGGCCACAATACCTCCTCCAACTGGTCTCAATTCCACTGCACATATGGCTGCTCCTCCATCCTCTGCAGCATATAGAGGGTGGAGTTCTAGCGTGTCAATACCTCTTGTTTTCGATCATGACAGTGCATTTTAATTATTTTTTGATTTGCCCCCAACACTGAATGTAGTTAAATATCTGATACGCATCTATCTGGACTGCGTAGTGGAGTGGCCCCGGTACCCAATTTGGTACCGGGGCCACAATATATCACCCTCAACAGGTCTGAATTCCACTGCACAGATGGCGGACACCGGATGGGCGTCTAAAACCAACATAGATGTTAAGACCGCAGTTCCTCTTTTTTGGGACTGCACAAACAATTAACGTAGTAATATAAATGGAAGTTACTATTTTTTGGAACTACTGAAATAAAGAAAGTATTAAAAGAATCGGCAGTTACTCCTTTTTTGAACTACAGAAAGAAAGAACGTAGTAAATGTAATATAGATTGCAGTACCTATTCTCTTGCACTGCTTAAAGAATCAACGTAGTAATTTTAATAAAGATTGCAGTACCTATTCTTTTGCACTGCTTAAAAATTGAATGTATTAAATGTAATATAGATTGCAGTACCTGTTCTCTGGAACTGCTTAAAGAATGAATGTAGTAAATGTAATATAGATTGCAGTACCTATTCTCTGGAACTGCTTAAAAATTTAACGTATTAAATGTAATATAGATTGCAGTACCTATTCTCTGAAACTGCTTAAAGAATGAACGTAGTAAATGTAATATAGATTGCAGTTCCTATTTTTTGGACTGCTGAAACAGTGAACGTAGTAATATAGATTGCAGTTCCTATTTTTTGGACTGCTTAAACAGTGAACGTAGAAATATAGTTTGCAGTTCCTATTTTTTGGACTGCTGAAACAGTGAACGTAGTAATATAGATTGCAGTTCCTATTTTTTGTACTGCAGAAACAGTGAACATAGTAATATAGATTGCAGTTCTTATTTTTTGGACTGCAGAAACAGTGAATGTAGGTATTGCAGTAAAAATATTTCAGGACTGCAATAATATATTGCTCTAGAATTTTTTTATACTTTTTAAATTATTTTTTAATATTTTTTTTAACTTTTTTTTTTTGTATAATTTTTTTTTGGAGTTTTTAATAATTAGACAATTACTATGGACTTAGCACAAAAATGCACAGGACTAAAGCACCACTGGACTCAGCAGGACAGACACTGGCCAAATCACCACTGGACTCAGCAGGACAGAGCACAGGACAAAAGGACCACTGGACTCAGCAAGGACAGAGCACTGGACACAAGCATAAAGCACAACTGGACTGATCACGCAGGAGTACCACTACCCTACAACTTCCATCTACCCTGATCACAGCCCAAATGAAAATGGCGGCCGCTAGCGGGGAATTTATGCAATCCGAGTCTCGCGAGATCCGCCGCGAGACTTGGACGACAGAGCCTCAGTTTCATTTTTTTGGCGCCGGAATTGCTCGAATCCCGTCGGATCCGCACTGTTCGGGTGGGCTCGGATTAGCCCGCTCATCCTTAATTATTAGCAGGTGGAGTTGCACATAAAGGACCTAATTTAGAGTCGGACGCAAAGTCCGTGTAAGGAGTGTAGAAGTGGGAGTGTGCCGCAGCTTGGTAGGGTATTATGAGTTGCAAGCAAATCCCAGTTACATCCCACTTGTATTACCTTATCGAGCTGCGAGCAGTTCCTGCAGCTAGCTAAAGCTTGCGCCACCTAATTCCTGCCGCACAGCTATAGCCCTGTTTTGACGTGTGTTCCGTCTGCGCCTCACTGCGACTAGGATGCATTTACATGGTCACGCCTTCACAATTCCACGTTCCTCCCATTCTCTCGTAGTGAGTGGCAAGCTGTCGCAAGTGTTAATTGCGTCCAAGATGCAGGCGGATTTGGAGCTTTCTGCACATGCGTGGTAGTGTTTTTTTGGTTAGATGCGCTTAAATCGGACTTTGCGTCCGACTCTAAATGAGGTCCAAAATGTATGCATGAAAACATGGACGCAAGTGTGATGTATGCCTGGCGTAACCTGGAAACTTACACTACTGGTGCCAACCTGCCAAGCTCAGAATATGGCTATGAAATATACAATTTTTCTCCCAGCTTTTTTGAACGTAAACTACGTCAATTTTGCAGGCATCTCTGCATCAGGCCCTAAGTGTTTTTAAAGTGGCCTTGAACAACATATGAGTTCATTTAATTCAGGTAATTTGCATTTTTTGTGCAGGAATAATTTGGCATAAAAATGCAAATTACCCGAATGAAATTAACTCATATTGATGGCTCCTTTATTTACTGCCCTCTTACTTTCTTGACCTGTTGCAAATCTCATGGGGTGAAAAACACCCTGAAAGAGTAAAAAGATTTTTTTATTTGACCCTGTCCAAGAGTGCATGCATAGAAAAATATCTGAATAATGCCAGCATTATCCACATTTGTGACATATCCAAAGATATGACAAGGATATTATACATATATCCCAATTAATATTTAAAAGCTACCCATATTTAAATGAGTGGCTTATTTTAAAAAAGGATACCAGTGGGTATATTTTCTAAACTGCAGGTTTGAAAAAGTGGAGATGTTGCCTATAGCAGCCAATCAGATTCTAGCTGTCATTTTGTAGAATGGACTAAATAAATGAAATCTAGAATCTGATAGGTTGCTATAGGCAACATCTCCACTTTTTCAAACCCGTAGTTTAGTATATATACCCCCAGGTAGCAAAGAGAATAGAGTTTAATTCCATTTTATTACCTGAGATTCCAGCTATTATAAACCCAATGTATCAAATGACTGCCATGGATTGATAAAGTACTTTGTTGTGTCTTAGACTTTTCTGTTTGTTACTCATGTTCCAAGGTCAGTTCAAGTGGTGTAACCTTTACATATAAAGTGACTGTCTTTGTTGTAATTGGAATACTTAGGGTATCACATTGCGCTCACATTAATTTGCACTGTCAAATAGACCACAGCACAATGTTACGTCAAATGGTACAATGTATAGCAGGTCCATGACCTATGAAGACAGATAGCTATTTTCCTTTTTGTTTGAGTATTTAGTATTCACAAAAATGGGGTATTAAATTGTTCTCCTTTGTTAATTTCAGATAGGTCCTTCCTCCCATCCATCACTGATTTAGTGTAGATCGCCAGTAAAAAGAGGAACTTCATCCCTCTACTTTGTTGTGGATGAACTTGAAAGTTGTCATAACCCTTAGACTACTCTCAGCAATCTGTTGGATGACTGGTGCTATTCACCAATCACAATATTAGGATGGGAGTTATGGGTGTCTTCATTGCATAGTCTCCAGAGATTTGGTTTATGCAAAGCCACCAGGCAGTGCAAGGTCTACAAAGCCACTAGAGATGTGTATGTCTCCATAGCCACCACATATTTGGGGATCTACAGTATATATCCACCAGAGATTTAGAGGTCTCCACTGTGTATATTGTATAGTGGTCACTAGAGTGCTCACTGTATTGTATAAACTGGTCACTGAGTGATCTCAATATTGTAAGTCGGTAGGTAAAATGCTTCCTGTACAGTATATGGGTCAAGGGCAGGCTGACTCTGATGAGGATCTGCCCCCTGAGCAAATAGTTTTGGACCAGACTGTCTGTGACCACACAGTGCATGGGCGCAGCCGAAATACAGGCTGAGGATACTCCATAGCTGTTCGCCTCGCAGTGTCATGTAAAATAATATCAATTTATATCATGTTGAATTCGGGAGGGGATTAATCTCTGGCTTAATGTAGGGGCAATTGTACTATTCAGACAGCCTCACGAGCGCTTAGTTAATATAACAACAGAGGGACTAATAGATCAGTCTCCATGATAACTACACCTATAGCAGTTAGTTAGGGCAGGATCTAGCCTTACTGATGCTTTATTATAAGGTATAACGAATTATATGACCCTACTAATGTGGATGAGACTATAGGTGTTAAACATAACATCATATAAGCGAGGTACATTGTGGCTCATATTGTGGGTGTTGAAACTTTTTACCAAACGGTTACCAAGACTAGGACAGCTTTGGGCTGAATAGGTCTCATGAATAGAGATACTTCTAGCTATAGTGACCCTGTCTATATGGATGGAATAAAATATATATACTCAATATAGCACTTCTGAGCCTGGTACACAGCGATATAATCGTTACTGCCAGAGATTATATCCTATTAAACGGAGGTTATCTTATTGTGGATTATGAAGGGCTGAAGATATCTGACATATATCCCTATAATATCTATTCCCTAACAATAAAGGAATAGTTCTGTATATACTATCATAACTCCGTTAGTGATAACTTATATATCTCCCGTTTAAAATTTACACAATCCTTTATTTTTACCTGTGTACAGACTGCTACATCAATATTTTCCCACTTATCATAGATTATCGATTGGAGAATCTTAGAGCTGTCTCATAACACTGCGAGGCTTGGCGGTGTTTTCTGCCATTTTAAAATTTATATTTTTGTTTATTCATTATATTTTTGTTTTATTTCGCTACTGGTGCTACAGGTACTATTTTGGGACTCATTACTATTTTAATAAAATTAATAAAATGTAAGTTTTAAGTTATTCAATAATCATTGAGTGCCCCTACATTACATGATTTTCCTCTCTGTGCTTGTCAATTTATGAATACTTCCTGCTGTGCTGCTGTTATTGCTGTATCTATTATTACTCTCCGTTGCCGACCTCTGCCTGGATATCTGACTTCGATTGTTTGCCTGTGCCCCTTGATTTATTGCCTGTACTCTTATGCTGCTGTTTTGCCGGTGACCTCTGACCTCGGCTTGTCTACTGGATACTCTGTCTGCTGCCGGCCCTCGACCCTTACCTGGACTTCACTCTGCTGTTTGCTCCTATACTCTATCGCTGGGTTCTCCCCAGTCAGTGCACAACTCACAACCCTCTGTTATCTGCGGCCAAGTCTGTCCCCACCACTAGGGGCTCCAGTGAACACCAGACTTCAGAGTAGACTCCGGGTTTTGATGCTGGAGGGGTTCCTAACAATATGATGACAGTCGTAGTGGGCACGAAGCGTCCTCTGCTTGACTCTTCGCCATGTGTATGCACTGACTGTTTCCTAGCACGCTGTTTGCTGGATAGCCCTGGCTATTCACATACAGACCCCACATGGTCTATGAATGGATTTCATTGTATCAATTAATTTTATTAAATCACTGTATCAATGAACTTCAATGACACAGTGTAGTTCATTCATAACCCAGAAGGGGTTTAAACGCAAATAGCAAATCAGAGCAGTTTTCTTAGGCTCCAGCCAATCAGTGGCAAGAAGCCACTGATCATGATTCTGTCAATGGAGAGGAACCAGTGAGAAGACGCAGAAAAGAAGAAAAGAAGCAGAGAGGTAAGCAAACTACTGCATGATTTAGATGGGAAGCATGGGAAGAGGGGATGGGGGATGAAATGTTGGGGATAGGATAATTTAAAAATGGGGGTGGGATGAAAGAAGGAAGGAGGGGTTTTCATTTTTTTAACCCTTGGTTTAAACAGGGTGGAAGAGAAGAATATCCCCAAGGAATTAGGAGTAATGAAGTTAGTAAAAATGGAATTTCGAATAGCAATTTTATTAAAGTATTTTTTGAATTATGTGTGAGGTTATTTATTGTTATTTTTACTATGAGGAACTACTGGTCCCAGCAGGACCTGGCTGCCAGGACATGCTGCAGCTTGTAGTTCTCCAATCACCAGCATGCTTTCTGAAAGCAATAGGAATGTTAGCATTTGCAGTTCTACAAGCACCAGCATACCAAATCAGTTAATAGCTGCCAGGGCTTGCTGGGACTTGTAGTCCTACATAGTAAACTAATGTTTCTGTCATATTCACTTATTACCCTATCACTGTCCAGGAATGTTATGAAGAGCCTAATGTCTATCAGTACTGGGCTTATTTTCCCTGGAAGAGGAGCTTAGCTTGATCCCACTATAACACAGAAACTCCATACTGAGTGTTTCCCTGTTATAATGTGACCAGCCCAGGTTGACATAGCCTAGTGATGGCTGCAGTGTTTACAGCGGAAGCCCATACTATTTGTCCCCCTATTTTAGAGGGAAATTAGAGATGCATTACGCTTTTTAAATTGAAGAGTGGGCATTCACAGTAGATTCCTGTGGTGGATCCAAGCTACCCAGATTGACACTAAAATACATTTATTTGAAATAGAGATGGGCGGGTCCGGTACCCCGAGAACCGAACCCACCTGAACTTTGGGTATCCGAGTACCGAGCCGAGTAGGCTCGGTACTCTCCCGTCCGCTCGGAATCCAAATCGAGGCCGAACATCATCGTGACGTCGTCGGATCTCGGTTCTCGCGATACTTGAAGATTATAAATACCCGCCTCCACAGCAATCCATCGCCATTTGACAGAGGGAGAGAGCAGGGTGTAGTCACAGGCTGATTAGAGCAGGGACAGAGATTACAATATTCTTATTCCAATTGAGCTACCAAAAATCGCTAGAGAAGAGAGAAGGATAGAGGAGTTTTTTTTTTTCCCAATATTTGGCACTCCCCAGTGCTTTTGGGGTGTCCCCCATAATTGTGCATAAATATTTCTGGCTGTCAAAATTACTATCTGTCAGCAGTATCTACCAAATAAATCTTAGCACTCCACAGTGCTTTTGGGGTGTCCCCCATAATTGTGCATGAATATTTCTGGCTGTCAAAATTGCTATCTGTCAGCAGTGTCTGCCAAATAATTTTTAGCACTCCCCAGTGCTTTTGGGGTGTCCCCCATAATTGTGCATAAATATTTCTGGCTGTCAAAATTACTATCTGTCAGCAGTATCTACCAAATAATTTTTAGCACCCCACAGTGCTTTTGGGGTGTCCCCCATAATTGTGCATAAATATTTCTGGCTTTCAAAATTACTATCTGTCAGCAGTATCTTACCAAATAATTTTTAGCACTCCACAGTGCTTTGGGCTCAGAATGAATTCAAAGCAGTCCACATATGATCAGAATGAGCAACCAGGTTCTGTCGCCAGTCCTGATGTTAGTGTTCCCAGTACGTCATCTGGGCAAGGCGATGTCAAACTATACAGTGTTTCGAAATCAGTCCAAAAAACAAAAAAAAATATAAAAAATGACTGTGTTGAAGCGAAAAAGATGTGTTACTGAGCAAAAGTTAAGTGCCGATAAAAAAAAATTGCCAACATGCCATTCTACACACGCAGTGGCAAAGAGAGAATGAGGCCTTCACCTTTGGCTATTAGTGGCAGATCCCAAAAAGTTACCGAGCCTACAATTGGTGCACAACTACTGTTACGCGTCAAAGCCGAGCTGCACGATAACAGTAAGGCATCAGAGGATAATGTTTGCTCTGATTCACAAATGACACCAATCCCTGTGGAGAGTCCATCCAACAGTGGTATGTCTAATCGTGAGCATTCTGTTAGTGTACCCATAAAGAAGGGCCCTTTCAAAAGTTCTGCTGATGTGTACCTGAACAGCCCGAGTGTAGCCGCTGATACACAAATTGAGGATGCCACTTTGGAAATAGAAGAGAATGAGGGGGAGATTTGTGGAGGTGACGAGGGCGCTAATGAGGATGTTGATGATTATGATGCAGACAGATACCAAATTGCCTTTCTCAATTTCTATTTATATTCTAGATTATATAATGGCTGAATAGTTTTCTATTTTACTCCTAGTGGAGAGGGGATCTGATGCAGACAGACACCAAACTGCCTTTGTCCATTTCTTTGTATATTCGAATTTCTAATTCCACAGTCTGTGCAGGCTGCTTTTTTTATATTCAACTACAAGAGGAGGGTGGGGGGGGGGGGGCATAGATAGCGACCAAACTACCGTGGTCCATTTAATTTTACTTTCTAGTTCCACAGTGTGTGCAGCCTGCTTTTTTTATATTCAACAAGTTGAGGGCGGGGGGGGGGGGTGGGCATAGATAGCCACCAAACTACTGTGGTTCATTTAATTTTACTTTCTAGTTCAACAGTCTCTGCAGGCTGCTTTTTTTAATATTCAACAAGTGTAGGGTGTAATATACACCCAAAGATGATGGCTACATTGCCAATAATCAAAGATGGAGGAGGTAGACAACCACGTTTGTCTGTATAATTTGCAGACAAGTGTTCGAATTAAGGACGGCCTACCAGGGATTAATCTGTTTTTTTTTATAATTTATTAGCTTTAGAATTACCTCACTTATCTAAGAAACTAGTGGAGCACTAAATTAGGTTATTTTAGACGAAAAAAATGATATTTTTTTCGAAAATAGCAAAACAAAACCAAACAAAACCAAAACCAAAACACGCAAGGGCGGTTTTACAAAACCAAAACCCGAAGGTAATCCAGATCCAAAACCGAATACAAAACCAAAACACGGGGGTCAGTGACCCTCTCTAATTTGAAATCAGAACATGTACAGCTTTTGCAAGGTAATGAGTGTATGGGAAAAATCACCATTATCCCCACATATTTACAATTTAGTTTAAGCAATGCAGTGTAGATTATTTCAGCACTGCATTAGTGCCAGCAACTTTACAGAAATCTCACAATCTAAGGCAGAATGAAAGCTCCGATGTCCTTACAATAGCCATTATTAATAATACATTACTAAAGAAATACTGATATAATGCTGTAGTTTGTATTACTTGGGGTATATAAAAGAGAGACCTTCCACAAGCGACTTGTTTCTTGGGTGTAACTATGTATGGCAGTCAGGGCCGGTGTTCGACAAAATGGGGCCCTAGTGAGAAATCTTGATGAGACCCCCAACATTTCAATTTCATGAGCCATATTGTCATCCATATTACACAGCCTGTTTGCCAATCACATTGGAGGCAGTTACACTTGGAGGTCACTGCTGGAGGCATAACGGTGCATCTTCCTGCACCCATTAGAGGCATTTTGCAGGGCACATCAAGGACATCTTGCTGGACACGTCAAGCTTGGCACAGTCATTGAAGCTTGTCTATATCTAGCGTATTTTTCTGGGCACATGTTTAGCATCTATCTCTGTATACTACTGGACATCTTACATGCTGATTTCTTTTATTTGGAACATTACATCTTGTTATTATTATTATTGTTTATAAAGCGCCAATCATATTATGCAGTGCTGTACACAGAATATGTAATCATGCACATCAGTCCCTGCCCCATTTCAGTTTATACACAGACTAGGGTCCATATTTTGTCAGAAGCCAATTATCCTACCAGTATGTCTTTGCACTGTGGGAGGAAATCGGAGCAGCCGGAGGAACCCACTTGCACACAGGGAGAACACGCAAGCTCCACACAGACATGGCCTTGCTTGGAATTGAACCCATGATGTGTACAGTTCACCACCGTGTCACCATGCTGCCTGATTATTACTTGTCATCATGTTGGGCTTATTACATGCTACATTGCATCTTGTATCATGTCTTGTTGAGAATATAACCTTTGGACTGCATAAGGTGGCAAAGGGCTGTCTATCATGGTAATGGAGCTGTACATTTTGGGCATGGGTATATGGTTGGCATGTAGATTGTATGCATAGTATTAACTACTTTGCCTTTATATGCAAAATGTGCTGCTCACCACACTAAGCGTATCTTTAGGTACTGTATATCCTAAATAGGTCACTATATCCTATTTCATTGTACCAGACAAGTGTTTTCTCTTTCTAATAGGTGGGTCACTGAACTTCATATTTGTGTTAAAAAATAGAGAAACAACCACAGTAATTAAACTACACCCACTGTTTTGCATAACCATGCCACTCTTTTTTCACTGTGTGCTTTTCTAAGCCTTCAGACCCTTATTTGGCTTCTGAATTAATTACTGACAGCAAAAGCTTTCCTGCCAAGCTGAAGTCCTTTAATGGATGAACAGACTACCACCAAACTAAACCCCCCAACCTCCAATATATTTGCTCTATAAAAGCCCTAAATTCTTGTCCATCATTTGAACCCCACCTGACCTAAATAGATGCACCCAATCCATTGTGATTAAAGGGTAGTTTATGACAACACCCCTAATAACATGCTATGTGGACCTATTGACCTTCTTTAGGAGGGTTCTAATGATGTGGGCAGGAATAGTGATCTTCCAGGAGAGTCAGGATTAGGTTCGACCAACACAACATTACTGCTGACCACTGTACCTGAAGTGCACGCAGATTCTCCCTAATGGAGCTCAACCAATCCAACTACTTGCCTTTACCCAAGTCGTTACCCCCTAGGTGAAATGACCAGAATTTCCGAATGGCCTGCTAGGCCGACAAAAGGGAGTATAAGGGACGGCCATACTAATCCTCTCATCAACCACTTCCCTTCCACGAGGCAGGAGAGGGCCCAGCCTTGGGCCATGCAGTGTTTGGATGCGCAGTACAGATAGGAATGGCCCATCACAAATCTGGATCTGCTGACTGGTTGTACCTAGGACAAAGCAAAGTCATTTGCAGTCAAGGCTCAGACATAGCCGTACATGATGGGAATCTAAGAGGGGAGGTGCTGTAACCCATATGAAGGTAAAAACCCATAAAAACCCTGAGGGCACGTAGCTAATCAGGCCTTGATATAGGGAAAAAATAGGAAAAATCCCTTCATGTCCTAAAAGCGAAAAGCAGCAAAGCCCTGGGTTAACGAAGGATGAGGGGGGAGGGGGGATATTCATTATCCATTGGTTCTGATGTAAGTTTTATAGGCATCTGACTTCCATCTACCAATGAACATAAGTACTGCGATGGAAGAGCCCTCCAAGAAGGAATGGGTGTCGTAAAAAGCCAGCTCTAGACCCACTTCTCCAATGAACGCTTAAAGAATGTATTGAACTGTAATATAGGGAAGGGGACCCATCAGCACGAACCAACCAGAGGTTATCCCAATGGGGTCTAACCCAAGCAAATTGGGTACACAAGGCAACCGCAGCAGTGGCCGCCCCGATCCTAACGACTGGGTGCTATAGTGTTTTGGGTCTGAGCCGATAAATACCATGTACTTCCTAAAGAATGCACCACCTTGCCTAAGTTAGGGGTTGATGTATCTTGTATCAACGACATCTCTCCGCAGTCTGCCAACTACGAGCTGTACATAAGGTGATCAGATATATTGTCGGAGCAGCCTGTGGAAGGCCAATGACCCAATGTTGTTTACCCAGATCCCAGAATGGTCATTCACGGACCAGTGAATGTGAAATAGTATGTGTGTCTTCGATTAACATGTGTGTAGCATGCATTCCAGACTTTGCAGCCTGTTTGGACTGTGCTATGAGTCACTGTAGCTACGGGCCTTCTATAATCCTAGTTGCATTATCGCAGTGGTAACTGCCCTAAAACTAATTGAATAGGCCTGTATGTGAGTCGATGGGGACCCAACACCCATTTAGTCGTCTCCCCTATTTTAATTATATAGCCGTAATAGTATCCATTCAGTTAATTTTAACTGTATATTTAGGGATGGGGAGGTGCTACCCCTGAGGACAGAATAGCTTTGTAAAAGTAAAAGAACAGACAAGTGTTACAATGTGGGGCACACGCTAAAGCGCCCCGAATGTTGCCATGTAAATTTACCATAAGGTAAAATCCAAGGTATTCTTCCCCAGCAATGTGAACCTATAGAAACTCAATGAACATAGTGGACTATCGCACTTATTAAAATGTGTAAAGTGCAGTGCTCAAATTTGGACCTCAGAACATTCCCAATCTTATAGTATTTGTCTAGAATGTATGGTATAATATATCCATAAAAATGGAAATCAGTGTAGGGTAAGCAAAATTGAAAGATCAGCATCATTGAAATAACAGAGTTAAGCTCCCTGGCAATCCCTGAATAAAGATCTATTTACGCCTGGCAATAATGAAATCGTTTAATAGCTGTGAGTTTCTTTATTGAGAGACACAAGTTTAGAAAATGGACAAATTAGTATCACATCAGACTGAGCCAACTACATATCATGAATTGTATAGCACCCATAGGGGAGCTATAGAGTATGTCTACTAGCCCATAGATAGATTGATAATTCAGAGTATGCTAATAATAAGATACATAATATTCTCTGAGCCATGGACAAGTTATTTCCCATCCATTAGCAATCACTGAGTGGTGGGTAGCCATGGGGAACCAACTACCCCTCCCAGCTGCACAGCATCTGATACCGAATAAAACCTGTGAAGTCTGTAACAGTATCAACTGTCAATGATAGATATACTGAAAGGTACAGTGAATGAGATGTTAGATACGGGTACGGTACCCTCCCATGATGTAAGAGTAGGTGTAAACTTGTATGAACCAATCAAAATGAACTTGATGATCGCTCTCAGGCTATAGGTCTACCGGCATCTTGCATTAACTATTACCTACAGCTTCCCTTTCTGCAATCAAATTACATCAAATGAACGTACATACTTGTCCGGATTTAGCCATAAAAAGTAGGTGTCAGCTACGAAATATGTATAAGAAAATTGCATATTAATCGGCCATGAATTAAATAATGAAAAAACTGAAATGCCTGCAAACGAGATAATCAATTACAGATCAATGGTTTGCCATCGATGGCACGGAGGTACAGAGATTTAGTTAGATGTATTAAAGGCGAAACACATATTCTGACTGGAGAAGCACAGCAAGCCTTCCCTGCATGGGAAAAGTTGTTACAATGCCAGTAAGCACGGCGACTCTGCCCGGTTACATCAAGGCCAACCAGATTGCCACAGCTGTAAAAACCAGTGCTAAGCTGGGCTGGCCACTGAGCTCAACTATAAGGATGTCATACTATTTCTCCTTCATACATAAAATGTCGCTTTTCATAGGGAGATAATGAAGCATGTTATAGCTTGACGTGGGGCCTGTGTCTGTATAAGCCGCCGCAACAATAAAAAGGGCCTGTCAGCCAAGTGGAGCAGGAGCTATAAGCATCTACCCCTCATATCCGTCGTCAGGAATGTAAATAGCCTCTGTAACCCTGTCACCAGCCTCAAACTGTGTTTAATTATGTTTGCTGTTTGCAGTGGGGAATGGGGGATGATCGGGGCATCAAGTTGGAATCCCATGTGAGTGACAGTTCGCTAGGGGAAGGGAGGGGGAGACAGGAGGGTTGCAACATACAAAAATGGTTTGGGGTTGTGTGTTGTCGCTAGAACCTGGTGCGTTGCCTGTACACGGGGGGAGGGGATTGTAGGATGTGGTGTGCGGGTTCCCCTCTCTCTTAAATGGCAGGCAGAGCAGGACTAGGGGAAGGGACTCCCCTTGCCGTTGCCCGGTGTTTGCCAGCAATGTGGGGAGCAGGTCAGGAGCGAGGCAGCAGTGCTGCCTGCTATGGAGCACATGACTGCGTGCCTTGGCCGGGCGGTTGTACTAAAACAGGAGGGAGAAGGCCACAACACTTGTAATTTTGGCATTATACGAGACAGCCGTGGGCAGGATGGGGGAGGGACATGTTGAATGATGGCTTCCAGTAGAGGCAAGGGAACCATATAAAAAACGAGCATTAGGTGGAACAGGGCGCTTGGGGCGCTCATGCTGAAGCAAGCCGGAAGTGGGAATCAAACAAAAAAGGGGAGGCAAAGAGCAAAAAGTGGGGGGATAGGACCGGAGATAAAGGAGGGAAAAGAAAAAAGGGGAAATAGATGGAAAGTAAAGGGCAGACAAGGGGTAGAATAAACAAATCAAAAAGGGAGACTAAGAAGAAAAGACAATCGTATGGGAAAGACCAGAGGCAGAAAAGAAACAACAATGAGGCTATACTAAGCCTGACTGGAGTTCCTTCTGCTTTACTGAATTTGTACAGCAAAAAAAGGCCCAGCAACCACTGGGGGAAGAATATATGGGCCAGTCAGAAGACTTAACCCCGAATAGGTAAGTGAATGACTCTTGCACAAACATACGAGTTTAAGTGCATTCAGTCTCTGTTGTCATCGTTTATCCTTTCTCTTAAGGCATTTAAACTCTCCCGAAGATTTTATAATGGGCATGCCTTTCCTTGCTTAGACTTTAATATGGATGCAGAAACACATGTAATACATTCTGTTCCCTCTTTTTCTCTCTGATGAAACAACTCACAGCTCCTTTTGCTATCACTGATGCTGTAACTCACACTTATAATGCTTTTCCACAGATAAAGGATTATTTTCCAGAGTTTTCCACATTTCACCTCTGCTTTACGCTCAAAGTCCTATCTACCTTTCCGTGCACTACACCCTTGTCATTAAAACACAGTCCTACAAAAGGGTTTTACAATTTGTCTTCAGGTCTCCTCACCATTTAATAAACTAACAGAAAAATACTGAGTCCATATAAACTAGCAATAAAGTAAACATGTGTTACTTATCCAACTAGTCTCCAACTTCCATTTGCAGCATGACTTCTCTTGGTAATGGATTCAGGTAACTGTATCCACTCCTCACCTAATGAACTCTTCTGTTCTCTCCTCAATTCTCTCTCTGGTCTGTCTCTCTCATTTTCAGAACTCTGAAACCTCCCCTCTGCTCTCAAGGTTCTCATGCAGAGTCATTTTCTCCCCTGCTAACTCTGTTCTCTCTGCCTTGCTTTCTTCTGCTCCTCTCTCCAGTCTCCACCCTTCCTCTTCCCAGAGAGCGTCTGGCAGTTTCCCACCCTGCTCCTCCTCTGCGTGCCTTTTCGTGCCCAAAGTGATCCTCTGGTCTGCCGGGAAATGTATTTCTCCACCAGCTGTCAGTATTTCAGTGGCGCATGTGCAGCCTGCACCAGTCGCGGGCGCTACATGTACAAAGTGGAACTGCAAGTGCACGTTCAAGTTCCACTTCCGTAAATTGGTCACATATGTGTATATCCTCTCATACTGGCCCGGTGAAGCAGCAAATTAACTCTTACCACAACCGGCCAGCATTGCTGAGGCAGCAGAGTATCACTCACTTGCCTTGGAGAAGTATTACAATAAATTAAAGCAATAGGCGGATTTCTATAGAAAACTATTTCTAGGAGCTGAATATTAATAAATAGGCTGTTAGCCGTAAAAATAAATCCATTTAACTATAATTGTATATAAACTAGCTACTTTTAGCCTGTGGAAGGGGAGAAGCAAACATGACTTCAGGATACATAATCAGACAGTCCAATCTGGCCCTAGTGGTTCAGTGGATTATTTTAGAAAATAAACAGGCCTGGTAGGAGAGACAATTTCCATACTGGTCCCTGGGCAAGCTCTCCCTCAAAAAGGAAGTGACAGCTCTGTACAATGAGGTCCTTTTACAGTAATGTATGTTTGTATTATGGCAATATAGTACAAGTTAAATTTGTACATTCATTTTACCCTGTGCCTTTCCGTATTGAACTTCAATAAGCATATGAGCAACAAAACACAGATTCTTGGATTATACAATGAAGTCTGGAATCTTTCTTGCTTGCGGCCCCCTTTTTCCATCAAGGATTATCAAACTCCTTCTCTTTTCAACAGATTCATTAAAATCACAAGCACTTTTGAACATGCAATCAAGTGAACACTGTTTGCATTGGTTAGTGGATCCAGCTGTTTCATCAAATCTTGACGGACAATTTACCTTTCTAGGAGTGTATGTTAATGGTCTGGAAAACACCAGTACATCACCCTGTCACAAAAGGCAGTTACATTTCCCTTGGTGCCAAGCTTAACGAAATTGCACTTACTTGTATTGTCTCTGTGAGTCTTTGTATAGGAATAATAATGAAACAAATCTTGGCATTATTGCTGTGGTCCTCTTTATAACAACGTACCGTTCCTATATTTATCTGTACACTTCTTCTATTGGGTGTATGTTACTGAAAATGAAGTATAAAATGCTGCCAGTGACATCAAACTGAAAATTAGATCAAGGAAGCATTGACGTTGTGTATTTATAAGAAAAATTCATGTTCACAGTCACACACATATTGGAGGTGCTGCTCAGGGTCTTAGCTGGAGCCAGTTTGTCAATTCCTCCATGTAAGGGCATTACTACAGTCATCAAGTTTTGTAAGATTCCGCACTTATTGTTTGACATACAGGCATACAGTGTAACTTTGGTCAGAGGCAACTTTTTCTTTAGAAATATATGCCATAAAATCCTTATTTTATAGTGGCACTCCATGAAGCACAAAGGAAGCACAGGCAATCAGGAATTAGGTTTAACTAGCCTACAGCAAGTTTTATTAATACCTTATTGGACAATAAGTGCAGTTTCTCCCATCTAGTGGATATGCAAAACAAAAAAGTAAAACAAAATCCTTGCCTGTCTGACACTTACTAAAGAAATAATTCTTTAGTGGGCCTTATGCACAGCACACAAAACAGACACCTTTGCAAACTAATTCACCATCATCTTATAGTCGTTCTGTTAGGATTTCTCTCGTAGGTCAGCATAACCTCTATTCACCAAGCTGAGCGCAAAGTGTTTGCTGACAGCATCAACTTTTAGAAGGGCCCGACGGATGCTGGCACAATATTGGCTTGCTAGGCTGAAACCTGGAATGACCTAGATAGTGGCTGTCCCACCCAACACACAGCCACTTGTGCCAGGACTCCCCTTCCATTTATTGTTATAGCCCAAATGACCCAAAACACCCTTTCAGTGCTGTCACAAATGAATGATTACCCCTTCTATCACTTTTCTCTCACATATTCCCCCCACCCGATCTGACCTTGGGGTGGAACACACATAGCTTTCAATACAGCAATTTTCACATTAGGTATCACTTGAGCTTCGCTCACTCTTGATGTCTTCACTGCTAAAAGTGACTCAGGGTCTTTGCAAGTTTTAAACTCATTGACAAGGTAGATTGGGCAGGATTACATTATCCAGCTGGATGCAGGCTTCTTAAATGTGGCATGGGAGCAATTATTTCACACTGAGGACATGACATCATTTTTAACATCAGCAAGTATTCTAGTCCAATAGAAGCTTGAACAATTCATCATTTGGCCTTTTCATAAAATAAATGACCTCCCAATACATGTGAATGGGCCAGTTGTTGTAAATCATACATATTTACAGATGTTTGTAAAACCCTCAAAAAATCCCATAACGGTGGAATGTTATTTCCCAATAAAGCATTGCACATTAAAGAATGTACAGCTCTCACCTCATGTTTTCTGTGACTAACTATTGAGGTATGTAATGATGACATCGACCTACTGACCTACTGGGAATTTCTCACATTCAGCAACTCTTTCTAAGATGGAGAGGAATTCCTCCATAGCATCCTCAGGTGTCATCTTTTTTAGGCTTGTAGTCATGTACATTAGTAAGAAAGTTCTTCCTGGCACAGAATTGTTTCTGTAAACATCAGTTTACGCCAGGCTGCCCTTCAGGACTGCATTACCGGTACTTGTTTCTGCCAACAGCTGATTGGCTTTCTGTTGTTTGGTGTACACTTGCTACAGGCTGGCATTAATCTGCTACTGACTGGCGTAAGCCAGATGAGCATTTGGGTATACAAATTTGTTTATGAGCTTCACAATTAGCAGACAAGAGCACCGACACAGGAAACACAGGCAGAGTCCTGCAGTTAGTTTTATTAATAGGTGACGTCAGCAAATAAGATTCTCTCACACGGGATAAGCAAAAACAAAATCCTTAGCTTTGAATGGCCCTTGTGCCCTAGTCACAAGTTAACCTCTTACCTCATTTGCCCTTATATATTTTTCATTAATCATCATGTCGTTCTCTTTTTTTTTTTCATTATGGCACCCACCAGTCAGCGAACTGGTGTTCATGAAAATAGCAACTGCATTCTAAACATTACCATCAACTTTTTTTGTTTATTCGCAAATTATAATCTTAGTATTCATTTTTCATATACCCTCATTGCACTCACCAGTCAGTGGCCTGTTCTTCTTAAATATGGCGGCCACATTTTTATGACCTTCATCATCATATTTGGACTCACCAATATGGTTTCCACCAGTGCAATTAGAGTGCGCAAAGAGATCCTAGCTTATCTCCACCCTTTAAAGGGTTTAAAAAGAGTTTGGGAGAAAGAAAAGAATTGGGGAAGGTGGCAACAAATATTCTGAGTTACAGTGACAGCCTGAGATGTGGGCAAGCAGGAACCGCTAGGCCGCTGGCAAGATGGAGTTTTAAGGGCGCTAAAGCTCATGTTCCCAAAAATCCGTCTATGGGTGAACATGGAGAGCAAGTGTCAAACCCGAAAATGAGGTGCATAATAAGTAATCACAATTGACTGGTTGTTTTTGTCTGTCCTTTATCTTTGCAGGAGAGGAACTCTCCAGCAGTTGCCAAACAGGAGTTTTCAGCATCTATGCCTTAAAGGGAAAATGCTGGCATGTTAGTGGACAGAGAGAATAGGAGTGATGCAGCATCAGCTCCTAGTAGTAACTGGCCTATGGTTCCTCTAGCATTCATCATCATCATCATCATCAACATTTATATAGCGCCAGCAAATTCTGTAGCGCTTTACAATTGGGAACAAACATTGATAAGACAATACTGGGTAATACATACAGACAGAGAGGTAAGAGAACCCTGCTCGCAAGCTTACAATCTATAGGGCTGGCATTACACTGGGCACGTGAGAGACTGCGGCCTATAAAAGGGTCAAGCACTTCATCTGGCACATTGATAGAGGCATTGTTTGCATGCTGGCACAGCACAGGGTGGTAGGTGAATGTGGTCACCACTTTATAGCACATTTAAGGTGGTATTGGACCTTGAGACAGGAAATACAGTGGGCATTCATAGGGAAATACGAGAGGTGCCTTTTAATAAGAACACTGCGCATTAGTCGTACTGCCTCACAAGGATCCTGTTGAGTGCACTTCTAGGAATAATACATTAGGAGTAGGCTCACTAAGAAAGAGTATAAGTGCTCCAAAGGGGTTAGAGAATGTGGGCTAGCAACAAGTCAGTCCTTGGAGGGACCTTTGGGTCTGTTTGCAATAAGGATAGGTTAAACTTTACCAGCAAAGTTGTTTGGGCCACAATTGTGAGAGGGCGCACGGGAAAGCAGCTTCTCTCATAGACATTCTCAAAGCCATGCAACAGCATTGGGCAGGATCTGGCATAATAATACTGGTAGCAAGACAGGTGCTTATATGAACATGACAACTGCCTCCTGTAGCTCTACCATTGGGCTTGCTTTAGTCATAGGAAAAAACAAAATATGTTGGAGTGGGCAATATATAGATATCATCACCTAACTTATATTATGTGAGATCTGTTGGTAAATGAAAATGCAAAAATCATGAATACATTGTTGGTTATCAATAGCAGAGCAGCCTTTCCCCCAGGACACGCTGGGCAGTTGCCCGGGGGCCCCATGAACATAGGGGCCCCATAGGCAGGGCCCAATTGAAAAAAAATCTATTCACCCATGTATCAAGGAACAGTTGTACAGCATGTTTTTTAATGTTTAAACACTGATTTTTGTTGCAGGTACAAATAAATATAAACTTAATTTTATTGATAATTTACATTTTTATTCCTGTGAGTGGTTGTGTAGGTAGGGGCCCAAGTGCACTGCTTTGCTCGGGGCCTATAATGCTGTTAAGATGGCCCTGACCATAAGGTAACAAATTTGGAGGTGTTTCCACCAATCCATTTGGTAGGAAACACGTGTATACCTATAAGACTCACCGGTCTATATATGATCTGGGAACTAATACGACCAAGTGGTGCCTTAGTGGTTGAGAAGCATGCAGTGGGCCTAAATTATTTCAGAACTGGCAAGAATCTGCAAAGGAGTGCAATGCTCTGATTTGTTAATTATACATGTTGGGGATAATGATATGGGTCAAATTACATTTAAAGAGGTTCCGCTCAGCATTAAATGTCAATCAAGCACTTGGACTTGGAAAATGCACACCTAGGGGTATATTTACTAAACTGCGGGTTTGAAAAAGTGGGGATGGTGCCTATAGCAACCATCAGATTCTGGCTGTCATTTTGTAGAATGTACTAAATAAATGATAACTAGGGCCTGATTCATTAAGGATCTTAACTTGAGAAATTTCTTATTTCAGTCTCCTGGACAAAACCATGCTACAATGCAAGGGGTGCAAATTAGTATTCTGTTCTGCACATAAGTTAAATACTGACTGTTTTTTCATGTAGCACACAAATATCAACTTTGAATTTCAGTGTACAAATAAGCTATCAAGTATGTGTGTGCTACATGAAAAAACAGTCAGTATTTAACTTATGTGCAAAACAGAAAACTAATTGCACCCCTTGCATTGTAACATGGTTTTGTCCAAGAGACTGAAATAAGAAGTTTCTCAAGTTAAGATACTTAATGAATCAGGCCCTAGAATCTGATTGGTTGCTATAGGCAACATCTCCACTTTTTCAAACCCACAGTTTAGTAAATATACCCGCAGGACTTTATAGACTGCATGGGGTACATTTATCAAATGTGGGATTGAATATATTTAATATTTACATACAGGAAACAATGGAGGGGGCCATTGGGAGCAAAGGCCAATTTAAGGTGTGTTATCTCCACTGCTTGGTGTCATTATTATAAATATTATTAAGTTGAAAATGTATAGGATGGAGGGACAGATAGCTTCTCTGTCTTAGCTCATGAAGTGGTTAAATAAATTACTTTTTAATAAAATGTCCCTTTTTCGACAGCATATTTAAAATGATTACACATATGCTTGGAAAACAGCAACATCACTTACACATTTACAGTCACAAAAAGTCTTTTGAATAAGCATCTCTTTAACAAGACACATTTTTCATTTGGCAACTATAAGCGCCTATGGCGCCTGACACAGGTAAGGGACTTATCTTGTACAGTAAAATCCCATGACTGATTAACCACAAACTATATACGGCATTTGATATGAAAGTATTCATGCACAAGTGTTTTATTAGTGAGTGCTGACAGCAGAGTCATCACATTCCAATATGCAGGTAAATAGGACAATAGCCATTATGTGTTAGCCTTTTGTGGAACTTGTGTCTCTAGTGTACTAATTACCATGGAACTGAGGAGACTCCCTCTTTGTACTCCTAGACTCACCACAATTATGGGGCAGTTTTAAGAGAGCGGTTTATCCCTTGTACAATAATACAGGTTTCTATAAAATGATATATTTGTATACCCTATAATTGTACAATCATTGAATAACCACAGGAATCCTTCAAGCGGAGACAGCAGTAATGCCCTGATTCTGGTGTTTGCATCTCGATCAGCTATTCTAAGACTCAAGCACAGAGATAGAGTGTTATGTTTACAGTCATGAATGTCCTACTGTTATTTCATCTGCTTCATGTTTTGTAAATTAACAATTTATTTATAGTTAACAAAGTTGTTGTTTAAAATTCTCCCGTTTAATGCCCAGGCCAGGAGAAATGAAACTATTAGAAAAATATGTCTATGCCTGTAACTAACCTGTGTATCTGGTGATATTTGGTGGTGTATTGTTTTCTCTGATTGAAAAATAAATGCCCAGGTGACAATGACATTATATCCTACTTGTACTTATCAGTTCTCACTTACCAGCTCACAAACTACCCCATAACAATAAAATTAACAGGAAAAATGTCAGTTAAGTATTATAATGAAATACTGTACTGAAATAAAACTCAGTCATTAATATAAGTAAATATACATATATATATATATATATATATATATATATATATATATATATATATATATATATACACATTACACATATACACACACATTATATATATATATATATATATATATATAT
Source organism: Mixophyes fleayi (assembly GCF_038048845.1). Lineage (NCBI taxonomy): Eukaryota > Metazoa > Chordata > Amphibia > Anura > Limnodynastidae > Mixophyes > Mixophyes fleayi. The sequence goes on from NC_134404.1 coordinate 76,198,632, forward strand.
ATATATACATACACATATTACACATATACACACACACACACACACACACACACACACACACACACACACACATATATATATATTTATATATATATAAAACTATCCTATCCAAATAAAGATATTGACAGTACAACATGTACATAAGAGCGAAACATTGGGGAAATGCACAATCTTGAAATTGAATGTCTCCCTTTGCCTGTACCCCCTCCCTTTATAAACATATTTCTTCTTCCCACACCTCAATTTAGTCATTCTTCTCATGTGTACAGCAGAGAACTGAGCAGGATGAGGTCTCCAGAGTTCAGTGGAGACTTTCTAACTTGTTCCAGATGCCTAAGCATAAAACAGTAGAAGGTGCTGTGTAGGTGCAATGGATTATGGGTAGTCACATGCCAGTGTCCACCTATTGACTTCAAGACCACCGTGTCTTTCATTTTGTCTTCTCATTATGAGGGATAGATATTAAATCAAGCTGAGTAGATTGTCTGTGTCAGCAGGTACAGACTAAAATATGAGGTGAGTTCTACACCACAGTCTGTAGCAGGTAGAAATCAAATAAGAATAAAATAGACTTACAGTAGCTACGTTACTAATGGTGCCAATATTTAGTGAACAAGCAAATAATTCATATATTGTAAACTTGCAAGCAGGTCCCTTCTACCTCACTGTCTGTATGTATTACCCAGTATTGTTTATTACTGTTTGTTCCCAATTGTAAAGCGCTATGGAATTTTCTGCTGCTATATAAATAAATGATGATGATGATAATGAGTATATGTATTGTGCATTTCTACATTACAGGGCATGGATACAACAGGACAAAATGTATCACAATTCTTTAGAAGACTTGGCAGCAGCGAATTGTACCTGGCTGAAGATCCCAGGATTGGATGTATTTGTCATGTGACAAGCTTACATTCAATCATGGGATGCCCTCTTTGAACAGGTAAAGTACTAAACCTCCTGGCCAATTACAATAAATATTGTTTTTCAGCCAGGGAAATTGTCTTTTTAGGGATATGTGCACATTTTATGCTGAACTGCAAAAGTTGTTCTGCACTTCAGCATTATAAATAAGATTATATATAAAATAATAAATCCCCTCCTTTCTCTATAATATTACTTTGATAGCAATCAATCCCCTAGAATCTCCACCCTTCGCTGTTTTAGCAGAGTCTATAGCCTGCACTGCTGCCAATCACTTTCATTGCTGCTTGATTCTGCCCATGGAGGGGGGTGTGGGGGGGGGGGGGGGGACACAGGGGTTCTAATAGAAAGGCAGCTGCTGATTGGAAACCGGCCCCTCCAATCTGCAGTTAGCTTTCATTAATGATGTTGTGTCAGATTTCTCCTGCCACAGAAAGAGCTGAGTTGTACCACAGGTGAGTGTCAGAGGAGATTATATATATATATATATATATATATATATATATATATATATATGATATAGAGGATACAAAATTTCCCCTCATGATTCATTTAAACCATAAAGAATAATGTTCTAGGTGAAAATCTAAAAAGAGAATGGACTTTTGCAGGGTGCGTCTGTTTGGTGTAGGAGTCTCCTGAGAGTGAGAGTAGGTGAGCACCTTTATATGTGCTAGGAGGACCGACCATGACAGACGCGATTGTGTATATCTGATGTTCCTCTATTAAGTTTAAGACTCCATAGTATATATGTGGATCGTGCCAACATATACTGTATTACTAATAATAGTGATAATAGTACAATTTATGTGACTTAAGTGAGATGTCACACACTAGAGGGGTATAACCCTTGCAATGGCAGCGTATGAGCTATACAGTAAACAAAATCAGCAGTTCTAACTGCAGCAAATGTAGAAATCTGATATACAGACTAATGCATTTAGGAAGTGGAACAGCACTAGAAATTGATAGACAAATCATGTTATGAAAGTGTAGGCAATAATTCTAGCAAGAAATAATCAACGTCCCACATAATAAAGTGTAACAGAACTAGAAGCAACTAAATAATTGGGATATATTTTGAATATTGAGAGGTTTTCTCAAACCACAAACTGTGATTTCTGACTAGTAAATACAACTTCCTGAATCTACACTGTAATAAATAAAGTATATGCTTAAAAATTACATAATAGTGAAAAAAAAGTTAAAAAAATCATAAAGCCACACTAGTAATCCCCCATCTATAAGATATATCAGGATCAAAATTAATACTGAGGATTCTTGTCAATAGAAACTGACACAAAAAAAGTGATGAAAAATAATTGATATAGAGGGAAATCAGAAGAATTATGGGGGAATTATCTTATTATTTTTAGTCTATGTTACATAGTTTTTCTATCTTTACTCACACAGTGTTTACAAAAATATTTTGCTAAGGGATATATAGAACTATGTTACCTATAATGGTTCATTTTAACTGGTGAAGTAAATATTATTTTTTATAGTAATAATTATTTGCAGATTATCTTTCTGTATCTATACAAATAATATATAAGCTTAATGTGCCTCCTCTATTAGATTTCTTTTTTCTTTTCTTCTTATGTATCAGATTTAATCTAGGAGAGGCCACCAATGGATTTTCAATCTTGGAACATATTATTTGTAGGTGGGATGATTCCGGTGCAGAGTGTCTCCTTCCTCCTTTTTGTGCTTTGTAAATGAGGTCAAGTGTGGGCAGTTATTTTGGGGGATGAATTGATGTTCTAACGACATCAACATGGTCTGAGGAACTATTGACATCAAAGAGGCATTAGATAACTAGGCTAAACTTTCAAACATTGGTTTAACCATACTTACCTACTTTTGACAGGCTCCCTCCGGGAGATCACTGAAGAGGTGTGTGATGGGAGGGGGGGCTTCGCCATTCACATCATTGTGCCCCCCCCAGTAATGTATGCCTGTTTACATTACTCCTCGAGGGGCGTGGCCAAAATGACGCGAATCACGACGGCCCACCCCCTTTCCGCCCATACACCCCTCCATGCCGGCAGATGCGGGAGAATTGCCAGCTCTCCCGGGATTCCGGGAGACCTACCTGGAATTCGGGAGTCTCCCGGACATTCAGGGAGAGTTGGCATGTATGGGTTTAACCAACAAAATGGCTGCCCCCACTGTGTGTAGCCGACAGGTGCACATAAATATCATACTTGCCAACTTTCCTTTGCTGGGAGTCGGGAGATCTGGGGAGGGGGTGTGGTGGGAGGCCAGAAGGGGGCGGGCAAGGCAAATTGCGTCATTTTCTGCAATTCCCTGTAATTCGCATCATTTTGGTAGCCAATGGGCCGCATGCGGAAGGCTTGCCTGCTTTCCCGGGTGTCTGGGAGGCCTACCCGGAATTTGGGAGTCTCCTGGACATTTTGGGAGAGTGGGCAAGTATGACAAATATTTTAAGCCCACGTAGCATTTTTACAGTTGATAATCTTGTCATATTTATTGTTCATCTAAAACATGCGCTAAACGGTAGTCAAATTTCTATGTTATTACAGTATATAATAGAATAAATGATCTTATTTTACACATAGCAAATCACACCAGCTGCATTATTCATTAATAGATTACTGCAACATTTCCCTCACATGTCTGCTCAGGACAATCACCACAGGGGCACGTTTCCTCTCACTATACAGCGTTGTATGTGTATATATATATATATATATATATATATATATATATATATATATATATATATATATATATATCTCATCTACAGAGGGCTGGGATTCTCATGGCAGCTCCCAACAATGTAGCATTACTGATGGACACCTTCACATTTCACCTCACATTGCAATGTGACTTTTGTTTGTCTTCCTTCTGGTGGACATTGTGCAGGAAGACAAATGGTCGTCACACGTCCAGATAAGTTACATGACAACTGGAGAAGAAACAGACATCAGCCCTGAGGCATCAGTACAGCAATGTGGATATGTAGAATTCAAGATCAGCTCAGTGGATTAACTTCTAATTTCTTGCATATGATGGATGGGGCCAAGGTTAGATAAGAGTCTCACACATAGAAAAACTCTGGGACTCCTCAAGATGGATTATGTTTTATAAATGATTCACGACTCCTATTAACTTGAATGTATCATGGCCAGCACCTATGTCATATTATTGTATAGACTGAACACATTTAAAGACTGATGTCCAAGAAGAAAAGAAGATTGGTCATATATGTAAAAACCTTGTGTAATATTCACAAATGTCTCTTTCCTCTCTTCCTGTTCACAGAGTCACTTTGTCCCTGAGAGAGAGCAACAGCCATCATCATCATCATTTATTTATTTATATAGCGCCACTAATTCTGCAGCGCTGTACAGAGAACTCATTGACATCAGTCCCTGCCCCATTGGAGCTCACAGTCTAAATTCCCTAACATACACAGACAATGTATTTATATGTACAAAATAATTGAGTGGGGGAAGGGGGGGGCTAGCTGTTTCTTTTGCCATATCCACTTCCTAGTAAACTTGGTATAACGGACAGCTCTAACTATCTATTACATTTTTTTGAAGCTAGCATTTTACGGTATAAGTTACATAGTGGAGAATTATCATTTAGCAAGCCAGCTGTTCGGCGTTTGTACATAAGTAGTTTTATAAAGATAAAAAATAAATTAGTGTTTTAGCTCGTTAATGTTTAGGAGAGTATTAGTGAAGGGTTATTAGGTATATAAAATAGATGTTAGTAATACATCGTTATGTAGTTTTATGTGGTAAAGTTAAAAAAAAACCCAAAGAATGTTGGATTTGTTTACTGTTAGTGTATACAATCACTGGTTTTGTAATTGTAAGAATTTAGGTTTATATCTACTGTGTAGTAATTTTAGTATACCGGTAGTTATTTAGTTTTAGCCATACTTGCCAACCTTTGGCAAGCTAATTACGGGAGATCCCAGACAGGGAGGCGTGGCTGGAGGGCGGGAGAGGCGGGGCGCGGTAATTCATGTCATTTTGGCTCCGCCTCCCGTGACAAAATGACTGTTTTTCCCTGCGGGGGACGGGCCAAAATGAAGCGAATCACGTCATTTTGAGGCGCATGTTGCCATATGCGGGATATTTGCCTGCTCTCCCGGAGCCTGGGAGACCTACCCGAATTTCAGGAGTTGGCAAGTATGGTTTTAGCTTTAGAAATGTAATAAATTAGAAGGATTAGTATTGAATACAAAGGCAGCTGAGTGGATAAGATGTTGGCTGAAGGACATACAACGGAGAGATGTAGTAAGTGGAGTGCATTCAGAGGAAGGAAAGGTTACCAGTGGAGTACTCCAGCGATCTGTTCCTGGACCTGTGCTCTTCACTGATGGTGACATCACTAATGCAATTTAATGGTAAATAACCAGGGAAAACAATTGTGAACATACCGCTATTTATTTACTTTCGTGAGATCGCATCTAGAATACTGTGTCCGGATCTACAGGCCACATTTTCAGAAGTACATGAAAAAAAAAAAGAGAGATTGTGTAAAGAAGGGCTACAAAAATGTATGGTCTAAATCACAAAACTTAGGTAGTAGATAGGTGGAATAGCTTTCCAATCGAGGTGGTAACGACTAATATGGTAGGGAAATTTAAACATGCCTGAGACAGACATAAGGCTATTCTATATATAAAAAAAACAACTAAAGCTCAAATAAGATCTAGGTATAAATTTATCAATCAAATTCAAAAGTGGAAGAGTTGCCTATAGCAACCAATCAGATTCTAACTATCATTTTCTAGAATGTACTAGACAAATGATAGCTAGAATGTGATTGGTGGCTATGGAGAACACCTCCACTTTTGCTTTTTATAAGGTTTGATAAATACACTTAGCAATGTGAGGGGGGGGGGGTGTAGTCCAGACCAACCCTAAAATGCAGTGTAAAACTAGTATTTGTGTGCATGCAGAGGCAGTATTCGCTCTGCATGTAAAAACATACTTGCATTTGCACCGCTTACAGTGCATAATGGTGTCCTTGGCTGCTTGTTCTGTCCCCCAGTGTTCTTTCTGTACAGCTACAGATACAGGTGCTACATCTGCTTGGTTAATTACAGAGTATATATAATACACAGGTCGCATGATATTGAATGTACTAAATATATGATCGCTAGAATCTGATTGGTTGCTGTGGGCAAAACCTCCACATTTCCTTGTTAGGAGTGTTGATAAATCCACCCCCAGTGTTATCAGGGCTAAATATGGGAAACTAGATGGGCCAAATGGTTCTTATCTGACGTCAAATTCTATGTTTATAAGGGCCTACATCTGTGTGCAGCGATAAAGGGTGTACACAATTCTGCAGTCTCCCAGACGTTCCCGGACAGTAGGCAAGTATGATATACATTAAAATATACATATATAAGTGTATTCTCAGAAATGTAATTTATTTTTAAATATTTGGAGCTGACAGATGTAGACAGACAGTTGTTTTTAATGGGGATAATAATTGGCAGCCAGGTAGGTATGCAATTTAAAATTACACCCTATTAAGCTGTATTTATGTGATACATGTTGGTTTTCAAGGAGAAACAGAAAGAAAAAAACAGTTATAACAGGATCAACCGAATGGGTCATTACTGGTGATTTTATTGGAACACCGAGGTTTTAACAATCCTTTTGTGCCTTTGTTCTCTAAACAGAACAAGATTTAGAGGATAGAAACATTGTAGCTGTTCTAATCATTCCAGTTCTGGTGGGTACAGAAAGGGATAAGAAGACAACAACCTTTCACTGTACAGAAAAGATAAAAATAAACACTTTTGAGTGCATGCATTTTGCATACTGAGTAGAATCTCTGACCACACTCGAAGAAGCAGCTGTTTGTCTAATATTCATGATAAAGTGGATACTTCTTTTCATGCCACGACCATGTATCTATGCCAGGGGCTGGCTGGAAAATTATTACCGGGGGGAGACACATCACAGCAGCCTATTAGGAACATTTTAAAGGAAAACAAATTGCAGGTGGCCCAGTGACCCTGCCCAAGATAGCCCACTATGGGTCCAGGCCAGGGGCAAGATGTCCCCCAGCCCTGCCAGCCCCTGATCTATGCCACATAATCTCTGCGGTCCTCAGTACTTGGTAAACACATCACAGCACATGTGCTGGAGAAATAAAACAACACATACACATCGCATCTTCTGAAGGACTGTGTTCATACACGTTTATAACATAGTTGTTTGGGAGGATCCTGGATTATTGGGAGATCTCAGGCTCAATGCATGCAAAGTGGGCAGAGATGTGTCATGAAGGCACGAATGGCAACATCAAGTCATTACCAGATCTTCTAGCTATACCTCCTCATACCCAGGGAGGCAGACATAAACATTAGACAAATATGGTTTACAACAGGACAAAAAGAGGGGAACCCAGCAAAATAGGAAGGAAAACATTAGATGGAGCCCAATAAATGGACTCATAGGAAATTTCAATACACAAACAGTGGGTGAAATAAGTATTGAACACATCAATATTTTTCTCAGTAAATATAAATTTAATGTGGCTATTGTAATTTACACCAAATATCAGCAACAACCCTAGCAATCCACACACACAAAGAAATCAAACCATAGATGTCCATAATTTAGGCTTTGTGTAATAATGTGAAATGACACGGGAAAACTATTGAACACATGAAGAAAAGGAGGTGCAAAAAGTCATGGAAAGCCAAGACACCAGCTGAGATCTATCAGTAATTAGAAAGCATTCCTGCCAGCTGGTTCAGCCACAACTGATGGTCTATAAGGTGTCTTATTACGAAGGTGTCACACAAGAAACATCTCATGATGGGTAAAAGCAAAGAGCTCTCTCAAGACCTTCGCTACCTTATTGTTGCAAAACATACTGATGGCATTGGTTACAGAAGGAACTCTAAACTGCTGAATGTTCCAGTGAGTACTGTTGGGACCATAATTCGGAAGTGGAAAGAATATCATTTCACCATAAACCGGCCACGACCAGGTGCACCTTGTAAGATTTCTGACAGAAGAGTGAAAAAAACTTATGAGAAGAGTTGTCCAAGAACCAATTGTGGAGAGCTTCAGAAAGACCTGGAATTAGCAGGTACAAGAAAACAATAAGTAATGCACTCAACCACCATGGCCTGTATGCACGCTCACCACGCAACACTCTTTTGCTGAGGAAAAACCATGTTGAACCTCGTTTAAAGTTTGCTGCACAACATTTGGACAAGCCTGTGAAATACTGGGAGAATATAGTGTGGTCAGATGAGAGCAAAATTTAATTCATTGGATGCCATAACACACACCATGTTTGGAGGGGAAATGTCACTGCATACCAACAGTGAAGTTTGGAGGTGGGAACACCATGGGGCACACGGTACTGGTATACTGCATATAATTGAAGGAAGGATGAATGGAAAAATGTACCGAGACATTCTTAACAAAAATCTGCTGCCATCTACCAGGATGTTAAAGCTGAAACGAGGGTGGACATTTCAGCAAGACAATGATCCCAAACACACAGCCAAGGACACTCTCAATTGGTTTTAGAGAAAAAAAATAAAGCAGCTAGAATGGCCCAGCCAATCACCTGACTTGAATCCAATTGAAAATCTATGGAAAGAACTAAAGATCAGAGTTCATAGAAGAAGCCCACGGAACCTTCAAGATTTGAAGACTATTTTGTGTTGAAGAATGGGGCAAAATCATACCTGAGCAGTACATGCGACTAGTTTCTCCATACAGGAGGCGTCTTGAAGCTGTCATTACCAACAAAGTCTTTTGTATAAAGTATTAAATACATTTCAGGAAGTTTGTTCAATACTTTTTCCTTGTGTCATTTCACATTACTACACAAAACATAAATTATGGACATCCATGGTTTGATTGCGTTGCATGTGGGGATTGCAAGGGTTGTTGCTGACATTTGGGGGTAAATGTATGAACCTCTGGATTCTTAATCTCCGGCGAGCTCAGCGTCTTCAGCGCTTAAATTTAAAGCGGCGCTGACTTGTAAAGGGAAACTTCCCTTTACAAGGCAGCGCCGCTTTAAATTTAAGCGCTGAAGACGCTGAACTCGCCGGAGATGAAGAATCCGGAGGTTCATACATTTACCCCATGGTGTAAGTTTCATTACAATAGCCACATTAAATATATATTTACTGAGAAAAATGTTGATGTGTCCAATACTTATTTCACTCGCTGTATAGGACGTAGCAAAGTGAATATTACAAAAGCTCGAAAAGAGGGAGAAACCGCACCGGGTGGTTCATATATTTCCTCAGTAATATATGTATCAGTCTTGCCTAAATGGCATTATCCATACAGATTGAGGATCGGTGCACCCGATCATTGATACATTGTAAACCAAAGCAAAAGAGAGAGAAAAGAAATGATCAAATGAATCTTAACCTATGGTTCATTTTGAGTGCCCCATTTGATCATTTCTTTTCTCTCTCTTTTGCTTTGGTTTACAATATTACAAAAGCATCAGCAGCTCAGCTTGGTTAGTTAGTAAGATTAGTAAGTGACAGTAAAAGAAGAGAACATTTTAAATTTGTTATAGTTTTATGGTTTGGGACAACATTTTATTGCATCAAATATTTTGCTATTAGTCATTGACAAAAACAAACAAAAAATGACTTGGACCCCGTGCTTGGGACCCGAGCCAGTGTCCCTGGTGTTAGTCTCTTGGAAAACTCTCGGTGGGAATACAATAATATTGTATTTTCTTTCTTCCTTCAGATAAGTTGCATTTCAGGTAAAACAAGTATTTTATTGGCACGTAAGAACAGTCTGTGGACTCATTTTAAGATGACACAAATGAATATCAATCCAAGAAAATTTTTTGTACATATTCAAATTTCTAAATTCTGCATCTTGCCTTGGGGAACTGAAACGATTACACCGCAACCAAGAATATTCGCATTTCTGCCACTGTCAAGGAGGTGAGCACAACACAGAGAACAGAAGGGAGGTGGCCACTTTCAGCCATAAACATTGTCTATTATGAAAAAACACTCTCTAATAATATATTACATATAAGAGATGGTCATTTATATTCATTGGTAGAAAACAGTGGTTAACTTGCTTTGGGATATGAACAAACTACTAGTAAGAGTGATAGCTACAGAATAGCATACGATTGGATCAGTGTAATAGCAAGCATTAACACTTTCCTAATCTTAGTCCCACCCTAGGTATGTTGCACTATAGAGAGAGCTCATTAACCTGAATAACTTGTAAGACCTAAATGTTTTCCCATTCAAATGTATGGGTATATGTATACTGCTTCTAATATATATGACACATTTTAAATGTGGATGGGATTATGTTATAGGGTACTAGCTTCTGATATGTAGAATTATATCAAAGTAACTTCTAAGAGTATTTTTTTCCTAAAAAATGATTTACTCAAAGAAGTGTTAACAATGATTTTAGCAGTTGTGATGATTGGTCCTTTTTAAAGTGGAGCTATCTGGCTTGTGAAAACATACTCCTTGTGCACTATGTAAATATTAAACAAAAAAAGTTCTCCCATACTCCTCAAAGACAATACTGGAAGAGGAATGAGCATGACTCTGACATTGAAAGCGGCAGGCATATTGCTTGTATCGATTACATAGAGTAACATCTCCAGGGCGAAGGGATAATGGGGGAACTTCATTTTGTTTTCACACATACAGGCCTGATTCATTAAGGAACACAAGTGCCGATATGTGCCATATTTCGTGTAAAATTGCTCTGTGAATGATCAGAAACGGATTATGCTCCAGTGAATGTAAGTGCATGGAATCATCTTTGAGCGAAAAGGACACTTGCGACAGGCTATGATTTTACCGGGGGACGGAAGGGGCGTATGCACGTATTCAATGTACAGTAAGGGCGTGCTGAGGATGAACGCCCACACAATTATCAAATTCAAGCTCTGGGCATCTCTCAGGTACATGATTTTTAGTTGTATCACTTGCACCAGCTCCAGGGCAGGTGTAAGTGCCTAGCGATAGTGATGACGGTAGCGTATGCATGGTAGAACATGTGTTTGCAATCAAGAGCAACTGTAAAAAGTCATAGTACATACAGTAGGCATTAATAACATCCTGATATATGTATTTTATCGAAAGAAACCCCCCCTGAAAAAAACAACTTTTTTTAAAAGTATTTTCGATTAGTGATTATATTATTAACTGGTGTTAATGTCTTTAATATGATGGGACTTTATATATACATATACATTGTGCGTATCCTGCAGTGTGTTGTGTCTGTCATAGGCTGAGTGTACTTAGACTCAACTACAAACGTTTCTTCAGGTCCTGTTGTTGAACACGGGGGCACCTACTTGCATTTTCTGTCCATTTTAAAAAAATGCAAATTGCTTTCACTTAATGAATTAGTCCCACAGTGTGCAGGAGGAGCATAGGTAAGTGTATGGTGGGATTGCAAGTGCAAGGAATCTCCCCTCTGAATTACTGTTTACAATAAAGACTATTGTACTGTAATTTCTAGCTCATAAAAGCACTGGGATTCCCTCTCAGAGCAAAAAGAGGGGCAGCACAGTGGCCTAGTGGTTAGCATTTCTGCCTCACAACACTGGCGTCATGAGTTCAATTCCCGACCATGGCCTTATCTGTGTGGAGTTTGTATGTTCTCACTGTGTCTGCATGGGTTTCCTCTGGGTGCTCCGGTTTCCTCTCACACTCAACAAACATACCAGAAGGCTAATTGGCTGCTATCTAAATTCACCCTAGTTTCTCTCTCTCTCTCTCTGTATGTTTGTGTGTGTGTTAGGAAATTTACACTGTGAGCTCCAATGGTGCAGGGACTGATGTGAGTGAGTTCTCTGTACAACACTGTGGATGATAGCCATTGAGAGAGCAAGATCAGTGGTTCTCAACAGGGGTTGGTGGCAGGGCCGGATTTACCACTAAGCCCTAGGCAGGTGCCTGGGTTGCCCTCGGGGGGCACAGCTGGGGGGGACAGATTAAAAAAAAATCAGCCCCTCCCCCGACTCGCGGCACCCCCCCCCCCATGACTCATGCGAGGTGATGGTGATTGGCACAGAGGTGGTGATGGTGATGGGCACAGAGGTGATGGTGAAAGGGCACATGTGATAGTGTGAAGGGGCAAAAGTGATAATGAAGGGGCACAGTGTGATGATAGAGGGACAAAAGTGACAAGAGCACATACTTGGATTTATGCATATTATTTTTGCAAACAACTTAAGTAAGTATTTATGCCCTGACTTCAATATTTATTAAGTTGTTTTGACCCAACTACTTAAAAAACGGCACTACTTGGTAATTATTTAGGGGTGCCTTTTTCTGCAGCAGGGTGGCCTTGCTCTTTTCACATGTTAGGTACGCCCCCAAAGATGCAAGCCACGCCCTCACCTCCTTTGGCGGCACATGCTTTCATATCTACTTAACTATAGGGGTATATGGTAGGCATGCAGCGGCACATGCTTTCACTTCTACGTAACTATAGGGGTATATGGTAGGCTGCAAAAATATAGTGCTATGTATTGTTTCAGGGAGGGGGCCCAAAAACATTATCCTGCCTAGGGCCCTATGAGGTCTAAATCCGGCTCTGGTTGGTGGGGCGGGGGCTGTGAGGTGGGCTGGTAGTTATAGTATACTGAAGTAAGCAGCGCTGCTTCTAGGCTGCACGCCGGACGTCTGAGCTTCATAGCATGACACTTAGTATAGGCAATGGCAGAGACAGATTTAGACCTCGTGGGGCCCTAGGCAAGATACTGGTTTGTGGCCCCCTCCCTGAAAAAATCCATACCATTATAGTTTTTTAGCATAATATAGACCCATATTCAGGGGCTGGTTGACAGACTTTAGCCCGGGGGGCAAGCATATAGCACTGGCCCATAAGTAGCGGCCCATTTTTAAAAGGTGGTCTCACCGCCGGCCCTGGGAGGGCCCTCTGGGGACCGCTGGGCCCTAGGCAATTGCCTAGTTTGCCAAGTGGTAAAAACGGCCCTGGGCAATGGTATACATGGGAGAGAAAAGGGGTCTGTAATGTGGACGGGAGAAGAGACTGGGCCGTGAAGAGCAATGGTGGGGGAATGGGGAAGTGGGCATTGCATGGGTGGGGAGAAAGGGCTTGGCTGGGAATTGCATGAGAGAGAATAAGGACAGCGTGTTTAGGTCAAAAATTAAATTGTGTAAATCTCCATCGTAGATAGAGTAACTTGTTTGCAAATATGTATATTAAGCTATGTTTTCTAGTTAAATATGTACTTAAAAATAACTAAGGGCCAAGTGTTTCACAACACCTTATCTTTTACATCTACAATAGTAGAAGCTACATATTGAAGTATAAACTGAAAACCCCTGATCAACATAGTATATGAATATTTTGACGAAATGCAAATGTGGAAGCCCCCTTGTGCACATCCTGCATGTTCCTGAGTGGCGGCTGCTGTATTACTTGGCGGGCTCACCGAATTACCAGGAAGAATTGGTGATTACAGGTTGGCATTACCAAGTAATAAGCTCTAAATATTAAATCTTTCCCACAACATAAGAGAACCTTTATCTTAAAAAAAGAGGAAAGGTACAAATCTAAAGGTGTATGGTTCTTTATGAATACAATGTTTAATTAAATTATAGAAGATGACATCATCATGAGCACTGATAATCACATGACATCATCACGAGCACTCATAATTACATGACAGCTTCAATAGCACTCATAGTTACGAACGTCATCAGCAGCAAAAAAAAACAGTAAAAAATTATATTACAGAAATTAAGTCTTGCTGACAAATGTCTAAGATCAAAACTAAGGTGAGATAATCATTCAATTATGTAACCGTTTACAGCTCTATATATATCACTTAATTCTTGTATTATCCTTTCTTCAATTGTTTTTATTCTGAGTAAAGTGTAACTGTACTTTTATTAGTGCTCAGTATAAGACAAATGCCAAGCTTTGATATTGCTCACGAGATTCATTCATTTATTTGGTTTCTGTTCTAAATCTGTTCATGAAGGTGACACTCAGATTTAAATGAATAGTGTGTCTCTAGCAATAGCATTTGCAATATATAAAGCCTTTAAAATGATCTGGAATGTGGTTTGTTAAATACTAATGTATTTTTAAACACACAAAAAAAGAAAACTTAAAAGTTGGCACTTATAGTAATTTATCACTGGGTCAGTCTTATTAGTAATACATGGGTGTATGAGAAATACGGTATGCTATATAATTTCTCCCAACCTACAATGTGTATGCAAATGAGCCAAGTTCCATCGGTCCTACGTCCAGTGCTTTCTTTCCAGTCTGCTTTATTTCTTATCATCACTGAAGAACTGTCACTTGGAATGCTGATTGTCATGTTGTTTTCACAATTATTTATTTTTTACATTGTTTCTGACACATTATTTCCCACAACTCAGAATCTGAAAGCAACTTGATGAATAGAATGTGTGGGAATTGATTCGTATTATTGCCATTCTGAAAAATAAAGCACTGTATGAATTTTATGGACTTAGAAATCTTCATGGCTCGTGGCTTTTCCAATTCTCCATTTTACTCCAATGTGAGCTATGACTTTGTTCCTGTCCCCGTACTATAAATAACATTTATAGAGCATAAAACACATTGTTCTTATAAGATCTGTTATCCAGCTGCATTTTAAGGTGTTAAATTAAGATAATCATTTGTTTTATATTTATTGTGTAAATGTTAAATAAAAGTGAAAATTAATACTCTTTTATTGTTATAATTAATACTCCTTTTTAGAGCTGCACTTGTTATGTCTGTAGCTTTTTCTCTTTGCTGTAAATGGTTTGTCACTTTTAACATTACTTTAAATAACAACTTTAATATGTTGAGCCAGGCTGATTCAGTGAATATAGAAACTGAGACCTAACTGCTGTACACAGTGGATCTGCACAGTTATTACAAATAAATAAATCAGAGGTAAAATCATTACCTCAACATTTCAATGTTGTAATGTTAACTGTATGATACAGTTCTGTATTTAAAAGCAACAATCAACACATTTGCTAATAATAGTAATCAAACTAAAGAAATCCTGAATTATTTAATCATGATCCGTGATATCTGGACCTGTGACTAAAAAAAAGAGGAAATTAAATTACAGAACTCTAATATAGCAATGTATATATACAGTATTATATATATATATATATATATATACATATATATATATATATATATATATATATATATATATATATATATATATATATATATTGTATCAAATGCATGTGTTATTATTATTTAAACAAATTCAAAAAGGGTATATAAAATGGTCATCTTATAACGATATATAATGGTCATCTGCTTCTCTCTGGAGAATGCCTTTCTGTTTCAATGTATCATTTCTGTATGGAGCAAATGACCCGTGTGAGTGTGCATGTGTGAGTGTGTGGGGGCAGCGGTATTAGGGGGGTGGGAGCATTACACATGTCCAAAAGGGCCTGATCAAACTCAAATTTACATAAAATAGCACCTGGACATCCTTGAAACTGCACACATCCTAATATAGATGTTTGATATCTATAATATAAAAGCCTAGCGGCGTGTGTTAGTCTGTGTGTGGGAAAAAAACCCCAAGCTGCAGCGTCACCTGCTGGGCGGAGTTATACACTGACCTACTAAATTCTTAGCATTATCTAATATATAAAAGTAAAAGCCTAGCGGCGTGTGTTAGTGTGTGTGTGTGTGGAAAAAACTATTTTCTCAGAAAGGACTCATCCAATTGACCTGAAATTTGGTATACTGACATTATTTGACAAAAAAAATTAGAATAGTGAAGTCAGTTAACTTCCATCATCCCCCCTTCCCCCCGTCGGAGTGGTAGTAAAGGCTAAATTTACGAGTTGAGGGCTCAAACTTATTTTCGTGAGGTAATTTTACCTCATGAACACACATGTGTAGCGGCGTGTGTTAGTGTGTGTGTGTGTGGAAAAAAATATTTTCTCAGAAAGGGCTCATCCAATTGACCAGAAATTTGGTATACTGACATTTGACAAAAAAAATAGAATAGTGAAGTCAGTTAACTTCCATCATCCCCCCTTCCCCCCGTGGGAGGGGTAGTAAAGGCTAAATTTACGAGTTGAGGGGTCAAATTCATTTTCGTGAGGTAATTTTACCTCATGAACACACATTAAAAAGGGCGCTTGTGTCGGGAAGTAAAGCTCTTCCCCTGAGGAGGCCTGGGCTAGGCCCAAATGCATGACAAGAACCTTTTTAAGACCTTAAGTAGCTTGATTTGACTAGAATGCATGAGCATAATGCACGGGTTAACTTGTTATATATATGTATATATGGGGGTTTGAAAAATTGGAGATATTGCCTATGGTAACCAATCAGATTCTAGTTATCATTTAGTATTTAGTACATTCTACAAAATGACAGCTAGAATCTGATTGGTTGCTATAGACAACATCTCCACTTTTTTAAACCTGCAGCTTGATAAATTTGCCCATAGATGTCTCACGACATATCTTGTTATGTGAACTAAATGTTATAGCGCATGCCAGAAAGTGATCTATTGGTTGGCGCAGCACCATACCACACAAGTGGTTTTTTATTTGTTACATACAGCTTTATGTCAGAAATGTCCTTAGCTAAACAAAAAATACCTGCGCACTGCTATCGTTTCAAACAGTCATTGGATAGCAAATAAATTTTTTGCAGGGGACTTTGTAGCACAAATGACTTGGAAGTACACTAGTGTACTAGTCCTGACCTGGACTTCAAGCACCCCAAGAGATTACATATTCTTCTATTTGTAGGTAAACGTGGCATTCTCGCTGTAGTCACGGGCAGAACTGGAAGCCAGAACCTAAACAGAGGTCCACTAGGTAGGTAAAGAGTAATCAAAGTGTAAATATACTCCACATTTCACCAACACGGATATCAGAGTCAGGCTGTGGCTACATAGACTAAACCTATACTGGGCACTGTGTATTGATCAGGACTTTTACCGGCAGCGTGCTCTAATCAAGGCGCATGCTGATATCATGTGGCCTATGTAAGACACGATCGCTGCATGTTAGATGCAGCCTGTGGATAACCAGGCAGATGTAGTTGGTCTAGAGCTGCATTTTACAACTGTAACACAGGAACAGTACATTTTACATCTCCCCCACAGTGCAACATGGGTTTTGCAGTTGCAAATCTTAGTAGCTGGATTTTGCTATTAACTGTATATCCATATTTGCCAACTTTCTTCAGCGTCCGGGAGCCAGCCAGTGGAGGGGAGAGTGAGGGGGGCGGGACGGCCAAAATTGCGTCATTTTGGCCCTGCCCCCTGTGACATCATGACGCAAACGCGTCATTTGACAGCAGGGGGCAGAGCCAAATGCCGCGATTCACCGGGAATCGCGGCGTTTGGGATCTAATTCTGCCCACTTCACTAGGAAGTGTGGCACTTCCTAGTGAAGTGGGCAGAATTCGGGAGATTGCCACACTCGCCCGGGAGTCCGGGAGACTCTCGCAAAATGCGGGAGTCTCCCGGACATTCCGGGAGAGTTGGCAAGTATGTGTATATCAGCTCATACATATGTATGAGTGTAAGGATATAATAAAGAACATCACAGAAGTAATTTAACACAACAGAAGCCCTCATTCAATGGTCATTCAAGCACAAACATTTTGAATGGGAACTTATATTCCTTTATAACTTTTTTAGGTACAAATGTATTGAAACTTTACTGAACATTACAAGTTAGCATTTCCTATTCATCTATATCCAACGGCTATCAGATAATTACAGAAAGAATCAGTCTGTTATCAAAGTAAATTATATGGTATTATGGCAAACCGAACATTCTTTCTGTGTCATGCGGAATCTCAGTCCCTGCTTGGGGGGGGGGGAAAGTCACACTTTACAAGACAGAAATATTTGTCTATGTTTCCATATAATTAGCTTCTATACAAAGATGCATCACCTCTAAAGAATTTTACATAATCTTACTAAAATGGATTGGATATTGCTTTTATGCAAAAAATGGATTCTATTTGTTTCTGTGTTTATCTGAACACCTAATAACGGCTTCATAATTGAAAGGATTTCAACAAGCACCAGCATAACCAAGCAGTTTATAAATACCAGGGCTTGCTGGGACCAGTAGTGCCACATACAAAAATGCAGATTTCTACCATTTAATGGTTTATTAGCCCAACATCCACTGGGCACGGTTGTTGGGAAGAGCAAAACATTTTTTTGGGCCCAGTTTCCCCTGGGGCTGTGTCAAATTGTGACAGGGAGATAAGACATTTCATCATGTTCTGGGACCCTTACTCTTCTCTCTATACACCTCCTCCCTGGGTGAACTCATCACCTCCTTCGGCTTCAGCTACCACCTTTACGCTGACGACACTCAACTATACCTCTCCTCTCCTGATCTCTCTACCTCCCTCCTCTCTAGGGTGTCCGCCTGCCTCTCTGCCATCTCCTCCTGGATGTCCTCTCGATTCCTCAAACTTAACCTTGCCAAAACTGAGCTCATAGTTTTTCCTCCCTCTCATACCCCATCCCCTTCTGACCTCTCCATCACTGTCGACAACACCTCTATTTCCCCTGTCCCCCAACTTCGCTGCCTTGGTGTCATCCTCGACTCCTCTCTCTCCTTTGGCCCCCACATCCTCTCTCTTGCTAAATCCTGTCGCTTCCAGCTGCGCAACATCGCTCGCATCCGGCCCTTCCTCTCCCAAGATCCCACCAAATGCCTTATCCACTCTCTGATCATCTCCCGCCTGGACTACTGCAACCTCCTCCTCACTGGCCTCCCCCACTCTCATCTCGATCCCCTTCGATCCGTCCTTAACGCTGCAGCTAGGCTTATTTTCCTCTCTCGCAGCTCCTCTTTTGTCTCCCTCCTCTACCTAGCCCTTCACTGGCTCCCATTCCCCTTCAGAATCCTCTTTAAGCTCCTCACACTCACCTACAAGGCCCTCGCCAACTCCACTGCGCCCTACATCTCCACCCTCCTCTCTATTCATGCTCCATCCCGCCCTCTCCGTTCTGCCTCTGACCGTCGCCTCTCTTCCCCCCTTATAACCTCCTCCCATGCGCGTATTCAAGACTTCGCCCGCGCTGCCCCCCTCCACTGGAACAAGCTCCCTCCCTCCATCAGAACTTCCCCTAATCTGTCCAGTTTCAAACGGGCCCTAAAAACCCACCTTTTTCTTAAAGCCTTTCTGTCTCCCACTTAACTTCCTACCTTATCTTCTGCCTCTGTCCCCCTACTCTCCCTCTCTCCCCTGCGTCTCTCTGTCTGTCCACCCCTCCCCTTAGATTGTACGCTCCTCTGAGCAGGGCCATTTCTCCTCCTGTTTCCACCACTTCTAACTCTGCTCTCCAGCTACTTAGCCCTCCTCCTCGAGGGTCCTCCACCCCACGTCCACTCTCGCTACCTCCTCCCCCCTGGGGGTCTCCCTGTCTTCGGCGCCTTCCTTCTTGGGCCCCGTCGTTTGCGGATCCTCCCTCCCCCTTTCCCGCCCTCTCTAGCTGTGCATTGAGCTTACTGAGTTGCTGTGTTTACTGTACTGTGCTGTCTCCCATTGTATTGTAATTTTGTTTGTCTCTGTACGGCGCTGCGGATGCCTTGTGGCGCCTTATAAATAAATATTAATAATAATAATAATCATCAGCTATTTATATAGCGCCACTACTTCCGCAGCGCTGTACAGAGAACTCATTCACATCAGTTCCTGCCCCATTGGAGCTTACAATCTAAATCCCCTAACATACACACACAGACCGAGAGAGACTAAGGGCAATTTAACAGCAGCCAATTAACCTACTAATATGTGTTCGGCATGTGGGAGGAAACTGGACCACCTGGAGGAAACCCACGCAAACACGGGGAGAACATACAAACTCAACACAGATAAGACCATGGTCATGAATCGAATTCATGACCCCAGTGCTGTGAGGCAGATGCGCTAACCACTAAGCCACCGTGCCACCCACTTTTCTCTGTTACAGTATGACCAGCCTAGCCTGTTATAACTCCTCTCGCAATTGTTGTAACCGGCCCAGGCTATGAGCACTGGTGCTTAGACCAGTTCTGCAGGAGCCACTGCATTTAAAATAAATACAAATATTATATATATATATATATTTTTTACACAGTGAACACGCCCATACTGTACTTGGCCTACATTTGCCCGACCCCCCCGTTCCACTTCTCTAAGGATTGTAAGCGTAACAGTCGGCATACAGAAATAAATGTATGCATCCTTTGTGTGCATGCACAGTGCAGAGGTGCGTATTTTATGCAAAAAAAATAAATACTCTACATGAACTCCACTGTGCGCAACAGTCATAACCACAAGAGGAAAAGTCACATGAACAATAAAAATGGTTTGCACCAAATATTATCACGCAGGATGCCTAGGACCGTATTTACTATGTCGGTAAACTAGGCACGTATTTTGGGCAGAACTAGTCAGAGAAATAGCTTTATGCTAATTGTATTGGCTTTTCCTTTCAAGTTCCTTTTTGCTATTTGGTCTTTACCACTCACCAATTTTTGCTAGTAGAAATAGTGGTAGGTGGGAGCAATGGATAGAAGGGAATGAGCATAAACGTGCACAATATCTAATTATGGAAATATGCAGCTCAGATTTACAATTTACATAAATACATAAAGACATTTTTTGAGCTCTGTTTTGGAGTTTAAAAAAAAAGGAATTATTTATTTATTTAGCAAACAATTAACATGTCTCTACCTTCTGATGCCTGTAGTTACATGTAACATAAATCATCTTGTTTAGTACTACTGTGGGCATGAGACTGATAGATGTGATATAGAACAATAATTCAAGATATGTGGGTTCAGAGCCAGATTAAGGGGGAGCATGGGACACCTGCCCTTCGCCCCCTTTCTCAGGCCTGCAGACCAGGAACTCCCATCAGTGATGCACTCTATCATTTCTGGCACCTTAACTGGGACCAGCCACCTTTCATAATGCCAGCCGCTGATTCGTTCCTGTCTCCTCTTCTGAGCGGCCACATTCTTCTGCCATTCTGACACATGGGATGTGCACCACCTGACTTTACCACCGTCCCATGTGTGCAGGCTGCAAGAGAGGCAGACAGAAGAGTCTGCCACTCCTACACAGCATGGATGAAAGAAAGTATGAGAGGGAAGGGGGGGTCTTTATGTAATGTAGGCTATTAATTTAATGGTGGTGGGGGGATGTCTTAATGTAATAATGGTGGGAGGTGGCCTACTCATTTAATGGTGTGTGGGGGTGGGGATAATTAGTTAATGGCAGTTGCTATTAGTTTATTTGGAGGGTGATGGTAAGGCAATTTAATTTAATAGTGAGACCTATTGATTTAAAGAGGTGTGGTGGGACCTTTAGTTTAATAATGGGGTGCTTTGGGGGCTATTAATTAAAGGGGAGCTGTGTTGGGAGAGAAGGAGGGCAATTTATTAAATGTAATTATGAATTATTTAACTACATGGTATATTTATTAAATGTAAATGCTATTCATTTATTGCTGGGGCTGTTTAGGGGGAGGGAAATAGGTTTCTTTATTAAAGGCAAATACTATTAATTTAATGTTGTGGCTGGCTGGGGCAATACTTATATTATTTTAAATGGGAATACTATTAATTTGATGAGGGGGCTGGTTGCAGGGAGGGTGGCCTATATTAAATGCGGGTGCTATTGATTTAATGCTGGGGCTGGTTGGGGCTTGCTAAATTTCATGTACCTGTCTTTTTTCCAAACAAAGCCCCAACATTCCAGGATCCAGACAAGCAGCAACTGAGCTTAAGATACCAACAACCGCAGGTAGTGAAAGCTACAAGAACAGGTAGGAGAGAGCGGGACCGTCTGACAATTGTCCTGGTTCAGATGGGACAGTCCAAAATATGGGTGACTGTCCCGCTTAGTCAGGATTTGGGCCAACTTCAAGGGCAGTTGGGAGTTATGTCCCAATTCACACTGTACTGCTCATAAGGCAGAGCGGAGCACACAATATTGCCCATGTATTTGTCTGTATTTGTCTTTTAAGTGCCCTAGGCCCCCCAGAGCCTTAATCCAGCTCTGGTTCATGCCCAATATCATGCCTGTATAAACCTGTCAGTATAAATCTCTATAGGTCAGTGTGAATTGCAAGCCTCACGGTCAGACAACCAGGGTTGGTGGTTACACAATGGATTACTGTCCTTGTACAGAGTAAATCATGGTACTGATAAGAAAGTCATCCTGAAGATGTCAGGGTGATGTAGTACAACACACTGACACGTACCACAAACACCACCATAATAATCTAATAAACAGAACTACAGTACAACTACTATCATTGTAAGTCAGACAGATATGTGAAGGATTAAATTGCAGCCAACAACTTATTCTGTTATCGCAGGTCTGTAGAATGAGTTTTGTGTGAGCCTTTATACTGCATAATTCATCATGGGATACTGGTAATCCTTTCCCTTTTGCATTCCACTAGAAAAGTAATGCCCTCACAATAAATCACAATTTAAAATCATATTAAAATCTTATCAAGCAGCATAAGGAATTCCATTATCTCTGCCCCCCCACTGCTATTAAGCATTTGATTTATCTGTACACCAGGCTCTGTACACACTTATAAGCCAAAAAGACGCTGTATTCAAAACCATTTTAAAGTGGCTACAAAGTTCTAAATTCAAGACATTTTATCTAATCTCTGAAAACAAGATACTATACACATTATATATTATACTCGTATTACAACTGTAGACAGCCGTTTAGGTATGTTTTAGTTTATCTTTCCTTTTTGCTGGATTTGTTCATGTGAATGCTTCTGTGCAAAATACACACACACTTGAATATATGTATATACTTTAGAGATGTTCACAGACCCCCGTGTTCTGGTTTTAGTTTTGATTTTGGATCTGGATTAACTTCGTGTTTTTGTTTTGGCAAAACCGTCCTTGCGTGTTTTGGTTTTGGATCCCTATTTTTTTCTAAAATCCCTATTTTTTTTTGCTAAAATCACAATTTTGCTTTTTTTCCCCTACATTATTATTATCCTCAATAACACTAATTTCAATAAATTTTCAGTCAATTTGGACCACTTCACAGGTCACAATATTATTTTCATACACTTTCAAACAAAACTGCAGCGACCTGGCTGGATGCTAAGCGGCAGAGCAATGACACAAACACACGGCAGTTCCTAGCACATCTAGGAAACATGGTCACACAGCAGTGTCAGTAAAGAAAAGGGGTGCAAGATAGAATTGTCCTTGGATCATGAAAATCAGTTATGGTTCATTTGATCGCTCCACCCGTTCCTAGGATAACTGTGGTAATTCTACAGCTAATACATGGCGACGAGCGCTAACCCCCCCGAGATGCGTGCTTTTATCAGACCCAGACCAATCCAGGTTGCCAGACAATGCACTAAAAAGAGCCATTGTAATTCACAGCAATAAGCAAGTTCATCACACAGCCCCAATTCACAAAAAATTATAATATAGTTAGGTACCTTTGACGTAAAGTGCAGTTTACAAATACTTTGTGCAATACTGATGAAACAGCAGCAAAGTGGAAGGTAATTCATATACATGTCTATTTAGACATCCATGCTTACATTACTTCTGCAAGCAACATTGTTCTTTGTTAATAAAACTGTTGTCTATATACCATTCAAAAAAATTAAAAATAATCCTCCACCATTCTTTGGATGTTGATAGTTGATAGTAGGATCAGGTGGAGTTACAGCAGAGGTTTCACTTATTCTGGTCAATTCTTTTACAGTAGACAAGACCAGATGTCAAAATGTTGTGCTGAGTCATTTGCATCATCCCTGGGTGTCTTGGGAAAGCTAAGTTTTTTCCTAGCAGCAGTTGAGTGAGAAAATGAAGGAGGAGACGCAGTCCTGTCACGTAACACTTGAGCTGTCATCTTACTCACCAGGAGCTCCTTGCATCCCTTCAGATCTGGGTCAGTTGGAAACAAAGAGAAGACATAGCTCTTAAACCAAGGATAAAGCAGTCGCCAAAATGTAGTGATCCGATTTCAAGATTTTGATAATTCTTGGATCCTGGCGAAGCGAAAAAAGTACTTGATCTACAAGTCCGGCATACTTAGCATAATTGCCTTGTTTAATCTCCTTCAGTTTCTCAAGCTGCTTTTCTAAAAGTCTAAGCTAGCAGTGTCAGAACTCACTTCACAGGTGACTACTTTGAATGGTTTCAGCACCTTGCACAACATGGAAAGTATTCTCCACTGTGCTTGAGTAAAATACATCCCCCCTCCTTTCCCAATGTCATGGCTTGTGGAGTAAGCATGGATGGCTTTTCACTGTTCCACCATCCGCAGAAGCATATACAGGGTGGAATTCAATCTTGTCACCACCTCTTGCTTCAGGTGGTGGCAGGGCAAATTAAATTGCACTTGTAGCTGTTGCAATCTCCTACCTGCTGTTGCCAAATGCCGGAAATGTCCAAATATTTTACGGGCCAAAGACAGCATCTCCTGCATGTCCCTGTCATTTTTTAAAAAGCTCTGCACCACCAAGTTTATTGTGTGAGCAAAACAGGAAATGTGATGAAATTCACCCAGCTGTAATGCTTTCACAATATTGGTGGCGTTATCAGGAATGACATATCCTGAGGAGAGTCCAAGCGGGATAAGCCATGTTGCAATGACATCCCTTAGTTTTTGTAACACATTGTCAGCTATATGCCTCTTAGTGGAGCCAGTGATACACAGAGTAGCCTCTGAAAAATGTGCCGTACTTGGGTACATGCTGCTGCTGTTGCCGCTGGAAAAGGCGAATCACCAACCCAGTGGGCTGTCACAGTCATATAATCTTTAGTTTGCCCAGTTCCGCTTGTCCACATATCTGTGGTTAGGTGTACAGTGGGTAGAATGGCATTTTGCAGCCCAAAACTACATTTTTACGAACATTCTGGTAGAGGTGAGGAATAGCTTTTCTAGAAAATGGTGTCGTGATGGAATTTGGTAACAGGGACACAAAACCTCAAGTAATTGTCTAAAACCAACTGCATTAAAAGTGCATATTGGACGCAGATCTAATACTAGCATAGTTGCCATGGCGTCTGTGATCTTCTTGGTCTGCTTCTGGGATGAAGATTCACCCCCTGCAACAGCAGCAGTGGTACTAACGCTCAAGAATTCTTCTGAGGAATCCAGGATAGGGGAGGATTCATCTAGCCTTATCAACTTGGATGCAGGACTCCGATCGCTGAGGATATTGATAAGGACGGTGTTGTGGGTGTGGTTTGCAGGTGCTGAGATCTAGCTGAGAGAAGGGACCTAGTGTCACTCACCGGACCGTGAGTGCCTCTGCGCTGGTGCATGGCTTACTAGCCTTCCTGCCGGCACCTATCCTGAACCGCGGCCGTCCGCCATCCTGATGGTCTGCGCATGCGCAGTTCCCAAGAACTCTTGTGACTGTTGCTTTTAATCCAATTTGGTTGATCAGGCAACTCCCTATTTTAGGCACCTGTGTGCATTACCTCGTTGCCTGATCTTGGAGTCTCATTCCCTGTGAGTCTCTGAAGGTGTTCCCTGTGTTCTACTAGTGTCTTCAGTTTCCTGTGGATTCCCTGTGCTACTCATCGCTGGTTTCCATACCTGCTACAGTCTCCTGTTTCCTGCTTGTGTCCTCAGCTGGACTCTGATTACCGGATCTACTCACCAGTGGTTCCTACACTCGTCTCTGCCGTCCAGCGTCTCTGCAGTTCCTGCATCTCCCTGTGGACAGACTGTTCTACTGAATAGCGGTATGCCTATCTGTTATTGACTTTCTACGTTTACTCTGCATATCCGCTAGGACAAGTTTCCACGCTCAGCAGCGGTATCCATACCCGCTATAGACTGTTGTTATTGTTACGCTGCATACCTGTTTGGAATTAACCGTACTACTCAGTCGTTATATGCATAACTGTGATTGACTATCCATTATTGGGCTGCATATCTGTGCTGAGCAAGTCTCTACCAAGCAGCGCCACACATACCGTTATATAGACTTTGTTGTCTACGCTGCATACCTATTGGGATCAAGTTCCTCTGTGCTCTCAGTGTCTGCATCCTATTATCTTTGTATGCTTCCACTCATCAACACTTGTACACATCCTCACCTATTAAGCAGTGGTACAACTTGCTATACGCAGACCACTGACTTCCCCGCTACCTACCTGCACCTGGACAAGTCTTCTCACCATAAGCAGTGGTACAACTTGCTATACGCAGACCACTGACTTGCCCGCTACCTACCTGCACCTGGACAAGTCTCTTCACCATAAGCAGTGGTACAACTTGCTGTACGCAGACCACTGACTTCCCTGCTACTTCCCTGCTTCTACTCACGTCCATCCTGATCTCCGTGTTCAAATCTACCTTTCCACTATATCAGCTAGTCGCTGATTCATTGACCAAAGATTGCTGCAAGTCACTGACTTTCCTATTATTTATTGGCATTCTCTCTCCATCTGCTGTGATATTTGTTCCGCTAGTCACCCCGCTACCAGAGGACCGTTGTGTGAACTTCACTACTCTGGTAAGCCCAGTCATCTGGTGAAATCCTGGGCAAGACTCCTAGTGCCCGTGACACCTAGCTGATGATGGTTGTTGTTATTTTATTAGCAGAAGTTTCCGATTTTCCTAACAGCTTGCCAATGGCGTAACATGGATGAGATTCCTAGATGGTTAAGGTCCCTACCTCTACTGACTGTGGCTTTACAAACGCTACAAATGCCTAGACAACTGTTGTCAGGATTTGGGTAAAAATAATTCCACACATAAGAGGTAGATTTTTTGTTTTATGCCCAGGCATGACAATGACCTTTTTCTTATCACGTGCAAGAACTGCTTCCACTGGTGCAGGACTTACACAAACAGCATCATCCTCATCAACATCCTCATTAGCGCCCTCGTCAGCTACACAAATATCCCCCTCATCCTGTTGCAATTCCAAAGTGGCATCCTCAATTTGTGTATCACTGGCTACACTTGGGCTGTTCATGCACACATCTGCAGAAATGCTGAAAGGGGCCTTCTTCATGAGTACAGAATCAGACAGGTCAGGATTACACATACCACTGGTGGATGGACTCTCCTCAGGGATTTGTGTCATTTCTGATTCTGAACATACATTTTCTTCTAAGGCCTTACTGTTTTCTTCCAGCTCGGATTTTACACGTAAAATTATTTGGACACTACTTTTGGAGTCCGAACAACAAGGTCATGCTTGGTCATGACTTACCTTACAAGAATATATCTTAGTGACAGTTGCAGAACTAGCACTCATAGAGAAAGGCAAAGGCATCATTCTTTCCTTGCCACTGCGTGTGTAGACTGGCATGATGGCAATTTTATTTTTTTCTGCAGATAACTTTGCCTGGATTACAGGTCTTGTTTTCTTGACCAAGGTAAAATGTATATTTTTTAAATTTTTGTTTCACTGATTTAAAAACACTATGTACTTTAACATGAGCTTTAGCAGATGACATAAAGGGATTAATGTCATCATGACTGTGCCAGCAGCTGCTTGGTGCTCCTGGTCTTCTGTGTACTGCTGTGAATCCATTTTGATAACACCGTACAATGTGACTGCACATTAAGTACAACACTGCCAGTCCTATTATTTCTATTTCAGCAATGACAATTAGCAATGGAGCTCTCCTCTGTGTTTTACCTATATAACATAGTAAAATGTGACTGCAGATTTAGAAGACCAAGCCTGCCATACCTATTATTTGTATTTTAGCAATGACAATTAGCAATGGAGCTATGGAGCTCTCCTCTTTGTATGTTACCTTTATAACACAGTACAATGTGACGGCAGATTTAGACGACCAAGCCTGCCAGACATATTATTTCTATTTCAGCAATGACAATTAGCAATGGAGCTCTCCTGAATGTCACTGGAGACTTTGAAGAACACTGCTACCCCTCCTCTTTCTATTCTACCTATGACGCTGCCCAACTGCACTGGAGACTGCCAAGTACTGTGCTACCCTTTCTGTGTCCCTCTGTGAAATGGTGCTGGATCGCCGTGGAGGGCGGTACTTATAGAATACAAAACTTGTGAGATCCGATGATGGAAAAATTACGTTTTGCCTCGTTTTCAATTCCGCAAAAGTACAGAGGCGGCTCGGCTCGGTACTCGGATCTGCTAAGTTCGGATGTGTTCGGTTCTCGGGGGAACCGAACCTGAGCATCTCTAATATACTTATATTTGCAGTTGTAATAACGATCAGAATGCACTTTATGTTGTTCCTTCGTGAGTGTGAACATCCACATGGAAAAAGTAGAACTTACAGGGCAAGATTAATTAAATGAAATACAAGGGACGAGGAATGGACATTAATTTGGGATGTTCCCCATTTAGTTGGGGGGCTACAAAGCATTTTTTCACAGGGCAAAGGCTATATCTTTTTACATGTCCCAAAAGATGGTGGAAACTAGGCCTTGGTTTCTACTTTCACATTCTGCCCTTTCTCATGTGCAGTTTTGACCATGAACTTATTCATAAAAATTCTGTTGCAATAGGCGTGTATTTTGTGTTGCACGTCTCTCAAGATAACGGGAACCTAAAACATAGCAGTATTTCTACGTCAGGTGTATACATGCATATACCTATGCCCAACAATTATTATTATTATTATTATTATCGTTTATTTGTTAGGCGCCACAAGGTTTCCGCAGCGCCGAACATGGTACAAACAGTAGACTATACAGGGTAAAACAGTACAGGACAATAAACACAAAGTACCAGTACTTCAGAAACTCCAAGCAGGCAGATACAGTAGAGACGGAGCAGAAGAACAGGTATGGAGACAGGAGGGAAGAGGGCCCTGCTCATTCGAGCTTACATCCTACGGGAGGGTAAACAAAGTCAGGCACAAAAGGGAGCCAGTGAAGCAACGGGGAGAGAGGAAAGGAGCCAGGGGAGAAACAGAAGGGTGAGTGGTTAAGTGGATGGTTGGTAGGCCTTAAGGAACAGGTGAGTTTTAAGTGCCCGCTTGAAGGAGCACAGATTGGGTGAGAGACGAATGGAGCGAGGGAGGTCGTTCCAGTGAAGGGGTGCAGCACGGGAGAAGTCTTGGATTCTAGAGTGGGAAGAGGTGATCAGAGTGGAGGAGAGGCGGCGATCATTGGCCGAGCGCAGGGAGCGGGCAGGAATGTGAATGGAGAGGAGGCTAGAGATGTAAGGGGCAGTAGACTGAGAGAGAGCCTTGTAAGTGGTGGTGAGGAGTTTGAAAAGGATTCTGTAGGGGAAGGGGAGCCAGTGTAAGGAAAGACAGAGAGGGGAGGCAGAGGAGGAGCGGCGTGAGAGGAAGATGAGTCTTGCAGCCGCATTGAGTATAGAGCGGAGGGGGGAGAGACGGGAGTGGGGGAGGCCAGTAAGGAGGAGGTTGCAGTAGTCGAGACGGGAGATGATGAGGGCATGGATGATAGTTTTGGTGGCATCTTGAGAGAGGAAGGGACGGATGCGGGCAATGTTACGGAGTTGGAAGCGACAGGCTTGGGCAAGGGATTGAATGTGGGGGGCAAAAGAGAGAGAGGAGTCGAGAGTGACACCTAGGCAGCGGAGTTGGGTGACAGAGGAGATAGTGGAGTTGTTAACAACGATAGAGAGGTCATGGTGAGAAGGGAGCCTGGGTGGGGGAAAGACAATGAGTTCGGTTTTGGAGATGTTAATTTTAAGAAAGCGAGAGGACATCCAGGATGAGATGGCTGAGAGGCAGTCAGTTACACGAGAGAGGAGGGAGGAGGAAAGATCAGGAGAAGAGATGTAGAGTTGAATATCATCAGCATATAGGTGATACTGAAGACCGAAAGAGGAGATGAGAGCCCCAAGGGAGGAAGTATAGAGCGAAAAGAGTAAAGGGCCAAGAACAGAGCCCTGAGGGACTCCAACAGGGAGAGGGGAGGGGGTGGAGGAAGAACCAGACGTGGATACGGAGAAGGAGCGATTAGCAAGGTATGAGGTGAACCAGGCATGGACAGAGCCAGAGAGGCCGAGTGAAAGAAGAGTTTGCAGTAGGAGGGGATGGTCCACGGTGTCGAAGGCTGCGGAGAGGTCAAGGAGGATGAGTATGGAGTAGTGACCCTTGGATTTGGCTGATAGGAGATCATCGGTAACTTTAGCCAGGGCTGTTTCAGTGGAGTGGAGGGGGCGGTAGCCGGATTGGAGAGGGTCAAGGAGGGAGTTGTCAGAGAGGTGTCTGGTGAGGCGGCTGCAGACAATCCGCTCAAGTAATTTGGAGGCATATGGGAGAAGAGAGATAGGGCGGTAGTTAGCAAGAGAGGTGGGGTCAAGATTGGGTTTCTTAAGGATAGGGGAGATAAGAGCATGTTTGAATGAGGATGGGACAACGCCAGAGGAGAGTGATAGGTTGAAGAGGTGTGCGAGGTAGGAGCAGGCAGTAGGAGAGAGAGAGCGAAGGAGGTGGGAGGGGATGGGATCAAGAGGACAGGTAGAGGGTGGAGAGGAAAGAATAAGGGAGCGAACTTCTTCACCTGATGTGGGGATAAAGGAGGACCACAGCTGGTTAATGGCGGGAGGTGAAGCGGTGATGGGGGGAGAGTGGTGGGAGGAGGAGATGTTGCGTCTGATGGCTTCAATTTTGGAGGAGAAAAAGGAGGCGAAGTCAGACGCAGAGAGGGAAGGCGGGACAGTGGGAGGGGGGGGGGAGAGGAGGGAGTTGAATGTGGCAAAGAGGCGGCGGGGGTTGGAGGACTGAGAAGAGATGAGCGACTTGAAGAAGGATTGTTTAGCGAGGGACAGGGCAGAGCAGAAAGAGGAGAGGATGAATTTGAAGTGAAGGAAGTCAGCCAGGGAACGAGATTTCCTCCAGAGGCGTTCAGCTGTACGAGAGCACTTTTGGAGGGAGCGGGTGAGTTTGGAGTGCCAGGGTTGGGGAGTAAGGCGACGACGGCGGATAGAAGAGGCCGGGGCGACGGTGTCCAGGGCAGTAGTGAGGGATTGGTTGTAGAGAGAGGACGCCTGATCTGGGCAGGCCAGAGAGGGAAGGGGTGATAGGAGAGTTTCAAGAGAGGCAGAGAAGGAGATGGGGTCAATAGCGTCAAGGTTGCGCCTGGTGAGGGTGGCTTTAGGCGAGGTGGGAGAAGGGGAGGAGGACAGAGAGAAGGAGAGGAGATGGTGGTCAGAGAGTGGGAAGGGAGAGTTGGAGAACTCAATAGTGTAGAGATGCAGCTACACAGTGTTACATTACATATCCATACACAATATAAAGTAATGAAATGTCATTTACTAGAGATGAGAGCACTCGGATTTCCTGAATCCGAGCCCATCCGAACGTTGCCGATCCGAGTCGGATCCGAGACAGATCCGGGTAATGGCGCCAAATGAAAACTTGAAACCGAGGCTCGGAGTCATAATCCCGCTGTCGGATCTCGCGATACTCGGATCCTATAAATTCCCCGCTAGTCGCCGCCATCTTCACTCGGGCATTGATCAGGGTAGAGGGAGGGTGTGTTAGGTGGTCCTCTGTCCTGGTAGATCTCGTGCTGTGCTGTTTAGTTCTGTGCTGTGCTGTGCTGTGTTCTGCAGTATCAGTCCAGTGGTGCTGTGTGCTGTGCTCTGTCAATTTTGAGTTCAGTGGTGCTGCTGGGTCCTGTGTGCTGTGTCCTGTTCAGTCCAGTGGTCCTGTGTCCCGTGCTCTGTGCTTCTAAGGGCATAGTTATTTCCCCAATATTCCCAAGTGTTTAAAAAATTAAAAAAAAGTTATAAAAAAAAAATACAAAAAAATAATTAAATTTTTTTTTAATAACAACAAAATTTGCAAAACCAATCCTGCAGTATAAGCCCATTGGATATGCAATATTACCAAGTTCACACATTCTGCAGTATCTTGTGCTACATATAATGGAGAGCAAAAATTTGGAGGATAAAGTAGGGAAAGATCAAGACCCACTTCCTCCTAATGCTGAAGCTGCTGCCACTAGTCATGACATAGACGATGAAATGCCATCAACGTCGTCTTCCAAGCCCGATGCCCAATCTCCTAGTACAGGGCATGTAAAATCCAAAAAGCCGAAGTTCTCAAAAAATAGCAAAAACAGAAACTTAAAATCATCTGAGGAGAAACGTAAAGTTGGCAATATGCCATTTACGACACGTAGTGGCAAGGAACGGCTTAGGCCCTGGCCCATGTTCATGACTAGTGGTCCAGCTTCACCCAAGGATCTTAGCCCTCCTCCTCCCCCCCCCCCTACAAAAAATTGAAGAGAGTTATGCTGTTAGCAACAAAACAGCAAACAACTCTGCCTTCTAAAGAGAAATTATCACAAATCCCCAAGGCGAGTCCAAGGGTGTTGTCAAGCCTGACCTTCCCATCACTGTACGGGAAGAGGTGGCTCGGGAGGAGGCTATTGATGATGTAGCTGGCGCTGTGGAGGAACTTGATGATGAGGATGGTGATGTGGTTATTGTAAATGAGGCACCTGTGGGGGAAACAGCTGATGTCCATGGGATGAAAAAGCCCATCGTCATGCCTGGTCAGAAGACCAAAAAATGCACCTCTTCGGTCTGGAGTTATTTTTATCCAAATCCGGACAACCAATGTATGGCCATATGTAGCTTATGTAAGGCTCAAATAAGCAGGGGTAAGAATCTTGCCCACCTAGGGACATCCTCCCTTATACGTCACCTGAATAACCTTCATAGTTCAGTGGTTAGTTCAGGAACTGGGGCTAGGACCGTCATCGGTACAGGGACACCTAAATCCCGTGGTCCAGTTGGATACACACCAGCAACACCCTCCTCGTCAACTTCCTCCACGATCTCCATCAGATTCAGTCCTGCAACCCAAGTCAGCAGCCAGACTGAGTCCTCTCCAATATGGGATTCATCCGAGGAATCCTGCAGCAGTACGCCTACTACTGCCACTGCTGCTGTTGCTGCTGTTAGTCGGTCATCTTCCCAGAGGGGAAGTCGTAAGACTGCTAAGTCTTTCACAAAACAATTGATCGTCCAACAGTCGTTTGCCATGACCACAAAATACGATAGTAGTCACCCTATTGAAAAGCATATAACTGCGCTGTAACTGCAATGTTGGTGTTAGACGTGCGCCCGGTGTCCGCCATCAGTGGAGTGGGATTTAGAGGGTTGATGGAGGTATTGTGTCCCCGGTACCAAATCCCGTCGAGATTCCACTTCACTAGGCAGGCGATACCAAAAATGTACAGAGAAGTACGATCAAGTGTCCTCAGTGCTCTAAAAAATGCGGTTGTACCCACTGTCCACTTAACCACGGACATGTGGACAAGTGGTTCTTGGCAAATGAAGGACTATATGACTGTGACAGCCCACTGGGTAGATGCATCCCCTTCCGCATCAGTAGCAGCATCTACAAAATGGCTACTCGAGCAAAGGCAGGCAACATTGTGTATTACAGGCTTTAATAAGAGGCACAACGCTGAAAACATATTAGAGAAACTGAGGGAAATTATCTCCCAGTGGCTTACCCCACTTAGACTCTCATGGGGATTTGTGGTGTCAGACAATGCCAGTAGCATTGTGCGGGCATTAAATATGGGCAATTTCCAGGACGTCCCATGTTTTGCCCACACCATTAATTTGGTGGTGCAGCATTACCTCAAGAGTGACAGGGGTGTGCAGGAGATGCTTGCGGTGGTGCGCAAAATTGCTGGACACTTTCGGCATTCAGCCAGTGCCTACCGCAGACTAGAAGCACATTAAAAAAGCATGAACCTGCCCTGCCATCACCTCAAACAAGAGGTTGTGACGCGCTGGAACTCCACCCTCTATATGCTGCAGAGGATGGAGGAGCAGCAAAAGGCCATACAGGCCTACACAGCCACCTATGACATAGGCAAAGGAGTGGGGATGCGCCTGAGTCAAGCGCAGTGGAGACTGATTTCCGTGTTGTGCAAGGTTCTCCAGCCTTTTGAACTTGCCACACGAGAAGTCAGTTCCGACACTGCCAGCTTGAGTCAGGTCATTCCCCTGATCAGGCTGTTGCAGAAGCAGCTGGAGAAAGTGAGGGAGGAGCTGGTAAACCATTGCGATTACACCAAGCATGTAGCTCTTGTGGATGTAGCCCTTCGTACACTTTGCCAGGATCCGAGGGTGGTCACTCTTTTAAAGTTAGAGGAATACATTCTGGCCACCGTGCTCGATCCTCGGTTTAAAGCGTATGTTGTGTCTCTGTTTCCGGCGGACACAAGTCTACAGCGGTGCAAATACCTTCTGGTCAGGAGATTGTCCTCTGAAGAGGACCGTGACATGCCAACAGCTCCACCCTCATTTTCATCCACATCTATGGCTGCAAGGAAAAAGCTCAGTTTTCCTAAAAGAGGCGCTGGCGGGGATGCTGATAACATCTGGTGTGGACTGAAGGACCTCCCAACCATTGCAGACATGTCTACTGTCGCTGCATTGGATGCTGTCACAATCGAAAAAATGGTGGAGGATTATTTTGCTGACACCATCCAAATAGACATGTCAGACAGTCCATATTGTTACTGGCAGGAAAAAAAGGCAGTTTGGAAGCCCCTGTACAAACTGGCTCTATTTTACCTGAGTTGTCCCCCCTCCAGTGTGTACTCGGAAAGAGTTTTTAGTGCAGCGGGGAACCTGGTCAGTGAGCGGCGAAGCAGGTTGCTTCCTCACAACATTGAAAAAATGATGTTTATAAAAATGAATAATCAATTCCTCAATGAAGTACAGCACTGCCCTCCAGATAGTACAGAGGGACCTGTGGTTGTGGAGTCCAGCGGGGACGAATTGATAATGTGTGAGTAGGAGGAAGTACACACTGTAGGGGGAGAGGAATCAGAGG
This sequence comes from Mixophyes fleayi, assembly GCF_038048845.1. Lineage (NCBI taxonomy): Eukaryota > Metazoa > Chordata > Amphibia > Anura > Limnodynastidae > Mixophyes > Mixophyes fleayi. The sequence continues at coordinate 76,233,361 of NC_134404.1, forward strand.
TTGAGGATGAGGACGACATCTTTCCTCAGTAGAGCCTGTTTAGTTTGTACAGGGAGAGATAATTTTTTTTTTTGGTGTGGGGGCCCAAACAAACCAATCATTTCAGCCACAGTTGTTTGGTAGGCCCTGTCGCTGAAATGAATGGTTTGTTAAAGTGTGCATGTCCTATTTCAACAACATAAGGGTGGGTGGGAGGGCCCAAGGACAATTCCATCTTGCAACTCTTTTTTTGGCATTATGTGACCATTCAACAGTCGTTTGCCATGTTCAAAAAGTAAAAGAAAATGTCAGCAAATTCAAAAAATTAAATCAAAAGTTAAATGCCCTGTCATTATTTAAAACAAGAGGTATTGACGTGCTAGAATTAGTGTAGTGTTAATATGTTATAAACACTACACTTGGAACTTGGAGGAGGTATTGTGGCCCTGGTACCAAATTGGGTACCGAGGCCACCCCACTACGCAGTACAGATACTTGTTTGGTGGAATTCTGACCAGTTGAGGGTGTATTTATTATATTGTGGCCCCGGTATCAAATTGGGTACCGGGGCCACCCCACTACGCAGTCCAGATTTTTTTTGGGGGGAATTCAGAGCCAGAGCCGTGGAGGGTTTTTTATTAATTATATTGTGGTGACCACTCCTCTACGCAGTCCAGATACATTTATTGGTGCGAATCATACAAGTTCAGGGTTTTTAAATTATATTGTGGTGACAACTCCTCTACGCAGTCCAGGTACATTTTTTGGTGCGATTCATACCAGTTGATGGTTTTCTTATTATATTGTGGTGACCACTCCTCTACGCAGTCCAGATACATTAATTTGTGCGAATCATACAAGTTCAGGGTTTTTAAATTATATTGTGGTGACCACTCCTCTACGCAGTCCAGGTACATTTTTTGGTGCGATTCATACCAGTTGATGGTTTTCTTATTATATTGTGGTGACCACTACTCTACGCAGTCCAGATACATTTATTGGTGCGAATCATACAAGTTCAGGGTTTGTAAATTATATTGTGGTGACCACTCCTCTACGCAGTCCAGGTACATTTTTTGGTGCGATTCATACCAGTTGATGGTTTTCTTATTATATTGTGGTGACCACTCCTCTAAGCAGTCCAGATACATTTATTGGTGCGAATCATACAAGTTCAGGGTTTTTAAATTATATTGTGGTGACCACTCCTCTGCGCAGTCCAGATACATTTATTGGTGCGAATCATACAAGTTCAGGGTTTGTAAATTATATTGTGGTGACCACTCCTCTACGCAGTCCAGGTACATTTTTTGGTGCGATTCATACCAGTTGATGGTTTTCTTATTATATTGTGGTGACCACTCCTCTACGCAGTCCAGATACATTTATTGGTGCGAATCATACAAGTTCAGGGTTTTTAAATTATATTGTGGTGACCACTCCTCTGCGCAGTCCAGATACATTTATTGGTGCGAATCATACAAGTTCAGGGTTTTTAAATTATATTGTGGTGACCACTCCTCTACGCAGTCCAGGTACATTTTTTGGTGCGATTCATACCAGTTGATGGTTTTCTTATTATATTGTGGTGACCACTCCTCTACGCAGTCCAGATACATTTATTGGTGTGAATCATACAAGTTCAGGGTTTTTAAATTATATTGTGGTGACCACTCCTCTACGCAGTCCAGATACATTTATTGGTGCGAATCATACAAGTTCAGGGTTTTTAAATTATATTGTGGTGACCACTCCTCTACGCAGTCCAGGTACATTTTTTGGTGCGATTCATACAAGTTCAGGGTTTTTAAATTATATTGTGGTGACCACTCTTCTACGCAGACCAGGTACATTTTTTGGTGCGATTAAGACCAGTTGATGGTTTTCTTATTATATTGTGGGGACCACTCCACTACGCAGTCCAGAAAGATACCTCGTTGCAACGTTTTGGACTAATTACAATATTGTGAGGTGTTCAGAATACACTGTAAATTAGTGGAAATGATTGTTATTGAATGTTATTGAGGTTAATAATAGCGTAGGAGTGAAAATAATCCCAAAAACTTGATTTTTGAACTTTTTATGCTTTTTTCAAAAAAAATCTGAATCCAAAACCTTAAATCCGAACCAAAACCTTTCGGCAGGTGTTTTGCGAAACAAATCCGAACCCAAAACATCGCAAAAATCCGAATCCAAAACACAAAACACGAGACACCAAAAGTCGCCGGTGCACATCCCTTTCATTTACACAAGAGAGACTAATGTCTTGACAGTGTACAATAAACATATTTAATAAAAACTTTAAACACACAAGAGTGGCACATGTAATACATATAGTCCCAATGTTCCGTCTCTCTCATGTTTAATTTAAGACATAAATAAGGCAGAAATGAGCAGTATTTTAGGTTAAAATGTAAATGTAGGGGTGATCCTACAATGGAAGTGGTCTGCTCTTTGACATCTTGTTTTTATTTATTTCATGAGCATTTAAAACCTGACCTGCAAACTACAAAAGCTTGTGAAGAACAGTTAAATAAATCCATGTAATGCCTTGTGTATTGCACAAGGCGGACAAATGAGCGCTTAAAAATTAGTGATAGTACTTTAATAATGTTGCAGTACCAATCCTTACAGCTCCCTGCTCTCCCCTGGGCCAGCTTCCATTATACAGACAATGTTGGCAACACAGGGAATCTGTGATGTATGAAGAAGTTGCCCGGGAGCAAGTATGTATCACCATTTATTTATACAGAGCCACCAATTCTGTACTGCTGCACAGAGAATTTATGTCATTCACATCAGTACCTGTCCCAATGGAGCTTACAGTCTAAATTCCCTAACACACACGCACACCCAGACTAGGGTTAATTTTGTCAGTAGCCAATTTACCTACTTGTATATTTTTGGAGCACCCGGAGGAAACCCACACAAACACAGGGAAAACATAGAAACTCCACACAGATAACAGGGATCGAACTCATGACCCCAATGCTATGGGGCAGAAGTGCTACCCACTGAGTCACTGGGATGCCAGTATACAGCTATATTATACAAAGTATCCCATGCTATTGGGGCCACGGCAGATCAAGACACTATGCAATGTAAAAGTAAAATGTCTATCTAGATCATGTGGAAAGGTTCTCTTTAAATTATCAGCTGTCAGCTACCCAGTAACATGGTGCAGACCAATAAGAGCTGTGTGGAAGTCCTCACCATGAGTGTACACATTGTGATGATTATGTAGTATATCTAGTGACTGATTGTTAATTTCTGTTGAATTCATGTATGACCATGGCTGGTGACCAAAGAGGACGTGACCTCCATCGCCATGCAAATCTGACTCTTCAGCAAATTGCCCATCACAGAGAAAACAATCGAAGAGTGAACAGGACAGAGGTAATATCACGTCAACGCCTACAAAGTCAGCAAACAAGAAGATGTCGGTAACTTTGATTAAACAAATATTAGTGCTCATAACTGTGGTCCCATAAACAGTATTTGTGAATTTTGCCACGCTAAGCATTTTGCGGCTGAGCAGCCATCTCACAAACTATTCAGTCCATGCTGTCACAAGGGTAAAGTCAAATTGGGTGCAAAAGGGTCCAACATGAACTTAGGGCTAGATTTACTAAGCTGCGGGTTTGAAAAAGTGGGGATGTTGCCTATAGCAACCAATCAGATTCTAGCTATCATTTTGTAGAAGGCACTAAATAAATGAAAGCTAGAATCTGATTGGTTGCTATAGGCAACATCCCCAGTTTTTCAAACCCGCAGCTTAGTAAATCTAGCCCTTAGTCTTATTTTTTTCTGTCATTATGATGGGCTTTTAACTAGTTCATGTATAATATATTAAGAAAAGGGACACGTTTTTATGTAAAAAGTGTTCCAAACAATTCGGCATGGATGAGAATTCATCAGATTTTGGACATTTGGATGATTTTAAATCAACTTTTGTACTGAATCACAGGAAACACACTCAAACATTGTAATTTAAATTGTAATTTTGAAGAAAGAAAATGTAAAAGTTAACAAAATGTGAACAAAGTAGTAAAAGAGAAAAAGGCGCACTTCTTTAAATTAGTGAAATGTGTACAAGTGAATAAAATCATTTGAGATAGCAGCCAAGGACAAATAAGACCAATGTACAAGTGCAAATAAAAGAAAAATGTTGTCTGGAGCTCAGAAACAAACAATATATAAAAATCACTGTGTCAGCATAAACATAAAGGAGAATTTTGTGCACATTTGTAGTTATATTGGTATAAGCTCACCGGCCAGCGTCAAGTCATCTCCTGTAGGTGAGTCTCTAACTTAGTGATATGTATATGCTGACAGAGTGATTTTTATAGTTTGCTTCTGAGCGTCAGACAACATTTTTCTTTTATTTGCACTTGTACATTGGTTTTATTTGTCCTTGGCTCCTGTCTCAAATGATTTTATTCACTTGTACACATTTCAATTATTTAAAGAAGTGCGCCTTTTTATCTTTTACTATTTTCTAGTTTGTTTTCTGGGAGTTGACCACTCCCTCCAGGAGCTGGAGGCTTTATAAGATGGAGGTTCAAGGGAAGGGTCTAAAATGTGAACAAAGTTATATTGCAAAAAACTCTTCTCACCCTTAAAACATCTGTTTAGATTATATTGGAAATAATTTGTTGAACTGAAGTTCAGGAGGTTCACTCATCTCTCTCTCTCTCTGTATATATATATTTATATATATATATATATATATATATATATATATATATATATATATATATATATATATATACACACACACACACACACACATATATACGAGAGAAAGAGACAAAGACTACTCAGTAAATTGCTGTAACTCACTTTGCATAGCCTTTATAATTGAAATGCCATTTACAACTTAAAATTAAAGCAAAGCAATGTTCTATTAGAATTGCAGATAAAAGGTCAGCAGCCTAGAGTGATCTCACTTGTGGTGATGCCGCTGAAAGGACGGAGCCTTATTACCTTTGGGGAGATAATGTAATGCGAGTTAGCCAGTACAATGAGGCATTAATTACAGTCCTTGGTTTCCTAACCTGCTGGCACTGATTGTTTGGGGTCCTCCTAGCTCTTCTTTCCAGAAAGGAGATATTAAACTTCAGTCTCCACTTCCCCTCAGGTGTTCTGCCCTATTTATTTTCTAGGTGCAGTGGTCACAGGAAGCTTAGCAAAGCGTGGAGGGCTCTGATGCGACCCGTAGCTTTTTAATTAATCAGCCTTGTCCTCAGCAGGTTTGGCTCAAAGGTCTCTTTGTAACAGAGGCAATTATTGCTCTTATCAGAAAACAATGGGATGTCACTCTGTTATTACAGGTATCCCTTTCAACTGGCCTCTATAGTGATAGAGAATCACTGATCCTTAGTGCCACCGTGAAGTGATATGCAGAATGGAAAGTTCACCTGTTAAAGGGAACAGAAGGAGTGCTGATCAGATTTATAACATGCAGAAGGGGTCTGTATGGTAGGCATTCTGTCTTTGTGAGGATACCTTGTCTGGAGTCATCCAATTAGAACAGATTATGACGGAGCCAAGTAAATTGCCTTTCTTAGATCTGCTGAGGTTTTATTAAGTTGCTAGTTTATGTCATACACTGGACAGCAATTCATTAACTCATTCTATAAAGATCATTGTTTGTTTGAAACTCAGAACATAGGTTGCGTATGGGGCCAGCGGAATCTCGCGCTTCCCAAAGCACCACAATGAGAAGGATGAAAACTTCCACCAGCGCTTAATACTTTTAACTTGTTCATTTATTAAATGTTCCTTCCTGCAGGGTTATCAGCCATCAGAGTGTAAGTGGAGGTGTTTATATAGGATATAATGTGCCCCTCACTGAGTAGTTCCATGATCATAAATAAAGCACAAAGTCACATGCTGAGTGACACAAACATTATATAGTCTACTGGTATTTGTATTTACTTCGTATGTCTTCTTATGCTTCTATCCCCCTTCTACCTTGCCCTTCACTGGCTCTCATTCCCCTTCAGAATCCTCTTTAAGCTCCTCACACTCACCTACAAGGCCCTCGCCAACTCCACTGCGCCCTACATCTCCACCCTCCTCTCTATTCATGCTCCATCCCGCCCTCTCCGTTCTGCCTCTGACCGTCGCCTCTCTTCCCCCCTTATAACCTCCTCCCACGCGCGTATCCAAGACTTCGCCCGCGCTGCCCCCCTCCACTGGAACAAGCTCCCTCCCTCCATCAGAACTTCCCCTAATCTGTACAGTTTCAAACGGGCCCAAAACCCACCTTTTTTTTAAAGCCTTTCAGTCTTCCACTTAACTTCCTACCTTATCTTTTGCCTCCGTCTCCCTACTCTCCCTCTCTTCCCTGCGTCTCTCTGTCTGTCCACCCCTCCCCTTAGATTGTACGCTCCTCTGAGGAGGGCCATCTCTCCTCCTGTTTCCACCACTTCTAACTCTGCTCTCCAGCTACTTAGCCCTCCTCCTCGAGGGTCCTCCACCCCCCGTCCCCTCTCGCTCTCTCCTCCCCCCTCTGGGGGTCTCCCTGTCTTCCGCGCCCTCCTTCTTGGGCCCCGTCATTTGCGGATCCTCCCTCCCCCTTCCCCGCCCTCTCTAGCTGTGCATTGAGCTTACTGAGTTACTGTGCTTACTGTTTACTGTGCTGTGCTGTCTCCCATTGTATTGTAATTCGTATGTCCCTGTACGGCGCTACGGACACCTTGGGGCGCCTTATAAATAAAAATTAATAATAATAATAATAATAATAATAATAATAATAATAATATTTACACTCCATGGCTGTCCCCAAAACACCCCAACCCAACCTTCTACTTTTAATTTATATCCCCCTCACAGTAAATGATGCTATCTGCGAACGCACTGGGATAGCACCATGTTCTCTGCATGCCTCACACTGAGCAGAGCAGGACTGCCTCTGGTCAGGAGACAATCACACTCATCCCAGTTATGAGCAGTACAGAGGAAACAGCGGTGTCTCCGTGTGTCTGTGGAAACTTGACCTACAGCATTGGCACCATCTACCACTATTCTACTGTCCAGGCAGCAAGTGGGTGTTTACAGGAACAGCAAAGTAAAGTGTCTAGTGATGCTTATTATCTAGGGATAACATATCAGCCATTGTAAATCTGGACATACGGAATGCACAGGCTGAACAGATGCATCCAGTGCATCATGTGTATTTCATATATATCTGGTGTTACATACCATTTAAAGGCAATCTGACCTCAAATATTGTCTTTGATTAATTATAGCTTGTACAGGCCAATAGGTATTCTAGGCATAGATTTAATATGTGTCCAGGCTATATATATATATATATATTATGCATCCCATTGTTACATGTATATGTGTTTTGTTTATCAGCTGACTAAATATAAGGAATAGTAATTCCTTGCACTCATTTTATGCTTACACTCTGGTGTCTATATCAAGCAGCCATAATAGGTTTATAAGAAAGAGCCACAATTAATACACTTAATCTGGAAAAATTTAAACAGAGAGACCTCACGTCTCACGTTAGTAATATGCAGCACTGAGCCGTTGTCAGGTCAGGGTGATTAAGTTATTCAAAGCCAAATAATTACATTGTTAAGTAGCTCTCAGCGTTATCATACTAAACGCATTGCTGCTTATTCCACAAAGCGCATTACATAGTCCGTATTATTACAAAAGCCTTCACATAGTAATGGAATTACAAAAGAGAAAACAAAGAATAACCAAACCTTATAATTGTAAAGTAGTAGACAGACACTGGACGAGGGAGACATACCCGGGGGGAAAGTCTGCCTGCAAAATGAATGTCATTTCTGCTTAAAAAAGCATAAGTAATAGTGGTGTATTTTCTCGCATATCGAGAACCAAGCACATACTGAGATGCGGTCAGCATTAGATTGTACGCTCCTTCGAGCAGGGTCATCTCTCCTCCTGTCTTCACCACTTTTAACTCTGCTCTCCAGCTACCTTGCCCTCCTCCTCCCCGTTCCCTCTTGCTCCCTCCTCTCCTCTCTGGGGGTTTCCCTGCCCTCCGTGCCCTCTTGGGCTCCGCCGTATGCGGGACCTTCCCCTGTCCCCTCCACCCGCCCCTCTAGCTGTGCTTTGAGATCTCGGAGTTACTGTGCATTTTGTTTACTGTATCGTGCTGTCTCACCTTGTATTGTACTTTGTTTGTCCCTGTACGGCGCTACGGATACCTAGTGGCGCCCTATAAATAAAAATTAATAATAATAAAAATAAAAGCATTGAGAGCATATGTGCCGTATGTGCTCCAAGTGTAAAAATATTGCATGCCCGCCCGCATACAGTGCACACGCATGCAAGCGGCAATCTGAACGGTGCCATATGCACCACATAGACAGGCATAATTATTATGCTTTGGCCAAAGCAGAATGCAAATATACATATAGCCTCAATTAGCCTCATTATTATCAGTTATACTATATTAACCCTTTCATGGAGAACTTACATAGCCCCATTACTACTGTATTAGTTTCTAAAACCACTACAAATGTACTGAATTAGTTTAATGACTCCATAACGAGTCTCATATGTAAAATATTTACTATAGACTTATAAATCTAATATGTAAATATTATTATAGCACAATGTGCAGTGTGTCTGTCAGGGAGCAGCTGCTGGCAGTGTATCACCTCTGCACCTGGCATCCTATAGAGACTTACACGTAACCTGCAGATACGCTCCCTGGACCGGCCAGTTTGCTGGTGTTAGAGATGACAATGTCTCACTGCTATATCTAAGGCCATTCCCACCAAGATGTCCTATGTCAGAACTATAAGAAAGATTAAATATTATAAACAATCAGACTAATGTTTAAATCATAAGTTTCTGTAATTACAAAAAAATAAATCACTACTTCCGTTATTTAAATGGGAAAATTACATTAAGCAAATATAACCTATACATTTTAATATTACAACAATCAAAATATGTTGACACAATATCACAATATTTACTTACTAAAGGTAGTGCTTCTATTTACTTTCAAATAATAAGAATAACAATCTAACGGGTTAAACAAATTACAACATTTTAGACACATAGGACTGTGTTTACCAAAGTAATTTTTCAAGTGAGAATCACCTATGAAGATGCTTTGGCAATCATCCAATAAGAAGCGATGAGGTCATGGTGGCAGATGTCCTCATTATCAGTGTGTATTCGCGCCAGCCCTATAGTTGGTGCAAATGTTACCACTAACAGGTGCACATGCACAGACCTCCTGGCCTGTAGGAACCACATTTGCGAGAATACGGATGAAAGCGTGACTGTACAACGCAGTTATAGGGTGAAAGTGTGACCGCACAGCCCAGTGCCAGGGTGACAGTGTGACCGCACAGTGCAGTGATAGGGCGAAAGTGTGACCGCACAGTGCAGTGCCAGGGTGACAGTGTGACCGCACAGTGCAGTGTTAGGGTGACAGTGTGACGGCACAGTGCAGTGATAGAGTGATAGTGTGACCGCACAGTGCAGTGATAGAGTGATAGTGTGACCGCACAGTGCAGTGATAGGGTGACAGTGTGACGGCACAGTGCAGTGATAGCGTGATAGTGTGACCGCACCGCCCAGTGTTAGGGTGACAGTATGACCGCACCGCGCAGTGATAGGGTGAATGTGTGATCACTCCCAGCATGACACAAAGGAGCAGAAGAAGGGAGTCTCACAGCACTAATGACTCCCTTTCCCCCTCTTGCTCCACATAAAATAAGAATGTGGGGTGAGAGGCTAGGGACAAAACACCAAAGAGCTGGCACCAGAATAGTTGGCCCATAGTTTGTTTACACAGGACCTGAATGCTTTGAATCTTATAAAACATCTATAAGCTATTGTGGAAATTGGTAGAACACAACATGCTGAATTGTTTAACACAACAATCTGTATTGAACCCTGGCTACCATATTTACTGAAGACAAACCCTGCTTTGATGCAATTGGTTCAAATGCTGCCTATAGCTTGTTCATTCAAAACATTGCAAAAAAACAAAACAAAACAACCAGTAAGCTAGCTACATTTTGGAAAAGACAAACTAAAGTATCTAAATTATTTAGAAAATGCAATAAAAAGTTACCAAACTGCTGATTGTGAGGTACTTCAGACCATTTCACTAATCATGTCCATGTATGCTACTGCAAGTCACAATTACAGCCTTTAGCTGAAGGCAAAGGGCAGTAATGGGGGTCAAGAGATATTAAAGTGAGTTACTCTTCCGGTAATATTGCGATTTAGGACAAAAGCAAGACAAAACCATAATAAGGTGGGAAATCTAATTTTTAGGGTTTGCTCAAGGCTATGTTTTTTTTCCCAAAACAACAAAAATCTTTGTGAAATGAACAACCGACTGTTTGTATATGTGTATAAAGTTTAGTAGCGGCAATTCTGAGACAAAAAGCAATACAACGGAGCAATACAATATTGTTCTGCAACAGTGCAGAGCCACACTGATTCCTGTTCATTAATTACTTGTATACAAACTCGTGAAACGCTGCAAGTAAAATCGGTGTCTGTGTTCCGTTAAACAAAAGGGTGTCATATGTTCCTTCTCAAATAGCTAATATGTTTATGCACAACTTCAACTCGTATTCTAATATGAGATTTACTAGTATTTATGGTTTACATTGTTAGGTGTGTTTGAATGTGATCAGAACACATACAGCATACCTGCCAATGGTTTTCGATTTGGAGAACGTGAGAGGGACAGAGCGTGCAGAGAAGTGGATGGGGCTTCACTAGCAAATACCCAAACATGGGCAGATCAGGGCGTGTTTTGTTGAATTGGGGACACATTTTGCCTGGATTGGTGGCTGGGCTTATTTTTTTCCTTGGATATATGTTTGACGGTACGATATTATACTCAATCTTCATAACTGAGTGCATAGGGATAAGCAGAAATATAAAGCAGACAGTGCTAGAACATTGTAAGTAATAAGAACATTAGAATGTTAGCAGCAGCACAGATTATTTCAGCTTATCCAACTCCAGGGGCAGCTCCATGGGAGGGGGGGGGGGAATTAATTAAGCCTAGGATAATGCAACCAGAAGTCAGTAGTAAGTTTCAGAGAAGCCAAATATCTCCTTATGGAGAACGTGAGAGGGACAGAGCGTGCAGAGAAGTGGATGGGGCTTCACTAGCAAATACAAGTTGAAGTTGTGCATAAACATATTAGCTATTTGAGAAGGAACATATCCCTTAGATTGTACGCTCCTCTGAGCAGGGCCATCTCTCCTCCTGTTTCCACCACTTCTAACTCTGCTCTCCAGCTACTTAGCCCTCCTCCTCAAAGGTCCTCCACCCCACATCCACTTTCGCTCCCTCCTCCCCCCTGGGGGTCTCCCTGTCTTCCGCGCCCCCCTTCTTGGGCCCCATCGTTTTCGGATCCTCCCTCCCCTTTCCCCGCCCTCTCTAGCTGTGCATTGAGCGTACTGAGTTGCTGTGTTTACTGTACTGTGCTGTCTCCCATTGTATTGTGATTTTGTTTGTCTCTGTACGGCGCTGCGGATGCCTTGTAGCGCCTTATAAATAAATATTAATAATAATAATAATCTCCCTGTTGTAATGGGCTAAGTTGACTTCCCAGTAAACTGCTACATTCTCCATGTTGGTGGTTTTAATACTTAGAAGCCTGAAAGGGATTGCTTGTTTAATTCACCTGTTTCACTTTTTATGTTTATTTGCAACATAATATAAGTTCTCATTAAAGGACCATGGGCTTGGGAGAAGCTTCTCTCTATGTCTTAAGGTTCCCATGATGCTACAAGTGACAGTTTTTTATTCGTATAGCATCTCAGAGTCAGCTAGACTAGAAACCCTCAGTGTAAATAGCCTACTTGGTGAAATATAATAATGGTGCACTCAGGCAGCAAAAGTAGAGACCGTAGAACAGATTTAAGGCAGTATCCATATGGATATAGGGCACTTGCATTGAGTTTAAAAATATGTGTTTTCAGTTTTGTGGTTTAGTTCCAGAAAATAACTTTATTTGGCCAAAGAATGCTGTTTATGGAGGTAACACTGATAAGCCAGTTATACAGTGTTTATTCTGAGTTTATGTCAATAAAAAGTTTCACCAGTTGTTACAAAAATAGAATGTTGATTAGAGAATTTAAGAAAAGTAAAATGTCTTTGTAACCAGACCTTACCAAGGTCACTTCAATTAGTGGAGATTATGGAGGAATGAGGTGATTGTCTCTCTCTCTCTTTGTTTGAAATATTATTGCTCTGTTAGATTATGTTACTGTTAAGGGCAAATTCTAGATAAACTGTACAGAGGTCACAGACAAAGTTTCTGTTGGATATGATGCTTGTGTTTCCTATCAAAATATTAACATTTTGGGATTATTAAACTGAAGGACATTTAAGTCCTGTGACAAGTATTATTTTAACTTATTTAAAAAATGAAAGCATTTATTTTACAACTCTAATTAAGAGATGTCATACATACATAGTTACATAGTAACATAGTTGATGAGGTTGAAAAAGACACCAGTCCATCAATTTCAACCTATTTTGGACCTCCTGCGATCCTGCACTTATATTTGAAATTGATCCACAGTAATCAACCGCCAATTTGTTTCAATTGTGAAAATCCCCCCACACCCAATATTGCAGTCCTATTTTTAACCTATATCCACTATTATCTTTCATTTTAATTAACGGTCGAATCCCTGGATACACTTTTCCGCTAAAAATTTGTCTAATCTCTTCTTTAAAAGGGTCATATATGTGGAAGTGAAAAAATAGCTGTATTATATTGATTTAAAATATTTTCAAATAGAGATGCTCATGCTCGGCTCTCTGAAAAAACGACCAACGACCCCAAACCCCCCCCCCCCCTCCCCCGAACATCGCCAATCCTAGTGCTGGCCCGTCATCGGATCTCGCAGGTTTTGGATTCCATAAGTACCTCCCTTCTCAGGAAATCCAATGCTCACACAGAAAGATGGTTAGCAGTGTTCTTGTCATTCACCAGTTTCCAGTGCCATTGCTCATACAGAAACTGGAGGGGTAGCAGTGTTCTTGTAACTCTCCAGTCTGCAGTGCCATTGCTCAGTGCCATTGATCATACAGAAACAGAAGGGGTAGCAATGTACTTGTCACTCTCCAGTCTCCAATGCCATTGCTCATACAGAAACAGGAGGGGTAGCAGTGTTCTTGTAACTCTCCGGTCTGCAGTGCCATTGATCAGTGCCATTGCTCATACAGAAACAGAAGGGGTAGCAATGTTCTTGTCACTCTCCAGTCTCCAGTGCCATTACTCATACAGAAACAGGAGGGGTAGCAGTGTTCTTGTAACTCTCCAGTCTGCAGTGCTATTACCCAGTGCCATTGCTTCCCCTTCTGTTTCTGTATGAGCAGTGTTTTTGTCATTCTCCAGTCTCCAGTGCCATTGCTCAAACAGAAACAGGTGGGGTAGCAGTGTTCTTGTCACTCTCCAGTCTCCAGTGCCATTGCTCAAACAGAAACAGGTGGGGTAGCAGTGTTCTTGTCACTCTCCAGTCTCCAGTGCCATTGCTCATACAGAAACAGTAGGGGTAGCAGTGTTCTTGTCACTCTCCAGTCTCCAGTGCCATTGCTCATACAGAAACAGGAGGGGTAGCAGTGTTCTTGTCACCCTCCAGTGCCATTGCTCAAACAGAAACAGGTGGGGTAGCAGTGTTCTTGTCACTCTCCAGTCTCCAGTGCCATTGCTCAAACAGAAACAGGTGGGTAGCAGTGTTCTTGTCACTCTCCAGTCTCCAGTGCCTTTGCTCATACAGAAACAGGAGGGGTAGCAGTGTTCTTGTCACTCTCCAGTGTCTTTGCTCAGTGCCATTGCTCATACAGAAACAGGAGGGGTAGCAGTGTTCTTGTCACTCTCCAGTGCCATTGCTCATACAGAAACAGGAGGGGTAGCAGTGTTCTTTTCACTCTCCAGTCTGCAGTGCCATTGCTCATACAGAAACAGAAGGGGTAGCAGTGTTTGTTTCACTCTCCAGTCTCCAGTGCCATTGCTCAGTGCCATTGCTCATACGGAAACAGGAGGGATAGCAGTGTTCTTATCACTCTCCAGTGCCATTGCTCATACAGAAACAGAAGGGGTAGCAGTGTTCTTGTCACTCTCCAGTCTCCAGTGCCATTGCTCAGTGCCATTGCTTATACAGAAACAGGAGGGGTAGCAGTGTTCTTTTCACTCTCCAGTCTCCAGTACCATTGCTCATACAGAAACAGGAGGGGTAGCAGTGTTCTTGTCACTCTCCAGTGCCATTGCTCATACAGAAACAGGAGGGGTAGCAGTGTTCTTGTCACTCTCAAGTCTACAGTGCCATTGCTCATACAGAAACAGAAGGGGTAGCAGTGTTTGTTTCACTCTCCAGTCTCCAGTGCCATTGCTCAGTGCCATTGCTCATACGGAAACAGGAGGGATAGCAGTGTTCTTATCACTCTCCAGTGCCATTGCTCATACAGAAACAGAAGGGGTAGCAGTGTTCTTGTCACTCTCCAGTCTCCAGTGCCATTGCTTATACAGAAACAGGAGGGGTAGCAGTGTTCTTTTCACTCTCCAGTCTCCAGTACCATTGCTCATACAGAAACAGGAGGGGTAGCAGTGTTCTTGTCACTCTCCAGTCTCCAGTGCCATTGCTCATACAGAAACAGTAGGGGTAGCAGTGTTCTTGTCATCTGACAAAAATTGACTGTAAATGACTGTAAATTAATGTTATTGTGGTTATTAATAATATATGAACAAAAAAAGAGACAAATTATGTGATTTTAGCATTTATTTTTTTCTTTTAAAAATACAGATCCAAAACAAAAACACGTGAGGGCGGTTTTACCAAAACACGAAGTTAATACAGATCCAAAACAAAAAAACTGGGGTCTGTGAACATCCCTAGTTTTAAATAGTGTTGCAATTTCAGCCTCACCTGACTGAGAGCTCTATTAATGGCGGTGTTCCTTATGTACTGAGACTAATGGAAATTGTATAAACATGGAACCTATATACTCATAGGGCCTGATTCTCCAAAGCACGCACTCTGAACCCAACATGCATTTGCTTAAGAACGCAATTGGGCTCTGTGTACTCCTGAATTCCACAAGGATCGGATCTGAGGATAGCCAAACATGCACTGAATTAAATAATAATAATAAAGAAAAACAATAGTTTGCCTTCATCTAAAATATATAAAAATATTTTTTATGGTTTAGCACCAGTCTAAAAACACCAGCATTCTCCTTAGAGCTCTAATAACAAAATATTTAATAGAAATATTAAAAAATGATTTCAGTTTGTTTCCAAATATTATGTACAGGAAAAGTATGAAGAAAATGACTTTATATCACCGCACTGCTGGTTGAAATATTACTGCATCAAATTCATCTGCCAGGTGCCTTTCATGCATGATCTGTGACATCATTATACAACAAATACAGTAAACAGAGGGATCATCCAAAAGATCTAACCCTGTTTCATACATAAATATAAGATAGAGTCATCTCGTTTAATTTTCAGCAAATCACTAATTATGAGATCTTATTAAAGTTTAATACTGGAGCAAGGAAAGGCAGCCACATTATCTATCAACATCTCAATGTGAAATGTTTGCGAAAAACAAATTTACTTAATGAACTACAGGAAAGTGTGTTGACACTTTCTGGTCAGGAAGCAACTGAAGCCTTGTTAATAAAGTACCAGTTTGATTTGTTGCATTAATAAAGTCTATTGCTCTTATTATAGCACTAGATGTGAAGCAGATCTTCATAATAGCTTTAGGCTGAGTACTTACTTGCGTTAGGGAAAAATCAGCGACACTCCATGTCATACGCAATTATATTTCCTGTGGTAACCAGTGCTTGTATTTGGTGTCAGGGGAGGGAATGAGAGCAAATTAAGTATGCAGCGTCCAAAAGAGTCTGCCGATCGAAAGAAGTCTACCAATAAGTTTAACGCCCATACCCGTTTACATGCTGTTACGAGAACTTAAAACCGCCAGTGGACAAGAAGGGAACATAAGGTTGAAACGAGAGATGAATGTAACTGTTGAATGTTTAGTTCATATAAATATTTGTGATATTGGCTCTGTAATTTGTTTTGTGTCCAAATGATTCACAAGTCTTTTTTTCTGGTTCAAAAGTTGTTTAAAATACTTTTTGAGGCGAAACAAGTTTCTAAATTTGTTCAATTTGTTATGTTGGTAGTTTTTTTAAAAAAATATTGTACAAGTTACAATTTAAATGAGTTTTTTTCAGAATCTAAAATATAGTTTCTGCAATTTCTGCTTCAAATTTATTCAGGAACCTCAAAATGAGCAAAGTCCAGAGAATTCCAGACTGTAACAAACCGTTCATCTCTAGTGAAAGCAAACAGAGCTGTAAGTATGACATACAAAAATGCTTTAAAAACATGCATAGAGCAGGAGGTGCATACATGGTGCTGAGCTGGATGGCCGAGTAGCGGCTTACATACATACCTCTCACCAGCAAATCTTTATATCCCAGCTGATCTGTCACCTTGTGAGATATTTAGGAGGACTATTTGAGGTGAGAACCACTAATACATTGCAAAGCGACAGCCACTTGCAGAACCAACTGAGCAAACACTTACTTATTGGCTCTTCCTGAAGGGACACCTCATTGTACCCAGAAAGATGAAAGCAGTGCCAGAATAAGGGCCACATGGGTCTGGGGCTGAAAATTGTAAAGTACCTTTTGTGAGAAGTGCCGTCCCACCGGAGGTGTGGCCAGTGATGTGTGGGTGTGTTCAGCTGTGTGTGGGCGTGGTCAGCACCATGCAGGGCAAAGCCTGCACTTCCTCCTGCCACCGACATCGCCCTCCCATCCTCCCTTATATAAAGAGTGCTTAATTAACTGGATCACACAGCATGTATGTAAAGTGAAGAGTGGACATACGTCCCAGCTGTCTCTCATGCCGGAACAAGCTCTTGGCTTATCAGGATAGTCCCCTAAAATCAGGACTATCCTGATGGAATCTGGACAGTTGAGAGGAAAAGGTATGTTATGTATTTTATTGACCATTGAAGACAAAAATACAAATAATGGTTGATTATTTTTTATTGATAAATTGCTTTAAAGAAAAATATACAATACTGTTCAAAAGTTTTAGGCAGGTGTGGAAAAAATGCTGCAAAGTAAGAATGCTGTCAAAAATAGAAGTGTTAATAATTTTTTTGTTTTTTTAATCTACTAACATAATGCAAAGTGAAATAACAAAAGAGAAGTCTAAATCAAATCAATATTTGGTGTGACCACTCTTTGCCTTCCATACACCATCAATTCTTCTAGGTACACTTGCACAAAGGTGAGGAACAGCCAAACTCTTCTGCAAAGATGTGGCTGTGGACGACAGTTCCATGTCACAGGTCATACCCCATTGCAAGACTGAGCACAGCAACAAGACACAAGGTAGTTATACTATGTCAGCAAGGTCTCTCCCAGACACATATTTCAAAGCAGACTGGTGTTTCAAGATGTTCTGTTCAAGCTCTTTTGAAGAAACAGGCAATGTTGAGGACCATAGATGCAGTGGTCGGCCAAGGAAACTTAGAGCATCAGATGAAAAACACATCATGCCTATTTTCCTTCGAAATCGGAAGATGTCCAGCAGTGCACACAGCTCAGAAATAGAAAAAAAGCTGTGGGCCCCAGGTACACTCATGTACTGTTCAGAGAAGTCTGGGCAGAACTGGTCTTCATGGAAGAATCGTGTCCAAAAAGCAATACCTTTGACGTGGAAACAAGGCCAAGCAACTGAACTATGCAAAAAGCCATAGGAACTGGGGTGCAGAAAAATGACAGTAGCTGCTCTGCACTGATGAGTCAAAATTTGAAATATTTGGCTGTAACAGAAGGCAGTTTGTTTGCCAAAGGGCTGGAGAGTAGTACAACAATGAGTGTCTACAGGCAACAGTGAAGAATGGTGGAGGTTCCTTGCAAGTTTGGGGCTGCATTTCAGCAAATGGAGTTGGGATTTGGTCAGGATTAATGGTGTCCTCAATGCTGAGAAATACAGACAGGTGTTTATCCTTCATGCAATACCATCAGGGCGGCATCTGATTGACTCCAACTTTATTCTGCAGCATGGCAATGCCCCCAGACATACAGCCAATCTCTTTAATAACTAACTTCAACGTAAAGAAGAACAAGAGGGCCTGGAAGTGATGATATGGCCCCCACAGAGCACTGATCTCAACATCATCGAGTCTGCCCTTGATCACCTCCACTGACTCCCCTTTGTGCCTGTTGTCTGTTTTCCCTTCCTCCCTTCAGGTTGTAAGCTCTTCTGCTCCAGTTACACTGGTACTGGCTTTGCTTGGAGCTTATGAAGTCTTAGTAGTACTTGTTTATTGTTCTGTGCTCTTATGAATTGTATGGTCTACTTTCTATTTGTAATCAGTACGGCACTGCAGAAATCTTGTGGTGCCTTAGAAATAAAGAATAATAATAATAATGAAAATAATTACATGAAGAGACAGAAGAATTTGTTAATGTGTGAGAACGGGATTATCAGCTGTTGGTTATTTTCATACTTTGTGACACCTTAAATGGCGAAATGGGAATGTATTTATTGTATATAACTATTCTTTCTTCAAGTGTTCATGTATCTGAGCAGATTTCAAAATACAAATAGTCAAACACAGTTAACTCTCAGTGGCACCAGGGTATAATCTCCATTGAAAAAGTTGGTAAATTTGTTGGAAGAAAAGCAATTGATCCCTATGCTAATACATACATGTCATTAACACATGTATATTATAGTTTCACATATACCTTGTTGGGCCTGTTTTCACATATCCCCTGTTGTCATATATCATCTATTGTTGCATATCCCCTGTAGAGTCTATTGTCACATATCCTCTGTTGTCACATCTCCTTGTCAGGATTCGAACCCAGGGCTTCTGCCTCTGTGGACTGCTGCTCTGCTGACTGAGCTATTCTGGCTGCTGGACAGTTCCTTGTCTTTATTCAGTGTTCTAGATCAGTTCCAGTGATCTCCTGATCTTCCAGCATGCCTTAGCTCCACCCCTTGACTTCCTATAAAAGCCTGGCCAGTTCCTGTCTCCAGTGCCTGATTATTGTGCTCTGTGCCTGTGATCTAGCTCCTGCTCCTGTTGCTGTTCCTGTCTACCTGCATTTACTATACGTGTACCGACCTCGGCTTGCCCTCCACTACGCTTCTGCCTCAACCTTTGGACCGCTACGCCTCTCTGTGTACCGAACCCGACTTGTTTGACCTTTCTTCCATCTTATCTCCTGTTAGCCAGCCTTCCTCCCTGCCACTGGGCTCCTATCCAGTCTCCGGACCGTGACAGAATAATCAGGCCCAAAAATGGATCCCGCGGGACTAGCTGCGCTAAATACTCTGAAAAACCAAATAAAGGAGTTGCAAGAGTTTGCCTGCATTTCTCAGAACAAGATGAGAGAACTAGAAGTCCTTGTTGAAGCTCAGCAGAAACAAATAGCTCAATTGCAGAAAGAATTAAAAGATTATGACGCCACTGCTGCACAAGTTTCGCGTCCACCATTGCCTACAAAATTCTGTGGCGATCGTCGGTTATACAGAGGCTTCTTAAATCAGTGCAACATTTATTTTCACATGTTACCTACACAGTTCAAAGATGATAAGATGAAGATTTTCTTCATAATCAATCTCCTGATAGGGGAAGCCCTAGCCTGGGTCTCTCCTTACATTGAGCAAGACAGTGCTATTCTGCAAGATCTGGATTTGTTTACGTCCGCCATGGGGCAAGTCTTTGATGATCCTAACCGATGTGCCACAGCTGAAGCTAAACTCCATAGACTGTGACAAGGAAGACGCTCGGTGGCTGAGTATACCGCTGAATTCCGATGCTTGGTTGCAGACACTACATGGAACGATTCTGCAAAAAGAAGTCAGTTCCGTCGCGGCCTTTCTGAGCAAGTAAAGGATGAACTGGCCAGAGTAGACACCCCTGATGATCTGGACGATTTTATCCAGCTGTGCATTCGTATTGATCAAAGGCTAAGTGAGAGGAAAAATGAAAGATTAAGAGCCTTCGGTATGAGCAGTAATTTGCATCAGTTTAATAGACCTACAGTGTTCAAAGCTGCACCATCAGACAATCCAAGCATCTCTCCCGAACCAATGCAAATTGATGCAATTAGGAAACCACTCAGTTTTAATGAGAAACAGAGACGTCGGGAGGAGAATCTTTGTTTATATTGTGGTGATCAAGGACACTATGCCTTCACTTGCCCAAATAAGATTCGCCAGACCATCGCTATGACTGACTTAAAGCAAATGGATTCCAAAGAGTCTAGTCAATCCAGTTCCATCTCGCAGTCACTTAACCCCTTGGCTCATGAAAACGGAGATCCTCTGCCTCAACAATCACATTTTGTTATCCCAATAACACTTTCATCCGGGTCTCTTTTAATTTGCAGTTTGGCTATGCTTGACTCGGGTGCAGGTGGCAATTTCATGGATATCACCTTTGCACAGGAAAACTGCATTGAATCAAAGAGTCGCAAGCTCCTGTAAATTTGGAGACTGTAGATGGATCCCCTTTGTCTTCTGGGCCAGTAACTCACGAAACAATCCAGCTACAAATGACTATTGAACCAGGGCATCAGGAGGCTATAAGCTTTCATTTGATTGCTTCACCTAAATTTCCCATAATACTGGGAATCCCCTGGCTGTCTACCCATAATCCTTCTGTCAACTGGGATACTCGCACTTTATCCTTTCCTTCTGAGCACTGCAAACTAAACTGCCCATCTAGAACTGTGGTATCTGTAGACCAGCTGGTCACCGAACTTCCTTCTAAAGATTTGAAATTGCCTCTGCAATACAGTGAATTTTCAGATGTCTGCGATAAAAAGAGTGCAGATATATTACCTCCACATCGCCCTTATGACTGTCCTATTGAGCTGCTACCAGGATCATCCATACCTTTTGGACGACTTTACTCTCTATCCGAACCGGAGTTAAAATTCCTTCGGGAATTTCTGGATGAAAACAAAGGCTTCATTCGCCATTCTACTTCACCTGCTGGTGCCGCCTTATTCTTTGTTGAAAAGAAAGATTCTACCTTACGCCCCTGTATCGATTATAGGGAACTCAATAAGATTACAGTTAAGAATCGTTAAGAATCGTTATCCACTCCCCTTAATTCCTGAATTGTTGGAGAGGCTACAGAAGGCAAAGATCTTTACAAAGCTTGATTTGCGTGGGGCATACAATCTTGTTTGTATTCGACCCGGGGATGAGTGGAAAACCGCCTTCCGGACAAGATATGGACATTTTGAGTCTTTGGTCATGCCTTTTGGCCTATGTAATGCCCCTGCAACTTTTCAGCATTTCATCAATGATGTCTTAAGAGACTTATTAGATCAATTTGTTGTTGCCTATCTGGACGACATTCTTATATTCTCTGATAATCTGGAGGAACATCGCAAACATGTCTGTACTGTATTCGAAAGACTTCGGAGGAACCAATTGTATATCAAATTGGAAAAGTGTGAATTTGAACAAGCCAAGATTCAATTCTTAGGATACATAATTTCCCCTGATGGTCTGAGCATGGATCCCAGTAAGATTGATGCAGTCACTAACTGGCCTGTACCTAAGAACGAAAAACAAGTACAACGGTTTATTGGTTTTGCCAATTTTTACCGAAAATTCATAAGAAACTTTTCTGGAATCGTTTCTCCTATTACACAACTTACAAAGAAGGGCGTTCCTTTTGAATGGTCACCTGAAGCTCAAGAAGCCTTTACCCAACTTAAGACTCTTTTCACATCAGCACCAATCCTGATACATCCAAATCCTGAATTACCCTTTATTGTGGAAGTTGATGCCTCTGATTCTGCAGTGGGAGCAATTCTTTCTCAACGTGCCGGCGAGAAGATGTTGTTGCATCCTTGTTCTTATTTTTCTCGCCAGATGACATCCGCTGAGAAAAACTATGATATTGGGAACAAGGAATTACTGGCCATTAAGTGTGCTTTCTCAGAATGGAGACACCTTCTTGAGGGTTCTATCCACCCTGTGACAGTCCTTACTGATCACAGAAATCTTGAATTTTTACGCACCGCTAAACAAGTGTCTCCTAGACAAGCCAGATGGACTTTATTCTTCTCTCGCTTTAACTTCATAATTTCTTACCGACCCGGATCCAGAAATGGCAAAGCTGATGCACTCTCAAGAATGTTCTCCGATCCGCATCTAGAAAAGGATTCTGGAAAGACTATCCTACCTAAGCACAACTTCTTAGGGGAAACTGTTCCTACTGATTTACTCTCTCTTTTGAAGACAGGTTATGACACTGATCCTTTCCTCAGAAGTCCTACTTCAGATGTTAATTTAACTTTTAATAGTGGCTACTGGACTCAGCTTCATCGCCTTTATGTACCAGAGTCAGTACGAATTGAAGTACTGAAATTAATCCATGATTCCAAACCCGCTGGACATTTAGGAGTATACAGGACTCAAAAATTGTTGACACGTTTCTTCTGGTGGCCAAAGTGTAAAAGCGATGTTAAGAAATATGTTTCATCGTGTCTGACATGCGCCCGAAACAAGACTCCTCGCTCCTCACCACTAGGTTTGCTACAACCTCTTCCAATTCCATCTCGTCCCTGGAGCTCTATCTCGGTAGATTTCATAGTTGATCTACCGCCTTCGAAAGGGATGACAACAATTCTGGTGGTAGTGGACCATCTAACTAAGATGGCTCATTTTATTCCTGCTAGAGGAGTACCTACTGCTGAACAGACTGCAGAGCTTCTAATTCAGGAAATATTTAAGCTTCATGGCATCCCTGATGACATAGTCTCTGATCGTGGTGTTCAGTTCACTTCTAAGCTCTGGAAAAGTTTTTGCACTGCTTTGGGAATAAAAATTAATCTGTCCTCCGCTTTCCACCCACAGTCTAATGGACAGACTGAAAGGACTAATCAGACACTTGAACAATATTTGAGATGTTTTATTAGTTACCTTCAAGATGATTGGATGAATTTTCTTCCCACTGCTGAATTTTCTTATAATAACTCTGAACACAGTTCAATTTCCCAGACACCTTTGTTTGCCAACTTTGGACTCCATCCAACGTTTATTCCAAATCTCCCGGTTTCCACACCAATTCCAACAGTAACTGATAGAATCAGAACATTACAAGAAGTTCAAAAAAGGCTTATTGAAAATTTGAGAGAAGCCCAGGAACATTACAGACAAGCTGCCAACAGACACCGTAGAGCTGCACCCAATTTTCATGTTGGAGACAAGGTCTGGCTATCCACTAAAAACCTTAAACAACGGATACCCTCACCAAAATTGGATCAAAAGTTTATTGGGCCATTCAAAATTCTATCCCAAATTGGTCAAGTTGCCTTCCGCTTAGATCTTCCTACCTCTATGAAAATACATCCGGTATTTCATACTTCCCTGCTCAAACCCTTTCGAGACAACCCCTTTCCTGGACGGATTTCTGCCCCACCACCACCAGTCATGGTGGAAGGAGAAGAAGAATTTATTGTTGAAGAGATCCTGGACTCCAGAATGCACAGAAATAAATTACAATATTTGGTAAAATGGAGGGGATATGGTCCAGAAGAAAATTCATGGGAGCCTGCAGAAAATGTCCATGCCTCCAGATTGACCGCACTGTTTCACCAGAGACATCCTGGTAAGCCAGCTCCTGAGACGTCCAGAGGACGTACTGGAAGGAGGGGAGTACTGTCAGGATTCGAACCCAGGGCTTCTGCCTCTGTGGACTGCTGCTCTGCTGACTGAGCTATTCTGGCTGCTGGACAGTTCCTTGTCTTTATTCAGTGTTCTAGATCAGTTCCAGTTATCTCCTGATTTTCAAGCATGCCTTAGCTCCACCCCTTGACTTCCTATAAAAGCCTGGCCAGTTCCTGTCTCCAGTGCCTGATTATTGTGCTCTGTGCCTGTGATCTAGCTCCTGCTCCTGTTGCTGTTCCTGTCTACCTGCATTTACTACACGTGTACCGACCTCGGCTTGCCCTCCACTATGCTTCTGCCTCAACCTTTGGACCGCTACGCCTCTCTGTGTACCGAACCCGGCTTGTTTGACCTTTCTTCCATCTTATCTCCTGTTAGCCAGCCTTCCTCCCTGCCACTGGGCTCCTATCCAGTCTCCGGACCGTGACACTCCTATTGTCTCATATCCCTTGTTGTCATATATATCACATGTCCCCTGTTGTCACATATCCTCTCTTTGGCCTGTTGTTACATATTCCCTGTTGTCACATATCCCCTGTAGAGACTATTGTCACATATGCTCTGTTGTCACATCTCCTATTGTCTCATATCCCCTGTTGTCATATATATCAGATGTCCCCTGTTGTCACATATCCCTTGTTGTCACATACCTCCTGCTGTTATATATATCACATATCCTTTGTTATCACATATCTAATGTTGGGCCTTTTGTCACATATCCCCTTGTAAGACCTGTTGTTACATATCACCTGTTGTCACATATATCACATTTCCCTTATTGTCACATATCCCCTGTTGAGCATATTGTCACATATCCCCTGTCGGACCGGATGTCACATATATTACATATCCCCTGTTGTCACATATCCCCTGTTGGCCCGTTGTCACATATTGCCTGTTGTCACATATCCCCTGTTGGCCCGTTGTCATATATTGCCTGTTGTCACATATCCCCTGTAAAAATAAATTCTCCCCTCTTGGCTGGCCTAGGCCTATTTCTCTGGAAAGGCCAGGGGCTGCAGCCCCATCCGGCCCATTGTTAATCCGGCTCTTGATGAAAGGATCCAGGCTAAAGAGCTGAAAGACCTCTTCTTCAAAGAGAGTTTATCCAGGAAGATATGAAAGCAGCAGTGGCAAATTAGCAAACTGACATGGTTAGCTTAGGGAGGTGAACATCTGAATTGAAAACTAGGGTAGATGAACTTACTGACCACATGAATACTACCCCTGTAGGTATGAAGCACCATCCTATTCTATGACTGTCCTTAACGTCCACTTGGAAGACCTTTAAAACAGGTCATGGTGCGGCTATGGGTGAGCCACATATTACAGAGACTTTCAATGACTCTGAGAATTTCATCTTATTTGCAACTTTATATGCTTGAAATATGCTCAATATGCTTGAAATTGATATGGTGCATAGAGCCTTCACAAAACCTCAACAAGACCAGAGACATCACAGCTTATGCACTTTTATGCCATATGCAGAAGCCCATCTGACAGAAGATGTGCAATTTCAAGGCCACACCATCAAAATATTTACAGGGTCTTCACCTGTGACAGTGGTAATATGAAAGGCTCTCAAACCAGCAACAGTTCCAATCCCAAGGGCTGAAATTAATTACAGATTGGAGTTCCCATCATGTCTTCATTTTACTTATAACAATGTTGCACGCCAAATTGTGGAAACAAAGGAAGCTCCTTGGTGACTATGCAAGCTGTAAATAGTTGTAGAATGGTACATCTCACTGAACAAGAAGCCTAATTGTTTGACCAAACACAAACAGCAGCAGTACTGGACCTCAGAGGCATGGGCGTCCAAGTCTTCTTCAAGGGCCAAAAGTGGAAAATCCTCCCCATCAGCCACACAAATTTGTGATCACTTTTTCCCAGATGGAAAACTGCCATCTCCAAGACTGGTTTCTCCACACTTCCATCGGGACATTACCTGAAGGTATTTACTAGACCTTTGCTGAGAGAGAGGCTGCCATGTTATTATCCTTCAGGGCTTATGGAAGAGGACTTGGTGATGAGGATTGTATGCCGTGTCCTGACATAACACAATTTGACCACAGTAATTGGGACTTGTTGCCTTTGTTGTCAGGTACCAGGGCAAATATTTAATACTGATTTTTCTCCTCTTGCTAATCCTTGTTTCCCCTTTTACTGGATCTGGTTGGAATTATTTTTTTGGTGATAGATTGTTTAGCCCCTCGATTATTATGATCCAGGAAACTCACTTTTCTATGATATCTACACCAAGATATTTTCATGTTCACAGTCCTTAGGCGTAAACATACAGCTGCAAAATTACAGTATTACATGTTTTTCAGTTGCACTTACCTCAATTACAAAAGCATAATGTATAGATGTGGCCACATGAAGATACACTTTGAGGGCCTGATTTGTTAAGGAACATAAATTCCAATACATGCCGTTTTTGCATAAAACCGCTCTGTGCATACCCAGGACCAGACCATAAGCCAGTGAACACAGCAACACTGAATTAATCTTCTAGCGCAAAATACCCTTATGACAGCCTATGATTTCATGGGCAGAATGGGAAGGGGTCTTGGCGTATGCATGTAGCCAATGTACAGTAATGGCATGCCAAGCTCAAGTGCACACAGCAACGTCCGTGTTACGGAGCCTGAGTTTAGAGTAGACCTTGAAGCCCCGCTCTAGATAGACTTACCCCCAGAGAGGTGCGGAGTCTAACGGTAGAGAACTATTCACCAGGGATCCCAGCAAGGGCATATGGACTTAGCTGCTCTCTAGTCGCAGGTCGCAGTCCTCTAAGGGGAATTAGAGCAGGGTGAGATGGAACCGTTGAGTGGAGCAGGACTGCTGGACGATAAATGCAGAGGTTCAGGTGAGCGGCAGTGAACCGAAGCACTGAAGTCTTTAGAAAGCGAATAGCTGAGAACAGGACTGATTATGAGGCATGATGTTCCTGCAACATTTATGCAGGTCTTGATCGTGGAACAGGTAGCACAGGATACCAACTGAGAAGTGGTGAACCGCAGAGAACTGATGTACTGAGATCCCTGGAAAGCGAATAGCTTGAGGAAGGGACCGATGATGAGGCACGAGGTTCTTGCAATAATACCACAGGTCTTGATCGTGGACCAGGTAACACAGGATACCGATGTGCAGACAGGAACCAGAGAGAACAGCATCCTAACAGGTATGGAGACCTGGCAACTTAGTAGAGAAGCAGGTGATTTAAATAGACAGAGCTGACAGGCAACTAGCCAATCAAGAGAATGCAGGAAGTTTTGGAAAGTCCAGGTGTGCACATGCTCAGTTCAGACGAGCAAGTGAATGCAGGGAGTGAGAACCAAGGGAACCAGGTAAGAACAGTGACCAGAATGCAGGTTAGTTGGTGCAATGTGTGACAGTTAGATTCATGTTTTAGGCATCTCAAAGATACGTGATCAGGTGTAAGTGCTTAGTGATGGTGATGATGAATGTGTGTGCATGCTAGAACATTTTTACAGCAACTGGAAAAATTTATTTTATGTACAGTTGACATTAATAACATCCTAATAAATGTATTTATGAAAAAATGTAAATATGTTTTGTAACATAACTATATAACTATATTATTAACAGGTAACATTAACTGAATACTTTTTTTTCTGTGCATTCTGATGGGACTTTATATTCCACATATGTATTGGACGTATCCTGCAGTGTGTTGTCATTTTGCGTGCCCTAAGTATATACTATATCACAAGATACAGTATTTATCAACTTGATAACTGATGACTGGCGTATCTCTCGTTTATGAAAAACAGATTAGTTAAGCAAATAAAAAAAGTTGTGTGCCCACCTTCAAATTCTATACACTGGGATGATTATGGCTAAAGCCACCTCAATTATACAGTGCCCCTGGCTTGGAGGGGGGTTTCAAGGCACTAGTAACCCTCCCACCCCCTTGGTTAGCCTATGCCGCTGATATGGAAGAGCAGCAGCTGGTAGCTTACCTGTGAGGGTAATTTTAGTGAGGTGTGAATTACAAATATGCAGGAAGGCAATGTTTTCATCAACTTTTTCCAGGACTTTGCAGATTGATGCTGCAGATTACAAGATGCAACTGACATGCAAAACCCTGCTAGTACATGGGCAGGTGTATTCATTAGTACTAGTCCAGGTGCAATATGTAGCCATACACTGCCTGCTTGTAAATGAAACCTGTACGTTTCTCACTAATGTGCTTGGAATGTAATGTCATTGGTATGGTCCATACACCAAAAGAAAATGCACACACACAAAAATAATCCAGAGAATGAGTTATGTAAAACCTCTACTAGTGCAAAGTCCATCACTCACAGCAAAGAACATTATTTTATTGCGGTTTCTGCCAGTGTTGGGCTCAGCGGTTGGAGCCTACATTCATTTTAAATGTCATATTAATATACTATTCTTCGGTCTACAAACAAGATGTATTATAGATAGACAAAAAGCTAGAATTGTGCCTATTATTCCATTACAGTGTAATCATAAGGGGAATGTCGGCTGAATTATAAACGGTGGCTCCAGAGAAATGATGTGGCGCTTTTCATGGGTTTTCGCTATAGCTATTAAATGATCTCTTAACCAACCAACCCTTAAAATCCATTTGAGTCTCTCGACAGATGGCTTTATAAAAATATTGGAAGTTGAGGTGGTTTGTTGTGGCTCTGACACATGAACATAATGCTGATGGATATTGTAGAGTTAATGAAACGGCACTAGGAAAAGCTGTGGTCAAGCAGGGTCATAGATGGAGAAGGACAAGCACAGAGTTTATTTTGTTTCAGCGCTTATAGGAGGAAAATTGAGTAGCAGAAATATCACATATTCTCCACTTCTGGCCCCTTTCTTTGTAGTTCGTAGTTCAACGCCTTAACCAAGCTTCCCTCAGGGAGTTTAAATATGGAATTCCCTCTAATCTGGAGATGTTGTTTTTCTAATTTTAGTTGGGATAAAGTCTGCCTGAAAACGTCTTTCCTCAATTTGTATCTCTTTCACTTGGGAAAAACATACAAGTTGTGAATAGAGATTAAGAAAAAAAAAGTTAAAATTCCAGGAGAGGAAAAGTCAAATAAATGGAAGTTACCAGTTGAATTATTACCATATGATAGTAAAATGTTAAATACAGGTTACAGATAACAGAGAAAGTATGTTGATCGCAATAGAGGTGTTATACCTGTACAATTCTTATAGCCATGTGTGTTTCTTCTATTAATATAAACTCTAAGATTCAGATATTTGAACCCATCAGTCCCGTCATTAGTACAGTATGGACTGTAAGCAGATGATGTTCTTCTTTGGATGGTAAAACCAGAAATATTAAGGGTTTCTACTGTTCAGGAGTCTTTCTCACCTGAGGTGTGGAGTGTTGTGGTCACTATTAAAAGTACTGATCTCCAGTCTCAAACAAATGTTCCCTGGATTTAGGCTACATTCATAATTAAATGCAAATAAATGTGGAACGGAACATACAGGAGTTGAAAACTCCAGACGTAATTTATTGTAGCATATATCATTGTTTTGAGATACCCATGTCTGCTACAGTGACCAGTAGGGAACAGAAGGGTGTCCCATTCCTAATTAGCTAGAGCCATGCCAAGTGATCACAGTGACTGGTGGAAGAGAGAACCTGAACAGTGCAAGGTGCACCCCAGCAATACTATTTAGCAGCCCAGCTGCCCATTAGAGAGAGAAAGGCAAAGAAGTGAGATTGCTCTCCCGATGGGGATAGGTTTGTTATTTTCTTTCAAATAGTTTATCCTGTTTTAAGGGTTATTTATAAGGTGCACTTAGATTTTGGGATGATCGTGGGATGGACAAAGCACCATTACAAACAGCTGTTTCTACTTAAGACACTAAGGGGCATATTCGATTAGCTTTTGGATTCGCGGTAACGCGCCGGAACGGCCGCGAAACGTAATACACGGTACCGCAATAACGTGGATTTTCGTTCGCAGCCCATAGGGTTGCGTCCGAAAATCCGCGTTAATGCGGTACCGTAATACCCGCAAGAACGCGCACTTTTCGCGGTAACGCGCGTTACCGCGAATCCAAAAGCTAATTGAATATGCCCCTAAGGGGCATATTCTATTACCTTACGAGATCGCGGTTACGAGCGGCTGCGCACATAAAGGGCAATTACGGTACCACAACATCACTGATTTATCTTTGCAACCCTATGGGGAGCGAAGAAAAATCTGCGGTGTAGCGGTATCGGGAAGGTGGAGGACGCGCTTAGCCGAGATCCCGGAAGGTAATTGAATATGCCCCCAAGGGGCATATTCAATTAGCTTTTGGATTCGCGGTAACGCGCGGTAACGCAAAAAGTGAGCGTTCCTGCGGGTATTACGGTACCGCATTAACGCGGATTTTTGTTCGCAACCCTATGGGCTGCGAACGAAAATCCACGTTATTGCGGTAACGTGTATTACGTTTCGCGGCTGTTCCGGCGCATTACCGCGAATCCGAAAGCTAATTGAATATGCCCCTAAAAGTGGTAATATGCTCCCCCCCCCAAAAAAAAGACAAAACATACAATAAACTTTTAAAACAAGTACCCCAATTTATTTTCTTTAAAAACACCCTACCAGAAACAAAATTGATAAAAAATAAGAAACACACAAAACAAAACTAATAAGAATGAGTGGGGGTGAAATCTGTTCGCCCCACTACTGCCTGCTCCAGACACGGTAAAGGGGAAAGGCAGCAGTGTGTCGAGGTTGACAGTGGTAACTCTCTGCATATTTGTACAGATGTTGTACCAAACCCAACAAGTTAACAGTCCAACACCGACAGTAAGGGACAAAATATAGGGCAGGGGGTTAGATTGGCCACAGCAGTGCTTGCAAATGTCCTCTAACAAGTCCTTGGTTGTATTGAAAAGAATGATGGACTCCCAGCATTAGACCCTGAAAACACACGTAGCAGCATTGATTAATTTGACCATGTTGCTGCTCAGCCTAAATATATATATTTATATTTATTTTGTGTGTGTTTGGCCTGGATCACTAAGCTACCTGCATTTTTTTCAGAACATTCCTAATAGGCTGTTAAGCTGGGTCTCCCCCAGGGCTAAAATTTTCCTGCCAGCCCCTGCTGTCCTCCCAGCCCCACACAAGTAAAGAAATGGGGGGAGCAGGTTGCCAATTGGGGGTACTTAGGATTCCTTCAGGGGAAGGGTACATAACTTTTATGTCAAAAACTAGTTAACAGACCATCACTGACGGTAAGGGACAAAATATAGGGCATCTGAATGACTGTTTCAGATGCCCGTACTTTCATGCTGCCAACACAAAATTGTCAAAGCGACCTTCATTACAACATCCCTATACTTATTTTCTTCAACAAGCAGCTGTTGCTTTTGTTTGGCAAATAGGAGTGACGAGTCTGATGAACTTGGCCCCTCCTGCCCATCTATGTCCTGGGCCGCCTCCTCATGGCGGTGGTCGCGGCGGTGAATGCTTTTGGAATAAACATGACCCATTACTTTATTTGGAAATGTTATTTCTTTCTCAAACATACATAAAAGCATCCAGATCATGTTAGCTGGCAATGTGAAATATCCTGACATGAACCATCATTGGCCAATTAAACACACTTCTACATCACTTTCATATGGACTTGACCTAGGAGGTTTATATTAGAGATGTTCACTGACCCCCGTGTTTTGGTTTTGGTTTTAAATCTGGATTAACTTCGTGTTTTGGTATTGGCTTTGGCAAAACCGCTCTGGTGTGTTTTGGCTTTGGATCTCTATTTTTTTTTTTCTAAAATCACATAATTTTGCTCTTTTTTTTGTTCCTACATTATTATTAACATTAATTTCCTGTCAATTTTTGTCAAGTGACAAGAACACTGCTACCCCTCCTGTTTCTGTATAAGCAATGGCACTGGAGACTGGAGAGTGACAAGAACACTGCTAACCCTCCTGTTTCTGTATAAGCAATGTCACTGGAGACTGGAGAGTGACAAGAACACTGCTACCCCTGTTTCTGTGTGAGCAATGGCACTGAGCAATGTCACTGGAGAATGGAGACTAGAATACTGCTACCCTTGTTTTGGTGTGAGCAATGGCGCTGGATCTCCTGGGGAGGGAGGTACTTATGGAATCCAAAACCCGTGAGATCCGACGAAGCAACGACGACGATTTGCTTCGATTCAGATACGAAGATGCGCGAAAGGATCAAGCCGGCACGCGAGCCTACTCGGATCTCCTAAATTCGAGTGGGCTCTGTTTTAGATATTTATACCACCAACATCTGTGATCTTTATCTGTAAGCGATACAAATCTTGTAAGCTTTTAACCATAGAAATAATCCAGGGGTCCGATGCTGTCCAGAAAAAAACATAACATTTTTTCCAATCGTGATGAAAAAAAATCTTGTTTTCTGGCAGCTTGAAAAGTCCCAAATAATCCTCTGGAACATGCTTGGCCAAAAAATAAACCCTGTCAGATGACACATACCAGCTTCTTTACTCAGAAACTGTCATTGTATAATGACAGGCACTAGGTCTATTTATAACCTGGGACCTTCTAACTGACAGCTGCACAGGAACACCCTTACTGCACATTGACTTCGTTCAACCGCCCATTCCCCTCCTCACCCCACTCCTTCCCCAAAATCATGGGCTGTAGTAATTGTGGTTTGTGTTCTAAGATGAATTGCACTTTGCTGATTTCACTGGAGTATGAACCAGTTCTGGGCAGGAGCAGATTGATTTAGCGGAGTATACGCTCAACAACTCCAGATACGTGCCTCAATGAATCAGGCCCACTGTCTGGCCTTCCAGCACAACATAAATCCTTTAGGTATATAAGTACTGGGAGAAAATAGACACGTTGCTCAGATCCTAGAACACGTGTGCTTTCAGTGAGCTTTGAGAAACATATATATGTTCTCTCTATGAACTTCCATAAACACAGTACAATTAACTTTTGCATAGAAAGGTTAACTAGATAGTACAGTATTGTGAACGTTAGTCGGGATGCTTAAAAAATAAGACATAACACCACTCATTTTTCAAACAATCCAAGACATTCTTGCCTAAGTTCATACATCTGCAAGCAGTTCTAGCCATTTCAAATTGTTGATGAATTATCCCCCGTTTCCTTGGCCTAATCCTTTTCATTTACTTATATTTTACAAAGAGAACATGAAAGGCAGCTCGTAAAAATACAACTGCTTTTGATAAATCCTGTCATGGGCACTTAATGGAACCTTGCAGGAGCACAGATGAAAAGAGATACCTGGTCAAAATGAAGACGGCAAATCGAATAGCAAAGAACTCTGTAACCTTCATAGATCTCCTCAGAACTCTAGAGGAAACCTTTCAGTGATTAGTTTGGGCCGAGTTACAACTTTGTTTTGATATTTTATAGTAGTGTGCTGTATATACCAGTGTGGAGACAAGCCTGCCCTTATCATATGCAATAACATGGGGAAAACACTCGCTATAAAAGTGGACTGGAATAGTACTATGTAAATCTAAACACATTACTGACCATACAACATAACACAATCCACCTAGTGTTGTTAATCGTCAAATAACTCGGTGAAAAAACAGAGTGTGGGCAAGCGTGTTGTTATTTGTTGAACACATAGGGGCACATTTATCATTTATCGTTGAAATAGAGAAATGGTTATCAATCCTTATCGGACGGATAAGTATTGATTCATTTTTCAAATTTATCAAAACCGGAGTACAGAAACAGCAGTACCGATAATCTGCTGTTTCTGTGAAAAAAAAAAATCATACTTACCTGCCTCTTCGGAAGCGCTGTCTTCGGGTCTTCTCCTTACTCTTCAATTGCGCATGTCAAGTTCCAAGATCTGGACATGCGCACACAGATCCCCTCTCTGTCTCTGCAACGATAGTTGCAGAGAGAGAGCTGTGAGTGACAGGGAGGGATCATGTGATCCCTCCACACATGCGCTGTCCAGCTCTGCTCTCCGGAGCAGAGCTGACAGCATTAGATTTCCTCAATTCGGATGATGTACGCCAGCTGCAGCTGGCGTACATTAACATGACAAGTTCCCGAAAAAAATGTTTTTTCGGGACTTGTTAGATTGCGGCTGTTGAATGGTGACTGCTCCCAAAAACGAAGAGGAATGCAAAGCAGCAGATATCCATGATATCTGCTGCGATGCCCCCTTAATAAATTTGCGGAGGGCACTGTGGGACCTTAATTACCCGTTTAAAGCACTATCGTGCTTTATTAAATATGCCCCATAGATGCATATGTGGAAAAATGAACGACTAAAATGTTGTTTATATTAATGAACTCTGTATGTTGACACATTTATTTCTCTATATTTTCATACCACGCACTTTTAATACATTAAAACATATTGTTTCACTGAAATGTGTTTGTTTAATAAATAATTTGATAATGGCACTATAATCTTGATGTCAAACAAACCCTGCTTTATGTCTATAGGAGTGAAAGGAATACCTTCACACAAGAAGCGATCTGTCTGTGAAAGCTCTACTGAACGCTCACTGATGAGTACTGAAGTCTCCGTTTGAGTGATAGCTGTGCCTGTATTTTTCTGTGTAACTTTCCACTGACCTCTGCCATTAAGTAGGCAATTAGAAAAATTAAAGTCCAATATAATCAGTGGGCTTAGCTGATGCTCCAATTAGGAGTTCAATTCTATTAGTATAAGCAGCCTAAATGAGACAGTTATGAAGGAAGATAAGTGGACACACACTCAATGTTTGGCCAGATTCCTGATAAATAATGCAATTTGCAGGATTAACCCCTTCACCTCTGACATTCAGAACAAGGAAGTGCTGATGAAACGTTAAACTTTGTGTGTTACTGGTGAGTCATTTGTTTGCCGGTCAACAAACCAAAACAACTTTTATTCTACTTAAATTGGCATTAATTAGTAGAGCTGAACACACTGGGGGAGATTCAATGCAGCACGATGTGTACAGAAAGACACATCACGTCGGTGTTACGGCAGGAATCCCCATTCATCTGTCCTCCTCGCACCCCATTTAGGTATGCAGATAAATAAGCAGAGTTTCCTACCGTAATGGCTGACAGTGTGCGTATATGGACATTGTGGTGATGTCCGTGCTGCACATCGCCAGCAACTAAATCTCCCACATTGTGTTAGTCACCAAATTGGAAAACACAAACAATTTAGAAAACTCTGGTTCATCTTAAAATTTTGTCTTAAAGGACTATTTGAAAAGTATGATTTGAAACCATGCGGGTAACTGGCAATCTAGCATTGCTGTCATTGTTACTTGTCCACAAATCACTGATCTCCGTAGCCACACCGAGGCTGTGAGGGCAAGATGAGAGGATGACTACAGGATGTATTAGGAAGAGCTGTAAGTATAACTCTGTATTAGTACCCACTCAGTGATACAGTGTTAGAGACTGGAAGCACTGTCAGCTGTCACTGTCTGATCCTCATTCATTTTACACAATTAGTTCTCCTCAGCATAATCTGCTATTTATATGGAGCCTGTATATTACACAGTGCTATACAATCAGAGATATTTATTCATTTACAGTCCCACAGTTCCTTCCCCATTGGAGCTTACAATATAATTTACACACAAGGATTAGGCACAATTTTAGTCAGAAGAATTAATCTACCGGAACAGTTTGGGAAAATTGGAGCAACTGTAGGAAGCTCACACGAACATTACGAGAACATGCGGCTTTCATGCAGTTAGAGCCCTGGTCAAATTTGAACCAAAGGCCCCAGTGCTGTGAGACAATGCTAACAACTGTGCTACCCAATGAGTAGCATATTACAGATGTCCATTGAAAATGGGATTATAGCTGCAAAAGCATAACTTAGAACTAAAAATACAGTTTTGGTGGGATATCCTAAGTAAAACAGGATCTCAAACAGATCACCTGAGATGCGGTTTCAGACTATCTGACGGGTCTGTTTTCTTGTGTCCACCACTGCTCAACCTTTCAAGAAAAAAAAAAAAGACACTGTCAGCAGGGATGACGTGTGCGGCAGATATTGTGGTAGTCTCCATACTCCTACCAGTAGGAGCTGCAGGAGTGAGCTGAGAGTGGGTGGGTGAGCAAGAGGTCAGAGAGCCAAGTACAAGAGTATAAGTAAGTAACCTATTGGGACTGGGTTCTGCCTAGGGTATCATCATCACCATTTATTTATATAGCGCCACTAATTCCGCAGGGCTGTACAGAGAACTCACTCACATCAGTCCCTGCCCCATTGGAGCGTACAGTCTAAATTCCCTAACATACACACAGACACAGACAGACAGAGAGGGACTAGGGTCAATTTTGAAAGCAACCAATTAACCTACCAGTATGTTCTTGGAGTGTGGGAGGAAACCGGAGCACCCGGAGGAAACCCATGCAAACACAGGGAGAACATACAAACTCCACACAGATAAGGCCATGGTTGGGAATCAAGCTCATGACTCCAGCGCTGTGAGGCAGAAGTGCTAACCACTTAGCCACTGTGCTGCCCTATCCTACCTAAAGCTGTGCTGTGAGAGTCCAGACTATTATATATTCAAAGTAAGTTGATATATGTCAGCTTACGTGTAGACAACTTTAATATTGCTTTGTTATTCCAACATAAGGCATTAAGGGGATCTGAATATAATAAAATGTGTTCAGTTCCTTTCTGCATTGTACAGATAATTTAATGTTTAATGTTTACTATCACAAACTACATGAACGTTACCTTGTATAGCCTCTTTTACTCCTTTTTCTCTATAATATGTGCTACTGCCTTATCCCTTCTTATTCTGACTTGGGCCATAAGTTCAACACTGCAAACAATATATATTTTTGTTTTGGATATTACCACAGCTGTACCATTACCAGGCACTGACAAATGTGCTGCTGGTATCCTCGTGTGCGTGGAGAGGTCTCTTGAGTAACAGGAGTAGATCAGGGCTCCTACACAAATATTGAAAATGATTAGTCTCTTGCTGCTTACTAAAAATAGTGACAAAGTGGGTGCCGGGGAGAGTTTATTTTATTAGTATTAATAGATTTTCATTAAACTTTTCTACAAAAAAATTCATTAAACAATCATGGTTATTCAGATGGGCATACTCCAAATAATAAACATCAGTAAAATGCCCTGCAAATCGACCATGCATCGTGCTCAATGATCCCTGGTCCCACAGCAAAATGAGTAATACAAGAATTTTTAAGCAAACTACTTATCTGCCCTCAAATAAAATACCAAATACCCACCCCCTTAGTAAACTAAGTACTAAACCAAAATAGCAATGACACTACTTGGAGCCATTCTTTGCCTGCCGTATCACCTATTGATTAAGAAAGACTTCCCCCAAAACATTTTGATCTTAGATTTAGGGCTAGATATACTAAACTGCAGGTTTGAAAAAGTGGAGATGTGGCCTATAGCAACCAATCAGATTCTAGCTGTCATTTATTTAGTGCACTCTACAAAATGACAGCTAGAATCTGATTGGTTGCAATAAGCAACATCTCCACGTTTTCAAACCCGCAGTTTAGTAAATATATAACCTTAGTTTAATAGAATACAGGGAAATCCAGATTATTATCTGTCATCCAAAACAAACCTAAAGCTGCAGGTCGGGTGCCTTATAGCGATGAGGGAAATCCCAACAACGGATACCCCGACATGAATACAGCGAAGGTGTAATCCCGACATACTGCTAATAAAGACAGCTTGAAACACACGCCTGAAACACTTCTGACAATTGAAGATCTCGGCAGGCTGCGCTGACGTCACTTTTAAGGTCCACACTATGATTCCTGCTGCTAAGCTGGTAATTTAAGGAGTCTCCGTCTGTACAATGTTCTTTACAAAGCCTAATGTATTGTACAGCCGGTATATTCATGTCGGGGAATCCGTTGTCAGTATTTCCATCATCATTATAATGACTACCACCGAATGCTGCATGTCATACCTCCAATGGTCCCCATGGTCGCTGCTCTACTCTAGACTGCCTCTCACCTCATCCAGAAAGGCAGAATGACAATCAATCATTTAAGTTTTAGCCACTTGCAAGAACGTAGCACTATCTTTCATAGTTAGCAAGGTAGAGAAAAGGATAATAGACCATTACCTACAGCTCATTATAAGTATTTGCTGTGTTGATTTAGAGAAATGCAAAGCACAGCCTCAGCTAATCTAGCCTCGTGTAAAGAAAAATCCTTCCTGATTCTATAAATGGCAGTTGGATTATCCACCTTGATAAAGAACACAAATAATGAATTCCAATTATTATAGCTGGATATATAATTTCTTATAAGATTCAATTTTAAATCTAGGTAATGAATTGGCCATTACCACTGATCCACACACTGACTATTCTTACAGGGAATAACCCCATTTCTATAATGATTTCAAACAGTGTTTTTCAGCCAAAGTAAATTGTCCACTTGTCACTTACACAGTCTTGGGTATGAAGAGCTTATTAGACAAATCTCTGTTATGAACTTGTATACATTTATAACTTCTAGTTAGGTCAACTTTAAAACTCCTTTTTGGTCCAAATGTTTTTTTGTAATTTAACCCCTTCAGTCCCTTGATTCATAAAGATGCCCACCTCTGAAGAATGTGTGTTAGGGAATTTAGACTGTAAATTCCAATGGGGCAGGGACTGATGTGAGTGAGTTCTCTGTACAATGCTACAGAATTAATGGCCATATATAAATAGCTGCTGCTGCTAATAATGATGATGATGATGAAACTCTCAAGTTCTATTACAATGGTGCTAGAAAGTCTTCTGAATTTCTGCATCAATGTGACCTTAAATGTGTTCAGATCTTCATGGAAGTCATAACAATAGATAAAGAGATCACAATAAATCAAATAACACACAAAAGGATATACTTTTTCATTCATTTATTGAGCAAAATGATACAACATTAAATGTGTTTGTCTGAAAAAGTATGTGAACCCTTATGTGAGTTTGGGTGGCCCTGTCCTATTTAAAAATAAATATCAAGTGGAGTCTTAACTGCCAAAAACTGGTCTTCACTGCACAGGTTGGTGAACGCATGCCACATGCCTCATGCCACATGCCTCATGCCTCATGCCACATGCCTCCACCTCAAAGAAAGAGTTATTGATGCTCATCAGGCTGCAAAACAATTTCTGAATATCTGAGCACATATAAAGTCACGTAATTCTGAATATTCGAATGAGTCTCTAGTAGAGATGAGCCGGATCCGAGACAGATCTGGGTATTCCCGCCAATTGCAAAACTGAAACTGAGGCTCGGAGTCATAATCCCGCTGTCGGATCTCGCGGTACTCGGATCCTATAAATTCCCCGCTAGCCGCCGCCATCTTCACTCGGGCATTGATCAGGGTAGAGGGAGGTTGTGTTAGGTGGTCCTCTGTCCTGCTTATCTCGTGCTGTGCTGTGCTGTGCTGGGGAAATAACAATGCTCTTAGAAGGACACAGCACAGCACAGCACGATTTTTTTTAAAAAAAGTTATAAAAAAAATAAAAAAAAAAAATTATAAAAAAAAGAAATTCAAAAAAAAGATCCAAAAATAATCCTGCAGTATAAGTCCATTGGTACTGCAATATTACAAAGTTCACTGATTCTGCAGAATAGACTGGGAATTAGTGGAAATGATTGTTATTGAATGTTATTGAGGTTAATAATAGCGTAGGAGTGAAAATAAACCCAAAACTTGATTTTAACACTTTTTATGATTTTTTCAAAATAAATCCGAATCCAAAACCTTAAATCCAAACCAAAACCTTTCATCAGGTGTTTTGCGAAACAAATCCAAACCCAAAACCTCAAGCACATCCGAATCTAAAACACAAAACACGAGACACCAAAAGTGGCCGGTGCACATCCCTAGTTTCTAGCACCACTAGATTTCATTCTTGTAGATAGGTCCACAAAACTGTACCTCATATAAGCAAAGTGGTTTAACAAGTGACTTATACAGTGAAAACTATGTTTGCGTTATGTGCATCCATCCCCCTTTTTATGTATTCCAGGTTTGTATTAGTATTTGTAGCAGCTCTTAGGCACTGCATGTTCCTATACATCTTATTCTCTACAAGTATTCCTAAATCCTTTTTCAATTCCAATCTCCCCAGTTGTAACCAATTTAAGGCTATGATCTTATTTTAAATAACGACAGCACAGCATTTGTTAGCAAACCACATAATGTGGTAGATCTCAGGGGGTAGCACATTGTGGTGTAACATCCAATTTCCTCTTCTGCTGACAATTCTCTTTTTATGGTGTATGTGTGT
Organism: Mixophyes fleayi; assembly: GCF_038048845.1. Lineage (NCBI taxonomy): Eukaryota > Metazoa > Chordata > Amphibia > Anura > Limnodynastidae > Mixophyes > Mixophyes fleayi. Next base: position 76,273,334 of record NC_134404.1, read on the forward strand.
GTGTGGGGTGCACGGCAAGTGGACAACGCAGTCTCACTGAAGGAGGAGAAGGGGCACAACTGGATCTCCTATCACACTTACATCCTGTCTGGGACATGTAATTCCCATTCTGTAATTGTCCTGCACAGACCATGGGGGGGCAGCCAGGCAGGGATAAGCTGTAGCAGCTAGGAAGATAGGTTTATAGTCAGTCTAGTGCAGTGTTGGCTAACCTGTGACACTCCAGGTGTTGTGAAACTACAAGTCCCAGCATGCTTTGCCAATATGTAGCAGCTTATTGCTGGAAGGGTATGCTGGGACTTGTACTTTCACAACACCTGGAGTGTCACAGGTTAGCCAACACTGGTCTTGTGACTGGTGACAAGTCAGTGGCAATGCTATATGTGGTACTTAAGATTATTTAACTCCTGCTATCTAAGCAGCACAATCTCAAACTGGAGTTCCTGTAGATTATAGGCTCTTATAATGAAGCACGCCACATAACATCTAAGGTTTGCACTTGTTTGTCTACTTATTATGCTCAGGAGATGCCTCTGCATACTAGGTGTGCCTAGGTTTCCAAAGAGGTGGACAATTCTGAAGAAGTGCACAGTGCTAATGTTTTAAACGTCACATTAAAAGTCCAACCTTTTCCCACTTTTGGACCACACCATTTAATTTAATTCAACATTTCTGTTTTGCTTTCCCCTTCCAATCCGGGTCCCGCTGTGTGCGCGCATGCGCAGTTCGTTTACTTCTCCGTTGCTAGGCATTTAGAAGGTACTAGATAAATGAAAGCTAGAATCTGATTGGTTGCTATAGGCAACATCACCACTTTTTCAAACCCGCAGCTTAGTAAATCTAGCCCTAAGTCTTCATTATCATCAGTGCGCATTTACACCAGCTCTATGGCAGGCGCAAAACATACACCTCATAATAGGTAAAAGCTTTTAGTGTACACTTCCCTTCTCTAACCCATCCCTCCTCTCCAGGCATAGGCAGTGTTGAATTCCTTTTCAGAATAAATCAATATTGTCCATGACAATTCATCATCATCAACATTTATTTATATAGCGCCAGCAGATTCCGTAGCGCTTTACAATTGGGAACAAACAGTATTATCCGCATAGAGATGATAATGAAATCTAAAGGAGCTTATTAGTTTTCCAAGAGAAGTGGTGTAGATAGAGAACAGCAGAGGACCTAGGACTGAGCCTTGTGGTACTCCAACTGATAAAGGAAGCGGAGCAGAGGTGGATCCAGAGAAATTAACACTGAAAGAGCGATTAGATAGGTAGGATGAGAACCAGGATAGGACAGTGCCTTCAACAATTGTGGATCTTGCGGCAAATATAAGTTAATTTGTTACATTTTAAGTCACAGAGTAGCACAGTTCCTATACAACCTGCAGGCCCATGGTTTAGTGGCAGAGAGAGAGTGTCTTGAATGAATACAAGCCAATTTATACATTTTTAACAATAGTAGTTGTGTTTACAAAATTACATCATCACAGAGGTCACATGAGCAGTTACTAAGCAGTGGTGAATCACCAACACGGATCCACATTCTAGTAAATATTTATCAGCCATTTTAAAGGTCATATAGTCCATATCTTTTATATGGTATCTTTTAGCAATTCCCAAAATATGTATAATAACAACAATATATATATAATACTATATATTGCAAATTGGGTTGCACACAATAAATTGTATTATTATTATAAATACAACTTCAACAGCAGGCATAATTGCCAGAGTCATACAAGACTGCATAAGAGCATATGTGTGCGCCAACTTTCTGTGCATGCGCAGATCGATTTTACGCAACATACGTTACAGAAACTGGCATACATTCTACTATCCATCAGCCTCCTCTTGTGTGCTGAGGTGGTTTTGAAAGATAAGAAAATACATATATTTAAATACAACAGTCATTATGTGTAAATACTAGTATCAACAATTCAACAGAAGTTTTTTTTAGTTTGAATTAAATAAAAATACTTCTATGAATGCACCATGTAAAACATATTGCAAGTACGACAAAACAGGCATTTTACTGTTTTGTATAATTTTTTGGTAATTCCTAGCAATAGTTATACAAATACCCAGGACTGCCAAGAGGAATTCAGGGCCCCGGTACAACAAATTCATGCCCCCCCCCCCTCTTATAGTTGAGCATGTTAAAAAATTTAGCGCCGCCCAAAATTTTTCGGATGTGTGGGCATGCATTTGGGGGCGTGGCAAATGCGCCATTGGGGCGTGGCTAACACATCACAATCACTAGGCTCTCAATTCGCCCGAGCGTCACATATGTCCAAGCACTCCTGATTTTCAGGACATCTAGCACCACAGTGTAGTATAGAAACAATGCAGTGTGTGTACAAAGAGTTCAGTCTTGGCCTGCACCTTACATTGGGCACAACACTCACCAAAAATTGACATTGTCCCTACTAGAATCACAACATTTCACATACTGTCCTGCGCTCTCCTACCTGTTCTTCTCACTTTCACCACCTGTGGCTGCATGTTTCTTTAGTTGCGGCTTGTCTGTTTAGATAATTCCAAACAAACCTGGTGTTAAATCAATACCACCCATGATTAGTGATTAGGCCTTCCTCCAGCTCCAATACTACAAAAATGTGCCCCTTCATCATCGCCATGCCTTATGATCACACTGCGCCCTCCATGCTGCTTTTGCCCCCTTCACCTGGCTCCCCTTCATCACACTATACTATGCTGCTCCCCCTCCCTTTTTCAATGCCACTGTGCCATGCCTCCCCCCATTTTTAACCCCTCTGTCATGCTGCCTCCCCGCTTTTTAACCCCTCTGTGCCCCCACTCATTTTTTAACCCCTCTGTCATGCTGCCACCCCCCTGTTTTTTAACCCCTCTGTGCCCCCCTCATTTTTTAACCCCTCTGTCATGCTGCTCCCCCATTTTTTAACCCCTCTGTGCCCCCACTCGTTTTTTAACCCCTCTGTCATGCTGCCCCCATTTTTTAACCCCTCTGTGCCCCCACTCGTTTTTTAACCCCTCTGTCATGCTGCCCCCCCTGTTTTTTAACCTCTCTGTGCCCCCACTCGTTTTTTAACCCCTCTGTCATGCTGCCCCCCCCCCCCCCCCGTTTTTTAACCTCTCTGTGCCCCCACTCGTTTTTTAACCCCTCTGTCATGCTGCCTCCCCATTTTTTAACCCCTCGGTGTCCCCCCTCATTTTCCTCCCTTCACTTACCTTTTCTCCTCTCTGCTTTCTTGGTCTTCTCTGCTGCTCTGTGCTCCATTGCTCCAGACTGACTGAATGCTGGGCATGACATCACACCCGGCATTCAGACAGTCTGAATGGAACACAGAGCAGCAGAGAGGAGGGATGCCGGCTCCGCGATCACGTTAGTATGTTTTGTTTTTTGTTTTTATCTACCCTGCTCCCCCCACCAACGGCCGAGCCCCCCCTGCCGCAAAAAAAAAAAAAAAAAAAAGAAGAAAGAAAAAAAAATCGTTTTAGAAAAAAATAAAATAAAATCGGCAGCGCAAGGGCACAGGCCGGGCCCCCTGACATGCCCGTGCCCGGGTAATTAGTGCCCGCTCCCCCCCCTCTCGGCGGCCCTGCAAATACCTTTCTATTGACTGCCATACAAGACTCTACCATACAATACAGAGAGCAATCCTAGTGACATATATTCAAAACAGGGCACATCCTAATGATATATATATATATATATATATATATATATATATATATATTCAATACAGAGAGCATCCTAGTTACCGCCATACAAAACAGAGAGCATCCCAGTGATCACATACAATACAGAAAGCAACCCAGGGACCATCATACAATAAAGATAGCATTTTATTGACTGATATACAATACAGAGTGCATCCTAGTGACCATTATACACATAGAGGAAAATATACAGGAAGCATTCTATGACCGCCATACAATACAGAGAGCTTCCTAATGACCGCCATACAAAAGAAGAGCATCCCAGTAATCACATACAATACAGAAAGCAAACCAGGGACGATCATAAAATACAGATAGCATCCTATGACCGGCTTACAATACAGAAAGCATCCTAGTGACCATTATACAACATAGAGGATCCTAACAATAAATATACAGGAAGCATCCTATGACCGCCATACAATACAGAGGGCAACCTAGTGACCATTATACAATATAGAGAGCATCCTAGTAATAGATTTGCAATATAGACAGCATTCTAGTAACAGATATACAATACTGAAAACATTCTAGTGACTGTCATACAAAATAGAGAGCACCGTAATGACCAACATACAGCACAAAAAACACCCTATTTACCACCATGCAACAAAGAGAGCATCATTTCAACACCGTACAATACGGAGAGCTGGAAAGAAAGAATAAGATAACACATTAAGGAACCCCCCCTCTTTCTCACCCACCAGGACTACACTGGTGGTATCACTTCCCTAGAGCACTTGCATTATTATATTAATTTAAAGAATCTCTCAACAGGGTTTCTTGCAAGATTTCTGAAACACAAAGCAGACCCAGATTGTCAGTTCTTGCAATTGGCCCAAAAAAAAAAATCCTAGATTGCTCATGTGACAAAACTTGAAATAAAATAATGTTACACTAAAAGCAGATTTCCACTTTAAAAACAAATGTTGCTAAATTCTTTGTTGCCCCAATAAAAGTATCACAGAAGGGACCCTCACTATTTTCAGTATTTAGCAGGGTCCCGTGGAGTCCAGTGGAGACCTCTGTCGCCTACCTTCAGAGCTGTTCAGCTCTCTCCGTAACAGAGCAGATCTAAAACAGCAGCTCCATGGCTTTCAATTAGTATTTACACTAGAGTGGCTGTGGCACATTTCTCCTGCACAGAGTTCTATATTGGGAAGGGATGTGATTTAGTCAAATAGATTTTTAAAGTGGAAAACTCCTTAAAATTACAACATAAACAACATAAGTTTTCACATTATGCGGTGGTTAAAATTTGACACCTCCATTTACCAGCAAATGAAGCTGAAGTTTTGCATTGCCACGGACAAGGGGGATTAGCAAATCTGACTAAAGACAGTGAATTAAACAAAACAAACCATATTTTATACACAATGAAAAAAAAATCTATTCCTCATGTGTATTGAGAAAACAGCCAGGGCCGCCGTGTTTTACTTCAGGAATGCCAGGTCAAGCCCTAACGTGGGACTTGTGTGGATTCATTTTAGTGTTCATGCTCTGCGTCTGTAAAGAATAACAGAGGAACAGGCGATGTCAGAGCAATTCTTGCAGGTTGTGTTTTAACAGCTCAAGTCAGGATGAGGTAAAACGCTTCATAATTCCTCACCTGATGCTTGGTGTCATGGAAAATTACATGTGAAAGCGGCATTCATGTCTGTCACTCTAACATTACATTCACACATACACTGAGAGATCTTTAGTTTTGCTGTATGAAATATTTAATAGGTTTAACAGAGAACGAAACGTATACCGTAGACTCTTCTTTTAAGCTCTTTGACCTGGGTGAATATTGCGGTGATTGAACCGTTTTAGTCGTATTTTGATACAGTTAACCACAATTGCTCATTTCCAGGCCAATCCTATTCATAAAGCTAAACCTATAATCCCTGAAATGTAAACACACAAGCCACTGGCAGCAAATATTCTTGAAGAAAATATTCAGGATATCTGTTATGTTGTGTAAGTCAGAAACGTACAGAATGTTCATGTTCGCCAGATGTATTTGGCCACTGTCGCCATTAGCCAGCAGACATTCTTATTGGACAAGCCTGCATGGTGAATGGCAGGAATGATTGTTTCTTGGGAAGAACGGCCAGAGCTGCATATTTATACAGTAGTCGTGTTTTATTATGAGAAGCGGAATACTGAGTGAGCAAAGATTGAAAGGATGAAACTTAAAATAATACATTCTTGGTATATTTTTTTAATGTCATCATTCTGGATTTTCAGAAATAAACTATAAGCAACAGTAATAGTAATTATTCATAAATCCACTCATGCGGGCAAGAGCAAAAGAAAAGAAGGCAAACCAAAAAGAATGGAACAATAAGCAGCAACTATTAGTTCATTATGGGGTAAAATATCTTGTTCAAGAAATTTTTTAATACCTTAACTGATTAAAAGATAATTTGCAAATTATTTATTTTTTCTGCAATTCTAAGGTGAAAGAAACAACCTATAAAATATGACTTTTTTATAGTACTAAGGGTAATGCGGGTAAGTTTATGCTATGTCTGTTGCTTGTAAAATGCATAATAACCTAGAAAAGATTGTTTCCTATGGTCACTGTTCGCACTGTAATGCATGGGGATAGCCCATGCAGTTATCTGAATCTAATCAATGTAACTCACAGAGTGGAAAACTCAACCAGGGTCATTTACTAAATGAGGCAAAAGTCTACAAACCAGCAGTGCTTCTTTATATGTGCTAGTACTTTACTGCCAAGTGGATTTAAAGGTGCTCACCCACTTCATGGTCTTTGGAAGCACCCTCATAAAATCATTCTGTGCCAAGTTTTGCAGGTTGATGGAGGCTCCAGAACATAAACAATGTTTTATAATAGTAAATGAAAAGTAAAATGAAAAGTCTGTGCTATGTCCATTACAGGACCACTATATTTGTACATTTCAACTTTTATGTCTTTACCCCAAATACTGTTCAGTTTATCCTCATTTAGATCTGATATTAATCATGAGAATAAATGAGGCATTGGTACTGTCTTTATCATATGTGTCAGCTTTGTATGTGAAGCTTTTCATTACATTGATTGAAGGGCACCTACAAATACAATTCCCCCCTGCAAAAGAACAATTGAGAACCTAGAAGTGACAGAGAATTCAAGTCCCTTTGCAAGGAGAAAAATGCAGTGCGCCCTCTCTGAAATCATTGTACATCACAATAAACGTGCCCTCTCCTGTCACGAGGCGCGGCGGTACTCACAGCCACCGCGGCTCGCTTCCTGTCCTCTCCGGCGTCCCGGCCGTCACCATGATGACCGTGACGTCACTTCCTTGCAACTCCCGACCGTTGCAAAGGCAACGGCCGGACGCCTCTTCAGCGCCGCGTCCCGGCAGCCGGGCGCGCACGCGCATAGGGGGCAAGTAATTAGATTCAGCCTGTGGCTGAATTAGCAGGCATTAGCCTGCAAGTGTGGATTCCAGGGCTAAGCCCTGATTGGTGTTTAGGGTAACAGGCAATTAGCCTGCAAGTGTGCTCTATCTGGGGGCAGGCTCTGATTGGCTGCTGGCTGTATTTAAGGCAATGAGGTCTGCTGCCTCATTGCCGGTTATAGCTTCTGTTCCCAGTCTGCTGACCTGCTCTGTGCCCTGTTCCTGCCTATTGAACTTTTCTGCTGATTACCCATGTATGACCCTTTGCCTGGATTTGGATGTTGCTTGTGTATCTCGTGACCCTGACCTCTGGCCTGTTTACCGATCTTCCTGTCTGCTCGTGACCCTTAACCTCTGCTTGTTAATTGGAATTGCTATCTGCTGCCGGCCCTTGACCTCTGCTTGGACTTCACTCCATTTGTCTGGGTTCTCCTCAGCCGGTACACACTTCATGACCCTCTGTCAGTCTGCAGCCGAGTCTGTCCCCACCATCAGGGGCTCCAGTGAACACCTGATTGGCAGAGTAGACTCCGTGTTGTGTTGTGCCGGCTGGAGGGGTTCCTAACATTATAACCGGCCTAAACACGTACCGGAGACGAGGTTGAAATGGATGGAAGCGGAACTACACCGTCTCCGGCGCAAGCCCTAACAGGCCATGTTGAGTCCCTGCACCAAATGATCCAGGGATTGTCTGAGCGTTTGTCCGTTCAGGAAGAAGTTGCAAAAACCTCACAATCCACTCCAGATTCCACCTGTGAACCCAAATGCATTTGCCGGATCGGTTCTCCGGAAATAGATCCCTGTTCCGGAATCTCAGGGAGAGCTGCAAGCTCTATTTTCGGTTGAGACCCCGCGCCTCCAGTTCAGAGCAGCAAAGAGTCGGAATTATCATTTCCCTCCTACAGGGTGACCCCCAGTCCTGGGCCTTTTCCTTGCCGCAGACCAGTCCTGCCATGCAGTCAGTAGACGCTTTCTTTGAGGCATTAGGTCTACTATATGATGACTGGGATCGAATGGCCTCTGCTGAGGCTCATCTACGGGCCTTGAAACAAGCTCGGTGGTCAGCAGAGGAATACTGCGTTGAATTCCATAGATGGTCACCTGACAGTGGATGGAATGATCCTGCCCTACGCAGTCAGTTTCGTCTAGGTCTGTCGGAACAGATTAAAGATTCTTTGGTGCAATACCCAACTCCTACCTCATTGGAGGATCTGATGCACCTCGCCATTAAAATCAACAGGAGAATTAAGGAGCAAAAGTCCGAGAAGGAGGCATCTTCTCTTCCAGCTGCCTTGATTCCTGTTACCATGGATAGTGAGGAGCCTATGCAATTAGGAGTGTATCATCTCTCCCCTGAGGAAAGAGACAGGAGACGATCACAAGGCCTATGTCTCTATTGTGGCGCTAAGGGCCACTTGTCCCGTTCCTGCACTAATAACCTGGGAAAAGAGCATGCCTAGGGAATGAGGGGAAAGTTCACCTAGGTCTGCAAATTGTTTCCCCAAAAAATGCTGTAATGAACCCTGCACAGCTCACGTCCAGTGCTGGTTCTGTGGACCTGTAGGCCTTCATTGACAGTGAAGTTGCGGGCAACTTCCTTGACATTGGGTTTGCCCGCTCTGCTGGAATTCCGATGGTAAAGCTTAAGTCTGCCATTACTGTATGTGGCTTAGATGGGAGTCCATTGCCTGGCGGCAAGATTACCTGGGAGACCCCGCTACTACAGTTGAACATTGGAGCACTCCATTCAGAGTCCATAATCTACTTCCTTATCGAATGTCCGTCAGTTCCTTTGATCCTGGGCCACCCTTGGCTTTCCCGTCATAATCCTGTCATGGATTGGGTAAAAGGAGAAATTGTCCGGTGGATCTCTTATTGTACACAGTCTTGCTTGAAACTGCCTCTGCGTGTGATTCAGTCTATTCCGGAGCAGCTTCCCTCACAATATCATGACTTCTGGGATATGTTCTCCAAAAAGGCTGCTGATACGTTACCACCGCACCATGACTTCGACTGTGCCACCAAGCTTATTCCTGGTTCTAAGTTATCCAACGGACGCTTGTACTCCCTCTCTGATCCAGAGACCAAATCCATGCAGGATTATATTGATGAAAACCTGGAGAAAGGCTTCATCAGGCCATCCAAATCTCCAGTAGGAGCGGGATGCTTCTTTGTTTCCAAAAAAGACGGAGGACTAAGACCCTGTATCGACTACCGAGGGCTAAATCTGATCACAGTCAAGAATACCTATCCTCTTCCTCTCATCTCCGTACTATTTGATCAACTAAGAGGTGCAACAATCTTCACAAAAATCGATCTTCGTGGTGCATATAACCTCATACGTATTAGAGCAGGTGATGAGTGGAAGACGGCATTCAATACGCTTTCTGGCCACTACGAATATTTGGTCATGCCGTTTGGTCTTAGTAACGCGCCTGCAGTATTCCAGGACCTGATTAATGAGGTGCTACGTGAGTTTCTTGGACATTTTGTTGTTGTCTACTTGGACGACATCCTCATATATTCGGAGTCATTATAAGTACATCAGGGTCATGTCAGACAAGTCCTACAAAAATTGCGAGAGCACCATCTCCATGCTAAAATTGAAAAATGCGAATTTGAGGTTCAGAAAGTGTCCTTTCTAGGTTATATAATCTCCTCGGAAGGATTCTCCATGGACCCAACCAAGGTCCAAGCAATCCTGGACTGGGTACAACCGAATAACCTCAAGGCGGTCCAGAGATTCCTGGGATTCGCCAATTATTACAGAGATTTATTGGCGGCTTTGCTGATATTGTGGCTCCTATTGTCACCTTGACTCGCAAGGGAAGCGATCCAGCTAATTGGTCATCCCAGGCAATAACTGCATTTGAAACCCTGAAGAAAGCCTTTGTGTCTGCTCAGGTCCTTAGACATCCGGATCCTAAGGTACCGTTTATTCTTGAAGTTGATGCCTCGGACGTCGGTGCTGGTGCCATCTTGTCACAGAAAGATTTCCATACGCACCGCTTACATCCATGTGCCTACTTTTCCCGTCAGTTCTCTTCAGCGGAAACCAACTATGATGTGGGAAACCGAGAGCTGTTGGCAATCAAATGGGCCTTTGAGGAATGGCGACATTGGTTAGAAGGCGCTGCACACCAGATCTCCGTTATAACAGATCATAGGAATCTGCAGTATATACAGTCGGCCAAACGACTGAACCCCCGGCAGGCTCATTGGTCGCTGTTTTTCAGCCGTTTTAACTTTGTAATCACCTACCGTCCAGGTTCTAAAAATGTCCGGGCAGACGCCCTGTCCAGAAGCTTCCTGGCACACCATGCTCCGTTTACTAGTCCAGAGTCTATTGTTCCCTTGTCTATGATCCTTGCTGGTTTAACCCAAGACCTGAGCTGTACCCTACAAAGGTTTCAGAGATTAGCTCCCGATGATACTCCAGTAGGATGCTTGTTTGTCCCAGTTCATCTAAGGAAGGCGATCCTTGCTGAAGCACACGATAATCTGACTGCTGGACATCCTGGAGTTTTCAAAACATTGGAAATCCTTTCCCGCACTGTATGATGGCCATCTTTGTCTGCTGACGTCAAGAGTCATGTCCTCTCTTGTGAGGTTTGTGCCAGCAACAAAATTCCCAGGACTCGCCCGGTAGGTCAGTTGGTTCCATTGGCCATTTCTGCAAAACCTTGGACACATTTGTCAATAGACTTTATTGTTGATTTTCCACCCTCTGCAGGACACAATACTATTTGGGTCGTGGTAGACCGCGTCATCAAAATGGCACATTTCATTCTACTAACCAGGCTTCCTACCGCTCGAAATCTGGCCATTCTCTACATCCAACATATTTTCCGTCTCCATGGACTTCCTTCTGATATCGTTTCTGATCGTGGTTCACAATTCATAGCTCAATTCTGGAAATCCTTCTGTACCCTGCTCGGAATCAAGATCAGTCTGTCATCTGCATACCACCCTCAGTCTAATGGGCAAACTGAAAGGGTTACCCAGTCCCTTAAACAGTTCCTACGATGTTATACTTCAGAATTTCATGACAACTGGTCCTCTTTGTTGCCCTGGGCAGAGTTTGCCTACAATAACTCATCTCATTCATCTACTCAAAATTCCCCGTTCTACTGTAATTTCGGTTTTCATCCCAGGTCCAATTCTCTATATTCTCTCAAATCTGCTGGTATCCCGGAGATTCGTTCCACAGCCGCTGATCTCAAAGTAATTTGGAAGAAAGTTCAGTTCTCCTTAAAAAGGTCCTCATTGTCTGCTAAAAAAAAATCGTATCGCCACCGTACCACCTGCTCATTCAAAGTGGGCCAGAAAGTGTGGCTTTCAACTCGAAATATTAGGCTCAGACAGCCTTGTAAGAAGCTGAGGCCTAAATTTATTGGTCCGTTCATGATTACCAAGCAGATTAATCCGGTAGCCTTCAGATTGAAGATTCCTGGCTCCCTAAGGATCCCCAACACGTTTCATTGTTCGCTATTCAAGCCAGTATTATACCCGAATCAATCCCAGCCTTCAGTTTCTTCTGTGAGAAATAGGAACATACCACAACAATTTGTTGTCCAGAAGATTCTCGACTGTAAAAGAGTGCAGGGGCAGGTGCACTTCCTAGTACAGTGGAAGAATCGTGGGCTGGAGGAGCAGTCCTCAGTCCCGTGAAGATGACTATACGCTTCAAGACAGCTGAAGGAAACCTGGGGGTCGGGGTTCCTTAACCCCTTCTCAAGGGGGGGTACTGTCACGAGCCGCGGCGGTACTCACAGCCGCCGCGGCTCGCTTCCTGTCCTTTCCGACGTCCCGGCCATCACCATGACGCCAAGGCAACGGCCGGACGCCTCTTCAGCGCCGCATCCCGGAAGCCGGGCGTGCACGCGCATAGGGGCAAGTAATCAGATTCAGCCTGTGGCTGAATTAGCAGGCATTAGCCTGCAAGTGTGGATTCCAGGGCTAAGCCCTGATTGGTGTTTAGGGTAACAGGCAATTAGCCTGCAAGTGTGCTCTATCTGGGGGCAGGCTCTGATTGGCTGCTGGCTGTATTTAAGGCAATGAGGTCTGCTGCCTCATTGCCGGTTATAGCTTTTGTTCCCAGTCTGCTGACCTGCTCTGTGCCCTGTTCCTGCCTATTGAACTTTCTGCTGATTACCCGTGTACGGCCCTTTGCCTGGATTTGGACGTTGCTTGTGTATCTCGTGACCCTGACCTCTGGCCTGTTTACCGATCTTCCTGTCTGCTCGTGACCCTTGACCTCGGCTTGTTAATTGGAATTGCTATCTGCTGCCGGCCCCTCGACCTCTGTTTGGACTTCACTCCGTTTGCCTGGGTTCTCCCCAGCCGGTGCACACTTCACGACCCTCTGTCAGTCTGCAGCCCAGTCTGTCCCCCCATCAGGGACTCCAGTGAACACCTGATTGGCAGAGTAGACTCCGGGTTGTGTTGTGCCGGCTGGAGGGGTTCCTAACATCTCCACCTCTTTATCTATTAAAATAAATGAGCCCCGCAAAATTATATCTGATTCCAGTACCTTAGTGCAAAACTAGGAATGCGAGCAAGCAAAACCATTGATATGCTCAACAACTTTCAGCAGCCGCTGTAGACTTGTCCACCCCCACAAATGCTGGCATCTTGGCATGTGAAAATCCCTGCGCCTCCCCATAAAACTAGTTGCACTTCTGCAAACGTAGGCAAATTACATCACTAGAGAGCAATTGCACCTTTGTGATCCATGAATGACCTTTAACATTTTCTCCGCTTGCTAGACTTACTAAAATACCTTGAAATGTCAACAAAGATCACACATGTTCATAAATACCAGGCAGTGTTATTTATGTTTCAGAAAAATGACTTGAAAATTATGCAATGCTTCATGGCAAACAATATTCATCAATACTCGATATGCATGGGCAACAAAACTATATTTTACAGTACAGAGCCACAAATGCAATCTGTATCAAGTATTTCATATTGGACAATAACTTTACGAAGGTATAAATTGAGACACTAAATAAAACGTCAAAATGTGGATAATATAAAATGTTTTCTATAAAGAAAGAAAGTGTTAGTATATAGAAAAGGAGTAAAACGACTATTGCTTTGCTCATAAACAAAACAAGCATTGTTATGTGTGGAGTGTTTACTGTAGAATACAATTTAAAGTATATGGCTAGAATGACACTTGAAGCATTCTTGTTCTGATAAGCGCTTGTCTTACCTGCACAAAGTGGATGCTGACTTTTGTGGGCTATACCAATATTACAATAAATAAATGTTTAAAAAATGCATGTATTTATATGAACTTATATTTGTAATTAATACAAATTTGTTTACAATACTTTTTTTAAAAAAAAAATATATATACATGTTATATAATAATAATGTAAAACCCTTTTAGTTTTCTAATGATCACATTTTGGCAGCCAGTCTCAGCAGCAGTCAGTCTCCTTCTCATTCATAATGGAGAGAAGCTCACATCTGGGAAGGGGGGAATAGCTCCAGGGACAGGGGCTCTGGCTCACAAGACAAATGGAGACCAATTGCCAGTGATTTGGCATTGGCTAACAGCACAAAATGGCTGCTTCCACTGTGTAAAGACACTTTAAATTAAACCTTCAAAGCTGTACATAAACAGTACAACATGGTTGCCTACTCTCCCGGAATGTCCAGGAGACTCCCGAATGTTTGGGAGTTCTCCCAGACTCCCGAGAGAGCAGGGCAACCTCCAGGTTCCTGCCCTCTTTTTTGGTGAAGTGGATAGGGCGGGGCTAATTGCATCATCCTGGTCCCACCCCCTGCTGTAATTGGCCAGCATTGGCATACTATGTCAGGGGGGAGGCGGCGTGGCTAGGATGACGCAATCCGTATGGCCACGCCCGCAGGATGCCGCTGCTTTGGAGATTTCAAGGATGGGAAATCTCCAAAGTTGGCTAGTATGCAGTAAAACAGATATAAGAGACATATTATACTACTTTTCTAGCCTCCACTGGCAAACTGTTGGGAAAAATATAAATAAAGGCTAATTTTAGGAAATAATTATAAAAAGCAACCTCCAACCCAACTTGCTCTGTCTCACCTAATTTGTGGGGGTCCTTCTCCTTGGTCCCTTTCCTCCCCGTTGCTGGGGTCCAGGATGATTTTTGAGTACTCTACAGTACACCTTCTACACCTTCTACTCTTTGTGAATAATAGGTATGCCAGAGGATGACCACATAATCAGATTAGCTGGGGTGGAAGGATCATATTTACATTTTTGTTATAAAGGTATAATTTTCCTTTAACAAGAGATGATGTAATTAAAATATATCAAAATAGCGCTATACTCTCAATAAACAGATAAATAGTGGATATTGCTTTCATATGAGACCTATTAAGTCAACATAAACACATTTCTTGACGGCATCCTATTCTTTTCCGTTCTTTCACTTTAGGCTTGGGCTATAATTACTAAAAAGGAAACTGGCAATGTAAAATACCACTTTACTTAGGAGTGATATAAATACAATTAAAATATACACTCGCATATAAAACACATTGGAGAAGTAATTTTCCCTGATTACTTGCAAAGTGTTAAATAAGCAGGGAATGGTTGATACAACCTACACTACTGTTTATACAACACATTTCAAATGGTGTTATGACAAAAGAGTTACATGAGACATTTTCCTGTTGACACAGCATGTTATCATTAACGGGGTCTTGGGGAGTAAAAGTGATTGTTGATTTTTCAAAGCAAGAGTTTTCAGATGCTGATGATGTAACCAAGGAAAATTAGATGTTCTGTGTTTGATCCATTAAGAGACAAACTGAGTAAAGTAAAGGAAGAAAAACTATTTCCAAACCTCTGGAGGTAATATACAAGGTGCAGAAAGGCCAAGTCACAGCGTAAAGACCACTTTGCTGGTGACATGCACCTTGCTTTGTAACGGTGCACCTGTTTCTCCTCATTCCACATTTAGCCACAGAATCTTGCATGTTTCACCTGTGGAATTTGTCCTTAAGTGTTCCCAGTCGTACCACAATCACACCACACAGTAGAATGATTTCACCATTTACTTCCCAGCTCTAATCATTGACTAATTCTGCAAATGATCTGTTCACCCTTAAACTTGATTTGCACAACATTTTGCTCTTTTCAAATTCCTTGGTTCCTGTTGGTAATATGTTGTTTGTATATTGTGTGTGGTAGTTTAGTGAGGGGTATTTGTTTGATAGTTTAATGTTGTTACTAATGTTGTTACAGTGGTTGTAGGGCAGTGTATTGGCAGTATAATGTGGATGGCAGTATAGTTATAGGTGTTCAATGGCGCACGCAGGGGGGGGTTTCTGAGTCTCCAGAAACCCCCCCCCCCTTCGTTAACTCAGTGCCCACCATATCGGCACTGTCCTATACAGCAGCCGCGGCGCTGTCAAAGAAGCGTCCGCTGAGGTGCTGTATTGTATACAGCACCGCCGCAGACGCTTTTTTGGCAGTGCTGCGGCTGCTGTATAGGGCAGCTCTGCCTAAACGGAGCTGATGCGCATGCGCGGGCGCATGCACAGCAGCTCTCTCTCGTGTTTTTTTTTTTTTTGGTCAGTCCTGCGTGCGCCCTTGGTGTTATAGTGTGGGTGGAAGTCTATTGGTAGTATAGTGTGTGGGCAGTGTAGTGGGATTATAGTGGGTGACTGTGTAGTCAGAGGTGGTAGAGTGGTAGTATAGTGTGATTGGCAGTAAAACAAGGTTAGTAGGATGGTAGTATAATGTGGACAGCAGTGTAGTGTTGTATATTAGAATAGTAGTATTACAACGGTGGAAATATAATTATGGATGATAGAACAGTGGTGATGCCAGTGTAGATAGAGTGGCCATTTTGTGTGGGTGGTAGAGTAGTGGTACAGCTGCAGCTAAGAATGGCCCCTCCTGATTGGCTGAATAGATCCGCTGTCAATCCGTCAGTGGCCAGGATGGTGAGTCAATCAGAACTCACCTCCAGCCATTTCAATTTAAGCTCTAGAGTGAGCCAAAAGATGCTCACCACGTCATTGCGCTGCGTCCTCGCAGTGGCTTATAGTCAGCCGTTGTCAGCTACACAGTCAGTATGATGATGGAGAGAGATGAAAGAAGAAGGAGAAGGTCAGTGAGTTCAAGCAAGAATAGTTGTGGTGAAGCAGCAGTGCCGACATAAATCAAGAAGATGGCTGCAGTTAAAAATTAAAGATGGTGACAGGCTGCAGAGAGCCAGGGAAAGTTGAGATAAAGAAATAAGACTGTTGGAGGCCATCAACTGGAGAAACAGCAGGGGGAAGGTTTCATGGTTTCCCCTGCTGCCGACAGGTAAGGCCTTTGGGTAACCCTCTCACAAACCTGCATTTGCACTCTCTCTATTACGCATTTATACACAAGGCCCATGGGGCATATTTTTGGCACTAGGTCTGAGCAGCAGTTAATTGGTACGCAAGGCCCATGGGTCACATTTGTGTATTGTACAGCCCTTATTTACGTATATCGGATGCATTTTTCATTCAGGCTTAGAAGCCTGTGGGGCACAGTAAATTGAGGCTTCAGAACCTGTGCTGCATTGTCTGGGCTCAGATCCTGGGAAAAAGAGGAAACTGATTGAGACTAAGCCTGTGGCCATATATATTTCAGGCACTAGGCCTATGGGGACAATTTCGTCATCATCATCATCAACATTTATTTATATAGTGCCAGCAAATTCCGTAGCGCTTTACAATTGGGAACAAACATTAATAAGACAATACTGGGTAATACATACAGACAGAGAAGTAAGAGGGCCCTGCTCGCAAGCTTACAATCTATGGGACAATGGGAGTTTGAAACGCAAGGGCATGTGCTACATCATATTGCACAATGGACCAGCTAGAATGCAAAGGTAAAAGTATTCAGTGGGCTGTGTGATCAGTCACACAGCAATGTTGGTCAGAGGGTTGTTGTCTTGTGTAAGCTGTGTAGAGGGTTGTAATAGGGTAACCTATGGAGATTAAGATGGTGATTGAGGAATATCATAAGCTTGTCTGAAGAGCAATTTAGGTGTTAGGCCTGCTATCTGGTAGGAGGTCAGCCCCAGTCAGAGAGACCACACCTGGTCTAGCCCCCATTTGCCTGCCAAATCCCTGGTGGCCATTTTTATTCCAACTGTGTCCTTGCACTGATTAGTCAGGCCCCCATTAAAGGTAGACTTTTGGTGTATTGTCTTGTATTTTCCTGTCTATTGCTCTTTTGTTTGGCTGTATGAATTGTGGGTGTCTTAGGTAGGGGAGTATACTACAGCTAGTGTTAGAGGTTAATGTTGCGCAGCATACTGGTCACATAGACTGCTGTTAGGACAAGAGCGCTGCTGTTGTTCTTGCTGTAGTTGATGGTATATACTAGCAAGGGTAGATACACTACATGGACAAAAGTATTCGGACACTTGATCATTACACCAATAGGGACTGTAATGACATTGTTTTTTAAAAACTTTTACGCACCATGCGCCTTACCAGTCGTTGAATCTGCTCTGTGATTTTACATGGTCTTCCACTTCGTGGCTGAGCTGCTGGTTTTCCTAAACACTTCCACTTTCTCATAACATCACTTAGAGTTGACCGTGGAATATCCAGCAGGGGTGAAAGTTCACAAACCATCTTAAAAAGGTGTATCACAGTACCACTCTTGAAGTCACTGAGCTCTTCAGGACGACCCATTTTGTATCCCAAATGTTTGCAAATGGAGACTGCATGGCTAGGTTCTTGATTTTATTCACCTCTGGCAATGGGTCTGATTGAAACACCTCAATTCAATAATTAACAGGTGTGGACAAATACTTTTACCCGTATAGTGTAGCTCTGTTGTGTTTTGTCCCTTTCCCAAATGCCATTCCTGGGAGTCTCAAACAACCATCAAGAGGAGATGTTGCCTATACAATGAGTGTCCCCCATTCAGTTTGTTCCATTGGTGAGTAAGATATTCAGGCAGGAGTCTTCCCTATCACGAATATCTGCAGCCTTGAGCCCACACCCAGATCAAACTCGAGGTACAAGAGTAGAGTGCAGTTTCTCTACTCCTGTCCATCATCTTGGACACTTTCCTTCCATACTGTGCTTTTCCCTGAGTACTTTTATCTTCTTTTCTCCCTAAGCGGTGCATGTGGAACTGATGCCGTAGGTGCGGAGTGATTGGCAGGTGGTCGAGAACAGGTAGGTTCCGTTACAAGTTCATCATATTATTGCACCTGCTAATGCTGCCCCAGGCAACTGTAAGTGCTGTTATTGTGAAGTGGAAATGTCTAGGAACAAAAACAACTCAGCCATAAAGTAGTAGGCCACGCAAGCTCACAGAGTGGGACCGCCAAGTGCTGAAGAGCGTACAAATTGCCTAGGGCAGCATAGTGGCCTAGTGGTTAGCACTTCTGCCTCACAACACTGGGGTCATGAGTTTGATTCCCAACCATGGCCTTATCTGTGTGGAGTTTGTATGTTCTCCCTGTGTTTGCGTGGGTTTCCTCCGGGTGCTCCGGTTTTCTCCCACACTCCAAAAACTTACTGGTAGGTTAATTGGCTGCTATCAAAATTGACACTAGTCCCTCCCTCTCTGTCTGTCTGTCTGTGTAAGTGTGTGTGTGTGTCTATATTAGGGAATTTAGACTGTAAGCTCCAATGGGGCAGGGACTGATGTGAATGAGTTCTCTGTAGAGCGCTGCGGAATTAGTGGCGCTATATAAATAAATGATGATGATGATGATGATTGCGAGTTCTAACCTGCCTCTGAAAGTAACATCAACACGAGAACTGTTTGTCGAAAGCATCAATAAATCCTTTAGTAAAACCGTAACGACAATTTGGAGATTTAACAAATACTTGAGAAGAGAGTATGTCAAATCCCAAAACGTTACATCTCTTTACTGAGCCCCTTAAAGTTCTATGTTGACAATATGGGCAGAGCAGATAGAGCATGTGCTTCAGGTACTTGATGCTTTGGAAGGAGTCATAGGCAATCACTTATGTAGTGTGGCTGGCTGTCTGTAACATTCACAGTGCTAGTGGTGCATTATAAAAGGAGCCCATGCAATAGGGCTACGCATAGTTTGCACGTCTGTCCTGGGGCCCTGTTGTGGACTTGTTTTTTTCTTTCAGCTTTTTGTTTTGTGCCTCCTCTCCATGTGGGCCAACTATAGCTCACCACCTTTGCAGGGAATATCTTACTAAGGTAAGAGTGGCTCTGGGGTATTACTGTACTCTAGTGGGGGCTATTCATGGTGTGTGGTCTTTTTGAATAAACATAGGGACTATTTATATATTGTGGGGTTAGTGGTGGGTATTAATATATTGTAGGGGCTACGAATGCAATGTGGGGTCTATGTGGGGGACAATAATTTAATGACAGGGCTGTTTGGATTTAAGTGGCTTGACGGAAGTAGGCCTGTTTATTAAATATGGCTGCTATTGATTTAATGTTGGGCTGGTTGGAGGGAGGAAGGCCTAATGTGTCCTGTATTTGCTTGACTTTCGAACAGGTGAATAGTACCATTCCCTTTTCCAAACAGCAAAAGAGTTTAGGGCTCCAGCAGCAATAAGTCATACCTGCAAGAACAAGTAGGAGAGAGCAGCACAGGCTGCCAACTGACCTGATTCGGGCTGCACAGTCCCAATATTGCCATAAATGTCCTCCCTACATACCCCTTTTCACATTTGCTCCCCCACTATTCTCCCTTTCTGAAAATGTGTCAATGGTAAGGAGGATTGGGTTCATATTTGACAAGGGGTAGGAGAGTGCAAGCATATGTGACTAGGGGTAAGTGTGGGGATATATGTGACAAGTGGAGGGTGGGTTGGTGGCATAATATGACCCAGGAGCAAGAAAGGTGTGTGTGTGTGTGGCAGGATCACGTGAGTGTAGACTATATGTCAAACATATATTATGTAGTGCCACAAACCTGCAGTGCTTATCATGCAATGTAATGTACATGTGACATATAATCAAGACTCATATAGGGTCTTATGATATACATATAGCCAAGGACCCCAGATCATCTTATTCATTCATTATGTAGCTTTATGAAGGTCATTCATCAGAAGACCCTCCAATTCAACTCACCGCCTGCACACTGGCTACACTTACTCTGTATATTAGCTATTCCCTCTGCATGTGGGCTATGCCCCGTCCACCTGTGCACATTCAGGCATCAGCTTGAGCAAAATGAGCTGTTGCGGTCAAGCTCCTGCAAAATATGCCCCAACAATCAGGGCCGGTGCTAGGGTCCACGGCGCCCTAGGCATTTTAAAAAAAAGCGGCCCCCCCAGCAAAAATCGCCACCCTCCTCCCTCCTCTCCTTACCTTGTCTCACCACCGCCGCCTCTCTGCTCCGTCTCCTCCCCTCCACTCACTGACACTAGTAAGTGGAGGGGAGGAGACGGAGCAGAGAGGCGGCGGTGGTAACAAAATAGCCTCTTCCCCCCTCCCCCGTGCATCCGAATGCTGTGCGGCGGCCGTGACAGGTATGGTCAGCGGTCGCCGCACAGTTTTAAAGTAATTTTCATTCTGGAGGGCGCCCTCCAGGCGCCCTCCAGAGCCCGGCGCCCTAGGCAAGTGCCTAACCTTGCCTAATGGGAGCGCCGGGCCTGCCAACAATCACACCTCTATCAAAGTCACTGAGGTTTCCTCTTGCAGCCATGCTACCCATAATCATAGGCAACCCAGTACTTTTATACACATTCCTGAGCATGCTGCAATGATTTTTGCTTAATTAATGCATGAGCCACAGTTGGGTGGATTCCCGTTTTTAATATACTTGGTGTCCCTCATTTCACAAGGTTGCAAGAGTAAAACTAAGAAATAAAAAAAAAGAATCTAAGAGTTTTAAAAGCAGATGTAATAAAAATGTATTTTGCGATGTTCACTCACATCTCTGTGTCACTGGTTAGTTTATATTGGTTACCTCGTTAGGCTGAAATGGTAATATGTTATTTTACATTCCATAAAAGTTGCTACTATTTATTACAACTTAAAACAAGTCATTGTTTTATCTAAGGATCCAATTATTACTATTCTCAGAGCCCAAAAATCTGGTTGTTTAAATCATTACTTTATGGGCCACTGTGAGTAAAAGATCATAAACCATCACTGTATCATCTCTGTGAATGGAGGTTCTTTGATATCTGTTCAAATAGCTTAGTTATCTTTTTTATAGATTAGAATACATTGGACACTTGTATCTATAAGAGGGAAAAACAGACCACATTTGTGATTGCATGAAAACTCCTTCACATGTGGACTAAGGTTAGACATACCAGCACCATCACTCACACTGCGCAGAACTGACACTCCCACCGTGGAATGTTTACGACAAGCTATAAATTACGCTCTTGCTTATCTGGATAAACCGTAAGACATCTAGTTTCCTGACAATAGGCCTGCAAGGGAGGATAAGAAAAGCTTGTAAAGCACCTCATAAAGCCATCCCAGAAAAAAAAATGGAAAAGTAGAAAAGAATTCTCCTTTGCATAGACCTAATCATTATTATATTCTAAGTTTTCCCATGTGTTCCAATACAGGATTTTATCACTGTCTTTTTAGAGCTCTTGCCATTTTGAGGTTTTCTGCCATCATCCAAAATCTAATAACAAGTAAAATGACTTACTCTTAGGATATAGGCACAAACTACAGCTTGGGTTCTAACAAATATGTTTATAGGAAAATCACCTATAATATGAACTG
Organism: Mixophyes fleayi; assembly: GCF_038048845.1. NCBI lineage: Eukaryota > Metazoa > Chordata > Amphibia > Anura > Limnodynastidae > Mixophyes > Mixophyes fleayi. Next base: position 76,295,128 of record NC_134404.1, read on the forward strand.
TCAGCCCAGAGTACTTTATAAAATCTGATTTATGAGCATGTACATACTAAGGATGTGCACCGGCGACTTTTGAGGTCTCGTGTTTTGTGTTTTGGATCCAGATTTTCGTTATTTTTGAGGTTCGGATTTGTCTCGCAAAACACTTGACGAAAGGTCTCGGTTCGGATTTAAGGTATTGGATTCGGATTTTTTTTGAAAAAAACATAAAAAGTTTAAAAATCAAGTTTTTGGGCTTATTTTCACTCCTAGGCTATTATTAACCTCAATAACATTCAATAACAAGCATTTCCACTAATTTACAGTGTATTCTGAATCTGAACACCTCACAATATAGTTATTAGTCCAAAACGTTGCAACAAGGTATCTTTCTGGACTGCGTAGAGGAGTGGGTCACCACAATATATATTAAAAACCCTGAACTTTTATGATTCGCACCAATAATTGTACCTGGACTGCGTAGAGGAGTGGGTCACCACAATATATATTAAAAACCCTGAACTTTTATGATTCGCACCAATAATTGTACCTGGACTGCGTAGAGGAGTGGGTCACCACAATATATTAAAAACCCTGAACTTTTATGAATCGCACCAATAAATGTACCTGGACTGCGTAGAGGAGTGGGTCACCACAATATCTTAAAAACCCTGAACTTTTATGAATCGCACCAATAAATGTACCTGGACTGCGTAGAGGAGTGGGTCACCACAATATATTAAAAACCCTGAACTTTTATGAATCGCACCAATAAATGTACCTGGACTGCGTAGAGGAGTGGGTCACCACAATATATATAATAAGAAAACCATCAACTTGTTTGATTCGCACCAATAAATGTACCTGGACTGCGTAGAGGAGTGGGCACTGGGCACCACAATAAAATATATAAAAAACCTTCAACAGGTCTGCATTACACTACACATACGGCTGCTCCTCCATCCTCTCCATCATATACATGTTGGAGTTTTAGCGTGTGACAACCTCTTGTTTTTGATAATGTCAGTGCATTTTGAATATTTTTCAATTTGCCCCACACCACTGAATGTACTTTATCTATGATACGCATCTATCTATCTTGACTGCGTAGTGTGGTGGCCCCGGTACACAATTTGGTACCGGGGCCACAATAAAATAAATACACCCTCCACGTGTCAGAATTCCACCAAACAAGTATCTGGACTGCGTAGTGGGGTGGCCCCGGTACCCAACTTGATACCGGGGCCACAATAAAATAAATACACCCTCCACGTGTCAGAATTCCACCAAACAAGTATCTGGACTGCGTAGTGGGGTGGCCCCGGTACCCAACTTGATACCGGGGCCACAATAAAATAAATACACCCTCCACGTGTCAGAATTCCACCAAACAAGTATCTGGACTGTGTAGTGGGGTGGCCCCGGTACCCAACTTGATACCGGGGCCACAATAAAATAAATACACCCTCCACGTGTCAGAATTCCACCAAACAAGTATCTGGACTGCGTAGTGGGGTGGCCCCGGTACCCAACTTGATACCGGGGCCACAATAAAATAAATACACCCTCCACGTGTCAGAATTCCACCAAACAAGTATCTGGACTGCGTAGTGGGGTGGCCCCGGTACCCAACTTGATACCGGGGCCACAATAAAATAAATACACCCTCCACGTGTCAGAATTCCACCAAACAAGTATCTTGACTGCGTAGTGTGGTGGCCCCGGTACACAATTTGGTACCGAGGCCACAATATAATTAAAAAACCCTCCACGTGTCGGAATTCCACCAAACAAGTATCTGGACTGCATAGTGGGGTGGCCCCGGTACCCAATTTGATACCGGGGCCACAATACCTCCTCAAAACATGCTCCAGACAATTCGTCATTGACAGACCCCAGACAGACAGGGTCGTAGTGTTATTGTTTGACTTTGTAAACCCAAAAAAATGTCCCTGTTGCACTTGCACATAGTCGTGCAATCAAGACTGACTTTTTCATTTAAAGGCACGATCTTTAAAGTGTCAGAAAGAGAGAGAAGACACAGGAGAGGAGAGTTGTAGCTGGGGACCTGGGGTGAAAGCTCCCAGGCTCCCCCAGCATTGCCTGGAAGTCTGAGCGTGGTGACTGAGCCAGGGCAAGGAATGTGTGCCCTGGATGAGGGGGAGAACTCCATGCCACTATAGTGAACCCAAGAGAGAGGGGGACACTGCACATGGAAGAGGCCCTGGAGTGAGGGCTGCTACAAGAGGCATGGTAGCTGTAGTGTTAGATCCTGAGGCTGAGAGTACACAGAGTGACGTGTCAGAGCACAGGAGACATTATCCCCGCAGAGGAGGGATGAGCTGCAGTTGAGAGGTCTGCTGTTGAAATAGGACATGCACACTTTAACAAACCAATCATTTCAGCGACAGGGCCTACCAAACAACTTTGACTGAAATGATTGGTTTGTTTGGGCCCCCACACCAAAAAAGCTATTCATCTCTCCCTGTACAGACTAAACAGGCTCTACTGAGGCAAGATGTCGTCCTCATCCTCAACCTCTGATTCCTCTCCCCCTACAGTGTGTACTTCCTCCTCATCACACATTATCAATTCGTCCCCGCTGGACTCCACAACCACAGGTCCCTCTGTAGTATCTGGAGGGCAGTGCTGTACTTCATTGAGGAATTGATTATTCATTTTTATAAACATCATTTTTTCAACGTTGTGAGGAAGCAACCTCCTTCGCCGCTCACTGACCAGGTTCCCCGCTGCACTAAAAACTCTTTCCGAGTACACACTGGAGGGGGGACAACTCAGGTAAAATAGAGCCAGTTTGTACAGGGGCTTCCAAACTGCCTTTTTTTCCTGCCAGTAACAATATGGACTGTCTGACATGTCTACTTGGATGGTGTCAGCAAAGTAATCATCCACAATTTTTTCTATTGTGACAGCATCCAATGCAGCGAGAGTAGACATGTCTGCAATGGTTGGCAGGTCCTTCAGTCCGGACCAGATGTTATCAGCATCCCCGCCAGTGCCTCTTTTGGGAAAACTGAGCTTTTTCCTCGCAGCCATAGATGTGGAAGAAAATGAGGGTGGAGCTGTTGGCATGTCACGGTCCTCTTCAGAGGACAATCTCCTGACCAGCAGGTCTTTGCACCGCTGTAGATTTGTGTCCGCCGGAAACAGAGACACAACATACGCTTTAAACCGAGGATCGAGCACGGTGGCCAGAATGTATTCCTCTGACTTTAAAAGAGTGACCACCCTCGGATCCTGGCAAAGCGTACGAAGGGCTACATCCACAAGAGCTACATGCTTGCTGTAATCGCAATGGCTTACCAGCTCCTCCCTCACTTTCTCCAGCTGCTTCTGCAACAGCCTGATCAGGGGAATGACCTGACTCAAGCTGGCAGTGTCGGAACTGACTTCTCGTGTGGCAAGTTCAAATGGCTGCAGAACCTTGCACAACACGGAAATCAGTCTCCACTGCGCTTGACTGAGGCGCATCCCCACTCCTTTGCCTATGTCGTAGGTGGCTGTGTAGGCCTGAATGGCCTTTTGCTGCTCCTCCATCCTCTGCAGCATATAGAGGGTGGAGTTCCAGCGCGTCACAACCTCTTGTTTGAGGTGATGGCAGGGCAGGTTCAAGCTTTTCTGATGTGCCTCTAGTCTGCGGTAGGCACTGGCTGAATGCCGAAAGTGTCCAGCAATTTTGCGGGCCACCGCAAGCATCTCCTGCACACCCCTGTCACTCTTGAGGTAATGCTGCACCACCAAATTAATGGTGTGGGCAAAACATGGGACGTGCTGGAAATTGCCCATATTTAATGCCCGCACAATGTTACTGGCATTGTCTGACACCACAAATCCCCATGAGAGTCTAAGTGGGGTAAGCCACTGGGAGATAATTTCCCTCATTTTCTCTAATATGTTGGCAGCGTTGTGCCTCTTATTAAAGCCTGTAATGCACAATGTTGCCTGCCTTTGCATGAGCAGCCATTTTGTAGATGCTGCTACTGATGCAGCTGTTGCTGTTGCTGCGGAAGGGGATGCATCTACCCAGTGGGCTGTCACAGTCATATAGTCCTTCGTTTGCCCAGAACCACTTGTCCACATGTCCGTGGTTAAGTGGACAGTGGGTACAACCGCATTTTTAAGAGCACTGAGGACACTTGATCGTACTTCTCTGTACATTTTTGGTATCGCCTGCCTAGTGAAGTGGAATCTCGAGGGGATTTGGTACCGGGGACACAATACCTCCATCAACCCTCTAAATCCCACTCCACTGATGGCGGACACCGGGCGCACGTCTAACACCAACATTGCAGTTACAGCCGCAGTTATACGCTTTGCAATAGGGTGACTACTATCGTATTTGGTGGTCATGGCAAACGACTGTTGGACGGTCAATTGTTTGGTGAAAGACTTAGCGGTCTTACGACTTCCCCTCTGGGAAGATGACCGACTAACAGCAGCAACAGCAGCAGTGGCAGTAGTAGGCGTACCGCTGCAGGATTCCTCGGATGAATCCCGTATTGAGGAGGACTCAGTCTGGCTGGTGACTTGGGCTGCAGGACTGAATCTGATGGAGATTGTGGAGGAAGTTGACGAGGAGGGTGTTGCTGGTGTGTATCCAACTGGACCACGGGATTTAGGTGTCCCTGTACCGATGAGGGTCCTAGCCCCAGTTCCTGAACTAACCACTGAACTATGAAGGTTATTCAGGTGACGTATAAGGGAGGATGTTCCTAGGTGGGCAAGATCCTTACCCCTGCTTATTTGAGCTTTACATAAGCTACATATTGCCATACATTGGTTGTCTGGATTTGGATAAAAATAACTCCAGACCGAAGAGGTGCATTTTTTGGTCTTCTGACCAGGCATGACGATGGGCTTTTTCATCCCATGGACATCAGCTGTTTCCCCCCCTGGTGCCTCATTTACAATAACCACATCACCATCCTCATCATCAAGTTCCTCCACAGCGCCAGCTACATCATCAATAGCCTCCTCCCGAGCCACCTCTTCCCGTACAGTGATGGGAAGGTCAGGCTTGACAACCACCAACACCCTTGGACTCGCCTTGGGGATTTGTGATAATTTCTCTTTAGAAGGCAGAGTTGTTTGCTGTTTTGTTGCTGACAGCATAACTCTCTTCAATTTTTTGTAGGGGGGGGGAGGAGGAGGAGGGCTAAGATCCGTGGGTGAAGCTGAACCACTAGTCATGAACACGGGCCAGGGCCTAAGCCGTTCCTTGCCACTCCGTGTCGTAAATGGCATATTGGCAACTTTACGTTTCTCCTCAGATGATTTTAAGTTTCTCTTTTTGCTACTTTTTCTTAACTTGGGCTTTTTGGATTTTACATGCCCGGTACTACGAGATTGGGCATCGGGCTTGGAAGACGACGTTGATGGCATTTCATCGTCTATGTCATGACTAGTGGCAGCAGCTTCAGCATTAGGAGGAAGTGGGTCTTGATCTTTCCCTACTTTATCCTCCAAATTTTTGGTCTCCATTATATGTAGCACAAGATACTGCAGAATGTGTGAACTTGGTAATATTGCAGTACCAATGGACTTATAATGCTGGATTGGTTTTGCAAATTTGGTTATAATTATTATATATTTTTTTTTTTTTTTTAATTTTTTATTTTTTTTTACTTTTTTTTTATTTTTTACAAACTTGGGAATAATGGGGAAATAACTATGCCCTTAGAAGCACAGAGCACAGGACACAGCACCACTGGACTGAACAGGACACGGCACAGGACCCAGCAGCACTACGGAACTCAGCAGGACAGAGCACAGGACACAGCACCACTGGACTGATACTGCAGAATGTGTAAACTTTGTAATATTGCAGTACCACTGGACTTTTACTGCTGAATGTGTGAACTTGGTAATATTGCAGTACCAATGGACTTATAATGCTGGATTGGTTTTGCAAATTTGGTTATAATTATTATATATTTTTTTTTTTTTTAAATTTTTTATTTTTTTTTACTTTTTTTTTATTTTTTACAAACTTGGGAATAATGGGGAAATAACTATGCCCTTAGAAGCACAGAGCACAGGACACAGCACCACTGGACTGAACAGGACACGGCACAGGACCCAGCAGCACTACGGAACTCAGCAGGACAGAGCACAGGACACAGCACCACTGGACTGATACTGCAGAATGTGTAAACTTTGTAATATTGCAGTACCACTGGACTTTTACTGCTGAATGTGTGAACTTGGTAATATTGCAGTACCAATGGGCTTATACTGCAGGATTGGTTGTGAAAATTTTGTGGTAATTAAAAAATTTTAAAGTAGTTTTTGGTATTTTATAAAAAAAACTTTTTTTTATTTTTTTAAACACAGGGGAATATTGGGGAAATAACTATGCCCTTAGAAGCACAGAGCACAGGACACAGCACCACTGGACTGAACAGGACACAGCACAGGACCCAGCAGCACCACTGACCTCAGAAGGACAGAGCACAGCACACAGCACCACTGGACTGATACTGCAGAACACAGCACAGCACAGCACAGCACAGCACAGCACAGCACTAAACAGCACAGAACTAAACAGCACAGAACTAAACAGCACAGAACTAAACAGCACAGAACTAAACAGCACAGAGGACCACCTAACACACCCTCCCTCTACCCTGATCAATGCCCGAGTGAAGATGGCGGCGACTAGCGGGGAATTTATAGGATCCGAGTATCGCGAGATCCGACAACGGGATTATGAGTCAGAGCCTCAGTTTCACTTTTGAATTTGGCGCCAATACCCGGATCTGTCTCGGATCCGACTCGGATCCGCAACGTTCGGGTGGGCTCGGATTTCAGAAATCCGAGCGCGCTCATCCCTAGTACATACATCCCAATATTTTTTAAAACAAAATTGGGACAAAATAAACCCGAGCCTTGATCTGCCAAACCACACCCAACCAGATTAGCCATCCATGTTCACAGTCATAAATTACTTTCAGACCAGATGTGACAAATAAGCACTATTTTGGAGGCGTGTATGTTTATGTGTCACAGGTATCAATGATTTGATTACGGCTAAATCTAAAGGCCGTTACTCTCTTCTAATTCTCATGGATCTCTCTGCTGCATTTGACACTGTTGACCACTCTGTTCTCATACAAACACTGAATCCCTAGGTCTTCAGGACACTGTCCTATCCTGGTTCTCATCCTACCTATCAATTCGCTCTTTCAGGGTTAGTTTCCCTGGATCCTCCTCCTCTCGGCTTCCTTTATCAGTTGGAGTATCACAAGGCTCAGTACTAGGTCCTCTGCTCTTCTCAATCATATCACTACTCTTGGAAAACTAATAAGCTCATTTGGATTTCAGTATCATCTGTATATGGATGATTTCCAAATGTATCTATCCACTCCTTATTTCTCACCATATGTGTTAGTCCACGTTACTGACTGTCTTTTTGCTATCTCATATTAGATGTCCTCTCACCAACTCAAACTTCGTCTTTCAAAAACAGAGCTAGTAATATTCCCACCAACCAACAGAAGTTACCTACCTTACATTTCTCTTTCTGTTGACAACATGATAATAAATCTTCCCTAACATGCTTACTGCCTAGGTGTGTTCCTCGACTCAGAACTATTTTTAATTACCCACATCTAATCTACATCTACTTCCTGTTACATACATACATCTAAAAAAACATTTCTAGAACATTCACATATCTCATACAAGACACTAAAAGCTTTAATTAATTCTCTCACCTGCATTGGCTATAGCAATATAAACCTTACTGGTCTTCCCTGAAACAGACTCTCATCCCTACAATCTATTTTGCATGCAGCAGCTATAATGATTTTCCTTGCAAATCGTTCTTCCACTGCTGAGCTGCTCTGTCAGTCTCTATGTTGATTGCCTGTGTATTACCGAATCCAATATAAAATACTTCTACTAACATACAAGGCCATCAGCAAAACTGCACCAACATACATCTCCTCACTTGTCTCAGAATATCTTCCAACTTGGCACCTCCATTCTGCATCAAAATCTGCGTCTCTCATCCACACTCATTACCTCTTCCGATTCCTGGTTACACTTTGTGGAATGTCATTCCTCTCACAATAACACTTTCTTCTAGTCTTCAAACCTTCAAGCGTTCTCTGAAAACCAACATTTTCAGGAAAGCTCATAAATTTCCTCAACAACCCTCTTAACCCCCCCTAGGGTACCCTATTACCACCCTTCACACAGTTCACACCATACAACTACCCTCTGACCCCCTGACCAACATTGCTGTGTGACTGGATCATACAGCGCACTAAGCACTTTTTACCATTGCAATCTGGCTGGTCCAATAGACAATATGTAGCACTTAACGTAGATTGTAATATGGTAAGTAGGACCCTCTTTTCTCTCTCTCTGTCTGTATTACCCAGTATTGTTTTATTACTGTGTTTGTTCCCAGTTGTGAAGCAGTACCAGATATAAATAAATGATGATGATGATCTCGTAGGAATGTTACACAAGACTTAGGACAAGGTTAGGAGTAGTTTTGTTTGTTTTGCAGCAGTAGAGTGTGTCCAGACCTATGATTGACATGAGGACATGACATTTTAGGCTGGGTCTAATTTGGTGACCACTGCACATATGAGTTATGTTTCCCACTATGTTGTAATGGAAAGGTAAGCAACCTCTGGTTCAGGATCCCAAGTGAAGTCCTAAAGTCTGTTTCAGTTCTCTCATTGTCAGATATGCAACACCCTTTACTGTGAACCATATCTTTTAGTGTTTCAGAACAATGTCACGCCGACACTTTGGGCCCCCCACTATTTGGGGTCCTGGCTGAAAAAAAGTTGAACTCCACTGTTGTAATGTAAAGAGGGATTGGTCTCTCTGGCAGATATATGTCACTAGCAGTGGATGAGAAAAGCTGTATCTTCTTTGCTGGTTGGCAGTAGCCAGAGGCACATATAATTATTCTAGGACTGCTAGGACTGTGACAGGAAGTTGCAGGAACAAGTGAATATAGGCTAACAAGTCCTGGCTAAATGTAACTTCTTGCTCTACTGAGTGACCTATTCACAGATGACATGACCTTCAGGGGCAAACGCAGGATTTTTAAGGGGGGGTTTCCAAATAGTTGAATTCTGAACAAAGCAAAATTACAACTTAAAAAATAAAGCGCCACAATAAGATGTCAACATAAACTTTTTTACTGTAAATAACAAGTATTATATATTATATTAGCATTTTACATGAAATGAAAAATCATTGCTACCACACACTAAAATACTGTACATTAAAACAATCTAAACCTATCTGTAAAATAAGTATTTACACTCCACCTTAAAATTAGCAATGATACTCCACATTAAAACTAACATTGATACCGCACATCAAAATAGCATTGATAACACACATTGAAACTAGCAATGATACCGCACATCAAAATAGCATTGATAACACACATTAAAACTAACATTGCAAATGTACATGAAAAAAACAAACAAAAAAAACAAATAAAAAACATTACACAAGTTTGGAAAATATATATATATATATATATATATATATATATATATATATATATATATATATATATATATATATATTTATATAGATTTGTTATTGGGTTACAGGGTGAAATCAGATACTGGCCACAATCAATCTGATCTAGTTTTTTTATTAATGGACCAAAGACTCCATTTCTGGGGAACCTGCAGGGTATGCAGAGCTGTGTGATTATATATAAATATTGTATTATAGGATTAAAAAAGTAGAGGAATCCACTACTTTTTTAATCCTATAATACAATATTTATATATAATCACACAGCTCTGCATACCCTGCAGGCTCCCCAGAAATGGAGTCTTTGGTCCATTAATAAAAAAACAGATTCATTGTGGCCAGTATCTGCAGCTCTTTTATTATTTAATATTTACAGTGACACTAGAAATAGCCCTACCGTGCCCCAGGGAAGCCAGCCAGTGATGCCGGGTATCCAAGGGAGGAGCAGCTCCTTCTCACCAAACAGGAGTTATACAGCAGCCGCGGCGCTGTGACAGAAGCGTTGCGGCGGTGCTGTAAGAGAAAAAATATTTGGCATGTTTCAAAACATGCATTTTGCCCGACCGATCCGCGGAGGGGGGGTTCTGGAGACTCAGAAACCCCCCCTGCGTGCGCCCCTGACCTTGCGGCTTCACCCTAACAAACCCATGATTCCGCCCCATACAGTCTCACACCATTATTATAACACCATGTCTTCATAGAAGACCTATGCTATCACATACAATATAGTGGCCATCACCAAGCAGTGTCCATGCGTTACTGCTTCTACGTTCGGGTGCCAAGTCCAAATATATCCCGTCCTGTCCCGTGTTCAGTAAGCCCCCACCAACAAATGCTGCAATTTGTGGCCAGTTAGGTCTAAACCACCCTAATGCATACGGCCACCTTAAGGTCGATGTCTTCATTAATAATGGCTGGGCATGCAGGATGTTAATAAGTGCAAAAATACAAGACAGACTTGGTCCCCTGATGAAAGCAAATGGAACTGAAACGATCGTTGGGCAGGAAACGTTTTGTAATATATTTCTATTCTTTTGTATTTTTTTGTACATTTCTATTAATATTTTTGACTTTGGATGTTCGTTTGCTGGTGCAGGTCTGTTCATTTTATTTCAACAACTAATGACCTGCACAAAATGATTGCACATATGTTATGCTGAACATTTATATAAAAATAAACCCAGTATTTAAATAAAGTTTCTACTGTTGTTTGCTGTTACATTATTTAAATAGTGCATAAGATACTTGTTTTATTAAAGAAATATTGATCTTAAAGAGAGCGCAAAAGAGATAATTCACTATCACTCTCCTGCCAGAGGCTGCAGTGTTGTCTAACACAACTCACTGCAGGGGGAAAGCTAAGTAAGCTAAGTAATCAGCCCGGCCTCTGGTGAGGAAAACAATAGCTACATTTTAATAGAAAGGTGAGGTGGAGTGAGAGCGTGTGAAATCACCACAATTAAATGTGAAACTGTTTCGAAACGAGGCCCATCTGGGGAAAGATATTCTTAAAAAGCAGACATTAGCTTTGTGAGGTAACACATAGGCAACTAATATTACTACACAAGCAAAAAGCAGATGGTAGAAACGATGACAGCTTTTGCAGCAATACTATTCCAAAGAGTTACCAATCACTGCAAAAACAACATTCCTCTGCAGTTTTATTTAAATGCAATCAGCCTGCAATATTATAGTCTGCAAAAGCTATTTTCACATTTCTTAATAACTGGCTGGGTAACCCAGGTCACTCAGCCATTGCCCAGTGTGCAGCTTAATTGCATAGTTTCCAGTACACAATACTCTGTTCCCATACTACCCACTTATTTTTCTATTGTAGGAACCTGTACTGAATTAATTAATTGAGACAAAAAAACATTCACATCAGTTAATTAATTTAACACAAGTTTCTGCAGTAGGAAAATAAGTGAAAACAGGAAGAGAAAATGATTTACTGGGTGAAATAGGTCATGTTGGGAAAAGTATAATTTTAAGAAAAACAAAAAGTATCTGTTTGTTATAGTGTAACTATGATAAAATGGATCATATTTGGGGTGTGGAGGGATGTGTGCATTCATTTACACTCATGTTGTTACTCAGAGCAGTTAATAATGGTGGTCCTGTCTGTGCCAAAGCCATGATGGTCCAGAGCCACTCTGACTTTCACAGTGACTACTGAAAGGGACACCCAGAGAGACCCTGAGTCATTCCTTGCACGAATAATCACCGTGCCCCTATTGCTGTGCTTCTGGTAGCTGGTGCCCCCTGAGACAAGACACCTTGTTCTATGTCCAAGATCAATTTCCCACCCCCTCTCTACTCTCCCCTATATCATACATGCCTACTTTCAGGCAGTGAGGTCCGGGAGATCCCGGGCAGGGGGCGTGACCAGAGGGGGGGAGGGGGTGGGGCATAATAATTGCATCATTTTAGCCCTGCCCCCAGCGAAGGAAATGACGTTTTGTCGCGGGGGCTGGGCCAAAATGACGAGATTCACCGCAAATCAAATTATTTTGGCCAGGGAATTGCAGGATGCGGGAGACTTGCCTGCTCTCCCGGGAGTCTGGGAGACCGACCCGGATTTCGGGAGTCTCAAGGACATTCTGGGAGAGTTGGCAAGTATGTCCTATATCTCTACTGCCTCTATCCTCCCTGTCAATCTCTCCTCTCCTCCCATTACTACTCCCTCTCTGTCCTCCCCCTCTTTCTCTTCCCTCTCTTCAGAAACTGAAATGAGTTGGTGGGAAAGGGCTTCTCTCTGATTAGATGCACCATCCCAACTGGAGAGCAAGTAAACTTGGGGAGCTGGCGGGGATTATCAATGTTATGTGGGTACTGGTGGAGATTATTAATGTTATTTGGGTGCTGATGGGGACTTTAGAATGGGCGGTTGTGGGGATATCAATATTATGTTGTGGCTGGTGGGAGTATTAATGTAATATGGGGTTGGGGGCTATTAATGCAATGCGGGGTCTCTATTAAATGTAGGGACTAATAAATGAATAATTGTTTTGATCTTTTTTTTTAAAGATATACTTTTTTATACATATAATATTTTTTTGTATATATTCCTTGTAATGTTTTATTGTATTATGATGGATATTTTTTTGCTCCGCTTAAACGGAGCTTCTGTAGAAGCATAGTATTAGTATTGTTTCATATTATTTGTACCTGGTTGTAAATCTATTCACTCCGATATACGGAGCTTATATTGATAGTCTTGTGATGGTCCTGTGTGCATATGCGCACTGGAGTTGCATGAGTGCGCATGCGCAAAATGATGCTCCCAACAATATATAAAGACAATCAATTTGGGTATTAAAATATCCTCCTCACAAAGTCTTATCCAGACGAAACGCGTTGAGGGTACAAGCAGGCAGCCAGCGGTATCTCCACTAGACCACCACCGATTATGGGACCAGTTGGTTGATTGCGATCACCGGCGACCTAAGTATATATGGTCTACAGGCACTGCTGTTAATATGAACTACTGAACGGGGATAATATACAACAGATAAGCCCTGATTTAGGTTTGTATTTTTATTGTTTTTCTGATTAAAACCTTTTTTTATATATACTACACTATATGGTCCTTTTTTATATTTGGAGCAATTTTAGCTGATGCCTTCCAGAAGTATCTGGGGATACCAGGATCCTGCAGAAACAGATAAGCCTCTATATATCTATCTATTTGGTACGCACATAAGCTTTTGGTGTTTTTTCACTGAGTTACTTTGATCATAAGGTATTACACTATCTCTGGTGCCTCTATTTCTTCCACATGTTACTTCGATTGAATACCGGTCATCTGGGGATTCCAAGAATTGACATAGTCTGATGAGGTGGTGATAAGTGGTTCACTGACTGATGTGATTATCTTACACCTACTTTGAGTCCGCAGAATATTTACCACGCTTTACTATTGGTCTGTATTTCCATTAATACTGCACTATCAGGAGCCCCTTTCTTCATCTTTCTTTTATAGTTTTTTTGTGTACCGGATTTTCCACCTGGCTTTTTGGAGCAGCCATCCTGTAAATAAGGAAGTGCTTTGGACTTTGGGACTATTCTATAGGTCAATAAGAATTGTTAGGTTGAGCGCCATATTATTACTTTATGGTCTGTATGCTAATACATTAATGTTAAGCTACATTTGAAAGCTATCAACTATGTATTTTGACTGGTTGAAGGAAATATTCCTATTTATTAAAGGCTATTCATATAATGTAAGGCTGGTAAAAGAGAGGGAAGGCTTAATATTCACTCATAGCTCATAGTTTTCCAGGAGGTGAATAGTACCTATGCTTTTTCCAAACAGGGCCTAAATGTTCCAGGATATGGCCAAGCAATAACTACAACTAAGACACCAGCAGCAGCACCACGTAATCAAAGATGCAAGAACAGATATATGAATGCAGGAACCAATAATGGTTATGTGTAAGAAAGTGAGGTGCACTACTGGCAGTAGCTGGGCAAGGTAATTTGGTACTGAAGACAAAATCCCCCCCACCAATAAGCTCCATTTACCATTTCCTCCATTACTATAAGCTCATGTTACCACCATTACCATTCACACATTATACCCAACAGTGCATCCACAAGTTAAACCCAATGATGCCCCATCCTTTATATAAGTAGTGAGTCCCACACATTATACAAGCAGAGTGACCACACACAATATAGCAATACAGTTATCCTGTACAGAGTCCCTGTACAGAGTCAGGCAGAGTTACAGGAAAATACCAGTGACACTTGAAATCAGCACTTGCTGGTGGTGGTGGAGTTAATGGAGGACAGTCCACTGACCCCAATGCATTTACTTGCAGTGAACACAAGTAAATAGAGCAAGCTGATTCCACTCCCAACCGCAAGCGCAAGGGGAAGTAGATATTAGGTCATTGGAACCAAAAGGTTACATTCCCATACTGTTTACATTTTTTACTAGTGTTTAAAACACTAGAAAAATTATGATTGTTGATGACAGTGAGTAATTGGCCTTAGAAATGGGAGTACTTGTGGGTGTGGTACATTCTTATTTTTACATCTGATAGGGGATAATGTAAATGTGCCTTAACATGGAATGCTGTTTATGCGGCATGTTGCAAACAAATCTCTCGGAGAACAATTGTGCACACTGAGTTACTTTATCACAATATGAAAGTGAAACAAACGGTTAAGTAACAGTATTTTAGGATGTTGCATTTTATCCTCATTTTCCTGTAGGCCTGATAGAGACATAACTAAATTGATTGTTCTTTTGGCTGTGTTAAAGGAAGGAGTCTGACTGACTGCTATTGTGCAGAAGCAGGTTCAACTAATAATAAAAAATCAGAGATTTAGAGCAGAGTTGTGAGTGTGTGGGTTCGAGTTGTGGGTGTCGGGAGAATCCGCTGATACTGTAGTAATCATGGGGGGTTGGTGGGTGCTGGAATAGAGAAACTTTAAGAGACCAAGAGCAGTGCATGCAAATACATATGTAACCAGGCTGCCTTATGCTGAACAGCCAGGGGCTCATGTTGCTATGGAAACGCAGGGTAAAGCAGATATCAGCCCTGCCAGTGAGTCTGAGCTGGAAAGAGAGATAGGAAGGAAGGAGATAGCTGACAAGAAGAGGTGCTGGGACCATGAGTTATGTTTGACAGCAGCCAGGAATGGAGAGCTCTGAGAGCACAGTCTGCAGGAAAGACAGAGCATGCAAACAAAGAGAGAGCGATCAGAGCTATCAAAAGAGATGCTGGGTGTAGCTTTGCACAGAAAAGTTTTGTAACTGAATCTCTACAGAGAATCAGCTATCCAGCCTATTTGTGGAGAGGGAGACTCCCGCTATTAGCGTATTGCATGTGAGCAGAGAGGGACAACTAGCAAGATCAGGCTTGGAGTTAGTCAATGACCCAGCAGCAGGGCCGCCTTCAGAAATAATCATGCCCAGTACGAGCCCCCCATGTCCCGCGGGCCCCCACCCGATGAGCGCCCACCTCCCCCCCGTGAGCAACAGCAACATATACTTACCTGGGGGCCCGCCGCTGGTCTCCGCTACTGTGTCTTCAGCCTGGCTGTCAACGTGACAGCCAGGCACCAGGATGCGATCGCAGGGGTGAAGGGTTCATTCCTCCTTCGATCATGTGCTCTGCCTGTGACAGATCACATGATCGCAGGGGGAATGACACAGTAGCAGAGACCAGCGGCGGGCCCCCAGGTAAGTATATGTTGCGCTGTTGTACCGGGCCCCCTGGTGAGCCTGGGCCCGGTACAACAGTACCCCCCATACCTCCCTGATGGCGGCCCTGCCCAGCAGTGGCTGAGACCTTAATCTCTATCCAGAGCTCAAGAGATGAGTAATAACACACCAAACACTGTGACATCATTGCTGCATGAAGAAAAGAGCTCTATACCCAAAATTCCACAAGTTAGAAGTCCTTACATAAATCTTTAGATATTTCAGAGACTGTACCTGTCAGAGATATAGAGACATTTCAAGTTTTAGAGATCTAATGCAAGCTACCAACATTTCTACAAGTGCAACAACATTAACTAGTTAATCTCACAAACTATTATTGGTAGAACTGTGATAATTGTGTTAAATCATAATTGATTTATATTTTTCACACTGTGTGTGAATGCGTTGTGGGAGAGTTTGTACTATTTGTGCAGTCTATTCACTGTACGTTTGCCATTGATTATTATGTTACCTGTTGTCCCACTTATCCTGTTCAGAATCTCCCTATATTTAAATCTATCTTACCCATTTACTTTCCCCAAAATAAACACCCAGTGGAAGGTTTGCAACCACAGCGTGTGGTCCATTATTATTCAGTGGGTTAGTGTGGTCAGGTACAAGGGGCTTCCAGAGGCAACCCCTGGTGGATTCAGTCATAGTCGCACTCCACCATACTCGGGTGGAGGAGAGAGAGAGAGGGAGAGAGAGATGGAGAGAAAGAGAGAGGGAGAGAGGAAGAGAAAGAGGGAGAGAGAGGGAGAGAGAGAGGGAGAGAGAGAGAGAGAGAGGGAGAGTTGGAGAGAGAGAGAACATTTCACCACTCCTTTCAGAGTGTTAGGGAAAGGGGTGTTATACATGCAAATCATTGCACACCATCGTTCAGCCAGGAAGACACCATGTGTAACTGCTCAGGGCGAAAACCTTAAAGGCAGAATTAATATACATTGGATATTAAAAATGACTTTTTTTGCAATAGAACACATTAAAAACCTGCTTATGTTTTTCTAAACAATGACTCTTTAGCTTATGAACAAAAGTTTATCCTGCAGAGAAAAATAATAAATGCTGTAGCGACAGCATGTAGCGAAGAATCGTGGATTGGAATAGTACTATGTGCTATGTGTGAGCTGGGAATTCCATACATTGTACAATTGCTTCCAGATGTGTGCTGCTAGAATACTTATTGCAATAGAAAAATAATGTGCTTGATTAACAGGGCAGTTGACAGAAAGGATCTGGGGCACCAGAGGAGTTCTCAGGGTGTACAGTAACTGATGCAGGGCTTTCAGTGCAGCAGTGCTGTTTATATAAATTGCAACCAGGTATTTTGTGAGGTAGGAAAACCTCTCTCTATCTATTGTAACCACAAACCACAGTGCTGATGAATATATATATATATATATGCTGTGGTGACATAGTGTATATGCTATGGTGACAAGGGATAGAGGTTTTCCTACCTCACAAAATACCTGGTTGCAATTTATATATACAGCAATGCTGCAGTTTTACTCCATCGGTGATCTGTGTAATTAAACTGAGCCGGGCTGAGTGCTTTCTGCATAAATTACCCTGTCCACATATGCTGTGGTTATGGCCTGTTGCTGCCATGTCATATTAGGGGAGAGGGCTTTCTGCTAGTCACCTCTGAGTGATGGATGTCTTTTTCACTTGAATGTAGCACCTTATTATTTCATGTATTATTTAACAATTAGCACATAAACATTGTAAGTGAAGGCAAAGGTTTTGATTTCTACTGACTGCTTGTGTTTGACGTTACTGAATGACCAGCAAGAGGTAGTCTGTCAAAGACTGAGGGGTATATTCACTCTGTGGCGGTTCTGTAGAACCGCCGATTCCCGGCGCTTAGAAGGCATTTTGTGCAAACGGCAACTTGTCTTTAATAAAAGTATTATTTTTTAAAAAACCTTTAAAACGCAGAGAATCAGCGGATCTACATAACAGCATACTTGCCAACTCTCCAGGAATGTTCGGGAGACTCCCGAAATCCGGGTACGTCTCCTGGACTCCCGGGAGAGCAGGCAAGTATCCTACACACTGGAATTTACTTACCAAAATGACGCGATTCGCCGGTGAATCGCGCCATTTTTGCCTCGCCTCCCGTGACAAAATGACGTTTTTGGCGCGGGGGTGGGGCCAAAATGACGTGATTGACCACGCCCGGTCCTGCAACTGCGCCCCCTGCCCGGGATCTCCCAGAATTCACTTTTCAAAGGTTGGCAAGTATATATAACAGCCGAATAGTAAATATACCATTTAACCTCCTTTGAACACTAATCAGCTGGATTAGGTAAAGAAAGAAGATAATAAGAATGTACATGCTTCTTGGGTACATGAAATTACCATGAAGTCTCACATTAAATTGATAACAATGTAGTATCACGGAAAAAAAAATTATAGCAAAATATTTGATGTCAGAGTTTATATTGTCCTATAGTGATATCATTTCAGTAGAGGTCATACAAAATAGATTGACATAAATGGAAGAATATTAGTCCAGTTAGATAATGAGTGGCTGTGAATAGACAATCTTCAGAATGTGGTCCTTACCTTATGTAGGTATATAGAATATACCTTCAGGGCCCGTGCTAGGGTTCTCAGCGCCCTAGGCAAAATTTCAAAAACACCGCCCCCCCCCCCTCCCCCTCCACCCCAAGACACACCAAATACCCACTTCCCAGACCCCCCCACACACTTCACTTTTGGTAAAAAAAAAAAAAAGTTAGGCCTTACCTCCTACAGCGGTCTGGCTGCCGTGATGTTTCATAGAGAACGTTGTCCAGACTCCACTGCTGTCCAGGGGCAATCACAGGATTTCTAGAGGGGAAGTATCCAAGTATTAGATATGGGAACTAAAACTTGTGAGAATGACCCATCACACTGCTCCCCCTGCAGCATACTGCCCCCCCAACTGTTTGACCATGTCTTCTCTCCCCCCCCCTGCAGCACCATGTCCTCTGCCCCCCCCCCCTGCAGCACCATGTCCTCTGTCCCCCCCCCCTGCAGCACCATGTCCTCTGTCCCCCCCCCTGCAGCACCATGTCCTCTGCCCCCCCCCCTGCAGCACCATGTCCTCTGTCCCCCCCCCTGCAGCACCATGTCCTCTGTCCCCCCCCCCTGCAGCACCATGATTTTATTGGCACGTCATGCTCTATATTTGACTTGCAGCAAGTCAATAATAGAGCATGACGTGCCGATAAAATAATTATTTTATCCACCATAGTGTTTAAATCAAAGATAGATCATGAAGTGCAAAATAAGTCATTTTTCCACTGCATATTTTGCAAATCAAATATAGAGTATGACGTGGAAAATAGTAATTTTTATACCATTGAAAAAAATACTATTTTCCACCTCACGCTCTATATTTAATTTTCAAGCTATGTGGGAGAAAAATTAATATTATTTGCAACTTCATGCTCTATCTTTGATTTAAAAACTATGGTGGATAAAATAATTATTTTATTGGCACGTCATGCTCTATTATTGACTTGAAGCAAGTCAAATATAGAGCATCAGGTGCAATAAAATAATTATTTTAGCCACCATAGTTTTTAAATTGAACATAAACCAAAAAAGGGTGACATAATAATAAAAAATCCCACCCCCAACATTTTTTATGACTACACACTTTAATTAATTAAATTAAATTAATAATACCCCCCCAAAAAAAGATAAATACTTACTGTTTTGGATCCTGAAGGCTGGGAGGCTCTTCTTTAATGGCTGCCCACCGCTCCTCACCTTCTTTACCACAAGGGAGAGGGGTGGAGCAGCCGATGCATGCTGGGAAGAGAGGGGGGCGATGGGTATTAGGAAACTTTATTCACACTGTCGGCAGACAGTGTGATCTATTGCAGGCAGCACAGGTGCTGGGAAGATCTGACACCTGATCACTGATGTGAGTAATCAGGTGATCAGCAGTGTGATGCGCCGGGAGCCCGGGCGGGCGCACAGTGAAGAAACAGCGGCGGCACCCGGCCGCCGCTGCACCTCTCTCACACTTTTCTCCGCTGACTAGATTTTCAAATCTAGTCAGCGGGAGCGGCGCCCTGCAGGTCCCGGCGCCCTAGGCAACTGCCTAAGGTTGCCTAATGGGAGCGCCGGGCCTGTATACCTTGTAGAGAACAACAATTTTTTGAAATAAGGTATATTTTCTTTAGCACTCCCGAATTGCCACATCATAGAATACAGCTGTCCTCCTCCTAGATCATACTAGATCATACTTGCATACTTGCTCCCGCATTTCGGGTGAGTCTCACGGACTCCCGGGAGAGTGTGGCAATCTCCCGCATCTGGCCACTTCCTAGTGAAGTGGGCAGAATTGGCCCCGCCCCCCCGCTGTAAAATAATGTGTTTGCGTCGTTATGTCACTGGGGGGGGAGGTCCAAAATGACGCAAATTTTGGAGCCCCGCCCCCCTCATGCCCACCTCTCCCGGAAACCAACTTCAGAAAGTTGGTAAGTATGTCCTAGATCCACTGCACTTTACAGAGTTCATCCAAGCTTCAGATATGGAAATTGATAATACAGTCTTATATATTGTAGTGATAGGTTGAACATATAGACATAGATGTACTAATCATTTATTGTTACATATCAAAAAGATTTAACTGAGCTGGATACTACCACATCCTTTTAGATCTCCAGATGTCTGTGGAGGGGGTAGGGAACTGCTTGGTGATATGTTTACAGCCTTAAAGAGAACTTGTCACCAGGTTAAAAGCTGCATTTTATATACATATTACATAGTGTCTTGTATGCTATGCACTAAGTAACAAGCAAAAGACATAGAGGCTTCATGCCAGGGAGAGAGCATTTAGTACATTGCAGAGTGGGACATACACCATTAGGGTATCTTTACACCCGCATACACCTGGAGAAACAGAACCAGGGGAGGGAAACACATTCTAACATAGGTCTAATACAGCAAGGACATGTTCTCGCAATTGCAAACAGATGCAGACCGGGACACAGAAACATGTACATCTGTCCAAGCCGTATTATTTGGATTTGTAGAGGATGATGATGATGATGACAGTCACCAACCATAGCGAATCGCTTATGATTGGAGGTTTGTGACACTGATAATGATAGGTGTTTTCTTCGTTGCACATGCATATATTATGTTTTTGTGTGTTTAAGCAAATTATTATTTTTTTTCACATACAGATTTTTGTTTATCCTGTATTAAGAGAGTTTTTCGTTGCTTTATTGATTTATTGATGTCTAATAACGAAA
The DNA here is from genome assembly GCF_038048845.1 of Mixophyes fleayi. NCBI lineage: Eukaryota > Metazoa > Chordata > Amphibia > Anura > Limnodynastidae > Mixophyes > Mixophyes fleayi. Next base: position 76,316,116 of record NC_134404.1, read on the forward strand.
GCATTTTGAAAACAAAATAAACATGTTATAAACATAGGCTTAAGTATGTGATGTATGTCTGGTGGCCCATGTGCTCCTGATGCAGACCAGTATTTATCTTGCAGCTATGCTTATATGGGTTTTGTAGTGAACACAATTTGCAACTGTAATTTGGGGTGCAATTACTGCTCGAAGTGGGATGGAATGTGCTGTATGTATATAGTTTATTCTGTTGCTCTCAGCAGCACATATTACAAAGCCTCCAAAGTTTCTTTCTTTGTCTTATTTTTCACACCTTTCCCCATCCCTACTTTAATGGAACTGAAAGCCAAATCTGGACTTTCATTTCCACTGTGCATGCAGTAAGTTGGCTTTTGCACATGCATATATCAGCAGTGAATAGCCCAGTGAAGCGATGAGTTAACCTTTATCCCTTCAGGCCATTATCACTCAGCTACTTCGGTTTGTTTATGTGTGCACAAAATTCAGCAATTTACTTCTTAAACTGTATTTATTTGCTATGTTCAGTGGCGCACGCAGGGGGGTTTCTGAGTCTCTAGAACCCCCCCCCGCGCTAACTAAGTGGCCACTGTCCTATACAGCAGCCGTGGCGCTGTCAAAGAAGCGTCCGCGGCAGCACCGCCGCAGACGCTTCTTAGACAGCGCCGCGGCTGCTGTATAAGACAGCGCTGGCGAAACGGAGCTGTTGCTCTCGTGTTTTTTTTTTTTTATCGGTCGGCGGGGATAAACCCCCCCCCCCCCCGACAATCCTCCGTGCGCCCCTGATGTTTGCATTAATACATCTTGTTTATGTTTCAGATAGAAATATTGACAGAGAGTGTGTGATACCTGTACAGACACTTCCTCACCTCACATCACTAGTGATAGGGAACAGGTATAGACAGACAGGTGCAGAGGGTAAGGGAGGGAGAGAGAAGCAGGGGATGAGGCACAAAAGAGAGCGGGCAGGGAAAGAGAGAGGGGGTTACCTGGGATGAAGATAAGGGTACATGGGGAGTGTGGACAGACAAAGCAAATAGATAAGGGAAAGGAGACTGGACACATGGCACATGAAAGACAAAAGGAAGATGTGAACAAACTCAGAGGAGACACAAGTAAAAATTAAAGTAACAAGAGACATGGAGGAGAAATGTGGGGGGGGGGGCAGGGGAGGTGGGGGACACAGGTATAATAGCCTTATATTATTTAATATGTTTTATATTAAACTATATATAGTAGTAAAAATAATCTAAAATTAATTTTACGCAAAATACCTAAAAAATTTAGCGGTCAAGACGGCCTCCAGGACCCCGCCCATTCTCTCCAGCACTTCTAAATTCCCACTTCGAACCAGTGGGCGCAATTGTGGCCAACTCAGTAGCAACCCCTCTGTGTGCTATCCAAAATCCCAGGCCAAGTTTCTGAAGACACCAGAGCTGGCACTGTTATTTATAGAGGAAGCCATCCCGGGCGAGTGCATCTGTTCCTGAGTCAAGCTGTCAGCTGGAGACTGTGCTATATTATGTGAATGGGGATACAGAGGAACATCCTTTTTAATTTATTTTTTGCTAATTACAAGGTGCACAAGGCAATATGTAGAAAATGGAAACCAAATGTTGAACTTGGTGACAGCCTCTTTTTCAGGTCATGTTTTTGTGTACTGCAGTATCTGTATTTGGTGTCCTCTCCATAATAGCAGCTTCCTGCTGTCAGAGAGCTGTCTCTCTCTGCAAAAGTTTTACAGGACGAGGCAAGTGTATGGAGAGCAGCAAGAACAGGATAGAAGCTGGGAATGAGTAAAATACAGAGAAGTTAAGAGACAGTAAAAGAGCATGTAAAAGAGAAAATGGCATTTGTAATCAAATAACAAGTAAAGACAGAGAAAAGAAAACTAAAGAGGGAATCTAATGTAGCCACTCGCCTTCCCTGTTTCCTGATGCCTCAGGGGAGAGTCAATGTACCACCTTCTAAAGGGGAAGTGAGGGAATTATTAAATTTATCTTCAGTTCTACTCATCTCACCTTTACCAGGTCCTCAAACACAGTGTAGGTAACACTGGAGTTAACTCTTTGCAATTAATAGGTGACATAAATGTGTAGTCAGGTTTTCCAGTTGCCCAGAACCCCCGTCCTGACCTGGGCATGTAGTGCTTGAGGACCTAGGCTAGGGTACAGTATACTTCTGAGTGGCTGGATCATCCCCTCGGTCCAGCCACCTTACAGCAGGCAAGTGCTTATTGTCCACATGTTTTCCTCCACTATCTCTACATTCCCATCTCTCCCCCTCTGACAGCATTTGTGAAAAAACCAAGTTGCAAGGTCGGCAGCAAGCTGCAGCACAAAATGTAAGTGTTGTGGGGTGGTTGGAAAACCATTACATATGGTGGAAATGGGAATATCAAGATCTCTGGTAATTAATTTGTAGCTTTTACAATCTTCTGCCTGCTCTCCTCAGACAGTTCTCCGGCTTGCTTTCTTTTCTCCATGCTCACTGCAATACACACAGTAACACAAAACAGAAGAATGAGTCCTCTTCTCTATTTAAGCTTGAATGCAGAGTGATTTTTATATTGCAGAGAACTGCTACTCACCACAGGTGAGTTCAGTTCCAAAGTGATTTATTTCTAACTACTTCTAATAGGTGCCAATAATTTTGTCTGGCCCATTTAAGGATTTATATGTGGAATAAGCGAATACTATTCCACTGCAAACCAAAATATAATTATGAAGATACCAAAATATTTTTTTTTATTGCAACAATTTTCTGGAAGAGATATTGCATAATTAGAAAAAAATAGCGAGGGTGCCAATATGTTGGCCACAACTGTACATCTATTTAATAAATGTGGATGCTATTAATTTAATGTCAGGGCTGGTTGCAGGGAGGTTGACCTATTATGAGACAAGGATCCTTTTTATTTAATGCTGGAGCTGATTAGGGGGAGGGAGACTTAGGCAGGGCCGCTGAGAGGGGAAGGGGGGGGAGCGGGTACATTTTACCTGGGCCCTCGCGTGCGAATTTGTAATTTTTTTTAGTATTATTTTTTTTCTATTCTGCGTTTTTTTTTTTTATTATTCCGCAGAGGAAGGGGGAGGGAGGGGTCCGTCGTTGGTGGGCGGAGCTGAAAAAGAAAAAAAAAAAGATCCATACTCACGTGATCAGCGCTGCGTCCCTCCTTCCTCTCTTCTTCATTCACACTGACTGCCGGGCGTGACGTCATCAAGTCACGCCCGGCAGTCAGTGAGGAGTGCCAGACAAGACTAGAAGAAAGAAGAGAAGACAGAAGAAAGAAGAGAAGAGAAGAAAAGAAAAGAAAGAAGGTAAGTAAAGAAGCGGAGAAGCAAGGGGAGGGAAACAGAAAGGGGAGTAATAAAAACCGGGGAGAGAGGCAGGGAGTAAAAAAAAAAAAGGGGAGAGAAACACTAAAAAAAAAAAGGGGAGAGACACACTAAAAAAAAAGGGGAGAGAAACACTAAAAAAAAAAAAAGGGGAGAGAAGCACTAATTAATGGGCGCTATTTTGTTTGTAGGGTGATGGTGGGGCAATTTAATAGTGGGGACTATTAATTTATGATGGGGTGGTTTGGGGGCTATTGAATATGGAGGTGAGTTTAGGGAGAATGAGGTCTATTTATTAAATGTGACTATAAGTTATTTAATGTCAGTAATAATGATTGCGGGAAATAGGTATTGCTGTTTGCAGGAAGGGAATAGGTTTATTTATTAAATGTGAATACTATTATTTTAATGTTGGGGCTGGAGGAAGGCTTAATTATTAATCGTGGGTGCTATTGATTTAAGGCTGGGGCTGGCTGTAATTTTCTAAATGTAGCCATTTTTTTTCCCCAAATAGGTCCTTCAACATTCCAGGATCCGGACAAGCCGCAACTAAAGAAAGCAGCAGTCACAGGTGGTGAAAGTGAGAAGAACAGGTAGGAGAGAGCAGCAGAGTGTGTGAAATGTTGTTATTCTAGTAGGGATAATGTAAATTTTTGGTGAGTGTTGTGCCCAATGTAAGGTGCAGGCAAAGACTGAACTCTTTGTGTACACACTGCATTCTTTGTATACTACACTGTGGTGCTAGATGTCTTAAAAGTCAGGAGTGCTGGGACATATGTGATGCTCTGGTGAATTCAGGACCTAGTGATTTTGATGTACTAGCCACGCCCCAACGGCGCATTGCCATGCCCCCAAATGTATGACCACATCCCGAAAAATTTTGCGCCGCAGTTAGGCTAGCTCCGCCCCAATGACGCATTGCCACGCCCCTGAATGTCTGACCACACCCCTAAACATTTTTTGGGGCTTACTCGACTATGAGGGGGTCCCATGAATTTATTGTACCCGGGCCCTGAATTCCTCTTGGCAGCCCTGGACTTAGGGCCTCATATAGCTTGTGCAGTAGCCAAGGATCCAACCCAGTTTGCTCTCAGGCTGAGGCCGATCTCCTTCTTACCTGATACCCACTACCCAGCGGTTTGGGAAAAGACCTAGTGCTATCAGCACAGGGATGGGGACCACTTAGGGTGAGGGTCCACATTTATTTGTGGACCCCATCCCCCTAGGGAATCCAGCCCCATGATGACCTGTCTAGAAGCTCGATTGTCATGGCAGCGGGATACCACGCTGCGGGTTCCCCTGCTCTAGTGTGACCAGCCCTGGCTGACAAAGTCTTGTGCTGGTAATAGTAATATCAGGGGGACCCCAAAGCTTTTTGTCCTCCTGATTTAGCTAGTACCAGCCTAGGCTGGCAGCACTAGGGTTGTGTAATCAGTTGGGGTGGGGATGGGGGAGAGTGGAAGCAGCAGTGTAATACTGGCGAGTTACTGTGGTGTTGTCATGATCTGCCTCCTGCAGCTCCTGTCTCCCAAGAACTATGTTGGACTTTTGCCTTTATATGTATCCATCTTGCAGTACCACTGTTTCACCGAAGGGGCCCACTGTGGTACCTGGACTGCTCTTCTACCTGTCAGAGCTAAGCCAGTGTAAAGTTCGTTACTCAAGGATGCTTAGCACCTGTCCCAGCAGCCTTAACTTTGCTGGTTCTCTACTGTGCAATCCTTGATTGACTTTCTGGTTTTGACCTCTGCTTGTCCCTTCGTTTGGCGCATCTTCCTTGTTTGACTCTCCTTTGTTACTGTTGCTCCCCTTGCAATCCAGCATCTACTGTCTGTAGCAGCTATCTGGCTCATGTATCTGCAGTAGTTACACCACTGAGTCTGATCCATTCTGGCTGTCTGCCAGGAGAATGGATTCATCAGCAGAGCTCAGGCAGCAATTCATCAGCAGAGCTTGCTGATGAATTGCTGCCTGAGTACTGCAACAATGGTAGTTTGGGTGAGTCCTGAGTGTACAGTCCTTACTCTACAATCAAGAACTTGTGATAGCTATGATTGACCTGCAGGAAGATACAAGCACCAGTCTTTTATGACTGGCTACCTCTAGATTCCTTGCCATCATAGCCTATCATTGTAAATATGTAGATAGTGCTATAGTACTACTAACCAATTATATCTGCTTTCCCACCAGACTACAATTTCCATTCTCTGTACCACTTTGTATTATGGTAATGACATATAGTAAGAGCAATGGAAGTTACTTTAGAGGTTAATATCTGAGGTCTATATGATAAAATATTTATTACCTACTAGTGTTTAAATTTCCATCAGTTGATAGATCAAGAAAGGGGAATTGGTGATGAGTAAAAATAATATATATTTTGAGGATGTTTAATATAAGCACTGTGAAATAGTGAACGGAGGGGCACTAGCGAAAAGTTACTGTGATGAATAGACCCCAAAGTTCTTGGGTGCATCCTGTGACAGCTCTTATACATCATCTTAGCAGTCTGATGTCAATCAGCTGGCCTGCCCCCCACCTGCAGCATTTGACTTTGAATGGAATGTACCTGTACTGGGCAGCAGAGACTTCCATGGCCCCATGATTGTATAGGTCAGATTGCTAGCAATGATTGTGGCCCACTAGCAGCCTACCCTTTGGAATGTGGTCGCCAAGATCACAGGTTGTCTCTCAGCTCTACTACCAGCTCATGGCCATTTAGTACAGAACAGCTGTATAGGGAATAACTGTTTTTAGTGCCAGCCCACTTAACAGAATTGCCAGCGGGCCAGTCGGCTCCTGTCTATGGGCAGCATAAATCTGTAGCCTGGTTGCATTGCTAATGGTTCATATTTGCTAGATTGTAGTAGGGGACCACTTATGCTCAAATTACAATACTGATTGAATAACATGGTGCTAAGTGCACAAATGTACTGTAACCTAAAGTGCATTAATACAATGATAGTTAAACTTCCTTAATGTTATGTTGAGTCCTGTTTTTGAATTCTGTTTAGTTCCAGCTCGAATTTTCAGATCATCCCAAATTATTTTTATTTATTACTCACACATATTGTACAAAAATTGTACAAATTACCATTGGGTCTGACTCATTAAGGAAAGTAAAGTAAACAAAAAAAATAATTTTGCAACTTGGCAAAACCATGTTGCATTGGAGGGAGAGATATATTTAAAATGTGATGGCGGATTTATAGTTGGGGTAGGACATGTCCTAGATCAACTTTAAATATCAGTGTACAAATAAAGCTATCAAGTATTTGTGTGCTACCTGAAAAAACAGACAGTATTTAAATAATAAACTCATTTGCACCCTTACATTGTAACATGGTTTTGTCCAGGAGAAAACCTACTCATTTTTTGCCTTACTTTCCTTAATTAATCAGGCCCATTATGTTTTTTATTATTATTATTATTAATATTTATTTATAAGGCGCTACAAGGCATCCGCAGCGCCGTACAGAGACAAACAAAATCACAATACAATGGGAGACAGCACAGTACAGTAAACACAGCAACTCAGTACGCTCAATGCACAGCTAGAGAGGGCGGGGAAAGGGGAGGGAGGATCCAAAAATGACGGGGCCCAAGAAGGGGGCCCTTAAACATGTGACTTACATGTTTATCACGTAAGTCACAATAGTTAAAATGATCATAATTTTTCAGGGCTTTTATTTTCCCCATTTGAACTCTGGCTGATCATGAAAGAAGAACAAGAATTTATTTCCCATTTTGACTATGATGAACTAAGATGAAGATTTAATTTTATAAGTGGTGAGTGAATGACGGTTTCGGGGAGTAATTTTTTTCAGTTAAAGTCTATTTAAGAATCTTTTTATGTTTTTATTTGTTTTGTTTAGGTGTAATGGGCAAGGGTGGCGAAGTGGTCTCTCCAGGGCTCCCAATCTTGTTAACCACCCAGTCTGGTTATGTAATTTTCACTGCCAGACACATACGGGTTGCGACCACAGGGTAACCACACTTGGCAGCAGCGACAGAGCATGATCCAGATGACAAAGGAACACAGATAAGACACAGACAAAGCTGCAGATAGGGGTTAATGAGGCTCTTCCCCCGTTGGGTTACAGTTTGTTCCGACCACAACCACCTGTAATTAATACATTGTATATAAAAAAAATTTTAATACTCCTGTTCTTGCTATAGTTGCCAACATCAGCTGCTCCATGGTTTGGCTGCAAGATGGCAAGCTCCCAAAAGTAGCTGTGTGATAGCTGTGATTTGCTTTGAGGGATGAGACTTTAAGTATTGGAGATTATTCAGGTTTGGAGACATTTCAGTTTCACTGGCAGTCCATAAAGCCACAGAAAACAGACAGATATATTGAATGATGATGATGATGATTATGATGCCATTTGGTTTATCTTGGCACTTTCATAGTTGAATGGGCAGCACGGTGGCTAAGTGGTTAGCACTTCTGCCACACAGCGCTGGTGTCATGAGCTCAATTCCCAATCATGACCTTATTTGTGTGGAGTTTGTATGTTCTCCCCATGTTTGTGTGGGTTTCCTCCGGGTGCTCCGGTTTCCTCCCCCACTCCAAGAACATACTGGTAGGTTAATTGTCTGCTATTAAAAATTGATCCTAGTCTCTCTTTGAGTGTGTGTGTGTGTATGTTAAGGAATTTAGACTGTAAGCTCCAATGGGGCAGGGACTGATCATCATCATCATCATCATCAATTTATATAGCGCCACTAATTTCGCAGCGCTGTACAGAGAACTCATTCACATCAGTCCCTGCCCCATTGGAGCTTACAGTCTAAATTCCCTAATATAGACACACACACACACACACACACACACACACACACACACACACACACACACAGACAGACAGAGAGGGAGAGACTACGGTCAATTTTGTTAGCTGCCAATTAACCTACCAGTAGGTTTTTGGAGTGTGGGAGGAAACCGGAGCACCCGGAGGAAACCCACGCAAACACAGGGAGAACATACAAACTCCACACAGACCGATGTGAATGAGTTCTCTGTACAGCGCTACGGAATCAGTGGTGCTATATAAATAAATGGTGATGATGATGATGAATAACATTAAAATGCAAACGTAAATCAATATAAACAAGTTGTCAAATGCAGATACTTGGAATAAAGGAAGCTCTGTTATCCCGACATGAGTTATGTAGGATACAATTAGTGAGAGCTGTATATTAGAAGAAAAAAAATAAATCCTTAATTGAATTAAAGTGATCCCAATGTGGAAGAAGACGCTGCTTCTACTTTTACTGTCTAGTGTATTTCTCTCACAGACCCCAAGATCTTCTACAAAGCTCCTGTCTGAAAACGTGGTCTGTGCATTTTGATTATGAAATGACCTCCACAGTCTTCCTGTTGCTATGGACTAGATACTTTTCTTATTTTCCCACTTATTCACCTGTATCCTCACATTCATGAAATACTGATGTAATGGGTCATGAACGCAATAGATTAAGGATATTTACAAATACCATCTTTACTGTGGCATCCACAATTATTAACCTGATGAACTTGCATATTAGTCTTGGTCCAAAGAATATAAGAACTTCTTCTAGATCAGTACTTCCCAGGTATGTAGCTAAGATTGCAAACATGCTGTATACCTTCAGGTAATGAACTCCCTCCTGCTAGGTGCTGAAAGCTGCAGTAATTATGGCGATTTGCACAATGCTTCCCAGGCATTCCTCGCATGCTTCCTAAATCCTCTTAATAAGCCGCATTGTTTAAAGCGACAGCCAATCCTCTGCTGTAAAAAAATGCATCAAATATGTAAATGTTTCTGAAACCAACATCACATACATACACCCACGACCTGCTCTTTCTGAGTCCACTCTTTGTCATCATTACTAACACATCTTCTGTTGCCATCTGAAGCACAGGAAATTAAGATTAAGGGACGTTTATGAAACTAGTGCAGCAGCGACTGTTTTAAAAGGTGTTGTCTCCTATAGCAACCAATTACAAATTTACTTTCATATTCTGGCCAATCTGTGGCTCTCCAGGTGTTGTGAAACTACATGCCCCAGCATGCTTTGCTAGAAGATACCTAGTCTATAAATGAAAGGGCATGCTGGGACTTGTAGTTTCACAACACCAGGAGAGCCAAAGGTTTGCCAGGCCTGTACTATTCAAATGACAGCCAGAATCTTATTGGTTGATATAAAGAAGCTATAACTGGTTCTTCTATGTATAAGTCCGTCAAGTAACAACAGAGAAATATCTTTAGTTTAATCTTCTCAATTCAATGACCGACTTATAATGTTAACAAAGAGGTTTTGGTGGTTCGCATATGAGAGAGGTTACACCCATTCACAATACCATATCATAAGAGCGAGTCTTTTTAAAGGCCTGTGCACAAACACAAAGCTTCACTCAATATTTTATCTGTGTGCGTTCAGAGATAATAAAAAAAAGATAACACACAAAAATTCTTAAATTGATATTCAATGAGGAGTTCCATATTTGTTCAGTCTCAGTAGAGAATACGGAATCTGTCCCTTAATCCCACAGTTGTCAGAAGCTCCTGTAATGTATTATATCAAGTGACCCAGTTTATTTTCTGCTCTCTTCAAATGAACACATCAAGGGTGACCATTGATGCATACAAAAGCCTAAATATTAAAAGCAACCCCTCTCAGCACAATTCAATGAAATAACCTACATTTAGTTTTCAAAATTCCCAAAAATATATTGATTTATGAAATGACTGTTTAGTCCTCTGTGGCACTGCAGTGGTTAATAAGAATGCAGCACGCTACACATATGCAAATCCAATAAATCAAGTAACGTTGCCCCAGATACTTTTTTTTATTATTAAACATCAGATGAACCGTGAAATGGGGCAGGTCCCATCAGGACCCTTTGTAAGTGAACACTAGGTTATCACTACTACTTGCACACAAAGGTCTTTCAACACCTGCCTATTTTTAGGTGCAGCTTCAAAGCAGAAGCTTGCCAAAAACGTGTAATTTAGAACTAGGATTCCCCAGCCGTGTCTTATTCATCCTATTTACAACGCTACAATTATTATTTCCATATTTCTTAATCTGTTGGCAAGAATGCACCAGGCTGATCTCTGTAACAGACTTCTCTGGAATGCTGGAAGTAACAAATGTTAAAGCACAAAAATGATTATCAGCACTCTGACTTTTATCTGAAAGTTTCTGGAGATGAGTGAACCTGTAAATATGCATAATTGAAAGGCTTTGAACATTTTCTTCTATTAAGCAGCTTCAGTACTATTCATGTTTCAAGTTTGTACCCGTTTAATAGTGGCGGGAACAGTAACGGAACAGATACAGTGATTTGTTAATGGCTCAACAGAACTTTCCCAGACAGTGTTCGACCTTAAAATACCTTACTGGAATCTACAGAGAAAAATATCCTTGTGAGAGCATAGCCGGTCCAATACAATAAATAGAATAGGACGACCATGCATCTACACAAGAAACATTTCAATGTTTCATATGATAAATATATATATATATATATATATATATATATATATATATATATATATATCATTTATTTATATAGCACCAGTAATTCCGCAGCGCTGTACAGAGAACTCACTCACATCAGTCCCTGCCCCATTGGGGGCTAAATTCCCTAACATACACACACACACACACACACACACACACACACTACGGTCAATTTGTTAGCAGCCAGTTAATGTACCAGTATGTTTTTGGAGTGTGGGAGGAAACCGAAGCACCCGGAGGAAACCCACACAAACACGGGAGAACATACAAACTCCTCACAGATAAGGCCATGGTCGGGAATTGAACTCATGATTCCAGTGCTGTAAGGCAGAAGTGCTAACCACTTAGCCAATGTGCTGCCCATATATATATATACATATATATATATCTATATATATAGTTATATATATATATATATATATATATATATATATATATATATATATATATATATGTGTGTGTGTGTGTGTGTATGTATATCTATATATCTATATATATATATATGTATATATCACATTGAAATGTTTCTTGTATAGATGCATGGTCCTCCTATTCTATGTGTTATATTGGACCTGCTGTGTTGTCACAAGGATATTTTTGTCTGGTATGCAAAGGAAAAGGGACAAAGGTTGGCATCAGAACTAGCTTTGAATGAAATACATACCGACACTTCAATCTTTTTTTTTTACTAGCATATTTTAATTTAGTTTTTTTCCACTTCTGTAATATATCCATCTACTTTGTTTAGGTACCATAATTACTTGACAAATAAATAGGTATATGGTCTACAGAGACATTTAAATATTCCAGTTTCATAAAGGCCTCTCACATGCTCTTTGAAAACCAGAGGGTGTTGAAATGCGGCAATGCAATGGGGCCAATTACAGAGTTTGTGCCTGCAGGGCAATGGTTAAACAGGCCTCTTCCAATTCTCTGGCAACGATCCCCCTAGTTGAACCCAATCATTTCTAAAGACCTACTTGATGCAGAAACAGCCATATGTTTAACAGGGCACCCTTTTAATAATATTTTAATTTTTCTCATGTGCAGAGGTGACTGAGGAGGTGCCTCTTGAGATGTTAAATTAAAGTTTTTAGCACGTTGCGACCTATGCCATTTTCTGGGAGGTTTTCAGATCTTTTAACTTGAAGTGAAGTTGGTGTGTGTGTGTGTGTGTTTGTGTGTGTCTAGCTCTGTGGATATTAGTATGGATCTGTAAAATTCCAAAAGCTCTCTGAGTTGTTCAAATCAGGGGCTGATGCAGAGCTGGGCGCAATAGTTCCCCAAATCGCAAGAGCAATTTGCATTCACTAAAAAAAAATGCAAAGCTACAACTATTGCTAATTAAGTGTAGGTCTGCACCATATGCACACGGTTCATACCAGGAATCTGTCACATACACTTATACCCATATATATAACCATTTGTTTTGTTTGCAAAATACGTATTCGCTCCTAGGCATCACATTCAAAAGGCTTAAAAAGATTTAAAAATGTAATAGAAGAAAAACTAAAGCGGGACAAAATAAGAGACGGCTGTACGGCCCAAACTCAACCCACAGTTGGGTAAATTTGGACCAAACTCCACCCACTATTCTGTTAAAGCGCTGCCCTTTTGTGAGAATGTCCTGCTAAAATCGAGACAGTTGGGAGGTATGTGTGTAGACACCTATCAGCGCTCGGATAGCACTTGCAAACAGCCAATCACACTGGTGACTCTCATCTTCATCCACTGTTTGCACCTGCCCTTGACCACCCACAAATTAAACTGCTTGGACAGGCGTCTGTGACTCAGTCTGCGTCTGTTAGTGAACACACCCTTACCCTACCCAGACTACATTAGAACGGCTCCTACTTTTCATGTCCCGCCTCTCCAGGCACAAGCGGACCAGAATCACACAAATCTGCATAAGCACATATGCGTGTGGGCACTTTCTGGGCATTTGCAGAGCAATTTCATGCAAAATACGCTACGCAAACTGGCATAATACTCTGCATAAGCCCCCCAATCTGCTATTAGAGTGTATCCACCACAATGGATGTAGTAATTTTGTGGGCGGAACCAATATTCTTTGTTTCAAATCAGTAGAAACTAGTGACATCACTTAGATACTATGAACTAGTGACATTATGTCATATGCCTCAGTCACATGACTAATTCCTAGTGATTTGATAGGATGTTGTTTTAGCCCACACAACAACATTCTCCACTCTGTGTAGGTAACTGTACACTATAAAGTTTCCAAACATGTGATCTTTTATTTGTCCCTATTCTATTAGATATAGGTATGAATAAATATAAAATGCTGAGACTGTTCTATCTTTTACATTTACAAGATGAGTACTCCAGGGAGCAAAATTCTACTGTATAATCCAGTAAATGAGGCACACATGGGACTTTAATAAAAAAGACTAATCAGCATAATTCATGTAGTGGTCTCTCAGATATTAATCAAAAGGGCAGGAGTATGGAAATCTTAATAATATTATTTAAATAGAGAATTAAAATGAAATAAGAAGAAGCATAGTATAAAAATTGCAGAGAAAGATGAGAAATCAGAGTGTAAGCTCTTAATGGCAGCGTCATATGCCTTATAAAATGCAATATGTACTATAAGTGTTTCTTGTAATGTAATTTATTCTCTGTATTTATGTATCCCATTTTATACTATGTAAAGTATGGTATACTCAGCGATACCATATAAATACATGTTTTCACACTTTACACATAAATTATACTTATATACTTAGGCCCCGAGTCATCAAGGCATGGATAATGAGCACAATGTGCGTTTGTTTTAAAACGCTCGTACATCGGCTCTGCGTGCTCCCGAATTCAACAAGGAATGGATACATTGTGGTGTAGGTCTGCTCTGCTCTATTACACAATACACCGCAGAATAAGTACAATGACAAAACGGTTAAAAACAAAAAAAATATATTTTTTTATATATTTATTTTTCCATGAAATATATTTATTATTACGTCTTAATGTTTACTGAACATAAAATACATTTTTACAGTTGCTCTTGATTGCAGACAGATATTATAGCATATATACGGTATTGACATAACTAGGACACAGGGTTTAATCTAGACCAGTGCACTTCAGTGTGCGCCAGAGTTGGCTACACGGGAACGCCATTACTGTACATTGCCTACGTGTATCCGCCTGTTCCCCACCCCGTCCCCTCCCCAAAATCGCGTAGACTGTAATAAGTGTCATTTGGGCTCGAAGATGACTTGGACATGGCTGCGTTCTTTTGCGTATCGCAGAGTGATTTTGCATTTGGCCAAAACCATGTTACATTGGAGGGGGAGGTAAATTTAAAATGTGATGGCAGATTTATAATTGAGGTTGGGCATGTCCTAGATCCACTTTCAATTTCAGTATAAAAATAAAGCTATCAAGTATTTGTGTGCTAGATGAAAAAGCAGTCAGTATTTATTTTATGTGCAAAATAATAAACTATTTTGCACCCCTTACATTGTAACATGGTTTGTCCCAGAGAATATTTGCTCCTTTTTTTGGCTTACTTTCCTTAATGCCCGATATACACAAAATCGGCAGATACAGTCCCTATGTGTGTAATGTGTGGGAGAATTGGTGGACTCTGGTTCTTTCTAGACAGTATTGGACATTATTTCTTGATCATGGAGCTTTCAAAAGCATATAACCACTTGGGTGGACACGTGATTACTATAAGAAATTACTAGCAACAAATTTAGGTGAATTAACGTAAAATAACCAATTGATTAAAAATGAAAAAAAAATGTTGTAAGGAATTTGTGTTTTCCAGATTCGTCTGCTATACAGCATAACAAAATATATATTAGTTAGGTTTAAAAAGAGAGTATAATATTTCATTTTCCATGTAGACTTTCATACAAATCCCTGGACATTACTTCCCTCCCCCACCTTATATAGCATGATACTAGTCTTTGTACAAACAGAGTTGTTAAGCGAGTATATAATGTGATAAATATGTAAACATGATAAATAGCATACTGAGTTTGTGTTGTACATTGTGTTTTATGTTAGATTGTGTTGTACATTATTTAGTGGTAAAGTGTTTTATATGTTCATAGGAGTTGTAAATAGCATCTGTGGAAATGGTTACATGGGAAGATTGTTATGTGTGCTGTCTACTTGTGAGTGTTATGCATACTTACCTACTTTTGAGACCAGCTGTCCGGGAGGGGGTCAGTCGAGGGGGCGTGGCCACGCGCGATGCACAGTTAGGCTCCGCCCCATCAATCTTAGTCAATTCTGGCCAATCACAGCAGGGGGCGGGGCCACGATGCCGCGGTTAGCCCCGCCCCCACCATTTACAACAACGGGGAGATGCTGGTTCCGGGATTTTTGCCTGCTCTCTCGGCAGTCCGGGAGAACTCCAAAAAATTCGGGAGTCTCCCGGACATTTCGGGATAGTAGGCAACTATGGTGTTATGTACTGCTTGTTACTCTGTAGAAGTTTTAGGGCCTGAGTCATTAAGGAGAGCAAAGCATAAAAAAGGAGTAACTTTGTACCTGGGCAAAACCATGTTGCATTGTGGGGACAAATTCATAGTTGTGGGTAATGCATGTCCTTGATGAAGTTTAAATTTTAGTGTAAAAATAAAACGATCAAGTATTTGTGTGGTAGATGATTAAACAGGGAGTATTTAACTTATGTACAAAATAATAAACTAATTTGCACCCCTTGCATTGTAACATGGTTTGTCCTGGAGAACATTTGCTCCATTTTTTTGTCTTACTTTCCTTAATGACTTAGCATTAATATGCTACTAATGGCTGTAAAGTTTAATATGAACTGCATTGTGTAATTTGTTACATGGCTGTGTATAAAGGGTTAATGTTATACTGTATTTGTTCTGTAGATTATTAATACATTTGTACTGCATTTACAATACCGTGTACTGAATCCAAATACCTTTTGTGAGTGATCTGACAGGATTCATATTGAGATAGCACAGGTAATTAGGATTCCACAATTTAAATACTGTTCTAAATAATCGGTGGGCTTTTTTTGATGAACAAAATTGTATGCAGACAATAGAGAAGATATCAGTCATTGGGTCATGTGCTTTGTTCAAGATTGCCAACAACGTACCATGCTTTGTTAAACCCTGTAAGGTATGCATAATCGTGGGATTGTATATATGATGTATGGGAATATGGATGATAAATATATATAAAGTAGTGACTTTGCACTGGGAAGTTTTCCTAAGCAGTGATGTTTTACTGGGTAGTGTCTATTGTTATTAGACAATGAGAAGTGGTCTGATAGAAGTTGTACACTGGCAATGGTAAAATTTTACTGAGTAAGACATATATATGTGAGTTATGATATAGTATTAGACACAAGTGATCGGCGTTGTATTTGTGATGCTAGGATATAGCTGCGATCATATATAAAAATTCGGAAATAATCTAGGTACCACAGGAATTGTAACTGAATGTGTGATAAACATGCAGGCACACAATAAAATGTGGAAAGCACACATTTATACACACATACATAGACACATAGTGGAGGCACATATTTACATTGATAAAAAAGTTGAATCAGGTATATATATATATTTAATATATATAAGCCTAGTGGCGTGTGTTAGTCTGTGTGTGTGTGAAAAAAAAAAAAACCAAGCTGCAGCGCCACCTGCTGGGCGGAGTTATACACTGACCTACTAAATTCTTAGTGTGTGTGGAAAAAAACTCAGAAAGGGCTGAAATTTGGTATACTAAGATGTTTTTAATTTGTTAATTTAATTTGTTAATTGTTAAAAGTGTTTATAAAGATTTTAAAAATATATATATATATTTCTTGAAGGAGAAGTAACAGTTGGGAGTGGTTGGTGGTTGCCGGGGTGACAGTTGGGAGTGGTTAGTGGTTGCCGGGGGTGACAGTTGGGAGTGGTTGGTGGTTGCCGGGGGTGACAGAGCGAGAGGAGTTTGATACTCAGGACCGCTGAGAGAGATCCCTGTGTCTGGATAGACATCTGGATAGATGTGGCGATAAAGATGAAGGATGAGGTGATGGAGAAAAATGATGAGGTGGTGACATGTGGGCAAAACCACGTTAAAAAAGGGCGCTTGCGTCGGGAAGTAACGCTCTTCCCCTGAGGAGGCCTGGCCTATGGCCTAAATGCATGACAAGAACCTTTTTAACACCTTAAGTAGCTTGATTTAACTAGAATGCATGAGTATCATGCACGGGTTAACTTGTCTATAATATAAAAGCCTAGTGGCGTGTGTTAGTCTGTGTGTGTGTGAAAAAAAACAAAACAACCTGCAGCGCCACCTGCTGGGCGGAGTTATACACTGACCTACTAAATTCTTAGTGTGTGTGGAAAAAAAACCTCAGAAAGGGCTGAAATTTGGTATACTAAGATGTTTTTAATTTGTTAATTTAATTTTTTAATTGTTAAAAGTGTTTATAAAGATTTTAAAAAAAGATATATATATTTCTTGAAGGAGAAGTGACAGTTGGTGGTTTCCAGGGGTGACAGTTGGGAGTGGTTGGTGGTTGCCGGGGGTGACAGAGCGAGAGGAGTTTGATACTCAGGACCGCTGAGAGAGATCCCTGTGTCTGGATAGACACAGGGATGAGGTAATGGAGAAAAATGATGAGGTGGTGACATGTGGACAAAACCATGTTAAAAAAGGGCGCTTGCGTCGGGAAGTAACACTCTTCCCCTGAGGAGGCCTGGGCTAGGCCCAAATGCATGACAAGAACCTTTTTAACACCTTAATTAGCTTGATTTGACTAGAATGCATGAGTATCATGCACGGTTAACTTGTATATATAGGCCTGGATAAAGATTATTGCAATCGAAACGCGTCGGCTGATGTTGGTGGGTGACGTCACACGCATCAGACGCACTAACGGGGGATTGTCCTTGAACTTTACTCTTCCAGCGTGGACCGCATAAGTACTACCCGGGACGTCTTCTGCGAGGATTATATTATACCACGCTTGTTTACATTTACGGAAGGGTAAGAGTCCATCTACTCCCTTTTTACGGCGGTGACAATTGTGGAATGTTTTAGATGTTTTGAAAAGCTTTTTTATGCCTATGTCGGTACACATGGAATAAATTGTTTAATGGTGTTACACTACGGAGTTCCTTCTTCTCTTTTTTATAATCATCAAAACGGAGAGGAATTTGACATGGCGAAGTCGTGATTTCTCCATGAAGAGTACAGGTTATGCTACATGCGTGATACCTTTTTCCTTCTAGTGAGTACATACCCTCAAGGGGTTAAGAAGATCGTGTTTATCACGTGGTGTTTGTATAAACTACATATTACACGGGCATTAGAAGGATATTGATATTTGGACCAACTGGACTGTACAGGCTGTACTATGTTTGTCTTTTTCTTTTCCTTTTATATATTCATCTGAATGACTGAGAAAAAAAGAGAAAATATGATCCGTTCCACTACAGTGTGAAAACACGTCTCTTGGAATATAGACTTATAAACAGGACGCTTATTACAATATTAGTGGATTATTGAATATCACCATTAGCGCCGTCTTCCCTTTTATTTGTTTGTATGTAGTGATTGTACTGTACTCAAAGGGGTTTGTGTACGTAAAGGTGAAGGGCTGCTTATAGGTGGGACCGTGCAGATATTCTCCTATTTGTTTGTTGTTTGACCTTATGTGATGGTAATTAATGAGATTGGTTATTAAATGGTCATTAGCATATTATATATATACAGAGATGTTGAGGTTGATAAAAGGCATCAGTCCATCAAGTTCAACCTATTTTGGATCTCCTGCAATCTCTTTCTTATATTTAAAATCGATAAAGGTGAAGCAACCGCCAATCTATTTCAGTCAGGAAAAATCCCGCCTGACCCAATATTTCAGTCCTATTTATCCCTAGATCCACTACTGTCCTTTATTTTAATTAACGGTCATAACCGTGGATACTCTTTTCCGCTAAAAATCTGTATAACCTTTTGTTAAACATATTAATTGAATCTGTCATCACAACCTTCCCTGGCAGTGAATTCCATTTCATCTTGACTGCTCTTACTGTAAAAAAAACCCTTCCTTTGCTGGTTGTGAAACTTCCTCTCCTCTAACCTTTAGGGGTGACCGTGTGTCCTGTGTACAGGGGTAAAAAGTTCCCATGAAAGCTCTCTGTATTGACCCTTAATGTATTTGTACATAGAATTTTTTTCCTGTCTTAAACGCCTCTTTTCTAAAGTAAACATTCCTAAACTGGCTAACTTTTTCTCTTAACTTAATGACTCCATACCCTTTATCAATTTCTCTGAACCCTTTCTAGTTCCAAAATGTCTTTTTTATAGCGTGGTGCCCAGAGCTATACTCTGTATTCAAGATGAGGTCTTACCAGCGATTTATATAGTGGCAAAATTACGCTGTCTTCCCTTGCATCTATGTCCCTTTATATGCATGCCAATACTTTATTTACCTTTGCAGCTGCTGCTTGACATTGTGCACTATTGCTAAGTCTACTGTCTAAGAGCAAATCCTTTTCCATTTTAGATTCCCCTAAATTTATCCCATTTAATTTATAGATTATGTGCTTGTTTTTGATCCCTAAGTGCATACCTTACATTTATCTATGTTAAATTTCATCTTCCTTCTGGCCGCCCATTCTTCCAGTTTATTGAAGTCCCCCTGCAGAGAAACCACATCTTGCTCCGATTTTATTATTTTACAAAGTTTGGTGTCATCTGCAAAAATGGAAACTTTGCACTCTATACCATCACCAAGGTCATTAATAAATATATTAAAAGGAGTGGCCCCAGCACGGAACCATGAGGTACACCACTTGAAACTTTTGACCAATTAGAAAATGTTCCATTTATCACAACTCTCTGTTCCCTATTCTTCAACCAGTTTTCGACCAAAGTACAAATGTTGTTTCCTAGACCTAGTTCCCTTATTTTATAAAAATA
Source organism: Mixophyes fleayi (assembly GCF_038048845.1). Classification (NCBI taxonomy): domain Eukaryota; kingdom Metazoa; phylum Chordata; class Amphibia; order Anura; family Limnodynastidae; genus Mixophyes; species Mixophyes fleayi. The sequence continues at coordinate 76,335,885 of NC_134404.1, forward strand.
AGGGAACTCTTGTGTAGCACTGTATCAAAGGACTTTGTAAAATCCAAGTAGATCACATATACTCTACCACCATGGTCTAAGTTACCACTAACTTAGACCATCGTAGAAACTAATTAGATTAGTTTGACATTACCTCTTCTTCACAAATCCATGCTGATTCCTACTAATAATCTTATTGTGCACCAAGTAATCCTGAATACTATCACTTAATATACCTTCCAGTAGTTTCCCCAATATTGATGTCATATATAGGCCTATAATTTCCTGGTTGTGATCTGATTCCCTTTTTAAATTACGACACCACATCTGCTATTCACCAATTCCTATGTACTGAGCTTGAAATTGAATCTATGAAAATTAAAAATAGCGGTCTAGCTCTTTCTGGGTTTAGCTCCATAAGAACCCTTGGGTGTATGCCATCTGGACCTGGAACTTTACTTATCTTATTTTTTTTCAGTCGCCTTTGAACTTCTTCCTTTGTCAGTCAAGTATTAATTAATGGAACAGTTGCATTTCCATTATTATGTATTATTCCTACCATTTGTTCCTCTCTAGTAAATACTTAAAAAAAGAAAGTGTTTAATACCTCTGCTTTTACCTTAGTATCATTAATCAATCCACTCATCTCACTTCTTAGGAGTCCTATATTATCTCTTTTTATCCTTTCGCCATTTATATACTTAAAACACTTTTTAGGGTTTGTTTTACTTTCTTTTGCCACTTGTTTTTCATTTCCTAATTAGCCAATCTAATTTCCTTTTTGCATGATTTATTACATTGCTTGTAGATGCTGAAGTCCCTGTAGACTTAAACAATTTAAATGCATGTTTCTTACTTTACCTTTTAATCTAGCCCCATTGGTTTAGTCTTGATTATTTTACATTTGTTTTCCATAGGAACTTATATGTGTATTTTTCAAACAACATTTTAATATTTACCTCCCTTAACACATTTTCCACACTATAAGGATGCTCCAACTCTCTTTAGAACCCTTCTGCAGGTATCAATCAAAGAATGTTCTTTCACTTATTGTGGATTTTTGGTAAAAGCCACAGAGGGGGTTTCAGATACTGAGTTATGAGAGTAGAGCAAAATCACACTTAGAAAGTCCTAGTTTTGCAGCCTGGAGACCTGCCTATAACTGTTGTTTGCCTTACTTATAGAGTAAGTGCTGTTACCAGTCCCTTGGAAACTAGAATATATGGAATTCTTAAATCTAAGGGGTCTGTTTAACAAGAGGAATAGAAGAGATTGTCTATCACTGCACCTTGCAGTAACAGAAAATCTTCTATGTGATAGAAAATCTTCTATCACTGCTACTTTATGGCAGCTGACAAAGGCAATCGCTGATGATACCCGGTGGGAGCAATTGCTGGCTTCGGGGCTTGTTAATAGGGAAAAGCCCCATCTCTGTTGAAAACACCCTTTTTCACTGGATTTAGGGTTCTTTTCCCTATGAGAAATAGACTAAATATTGCATTGCAAAGCTTTGATTGTGAACTGCTGCATAATAGGCCTTCGCTTTGTAAGAGAGAGAATATCCTTGTTGTCTTTAGAGCAAAGCATTTAATTGGCTTATTTTATGATTGGCTTTAAAGTGCTGTAATACTAAAATTAATGCTACATCAAGACTATATGACTATTTATGATAAGGTACAATTAATTTTTCATTTTACACTATATAGTAAACAGTTAAAGTGTATATGCCACTCTTCTGTAGTATAAAATCCAAGTCAAGATTTTTCCTAACTAGAATTGATTTTACTGGCAGAGATCTGGTTAGCCGGTAGTCACACAGACAGAGCGTTAAATTGCCACCTTTTCTGGAAGGAAATACTTGGCATCCTACTTATTGCATACTATTATTATTATTGGCCTCAAGTACAACTTTCACTGGGAAGTGTCAGCCCTACAGTAATTAAAATGTATTTATTATAGCACTGCACATTTATATTCCCAGTTCTGCATTAAAATAACATTATACAGTACATAAAGAAAGAAAAGGCTACATATACAGTATAAATATATATAATACACAAGTGATGCTAATATATGTATAAACTTCTGTAAATATTATGAGTGAGTTCTGATATCATCACTTATAATCTGTGAGTTCTGATGTCATCACTTTAGTGTTGATAAGGAAAACTTATAAGGAATAATCCCCCTCCGTCTGTAAATTATTAGAAGTCCGAATGTTTGTACCTAGACATGGTCACAAAACGGCTACATGACTACTTTTAATACCTGTACAATCTATTGTAGGGATTATTCTGATATATATATATATATATATATATATATATATATATACACACACACACACACACACACACACACACACACACACACATAATCCACGCTTACCTTTATGAGCATATGTCAGCATGCTTTAACATTAACGTATTCTCTGGGATTTCAACTTCCCCACTAATTAAACTTCCCCACTTACATCCCTATTAGCACTGTTGCCTCTAACCTCCTCACGCTCACCTCCTTCCGATGTTGTCTTCCACCCACTGTGGTGGACACTCCCTCAATCTCATCTTCTGCCACATTTGGGACATCTGTAACTTATTCAATTGTCTTCCTGCTCTCTGACCGCAATCTTCTTTCTTCTATCGCTCCCTACATCATACTACTCCAACCCCACGCTAAGCCGTGCACCCATTGCGACCCCTTAAGAGCCTAGACCCTATCCTACTCTCAACTTCTCTAGAACCCGTTCTCCCTCCCATTTCTTCCTAGTTTTGCCCAATGCTACCGTCTCTCTGTACAACACCACACACTTTGACGAACCTGGCCCAGTCAACTCACTTTGACTCCAGAGCTCCAAACCCAAAAACTGGCACTCCCCCCAGACTTACTACCTACAAAAATATTCCCCACCACCTGCCCCTTCTCACTCACTTTAAAGGCAAAATTGACACCATCCACCACAAGATCTCTGCACTGAGGTTCACTCCTCACATCCAGTGCCTTTCGTAATTATGTTTCCTCCTTCTCAACAATGCCAGAATATGCCCCTTACTCAGGAAGTAACCAAAACCCTGGACCACTTACTTATTATATCCCGCCTTCTCTTCACTGGCCTTCCCCTCACCTTTCTTTTCACTCCTCAATCCATTCTGAATGCTGCCGCTATACTAATCTTTCTCTCCCGCCACCCCTCCTCCATTGCACCACTCTGTAAATCCCTCCAGAGAAATAGCTTAGCTTAAAAGTGTCCATCACATAGAATGGAGGAAACTGTTTTGTTATTGAGCCCCGGGGAGAGAATGAGGCTAGGTAGTAAAAGTGCCACACTCTGGGAGAGGAACCCCCATTGGAGAACAATGGATAGGCAACATGACTACCACGCTCTGAAGAGGTATTGTGGGTAAGAATCATTTCCTTTATTCATAAATTCAGTGTATGGAGGACATTTACAGAATTAAAGAGAGCTTATTAGAAGCCACAACAAGTGTTGAAACTGAAACGAGTAAACGTAAGGGATTTTAACAATAACGAGACTGAGACTCTGTTTAATGAAAAGTTAATTTCAACGTAACAAGTCGAAAAAAGATAATTGGCGTTAGAACAACCCTCTATTAAAACATAACTGATCCTAACTTTTTATGTATATATTGTAAATACCTTCCCAGGCTCAATTCAAGCAGCTCAATCTAACTTAAAAGTGGGATTCCTCTGGGGTGCTCTGGTTTCCTCCCAACTTCCAAAGACATACTAATTGGTGAACTGGCTTTTGACAAATTTACTCTAGTATGTGTGTGTCCTTGTGGTAGGGAATGTAGATTGTAAGCTGAACTGGAGCAGGGATGGATATGAATGATTAAATATTCTCTGTAAAATGCTCTGTAATATGAAGGCATCATATAAATAACAGTTAATGTTTAAAAATAATCAATGAGACCCTACTAGCATCATCTGTTTTATTCCAATTGCATTATAAAGAAAGAAACATTTCCCATTGGACTATGGCAGATAAAATGAAGATCTTATTTAAGCAAACAAACATTTTTTTCCAGTTCAAATATATTTTCAAAATGTGTTTTATTTTTAACTTATTTATTCTCTACTGATGTAATGGGTAGGATTCTTAGGGTCCCTAGCCATTATACTGGGACCACCGAAGCCAAGTGTCCAGTCTTCATTATCCTGAGCCTTGACGGTCCATCCCTGCACTGCCTGGACTGGGCATGGTTTCCATTATGGCAGGTAATACCCACGTTACTGGTTCCCTGTTAAAGAGGGATCTGGCCCATCCTCTCTAGCCTGTGGTTGGTTTCCACTAAAGCAGGGCCTCCCGCACTGTGATTCATATTCCACTGTCTATAAATCTTCTTACCACCTAAAAGATGCAATGCAGATTGAGGCTGGAAGAATCCATTACAGATGAGTGAACGTTACATATGCAATGAATTGAGCAGCTCTTTTCACGCCTGTCCTATGCTTTGTAAAGGAAAGTAATATGGGAGCAAAAAGACCTATTTTAGTCCAGTGAGAGTGGAAAAAAGGAGGAATTGAATGGACTGAAGGAAAAAATATATTCCATTTTCATGCGTGATAATGCTGCAATTGGGACATTTAATGGACCATCTGAGTATTATTTTTTTCCACGGGAAAAAAAATCATATATTTCTGATTTTTAGGAAGTAGTTTAAATATGCTTTTAAAATTAAATCATTGTTCAGATCACTCTTAATAAAACTTCTGTAGTAAAACTGTGAGCACTATTGTGTTATTTTCTTTCCTAGCTTAACTTTAAGCTTTGGATACACATCTTTCCAGCATGGTGCCATATTTCCTACATCTGTTTCATGAACAGATGTAGGATAAAGGAAAACTGGATATAACAAAACAAAGCTTTCTAGAATGTGGCTCACCGCAGCGTAGCGGAAGAAAACAAACAGGAGGACATGAAGGTAAAAGTTTATCAAAGCATTCCATCAGTAAACAAGGTGTAGCAAAGACTTGTTCTTACTGGTTGTGACATGAAACCCCTTTATCTTTTAAAGACATGTCAAGGAAAACACAGCTCTGTCACTGGCCACATAAAGAACCACATAAAGGACCTTCTTACTTTTATCCTTCAGTCTGGTAATGCAGAGCTGACTTAATGCATAGCCACGCTAGGCAGTTGCTTGGGGGGCCACGAGTATAGGGGCCCTATAGGCTTGCCAAATTTTCAGTATATTATTCCAGGAGATTTATTCAGAACCACCAAACCCTCTTTATTTAAACTTTTAGGTGGACTAATCACCTCAGTATCAGCTGTTATCTGTACAATCGATCATACTGTTGCAAATACATATCTTGACCTTGATGAAAACAATGTAAACGTATACATAAGCAAGAAAAAATCCACACACACATACATTTTTGAAGCCGTAAAGTCATAATAAAGTTCTTTTAATATTTTTAACAGTCCATCTCAGTTACCTCCCCCCTCTACCTACTAAACGTAAATAATGAAAGAAATGGAACAGAGCTTAATGAAGTTTGAAGGCTATGATGCGATAGTAGCTTTGTTTCAGTATTAGGTAGGACCCCAGTGCACTGCTTTTCCCGGGGGCCTATAATGATGTTAAGGTGTCCCTGTGGTAATGCAATCTCAGTGCTCAGTATGCTAAATGGGAAGAATGATTTGCCACCGTTTACCCTAATGGAGAACTCATAAGTGGAGAGAGGTAAGTTGCCTGTTCCAGAAAGAGACTGTTAGGGAGAGATTCAATTCAGCGCAATGTTTCTCCGGAATGTTCACGGAGATACATCGTAACGATTTTCTGGCTAGAATCGCTGCTCAATTTCCCTCACATTCCATAGAGGTGCGAGGAGAAATTAGCAGAGAGTCCCTACCGTAATGGGCGGAGGATAGAGTTGGAAGATGTAAAGAACCATTATGTCAAGAACAACACATGTGATCCGAAACACACTGATATGTATTGCTAGTTATTGTAAATTACAGTGCAAAAAAGTCCAGGTAGGGTTCTGCTATATATGCTGCCATCTTGCTTACATGGCAGTGTGGTGTGAACAGGTTCTAAATAAATTAGAACTTGCTGTCCTCATGGAAGTTGGAATGTTTGAACACATTAATATGCTGCTGGGAACTTCAAACCCTTAGGGCCTATGGTAACTGCTTCATATGCCACGTGGCCCTGGGTACCTGCTGAACCTGTGATAGTTCCAGGTTGTTTTAATAAGCTATTGGCTACATTGGTGTATGGTTAATAAAACTGAATTTGTCTCTTTTTCATTTAGAAGTTGTATTTTTGGATGCTGAATGGCAATGGTTGCCCAAACTTATAGCTACACATATCAATAAGAACCAAGCTATGGGATGCTGCTTCTTACATGTAAGTAACCTCTCACAAGAGTTAAATGTCATTAATACATAAATGATATATTTTCTTTGTTTCCCCTTTGAACAAGAAACAATGTGCAGTTGAACCCAGACCTGTCAGTCATGGCAGAGGTTTGGTCTCCTTTGTATGGGAGCTTGTACGTTTGCTCCTGTCACTTCTAGTGTTTCGGATCATGAAGTAAATTTTCAGCTGAAAATTAAAGAAAAAGAAAATATTAGAAAATGATTTCACTGAAGATTGAGCTGTCAGGTAAAATAGAATGCATGTCACACACCCAGAACCAAGTTCAACAGGGGACCGACTATAGTGTCATGCTAGAGCCCAAGAATTCTGACTGATTTCCAATACATCATACAGCTCTGGGACATCTCATCGATTTCCATTACCTGGACCTCAGACTTCAATCTAGTTTCACAGGTCGGTCAGAACATTTCAATTAAAAGACAATTTGCTCTGGAAGATATGGAAGTGTACATCGCACAAAACATTATTGCTCATACTGTAGTTACTACAAACTACTCCTTACCTTATAAACAATTAAAAACATAATCTCAGTTGTGATTTGATCATCAAATGTATGTACTCTATCCCATGTTTGTGATCTTCTTTTTAAATGTGACGTTCTGTTCTGTTATTGAAGTGTGAATATAATTTTTATTTTTATTTATTTTTAGTATTTTTGCATTGTCAAAACGCATATCTTTTCATTTGTTAAATACACACAAAAGGCAATAAAATATAACATATAAAGGGACTTTCCAGGGACCAAACTTGACATAGTTATCAACAGTCCTTGATTTCCAGGGATAGTCCCAGTTTTTAAAAGATAAGCCCCATGATATGTTTGTCCATTAAAATGTCCCTGTTTTTCAGAACACACCAAGTGAGCCCTATTGTTCCTCCTTTTCTGTTTAGTGAATGCAGTTTTCACTTTCTATGTTTATTATTAGCTTTATAAGTTAATATTTTTTGCATAGTGCAAAAATAAATCATAATAATGAAGTTGAGTAAAAATATCTTGATGGAGATAGTAGCTCTTCAACAGCAAAATGTCTCTGAAAATGATTTTAAAATGTTGACAAGTAGGTCTTTAAAACCTGACACTTTCCCTGAAAATTAGGTACTATTGCAAACTAAGCATCTTCCGGGTGGAGAGCTCAAAAAAGAAATATAACTTTAATGCATTTGTCTGACATATTTTAAACTTTTGATTCATGAATGTTATAAATTCTGATTTTAGGACCCTAGTCTCCAGTAGATGTTTTTTTTATTGAAATAGGTAAAATACTGAAGGCTTCATATTATTTACATTTTGCTGTCAGATTGTTTAGAAAGTTCCCAGCTAAGTATATAGGATTTTATAAACTCGTATGACAAATGTATTTATGGCTCATTAAAATGTAAAATGTGTCCAAATCTGCTGAATCACCTGTCCTGACTACAGGCAGGGCCATCTTTTCCACTGGGCATGATGGGCAGGTGCCCGGGGGCCCAACAGGCAAAGGGGCCCCATAGGCAGGACTCTTAATTAGAATAAATAATCCTGCAAAAAAAAATCCTGCAAAAAAAACAAAACTTCAAGGGTCACTGAGCGAGTACATTTAAAACAAAAGTGATTTTATAATATATATATCTATAATATAAAAGCCTAGCGGCGTGTGTTAGTCTGCGTGTGGAAAATAAACAACAAGCTGCAGCGCCACCTGCTGGGCGGAGTTATACACTGACCTACTAAATTCTTAGCATTATCTAATATATAAAAGTAAAAGCCTAGCGGCGTGTGTTAGTGTGTGTGTGTGTGTGGAAAAAACTATTTTCTCAGAAAGAGCTCATCCAATTGACCTGAAATTTGGTATACTGACATTATTTGACAAAAAAATTAGAATAGTGAAGTCAGTTAACTTCCATCATCCCCCCCTTCCCCCCGTGGGAGGGGTAGTAAAGGCTAAATTTACGAGTTGAGGGGTCAAACTCATTTTCGTGAGGTAATTTTACCTCATGAACACACATTAAAAAGGGCGCTTGCGTCGGGAAGTAACGCTCTTCCCCTGAGGAGGCCTGGGCTAGGCCCAAATGCATGACAAGAACCTTTTTAAGGCCTTAAGTAGCTTGATTTGACTAGAATGCATGAGTATCATGCACGGGTTAACTTGTTATATATATGTATATATGGGGGTTTGAAAAATTGGAGATATTGCCTATGGCAACCAATCAGATTCTAGTTATCATTTAGTATTTAGTACATTCTACAAAATGACAGCTAGAATCTGATTGGTTGCTATAGACAACATCTCCACTTTTTCAAACCTGCAGCTTGATAAATTTGCCCATAGATGTCTCACGACATATCTTGTTATGTGAACTAAATGTTATAGCGCATGCCAGGAAGTGATCTATTGGTTGGCGCAGCACCGTACCACACAAGTGGTTTTTTATTTGTTACATACAGCTTTATGTCAGAAATGTCCCATATAGGCCCATATGCATGACAAGAACCTCTTTAAGACCTTAAGTAGCTTGATTTGACTAGAATGCATGAGTATCATGCACGGGTTAACTTGTGTATATATATATATATATATATATATATATATATATATATATATATGGGCACTGCTTTGCCCGAGGGCCCATAATGTTGTTAAGATGGCCCTAACTACAGGTCATTGGATGTGGGGTGAAGGGGGGGGGTCATAGTGAGGATTTAGCAGAACAACAAAAGTGTAGCCCAATCCCCATTTCAATGATATATAGTTACATGAACAGTATAACAGCCCCATGCCTACAATATTCAGCTGCATGTTACCATACACCCCCCCCACTATGCCATCATATTATAGCTCTACAATGTCACTATGTCTCCATAATGTCACCATATAGTCTTACCATGCCACCACTTGACCTCATCAGATTATTACAGCCTCATAATGCACCGAGTCCTATGCTCAGACTGATGCTATGCTGGCTCCCATGGGGAACAAGCTTTGACTGGGTGCAGTGCTAGAGATATTATAGTGAGCACCAGCCGATCAGAGTCTACTATGGCCTACATAAGCTGTAACCATTGACATCATTAAGGTTTCATTTAGTTAAAAGCCAGTCTAATATTTTTTCTGGACAGAAGGGCTCACTGGGTGGCCATGTGACACTCTAGTGTCACACATTGAGATCATGTATATCTGCCACTGACACCTTCATCTCAGTTGTCTTCTAATTTGTAATTCAGTTATACCTCTAAGACTTTCCTGAATTGTTTGTTAATGTAACTAGTAACTATAGTGTTTTAGGTTTAATAGAATCATATCCTCTGTAGAACGATCTATATCAGCATGACTCTTTTGCTATTTATGATTATTTATTAGGCAGCATAAAGGGCAGATGTTATGTTTGTAGATCATTGACGTCCTGTAGGCGGCTGACCTTTAGACCCCACTACATTTTGTGTGACAGTTGGATTGGTGTCCTATGGGGAGAATTCTTTGGTTACTCCACCTTTGCTGTGAAAACTGTCCGCTGAGTAGGACTGTCAAACTTCCTTATTATAACTGAAGCTGACAACCACGCTGTGCTCAGTGCCAGTTACGTTTCATTAGGATTAGTCTGAGAGATTCCTAATTTAGATGAAGCTTTTTTCCCATAATTCTGTTGTCTGAAGCACAAGAAATAACAGGATAAGTGGGGCTAGGTTTCTATTACTACCTTACTTTGTCTGGGACCTGAAAGGAAGTATGGGGTGGATTTTGTGACCTGAGTAAACTTCGGGTCACATGGGTATCCCTGTTTTCATTTCAAAATGTTGGGAGCCTCACCCTGGTATATATAGAACCACATCTGAACACAATTATCTACTGTCACTTTTGAGGTTTGGCTGTATGTGATTGAAACCACATGTATGTGAGTTGGAAACATTTCTAATACTCTCTCTATGTCTCTTCAAAAGGGAGTATCCATCAGGACTACAGTGAGGTTCTCAGTCCATCTATGGCAGTGCCAATAGCCTCTGCAGAAGAGCCGAGACCACATTACATGTAGATCCCTAAGAACAACTGTGAAAAGTTCCCTAAATAAAGCAACAGCGACCCTCTGTGATCCGGAAGAGTTCTCCCTTCTCCACATGGAGATGCATTTTCAAATGTGCAGTTTTGTCACAATAAAGAAACTATTGTACCTGTATATTGATGCATGTTACAAAGTGCTTTTTAATGTAAGAGTAACTAGATGACATATTCTTTATATTATTACTAACCTTTAAAACAAGGCTTGTTCTGTGTAAACAGTGTGGGAGTTAATTGAATATTTATTGCTGGCTGTCTGCCTTCAAATCTATCTTCTTATAAAGCTTGTACCTTCCATTACTGCATGTTTAGCATTGTCTAATGCATCCACATCAAACCCTTAATCTGAACACAAACTCCTTTTAATGCGTGTGTACAGTGAGAAACCGGTAGTTTATGTTCCAGGGTGGGATGGATGGTGCCAGTTGTTTATTTTACATCTTAACACACCTTAAATCTTTCTAATAAAGCCAAAGACAATCATGTACTGCAGACAATATATCAGCGCTTCCTTTGCCATGAATTATCTAACAATGTTAGTAGCTCAGTGTTCCTTTTAAGCCATTTCTCTCACATAAACATTTATGCTGTTTAAGGAGACAATACACGGCAATAATTATTAGACATCCTTCCACACAGCTTTCACTCGTTATCAATTATTTTTTAACTAATTGCCCAGTCATCTTATACCAATGTAGGTTCCTTGGTTTTTAAACCCATTGCTGCTTAAGAGATAATTCTACCTAGAAATGACAACTTGAATGTATTAGTTTGTATAAACCTGTCACGAGCCGCGGCGGTATTCACAGCCGCCGCGGCTCGCTTCCTGTGCTCCCTGGCGTCCCAGCCGTCACCTTGACGACCGGGACGTCACTTCCGTCCAGCTCCCGGCCAAAGCAACGGTCGGACGCCCTGCATTGTAGCGCCGCATCCCGGCAACAGGGGACAGCCGGGCGCCTGCGCAAAGGGACCTAATAGCCTGGAGGCTATTAAGCTTTAATTTATTAGTTAGCCGGGCCCTGGGAGTAATTTCAGAGCTAGGCTCTGATTGGTCCACCTGTGTATTTAAGGCAGTGAGGTCTGCAGCCTCACTGCCGGTTATAGCTTACTGTCACAGTTCTGTTGCCCTGCTCTTGCTCCATTGTTCCTGTCCTGTGGATACTCTGTCGGATTGCCTGTGTATGACCCCTTGCCTGGATTTGGACCCTGCCTGTTGTCTCTTGTGACCCTGACCCTTCTGGCTTGTACTTTGGACCCTGCTACCTAGCCCGTGACACCGACCTCTGGCGTGTTTACTGACTATCCTGCTTGCCTGTGACCCTTGACCTTGGCTAATGTTTTGACTACCCGCTGCTTTCTACCAGTCTCCTGGCCCGCCGCTGTGGTCCTGTATTACCAACCCACACTACACCTGGAGCTAAGTTCTGGGGGCATCTGAGTACCGGTGAGCGCATCTAGCTCTAAGGGAAAGGCGGCTGCTAAAGGTGAAACCTCCAGCATCATTTCTGTGGGTTTGTGATCAGGGCCAGCAGCCTAACAAAACCCTAATCATTGTAACTATGAGAAGAGATAATAATAATAATAATATGAATAAGCAACCCCTGTTCAGTAGGAAATACTTCTGGGCAATGACATTCATATGAAAAGGACAATTTTTAGACGTTTATTGCACTGAATAGGAGTGGTTTATGTTTAACAGTTACATTTACTAAATACAGATATACGCTTTCTTTTTTGTCCTGTTTTTGCTTGTTTTTTTTACAGCAGGTCTATATTTCATCAAGGTAGAGGTGATTTTTTCCATTGCCCTTGACTATAACAGCTCAGCTCCAAACTAGCATTGGATTCAGTTTAACTACAATTTTCTGTTGTACAAACCGATTATATTGTCTGAAAGTGGAAAAGCCTCTATGGGTCATTATCCTATTTCCAAAAACATATTTTTTTCAACTTTTCCCTTTCATTACTGTATTACCTCACCTGCTTCACCATGATATCATTTTTCTATTTAATCCTCGACCTACTTCTATGTCATCATTCACTTTCCTGTTTTACTCATCTGTAACTTTGCTTCTATCAGTCTTCACCAAATTTTTCAAAATGCTAACAGAGAAGTTCAAAGGTGCTGTTATCAGCAAGTAATTGTAAGTAATGTAAGTACTGTCCCATACATTTGTATTTAGTCCTAATGTCTTTCTGATACCTCATTAATTTTTATAATATATAATTACCTATGCTCAATGCTATTTTCAGGGCTGTTTTAAGGCATTAGGGGGCATGAGACAAGATTAGTGGGCTACCATATCTTTACAACACTTGCAAATGTATCCAGAAGGTATGTATGAGCCAAAATTTATATTATATTATAGATTATATATATGTATTATATATACAGTACAGAAATAAATATTTTTTATTTAATTTTTTTTTACTTTCACTTGTTGAAATTGCCAGAGTTGCCCCCCCCTCCCCCCCCAAAGAAAAAAATTGGAGTTCTAGTAAAATTGATAGAGCACTTATATGGCTAGGGATATATTTAAAGCTTAAGCTAGTTTTTTTTTTTTTTATTTAATCAGGGTTTGGCCTTGGACTGGTTGCTTTGATGTTAGGGCACTGAATGATTTAATGCCATAAGACACCTCCCCTTAGATTACCCAGCAGAGTGAGGGTGTTCCTGGTGAACAACAGAGTAGGCGCAGCGGTGCAGAAACGAGATTTGAGTTAGCAGAGCAAGGTTATTGTGATAAGATAAAGGGGAGGAGAGGACATATTTTCAGTGGCTTTCCTTGCCATTCGGAGAGGGGTTGGGTACGCTTCAACGATGACGAGAAATTCGACACAGAGAAGACCTACAAAAAAAACATTATTTCAGGAAAAAACGACTGGTATCTACACAGACTTATCTGAAAACCAACTCTACAGATATCCGATGGCAGCAGTCTCCAGTATAACCTGAATACTCGCCTGCTGTTCCTTACTGTCAGTACATTTACTCTACCGTAGCCCTGGGAAACTGCCTCTTAGTCTCTCAGTCATTGAGCTACTTCTCATCTGTGGCATCTTCAGTTATTATCTTGGGTCTCAATACAGCCTTGCTCATCACCCCTTAAGAGGGCCATGGTCTGGGAGCAGCTAACTCCAAACTCCCATGCGGGAGTCACTGGCGAACACCTCCCTCACCATTAGACTTCGTGCCTCTCAGGAGGTAATATCACGGAAGCTGGCTGTACGGGCAGTCCTCTGACCCTAACTCAGTGACTGTTATAGCTCATTGGAGGGGCTCAACGTAAAAATGCAGGGTAGACACGCGTCCAGTGTAAAAGGCAGTGACCTTGGTTATTGCCAGGTCCATGCCTCATTATCCCATGTCTGACTTGGGATTTTGGTGTGAAAGGCGTATAAGAATAAATGTGAAAGCAGTGTTAGATGGTCTAACAAAATATTCCTGCACTGTAAACTAATACCACTTTCACATTGCCACCCCTGCAATTTACTGGGTTTTTCAAGCTGGGTTATTACATGTCACAGAGCATCCCAGCTCAGAGAACCCGTTCACACTGCACCTTGAAGCCAGAACTTTCTTGGGTAAACCCCGTTCATGCTGAACCTGGGTTTTCCCTGGCAGTAAGTGTGAGTCATCACAAGAGGAACTTTGATTGGCTGAAAAATGGTGAGGTCATTTAAAGGGGACTTTATTTTTTTTGCACGCAAAGAAGAGGCCAAAATAGGTGGTGACTGTTCAAAGGATTGCTTTAATCATGGCCAGATCTGTTAGTATTATTTTATTTTATTATTTTATTTTATTATTACTTTAACTGTTAGTATTTTTGCTATGTTATAGTACATTGTTGTATCCTTTACAGTGCCTGTGATCTGTTTTTTGATTTCCTGCTCTCCTCTAATGGCCAGCAACTCACGCACTTCTTTCTCTAGCCAGTGTGACATGCATTCTCCTATCTCTCTTCTCTGCAGCATTGAAATGACGTCATCCTCCAGCATTCCTAATCCTCCCAATCAACTTCTTTATGTGAGACCCGGGTTGAAAAATTAGGACTACCTCACCAAAAGCAGGACAGATTGCAGACTGCCCTGCTCACTCCTACCCGTCTTTGATACTGCTCATGTCTTAAGCTCAGTAGTTGCTTATCTAGATCCTGGAATGTTGGTGCTCTGTTTGGAGAAATGATAGGCATATGAACTATAGAAATCCCAGCAAAGAATGAACTCTCTAGTTACCCCTCTCTCTAACTAACCCCATCATTAATTCATTTGCTCCACATTTTTCCCTCCAACCTGCCTGACATTAAATTGATATTATTCAAATGTAATAAATAGACCTATTTCCTACAACCAGCCCAGACATTTAATTAATAGTAGCAACATTTAATAAACCTTTTTCCTCCCAACCAGTCCAGACACTAAATTAACAGTATTTACATTTAATAACTACAACTCCCCCCTCCAACTTGCACTAACATTAAATTAATAGCATTTACATATAATAAATACACTTATTTCCCAATATTCCCCAATTAATAGACTTTTCCCCAAACTCAGGCACACATTCAATTATTAGCCCCCAAACCACCCCAGCATTAAATAGTCCCATCATCCCACTTTAAATTAATAGGAATCAAGATTAAATAGACCCCACCAAGAAATTAATATCTCCCATCCTATAATAAATTATTAGTCCCCACCCTCAACATTAAATCAATAGGCCCCAGTTAACATATATTAAACTAAAATCATCTCACTCTCCTCAAACTTACGTTCATCAATTCCAGTGCTGGAGAGGCAGAGTTTTCTATATTCTTCTCTCGCTGCATAAACCTGCGGGACTGTGCGCACATGTCATTTGGCGCGCTCCACATGTGATGTGATCAGTGGAGGAGGCAGTGAAGGAACGGAACGGATGGATCTTTATAATCAGCAACCACAAGCAATAGGATGATAGATGATAAGATGATAAGATCATCATCTAAGATCATGGACTGCCAACACATCTTTGCCATGTTCTGAGTCTTTACCTAAAATGCTGCAACTAGAATTCTGAATCCAGTGCTTAAACCACAGTAATAGACCCTTGTATGAGCCAGATTATGGTGACAGAAATATATGTAACCAGATCAGGGGGTAAATGTATCAAGCTGAGAGTTTTCTGGTGGGTTTGAAAAACCAATCAGATTCTAGTTATCATTTATACAGTACATTCTACAAAATGATAGCTAGAATCTGATTGGTTGCTATAGGCAACATCTCCACTTTTCAAACCCGCCGGAAATCTCTAAGCTTGATACATTTACCCCCAGGTTTGTAAAAAAACTTTGCGAAAAGAAGATGAACACTGACAAATTTGCTGATTTATTCAGAAATAAAGTTCCCAGGCATAAGTTTGAAGTTTGCTACATGGTAAGGATGTTGGGTATATTGAAACAAACATAATATCTGGCTAAGCTAAATTAATTGTAGGAAGATGAATGAATCAGAGAACAAATGTGAAATATATTATATTTGTCACTTTCCGGCGTGGATGAAGTATGCATGCCCCAACCAGGCCGTCATATTGAAAGATATTATCTTTGATGACAGAGGTTGGCCAATTTAGAAATATCTATCATAGCAGTTTTATAGGTTCTCACATTACTAATGTATTTTGCATATAAATCTATACGTATATTATTGTCTAATATATAATGTATTTCCTGTGTAAGTTATGAGGATATTAGAAACCTGTCATCATATCAAGGTGTTTGAAATTTTATATAGGACATGGTACTCTGAGGTTTTAATATATACTTATAAATGACAGTAGGAAATATGTCATTCCTAATACACACACTTTTCTAATGACTACATATAACATCACTACTCACCGTACAGCACTGATGACATCACCAGTTACTTTCTCTATATCTGTTACATTTTATACAGAGTTGTAATACCCAATATCACTTGTGTATTACATTTATTTAGTATATTAAGCCTAACATTGTCCCGCAAATGTGCAATTCTCCCTGAATGCATTGAATTCATTATTGACACTGAGAGTTTGCACTGGGCCTATGTGTCATTATTGTGTTCACACTTTCCCAGACTGTCTATGAAAATCAAATGTTCCACCATAGGAGGGCTGTTTAGAAATGTCCAAGGAAATGCAATTACCGAGCAGCACTGTGGTAAACCAGGAAATTAGTTGGAAACTACTCAGGCAGAATCATTTAAAGTAGGCCCTGTAAGAGTATAAAACCACTTCTGGGAATAGAAGACCTTTCGTTTTCTAATAGTATTAATTTGGAGTCACAGATAATATGGCTCTCTGGAGAACCCAGTAGAACAGACTGCAGAACAGGCTGGAGCTCTTCATTACTTTCTATCCCAGCATTAAGAGCTGCACATACCAGCTTCTTATATTCTATGACTATTATATTTACCTATATAAGTGCCAATGCTCAAATACATGAACAGTTGTACAAACAGCATTGCAGGAGAACTGTGCCACAACTGGTCATGATACCATAAGATAGACATTATAATATCTGCACTTATTGCACCTCAAGTCATGTTCTGTTTACAATATACTTGTCACGAACCCCTAAACTGTAATCTCCTCTCAATAGCGGCCCTTTAATAATCACCCTCACAATATTCACTCCACTCACTTACATATCACTCACACATCACATATACTGTAGAACCACATAGTTCGTATACCTGTCAGCAAAAATGAACCATTTGCTGTTTATGAATTCAATAATAATAATGACAAAATTTGCAATGTATATACAAAAATTAAAACCCACCCACAGCATTCTCCAGCATTTCAATGGCAGTGGATGCATGCTACACGTCTCGTTTTGTTGGGTTACTGCTTAGTAACAAAGGTGTCTGTCAGCCATGACAAGTACACTACAGGGAAGAGGGGCGAGGTGATGTGGGAGACAAGAATGTTGGAGATAAGTATACAGCTGCCCCACACATGCTATATAATAATAATAGAAAAATATAGTCGAGAAACCCTTCAAGGTGTTGGTTATACGTTTTGATGTTAATAAAGGTGTTCAGCGGTGTTAATGTGGATGTTAAGCCACAGCGCTTTTGTTTCTTATACAGGTTGCTGTTTATTTAAAGATGATAACAACAGATGAATGTAGTTACTCACAGTTGTTTGTAGTACAGCAGTGTTCAACAGTAGCAACAGTTGCAGCAATCAGGCAGCAACAATAGTATGCAGTTCACATTTGTATATATAAAGATGCAAGCTGGTAATACATATATATATATATATATATATATATATATATATATGTGCACAGAAACCTGTAAGCTTGGAACACTGCATGTCCGTACAGGTACTTTGCTTATATTATATATATTGTGGGGAGCCTCCGGTAACCTTCTAAATGCTTTTGGGGGACTTCTGGGTAAGTGGTACACAGCTACTAAATAGTGCGTCCACTCTCTGCAGTGTCTTAATGGAAGCCTCTGCGCGAAGCCGAACTTCCGTTTCTCAGGTGCTTAGGGCACTGGCAGTATCGCAATACGGACATTTTGCCCTTCTGCTGCAGGATACGGAGCAAAGTGCACCTATATGCTAACATACGGTCTATCTAGAACAGTGGTCAGGGAACTGGGGTAAATTACCCCAAATGGGGTAAAAATGAAATTCCTGGGGGTAATGTTGCCGATTCACATGCTGTCAGTTGGATTGTAGACCCCTTTAAATGTAAAATTGCTGTTGTACCAAAAGAGCCTCCAGGGTTGGCAGAGGCACTTCTTGAGCTTCGATGCAATAATGAAGCACGTATTGCATTTGAAAACAAAGCAGATCTGTCATATTTTTGGATGTCAACAGCTGCAAAGGCATCAAAATTGCACATGAGGAGGCCGTTCAAAAGTTGCTGCCTTTTGCAACAACCTACCTTTGCGAACAAGGATTTTCCACTTTAACAAACATAAGAACAAAGCAGAGAAATCGACTGGACGCTGAAGACTGTATCCAAATTGCTCTGACATGAAAATGCCCCAATATTGATGCTCTCGTATCAAAAATGAAGCAACATCATTTCTCCAAAACCTGAAGTTTTGAAGTTGAAGCTTTCAAAGAAATTTTTAATAGATTCAATAAAATTTTGAATTCCAATAATTAATAATATATGATTTCCTTCCTTTCAAATCAAGGGGGTAATGTTGGCATATCTAAATATATTTGGGGGTAAAAGGTAAAAAAGTTTCCTGACCCCTGATCTAGAAAATCGAAAAAAATAGAGATATGCCATAATCTTCATATTACTGGTGGATTGTATATGTCTAAATATGGCTCCAAAATATATGTACCACTGGTAATACAATTGTAAATTGTATATAAGCTTCTATGAAAAAGATTGCTTGCAATAGATTAACAGTCTGTATATTAGCTACAATTAAGCAATCTCTTAAGGTTCCATTCAGTTGTATTCCTATATAACCAAGTATTCAGTGTATAAGACTTGCCTGCCCTTCTCATGTAATTGACGGGGCAGTAGCACTGCTAGGGTTTTCAGAAAAAACTGGCATGAGGGGAAGAATGCGCCAGTACCTACATAACATCCAGCTATTGGCAAAACAAACTCGGAATGTAGCAATCAAATAACAGCTGAGTACAACAGTGATGAAAAAACAGACATTTTAGAATGTAAGACTTACCATACCTTGTCGTTAATCACAGATGTTGACCCAACCAAGCAAAAAGCAAGAATCTGGACTGATCATTCCTAGTTCTTTCTGTTTCACATTGGATCCTACTCGTTCAGATGCCAACAATGCAGGCTGCTGCTGGAGGTGTAATGGTGTGAGTGCTAGGATGCTGTCCTTATTCTGAATCAGGTCTGCAGTACCTCTGTGCTATCAGAGGTGATGCTGTTATACTCTGACATTTTCTCCTAACCTGCATGGGTTAATCTCACTCCCCTGTTTAATCACCTGTGTCTGGTCTTCATAAGACTGCCTGTTCCAGCAAACTGTACTAGTTCAATTGTTTCTACTGCTGGTCTCTCTCTGATACTCCTGTGATATGGTCCTGATTGTCCCCTGGTATCTGACTCCTGTTTGTTTCATCATTTTGCACCTTTTCTTGTGACCCAGACCCCAGCTTCTCTCTACCTTGCTCCTGTTTATTCCCTTGTACTGTTGTGGGCCTATTGACTTCTGACCTTGGCTTGCCTGACCTTCCTCCTGTCTGCTTCATCCCTGGATTATCCAGTCTCTGCTTCAAGACAGTAAGCCTACAACTCCCATAATTTCTATACTGTTCATCTATACATACTGCAATATCTCCTGCCAGCATTATCAAGTGCTTTGTTCTTATGTGCAATTTATCTTACTAGTGTTTTCAAGTGCCTTGTTCCTGCCTGTAATATATCTTACCAGCATTACCAAGTGCCCTGTTCATATCTGCAATATATCTTGATAGGGTTACCAAGTGCTTTGTTCCTGTCTGCAATATATCTTACCAGCATTACCTGTTGTGCCTATGCAATTGTTATAGCTATATTACCATTGACTGCATTTAGTTATTACTTGTGTGACCTGTTTTCAAAATAAAGACACTGTTTGCATTCACAGCTACTCTCCGCGGTCTTCATACTAGGACGATGGGATCATGTGTCTTCATGGCACACAATGGATTCCTTAATACTAACAGAGTAATTTGTGAATAATAAAGGATCATCATCATCCTCATCATTTATTAATATAGCGCTACTAATTCCGCAGCGCTGTCCAGAGAACTCATTTACATCAGTCCCTGCCCCATTGGAGCTCACAGTCTAAACTCCCTAACATACACACACAGACAGACTAGGGTCAATTTAGATAGGAGCCAGTTAACCTACCAGTATATTTTTGGCACATGGGAGTACCTGAAAAGCAATGCTTTTTACGGCAGCAGTGTTATGAGGTTTTTGCAACAAGCCTAGTAAAGTCCTGAAATGAATCCAAAGATATGACAGTGAGTTCAGCTTAATGCAATGCCTTCCTTGTCACCAGATATTAATCCTATTCAGCCACTGTGGGATTAGACGGAACAGTGTAGAAATCCACCACAAGATAATTTGCAACAGCAGTAGGGCTCATTGGGTTTGACATGGGCTAGCACCTCTGTGTTGCACTTTGCAGTCCCTATTGACTCGATTGGCTCCTTGCCCCAAACTCTCCTTGCTGTACTGGGGCTATTCTATTATTTGAATAGGTACATCAAATGTATTCAGTAGGTTTTGATATGTAGGTCAATACTGCATATATTACTTAGCAGATCACCTTTTGTCTTACATCTGCATAAAGACTGATGTGTAAATTCCTTACATAAATTTGTGTCTGACGGCATCCTAGGATGATTTTTTGCTTTTTTTCTGCCATGTTGTCTTGAAAGGTTTGAAAAGTACATAGCAAGAGAATGAATGCGCTTCATCGCCATTGAAATGGACCTTTTTCAGCAGGCTAAGAGTAACCCTTTATCACTGCCAAGTTTAGTTTGTGATTACAGATTCTGCATTGTTTCTAGTCATGGATATTTTGTATCAGTGTGACGAATAGCGTTATGGTATATCCTTTGGACCACAGTCTTAAAATGTTTTGGCAAAGACTATCTTGGATATATCATTGTATTTTAATCATTGCTTCTCTTGAAATCTTAGCTGTTTGTATGGGAAAGGATGATGATGCGATTACAAGTACTATGGATAATTAACATATCTTAGTTTAGAGCTTGAAATCTGATGCACACAATGTATAATTCTTTCCATATTTTGTTTCGGTGAAGTAAACACTCATATACTGTTTTACTGAAAGTATACTTTGGAGCTCTAGCAATGCCTCTTTTCCTGAATGCAACATTGAGCTTTAAAGATCTTTGCTATTCGGCAGAAGTACCTAAAATTTGGGCATAAAAAAAATTGTGTAGACTGCCTTAAAGTACAAGTCCCCTGCACACACAATAGAAGTCAGCATTTTGTCGGTTGAACCAATTTTCATGAGAATGCAATAAGAATCTAGTAACACAGATTAGCAGAATATTAGTTCAGCCATTGGGGAAAGCTACGCTTTAAAATTCCCAGCAGTACATGAAAATGTACTTATAGGCAATATTGATTTATATCCTTATGTGGCTTTTGCATTGGCTATTTCTGTGCATGCAGTTTAAATGCCCGCTTTCTGATGGCTTGCATTTATCTCCTTTAGATAGCTATAAATTTTGTGATTTTAAACCAGAAAGTCTATTCTATAGATTTCCAAGAAGCAGTCTGTGTTTTTTCACACATCACATTTAACATTGGACTTTGACAGCTGTAATTATTATGACAGACCTCTGTGATAGTTCCCACTGCCTGTGTCTTCATCAACATGACGATACCAGACATTTAACACTTAAACTCAGACGGACCCAGCCTCGGGAGCAAAATAACATGGACCATATGTTGTTCTGCAAATGTAAACAAAAAGCAACACTTCTGAAACATCTCTTTTGCATGGGCTCATCCCCAAGTGGCCTTGTGGAAGCAATTTCAGTTTCCTCATAGCTCAATAATTAGGTTCATTGCTATACCCCTCCTCTCTCATTGACACTTTTGCATTCGTGTGAACTTACATGTTTTTCAAAAGTAATTTAATTTTTAAAAAATAATTATTTTCTGCCAACTCTACAAAAATGAATAACGCTGAGTTTACGAAAACGTCAAGAGTAAGCATTTCCTTATACAAAGAGTCACAGTACAGACCCTTATCTTTAAACTTTTTAGAAAAACTGCTTGTGGAATATTTTCTCATAATATAAACGAGGTAAGTGCGGCAGGGGGAGGGGAATCACAGATAATTTATGATAGCAAATGGAAAGAGAAGCTGGGACAGAGAGAAACCCATTTTCATGGATCAATAGATTTGATAAGAAAAAAAATAAAAATAAAGAGGGGTCTGTCAGTTTCTAACAATTTACAAAATATTCTTCAAAATGTAGAAATAAGCTAGTATACTCTCTGATACTTTCATGGTGAGCTTTCCATAATACCTAAAAACCATACTTACCAACTTTGAAATGTTGGTATTCGGGAGCCTGGGGGGGAGGTGGGCGTAATGGGGGGGCGGGCATCCAAAATGTGCATCATTTGACAGTGGGGGCGGGGCCAAACGCCGCGATTCACCAGGAATCGCGGCATTTGGGACCTAATTCTGCCCACTTCAGTGGGCACTTCCTGAATTTGATGGGATAGAACTGAATGAACATTTCCTGCTATGATTTGGTCAGCAGGGAGAATGAGAAAAATTTCAGAAGAATCTTGGTGCTGTTCACGTTGAATTTGGAGAAAAGCAATGGCCATCAAGCCATCAACATGTACCAGAACAGGATGTGGAGTGCCTCCTAAGCAATGGCCATCAAGCCATCAACATGTACCAGGACAGGATGTGGAGTGCCTCCTAAGCTGCCACTCTTCAAATGCCCATTTGGCTGCCGGCAGTATTCAGTTACCTATGTTGTACTTATTTTTGGTAGAGGAAAATTTGTACACTGGTAAAATGGAGGTACTCACACATGCAAGGCAAAGGCGAAACAAGGGCCAGAGCCCAGGCAGATGTGAGACTGTATGGCAATCCAAGGAGTTGTATATATTGAGGCAAAGGGCATGGCAGGCAGCAAACCAGAGTGTCAGAACCAGACAGAGAACAGGATAACCAGAAACCTGTAATGAAAAATACAAAACAGGCAACAAACAGACCCACAGTGATTGTCTGTGTGGGTCTGTTTGTGGCCCGTCTTTTATTTGCACATAGCACCTATAACATGCAGTAAGTAGAGCTGCCTGCACTAAAAGCAGAGCCGGATTTAGACCACATGGGGCCCTAGGCAAGATACTGGTTTGGGGCCCCCTCCCTGAAAAAATCCATAGCACTATAGTTTTTTAGCATAACATATACCTCTATTCAGGGGCTCGCTGGAAGACTTTAGCCCGGGGGTGCAAGCATATAGCACTGGTCCATAAGAAGTGGCCAATTTTTAAAGGTTGGTCCCTGGGAGGGCCCTCTGGGAACCACTGGGCCCTAGGCAATTGCCTAGGTTGACTAATGGTAAATCCGGCCCTGACTAAAAGGCGCAGAGAGCAACTCAAAATGCTCTCTATGAGCCAAGCTACCACAGCTGGATTGAACTTGTAGCATGATCACACTGCAAACACCCAGTCCGACGGCTCTAAGTCATCCATAGCAACTGAGTAGCTAGTGGAAGGGGAGGAATCTTGTGGTGGTGAGTGTACGATGTATCAAAAAGTGGATAATGTGTCATTGTGACTCATGAAAAGAAATTGGTGATGGGCGCCAGCTGACAACCTCCAGGATCACAAATTGGAGCCAGGAAAAAAATTGAAGCTTGCACATTTGCTACTTTAATCTGTCTAATTTAAAAAGGGAATTTTAATCCGGCATGCAGAGATCTTTAAATTTTAATATAAAATCAATGATAAAAACGGGGAGATAATAGAGTACTCTGTGTGCTACATATATCTATTTTATATAATGCACAGTGTAGGTGCACAGTGCAGTGTAGGTGATAAATATGCTTTGGACAATATTACATCAATGTCCACGGGTGGTGAAGTAGAACTGGATACAGTGTATAGTTCATCAGGTATCTGTCTGCTTTATCCTCAAAGCTATCTCTGGATACTGCTTTAAAGACTCTAGACAGGTAAACACTGTATCTTACAAGAAAATGGTTAGATGGCTAGGGGGAGGGTGAAGGTAGAAGCACTGTGCAATATAATGTACACAAGGAAAATAAATAATTCCAGGCAAATGGGGGAAAACTGGGGAGGGTATGGAAGAGACATGAACGAGGTGGCAAAAAGTGGCATTAGAAATAGTAAATGTACACCGTTCAGCCACAACATTAAAACTAGCTGTCTAATATTGTGCAGGTCCCCCTCATGCCACCAGAACACCTCTGACCCATTGAGGTAGTGGCTCCACAAGACCTCTGAAGGTGTCCTGTGGTGTCTGGCTACAAGACGTTAGGAGCAAATCCTTTGGGTCCTGTACTATCTCGGGTAACCAACTGTTTTTCAGCTATCTCCACATGGATGTCCCAATGCTACCTAAGCTCAACATATCCAAACAGAGCTTATTACCTTTCCTCCTGCCAGAGTCATCACCTCCTCTCAAATCTTCCTCACTGTTAATATCACAACAATTTCCTCAGTCTCCCAAGCCTGCTGCATTGGTGTCATACTTGGCTCCGCCCTCTGCTTTATTCCTCACATCCAGACTCTCTCCTAGTCCTGTTGATTCCACCTTAAAAACAATGCCAGAATATGCCCTTTTCTTACTCAACATGCTACCAAAATTCTTATCCATTCTCTCATCATCTCCCATCTTGTGTACTGCAACCTCCTTATATCTGGCATTCCCGACACTGATATATCCACACTTCAATGCTGCTGCAAGACTGATCTTCCTCTCTCACCACTCGACATCTGCTGTACCACTTTGCAAATTGCTACATAGCTCCCTGTGTCCTCCAGAATTAAATTCAGATTACTCACCCTTACCTACAAACCCCTCAAAAACACTACCCCTACATACATCTCAAATCTCATATCAAAATACTCCCCCCCTACCCTCTTATATCTACCTCTGACCTGTGCCTTGTCTTGTCTCTAGTAACCACCTCTAACTCGCACCTACAAGACTTCTCCCATGCTGCATCCCACTTATGGAATTCCTTACCACGCCCAATTAGGCTTTCCCACAGCTTTCAAAACTTTAGACATTCTTTAAAAACCGATCTTTTTTTTAAAGCTTATCTTATCCCTGATGATACTATCCACACTAATGCGTCCTCACAGTTGTCCCAATCTCCACTCTGTCACACTCGTTCCTTTTGTTTCAGCTGTGCCCTCTTCCACTTAGAATGTAAGCTCTCTAGTGAGCAGAGTCCTCCATACCCTTTGTTTTCATGTCTGCATTTAATTTGTCTGCCTTGTATGTCCCTGTTTCATGTATGTCCTGTTTTCCCTACTGCCGAGCACTGTGAGTACAAATCTACGATAATAATAATAATAATAATAATAATAATTGGGCTAAGAATACTAAGAATAGTGTTTAAGTGTGCTCTTAATCCTCTGTGAAGTCTTTCTTTGTTCATTCAAAATCAAGAAGACAATTTATCTCTATAATCCTGCAGCTATTTATCAATATCATGAAGCTGTATTCAACAATATCTGGTCTTTTTTTATGAGTTCTATTTTAATGACCACCAACTTAATCCTTAATGGGCTATATTGGTACTGAAATTGCTTGTGAATATCGTTCCCACAGAACTTGGCTATGTAGCCAACATAATTAAAATTTACTTGCTGTAATCCTTGTTTGAAGAGCCATAAAATGGAGTGTCATAACAGAAGGTTTAGTGACCGCATCCTGAATTCTCTAGGTTATAGGGCAAAGAACCAGATCTCCTTTAAATAGACATCTGGCGTTTCATCTATAAATCACATATCGTTCATTAAATCTCACTTGGAGGAAAACATTGGGGATTTGACCAAGATTTGAGTTGACAATGAGTTTATCAATGAGAGCCAAGCTGTGACTTGGTCTTTGTTTAATAAGAGGCTTTTCATCAGTCTAATATAGTGCCTTCCTCCTAATCCTCTGACATTACTGCGAGGCAAAAACACATTATCTGCTTTTATACTGCTCATTTTCTTTACCTAAACTTTTATTTTTTCTAAATTACATTAAATCCAAACAAGTCTTTCTCCCTTTGGATCAGCTTATCCCACAAGTAATATAAGTACAAGATGAGGCAACTTAGTATGTTTGCATATTACCCCCGATCTAAGGGTTACATTGCACAAATAATATCAATGATCTTCTAAAAATATGTATGACTTCTGTGAATGAGACACTACATATACACTAATATAGATATTATATATTTTTAAAGAAAAATATATTATTCAATAGTAGCAGATTAACATAAACCAAGGGGTAAATGTATGAATCTCCGGATTCTTCATCTCCGGCGTGTTCAGCCTCTTCAGCGCTTAAATTTAAAGCGGCGCTGCATTGTAAAGGGAAGTTTCCCTTTACAATGCAGCGCCGCTTTAAATTTAAGCGCTGAAGAGGCTGAACACGCCGGAGATGAAGAATCCGGAGATTCATACATTTACCCCCAAGAGTCCTTTGCTATATCAAGTCATAGACCCCATACACTCTCAATTATTTTTTACCAAGTCTGTCAGAATAGTTTAAAATACATTTGACCTACTACTTTATCTTAAAACTAAATTAGTTAGAATAACAGCAAAACAGTTTATGTTTTGTTTAGGTTTCTCTCAACCAAATCTGGATCCTAATGTCCCTGTGCTGAGTAATGATCACACACGAGCCAATCCTGCTGCTCACCTTCAGCTTCAAGTTTCAGGGTGTGTTTCAAATTTCGCCACCCACATAGAAAGACATATTAAACAGATCCAGACACTTGTTGATCGAGGCAAGTGACCCAATAACAACAGGACCTGTTGGTGCATTTGGCAGGTTACTGTAACAGAGGCCAACCTGATTTACAGGTATACCCCTGATCAATATCTATTGAATCATTCTCTGGCATCGCTCAGTTTGAGGCCACACAATGGATACATCCATGTGTATAGTCAGATTTTGGCCAGAAAACGACTGCACATATAGGGCAATGGTCCTCATGTGCAGCCATTTCCTGACCACATTTACCAGCATACTGGAGAATGATCTGACCAGTTTTTGGGCTAAGCATGTTGGTATATCCTACTTATTGCAGCATTTGTGGACAGCATTAATGCACAGAACGTTAAGTTATTGTTTCCTATATCGAAAATATAATTTATCATTTAGGCCCCTTTCTGTTTAGCTTTGATTTGAAAATTTAGATTTGGTCCGTGATTCACCAGATTGTTTTATAAGAGTTCTGTATTTGGATGACACATAAAATATGAACTTGGTGCATCCAAGTTAATTTAAGCGTTCCAACAAACTTGTTATTCCAGAGTACTTAAAGTGCTAATAGTTGCATATAACTGATTACTGCAGTTTGGTAAAATTTTTCTCTGCAATCCAAGTTCCTGTATTGCCTGCGATCCTGTGTTGTGTTCTTCCTATTCTTGTTTTATGCTTCTTGTTGTTCTTCAGTTTGGAAAACCACCCTGTTATAGTTATCCTGTGTACATAGACTACGGCTGAGTTCTTGTTCCACAAGTGTGTTCATCTATCCTATTCTACAAAGAACCTTAAGTTACACATCAGTATTCTAACAGGTACATGCCCACAGCACTGGAGCTGGATGACGCAAATCTGGATCCACATGAGCTCTAAGCCAGAGGCAGTAGCCTCATTCATCCTATTTATAATCCGCCTCTAACCATGTTGAATGCAGCTCTTCTCATAATATCCATTTTGTGCTGCTCCGCAGCCTCCCCTTGAGCTTTCAAACATGTTAGTGTACTGTATATGGTACATAAATCACTGCACTCTGCTTTTATTATCATGTGTACCTGCTTGCTGCTCTGTATTCACGTCTCGGTTGCCTCTACAGGAAAGCACAGTCAATACAGCTGTTTCACCAACCAATCCTTTTAAAAGTAAGCCACCGGACATATTTTTTTAATTACTTCTGCCTACATGAAATATATATTGTGCAGTAAAACACTTATTTGCCAGATAGGCTAGTCGTAATGGAAGCCCTCTGGTAGCGTCAAGGAACTGGAGAATAACGGCTTCACTAGACCAAATACATTTATAAACATCTGTGCCGAGGTGTTCCCTATCCAGTATGCTTAGCAGTGGGAGATCTAAGTATTCCTTCCACTGGAATTCATGCTGATGATAAAGTGACACTGGTTCACTCTGTGAACCTGCATTCTAATGCTTTAAATTACTTGGTGAGTTAATGTTGCAGATCTCCTTGAGAATTAATACCGTTGTTTGTTAGTCAACCATTGATTTGGCTCATAGAGTAGGAGACAAATGTAACATGGGAATCAGCTGAGACTAGAATACAGTTTGAATATATAAAAAATAACGCATGGGAATTTTCTAGCCGAAAGTAAAGTTAGCTCTGAAATCCTTGCAAATGTATTCATGGCTTTCTCTCCTCAATAAATCTTTTCAACGCGTGGCAAGACTGGCTGTTCGCTGGTAGGAATTAGACGACACTCTGGGGTTCCTAGATTTACTGCTGAACGCTTGTCACTTCCAGACTTGACTTCACAAAGACAAGTTCTTAGCATACACCGTGGAAACCAGGAAGCGCGCTCTGTGCGGCAGACAATGGCGTGAAACGATTCCATGTTAAGGGATGCAGCCCACGGAGCAGCTGTTTCTTTTGTAACGAATAAGGGGAAAAAAAAATTAACTGGAAGAATTTCTTTTATAATTTCCCAGACACAGAACCTTCATCAAAACCACGTTTTCATACACTCCAAGTTTAATAGCAGTGGGTCTTGGTTTTTAGCATTCTCATTTGTACAAAGCCAAGATTAAAACCAGAAATTAAATACTATGTATTCCATTACACTGTACATAAATAAAATGCAATAAAATAAGCCTTTATATGTTGGCAGCATTAGATATTACATTTATAATACACACACTGTTCAATCGACTATTAACTATTTTTTTATTTTTAAAAAAAGCCTAATTATTATTGTGTGGTTCCATAATTGCCTCAATATGTGCCACTAACTGGCCACAGGTACAAAACCCACCCCCTTCTTATATCTCGCTGTATCCCACTCCCTTTTGCCATCTCACTTCCCTTGGTGTTTACATCTAAATATGACTGCTCATACAAATGATAAGGTTAACAAGGGAATGGATATTTGTCCATTTGTTTGTAAGGTGATCTGGAAATTAAGGAGATACAAGTTTAGAGAGATTGCTCCACACAGCTAGGTTTACTGGACTAGCAAATGTAACTTAATGACAATGTGGTTAATAATTGGTTGTGTGCCATTCATGTGATGCATTCTCTGGCTCACATCAAATCACACGGTGAGTCCTTCATCTCGGGATGACTCACTGTTTTTAGTATTTGCAATGTTTTGCAGCTGATCATGTTAAATACAGTGATCATCTTGGTGGCGTAGTGGTTAGCACTTCTGCCTTACAGCACTGGGGTCATGAGTTCAATTCCCGACCATGGCCTTATCTGTGTGGGGTTTGTATGTTCTCCCTGTGTTTGCGTGGGCTTTCTCCGGTTGCTCCGGTTTTCTCCCACACGCCAAAACCATACTGGTAGGTTAATTGGCTGCTAACAAATTGACCCTAGTGTGTCTGTGTGTGTGTGTGTGTATGTTAGGGAATTTAGACTGTAAGCTCCAATGGCGCAGGGACTGATGTGAGTTCTCTGTACAGCACTGCGGAATTAGTGGCGCTATATAAATAAATGGTGATGATGATGATGATGATCTTGTTCACAGGATGTGGCAGTACAGCTCTTTTATAGAACACCTTTCATGTAAACATAGTGAACACCGCCATTGTGTTGGCTAAACCAATTTTCATTAGATTAGCACCAAACAATTCCTTAGCATCCAGTGATATCACTGAGGCAGGTCATGGCCAATTATTCATTAGGCACTGTGAATTCTTAGGCTGCATTCTCATGGGTATTGATTCAGCCTAGAAAATAGCTGCTTCCGCTGTGTGTAGGCACCTTGCTCTAATGTGGGGACCACAATTCAGGATTGTCTTTGAATCTGATGTTCAACTTGTATAATGGAATTTTCTTAACAAGTAAAGCTTTTAAAATCCATTATTTCCAGACCACTCTTCTTAGAGGGAACAGTGGCATTCATTGAATGGTTATAACACATATACATCTGGGTTTACTTGGGTTAGGTCAAATGAGTTCTGTTTGAGAAAGAAAGGTGAAGATTGTGTCCAAATTATGGTAAAATAGCAATTAAAGTAATTCAGACTAAGGGCTAGATTTACTAAGCTGCGGGTTTGAAAAAGTGGGGATGTTGCCTATAGCAACCAATCAGATTCTAGCTGTCATTTTGTAGAAGGTACTAAATAAATGAAAGCTAGAATCTGATTGGTTGCTATAGGCAACATCCCCACTTTTTCAAACCCGCAGCTTAGTAAATCTAGCCCTAATAGTACATACACACAGGAGCTTGCACTACGTTCGTGTTTCTCTTCGCTGCAGTGTGTCAGACCACAGCTAGGAGGCACAATAGGTAACATTCTGCCCTATGGAGATAAGCTGGACAGTACACACCAATTATATGGCTTTTCTGATTCTGGTAAAATGCCAGCCAGCCATTCCTTGCAGCCATATCTTGACTTATTCATATTTGCAATTATATTATAGGATTATTATAGTGTCATTCAGACTAGTATTTGGAAATAAAACATTTTGACACTCCAGTTGTCGTCACATTTCTCCTCACATTTTGACCATGGCGGAGGTGTTGGTGCAGAATAAGTTGCGGCCGCAGTGGAATAAGTAGTTGGGGATTTAAGGCATCATCGATTCTCTTAATACCTTTCTGACACCTTAGCATATTTATTTAGTTTTGCATTATTTTGAACTTTTAAACGGTATGTTCTAAAAAATGTTTTATTACTTTAGCTTAATGAGATCTTTCCCAATTTGAAAGTTAAAATAAAAACAGGTTGTTGGCACACCTGTAAGGGAGCTGTGACTTCCTGATTATTTTTCAAAGGATTAGTCTACTGAAGGAGGACTAACATTAAAAGTAGTGTTTTATTAAATGTAATCATAAAAGCAGTTTGACTTTTAGGGAAGGTGTTAATAGGGAGTTTATACATTTTCCCTCTCTGCACTCATAACCACAAAAATGTTGCATTTAGAAGCCCTGTCGATCTTATAGTCAGTTTCTATTGCAGATGACAAAGCAGGAACAATATACACAATGAAAAATAATCAATAAGGATACAAATAACACTGTCCTGCTAAGCAAAATATGAATTTCAGAGTGTCAATTGCATTGCTCTCTCTCCATAAAAAAATAGGATATTATTCTCTCCATGTAGTTATTAGAAACAGTGGGCGCAGTTATGACCACCACAATTCCTTTCCTCCTCCACTGGCTGCTCAGTTGCTATAGATGCCTCCAAACCACTGGAGGCATTGTTGTGAGATCATGTGATTGTGCTGCAGAAAATCTGGCTGCAAGGGCCTTGCATGGAGATTTGTAGTGCAGGCAGCTAATTTTTTCACTACCCATTATAATTGCAGTTTCCTTCTACTGTGGGTTTTTGGCTTTTCTGATTCTGGTGATTCTGGGGTGAGCAATGGTGCTGGATCTCCTAGAGGGGGAGGTACTTATGGAATCTAAAACCCACGAGATCTGATGATGCAACTTTGACATTTTGCCTCGATTCAGATCCAACAAAGCTGGAAATTACCGAGCCGGCTCGGCTCAGGGGGGGTTCGGTTTTCAGGAAAACCAAGTCTGAGCATCTCTAGTTCTGACCCTGCATTATGGACCATTCGTGCACTACTGCCTGCCCTGATCTTTTGCATGGATACTGACCAGTCTCTGGATTGCCCCCTGCCTTGCCCTTTTGCCTGGACACTGACTGTTCTGTGGATAGCCACTTCCCTAACCTTTTGTCTGGATGATCACTATTACTTGGATTTCCTACTGTTCTGACCTCTGCTTCGACATTGGACCTTATGTCAGCTATTCCGACCTTTGTGAGTACCTGAGTTTCTCTTGTAGTACAGTCCAGAATGGAGTATGGATTTATTTATTGTTCCAAACCATTGGTGATAGCATCCTTTTCAAAATAAGCCTCTACTACTAAGTGTGCAAGTTCTGGAGCAACTGACTATTTGTGGGGACTGCGATAGGTAAAGAGTACAGCAAGCCAGGTTCTAGAGGTTTATTCTGGGTATTTGGTTTCTGGAAATACAGACGTTTTATGTAGACCTACTTGCATACTGTATCTGTTCTTGCACATCTACAACAATTCAGTG
Organism: Mixophyes fleayi; assembly: GCF_038048845.1. NCBI lineage: Eukaryota > Metazoa > Chordata > Amphibia > Anura > Limnodynastidae > Mixophyes > Mixophyes fleayi. The sequence goes on from NC_134404.1 coordinate 76,368,317, forward strand.
GGCTCAGGTAGTAGATTAACCCATAGCAGGCTGGTCCAGCTGGTGACAAGACATCACTATTAATTCACGGACTAACTTGTTACATAAACTATGCGAACACTGCACACACTGAAAGCCATCAGAATTACCAGTAAGAGAACCCAAGAGAAGAAAGTAATCTGTTCTGCAGGGCTCTATCCTACGACACTTGTCGAACACCACTACATTTGTAGCATTCATTATTGATAACCCCCAAAGAGTATGGTCTTTAAAGTCATGTCTCTCACTACTTGTAAAGGTAGATCTCCTGTTTGTTATTTTGAAATTACTAAACAAGTCCTTCATTTCCAATAGCTAATATTTTGGTTGAAGAACATAGTAAAACTGGCAACAATTACTGAATTTAATTATACACAACAAACTTGTGTATAATGTATATTCATGTTTGAACACAGGTTTAAGAAATGTATTGTTTCTTTATCTATAGCTAACATTTTGGGACTGATTTGATTCATTAAGGAAATTAAGGCAAAAAAAAGGGAGTAAATATTTTCCTGGACGAACCATGTTACAATGCAAGTTTATTATTTTGCACATATCTTACATACTGGTTGTTTTGTCATGTAGCACACACATACTTGACAGCTTTATTTTTACACTGAAATTTAATATTGATCTAGGACATGCCCTACCCCAACTATACATCTGCCATAACATTTTAAATTTACCTCCCCTTCCAATGCAACATTTTTTCCAAGGTCCAAAGTTACTCATTTTTTTTGCTTTACTTTTCTTAATAAGTAAGGCCCTTTGCGTTAAAATTTATAATTTTACTGTTTTATTGTAGGCATTAATGTAGTTATATAACAATGTCTATAGTAGTCTGTTGCCTCTGTAGCACTTCAGTCTTGTCATTTTTTCACAATGCCACAAATCAATAGTTATTTATATTATCACTAAGTATTTGATAGTTTTATCAGTAGCACAATTAGTCTGTGGCCGACTTCCTGAGTTGTCCGCAAAAGATTTTGGTCTGTTTGGTCTATTCAACTAAACTGCCCCATCATTGTGCCAAGTACGGAGAAGTATGTAGAACTGAATTTGATCTAGTATTGGCAAAAACTGGTCTGAAACATGACCGGCTACCCAAATCGGCAGTGTAAGCAGGGGCAGGAGGACCTGCACTGCACTGGGATTAAGCTAAATTGGTACCTGAACAACTAGATCAAGGGCATGATTATTCAATAGGCTGACTAGGCTGCAGTCACGGCACTAAGATACGGAGGGGGGGGGGGCAAAATATTTCGACACTGAAATTAATTTTAAAATATAAGTAAATAGTTGTAATCCATAGTAATCCATAGTAAAAAGAAAACCTGAGAGAAAAATGTAGTAAGGTTTTAGTCTTGACGTATTCCCTTGCCTCTAGCAAGTTGTACCACTGAATATATATGTGAGGAAGGACACGAGGAGATAAATGCTATGCAGAGTCTACACGGGTACACTGAACTTGATCCCACGTTGAACTGCACACAATGATAATAATGAATGAACAGCACTGCACAGATAAACAAAGTCACTCAAATAGTCCAGCAAAAGGAAACACAGTCAATAATAGCAATAGTCTCAGAGGATGGAAACTCCGGAGGAGAACAACTCAGTCCAGATGGATATGCAATACACCAGCACAGTCAATGAAAAGTATGCATACCGTGGTTCAGATGAGCAGGCTGTTAGAGATAGCTGCAGGGATACCTGAGCGGCCGGGAACAGACGAGATGAGAAGTCCTTGCAGAATGGAAGCGGCAGGTAGGTGCAGCGCACTTGTAGGTAGGCCAGCAAGGACGACAAATACTCAGGAAGCAGTAGTATATCGAATAGAACAGCAGGAGAAGCGATGTAGCAGAGCTGGAAGCCGAGGAGCGTAGACTCAATGCAACAGGCAAGTTGACACAAATGGACACACTGTAGAAGCAGTAGGCAGCGGGTCAGCTGACGGCAGGTAGAATGCAGACTGGAGCGCTGAGACTAGCAGACTCTGTAGACACGCTGAAGTAGCGAACAGGAATCAGCTGCTGGAGTCACGATGAAACACAGGAGAGTTTGCAGTAATCTGTAACTGTAGATACACGGAGGCAGCGGATAGGAATCAGCTGCTGGAGTCACGATGAAACACAGGAGAGTTTGCAGTAATCTGTAACTGTAGATATACGGAGGCAGCGGATAGGAATCAGCTGCTGGAGTCACGATGAAACACAGGAGAGTTTGCAGTAATCTGTAATTGTAGATATATACGGAGGCAGCGGATAGGAATCAGCTGCTGAAGACACTAGGAACACGAGGAATAGAAGTGGTCTGGAAACCACAAACGGCAAACAGGAATCAGCATAAACTGAACACACGAGCAGGCACTGGAACACCTTCAGAGACTCATGAGGAATGAGACTCCAAGATCAGGCAACGTGGTATTGACCACAGGTGCTTAATATAGGGAGTGTTGCCTGATCAGCCAATTAAGTTAAAGGAACAGAACTGAAGGTGAAAAGGGACTGCACATGCGCAGTACCTCATAATAATGGACGGACACGGTTCCTAGCTACCTTAGAAGTAGCACTCACAGTCCGGTGAGTGACAGTTTGCTCTGATTCACAAATGACACCAATCCCTGTGGAGAATGCATCCAACAGTGGGGTGTCTAATCGTGAGCATTCTGCTGATGTGGGCCTTAATAGCCCGAGTGTAGCCATTGATATACAAATTGAGGATGCCACTTTGGAATTAGAAGAGGATGAGGGGGAGATTTGTGTAGGCGACGAGGGCGCTAATGAGGATGTTGATGAGGATGAGGTTGTTTGTGTAAGTCTTGCACCAGTGACAGCAGTTCTGGCACGTGAGAAGAAAAAGGCCATTGTCATGCCTGGGCATAAAACAAAAAAATCCACTTCTTATGTGTGGATTTATTTCTACCCAAATCCAGACAACAATTGTATAGCCATTTGTAGTGTATGTCAAGCCACAGTCTGTCGAGGGAGGGACCTTAACCATCTTGGAACCTCGTCTATGTTACGCCATTTAACAAGAGTTCATGGTAAAGTGTTGGGAAAAGCTGAAAGTTCTTCCCAAAAAATTACAAGCACTCCATCATCAGCTAAGACTCTCCGCTCACGACAACCCGACGGCTACAAAATACACCCACCACACCATCCTCATCAATATCCTCTGTAGCGCTCGGAGTTAGCCCGGCATCCCACTGAAGGCTGGATGACTCCTGCACTATTATTGATTCCTCTGAAAAAAGCGTTAGTCCCACTGCTGCTGCTGTTGCTGCTGCTGGGGGTGAATCGTCATCCCAGAGGCAGGTCAAGAAAATGAGCAGTCCTACATTTCAGCAATTAACTGTGAAACAATCATTTGCGAGGGAAGGCAAATATGACAGCAGTCACCCAGTCGCCAAGCGAATCACAGACGGCATGGCTGCAATGTTAGTGTTAGATCTGCGTCCACAATAAACGCAGCTGGTTTTTCACAGTTAATTGAGGTTTTGTGTCCGCGTTACAGAATTCCATCGCGACACCATTTCTCCCGTAAAGCAATTCCACAACTATACCAAAAAGTGTGTAAAAATGTAGAGATTGTGCTGAAAAATGCCATTCTGCCCACTGTCCACTTAACCACAGATATGTGGACAAGTGGAAGTGGCCAAACCAAAGACTATATGACTGTGACAGCCCACTGGGTTGGTCATTCACCTTCACCGGCAGGAACAGCAGCAGCGTGTACACCACTACGTAAGATTTGTCACAGGCAGGCCACTCTTTGTTTCACCGGCTTCACTAACAGGCATATAGCTGACAATTTGTTACGCAAACTGAGAAATGTGATTGATGCATAGCTTATACCACTTGGACTCTCCCCAGGGTATGTCATTTCTGATAATGCCAACAATATAGTGTGAGCATTACAGCTGGGTGATTTCCAGACTAGTTTGAGCCAAGTCATTCCTTTAATTAGACTATTGGAAAAGCAGCTTGAGAAAATGAAGGAGGATCTGAAAGCAAGCAATTCAGCAAAGTATGTTGGCCTTGTCGATCAAGTACTTAATTCGCTTCACAATGATCCTCGAGTTATTAAGATCTTGAACTCGGATCAGTACATTTTGGCCACTGTGCTTGATCCAAGGTTTAAAACCTACATTGAGTCTTTACTTGTAAATGAGCGAGATGTGAACTTTTGCAAGGAGCTATTGCTCAGCAAGTTGGCCGCTGAACTGGGCCTCGGCTTGACGACGTGTCCTCCTTCACTTTCTTTTGCTGCTGCTGCTCGTAAAAAATTAATTTTCCCAAAAAGAAGCAGGGAAGACGCAGGGGGCAGACCAGAACAAACACGTGGCCCATCTAGGAGTGGCACTGCAGTGGCAGACAGGATGGCAGTTTGAAAAACTAGGCCCCAAAGAGCACATATGCCAAAAAAAGAGGTGCAAGATGGAATTGTCCTTGACATATCTGTTAAATATCTTCATCATTCAGAAGCACATAGGTAATTAGCAGGGGGCAATTTAAGCTGCAAAAAAACATTTACATAAAAACATTCCCACTGTGTAATAATATTATCTGACTTATTCCCTTACACTAAACGCAATGTCTTTGTATTGAGCAAGTAACACCATTCAGTACAGAACTAGGATATGACACATACATTTGGCCACAGCCTTCCTTGTAACAATACTATCAATAAGGAGGATATGGTTTACAGTTACATCAGCACAGTCACACGTCATGTACAACACAATAGTACACAGTAAGGATTGTGGAACTACAAATAGTAAGATAAGAAAAGAACCGACCAGCAGTTAAATCATATCCCGAGTGAAGATGGCGCCGGCAAGCAGGGCATTTATAGAATCCGAGTATCGCGGGATTTGGAGTCATAGCCTCGTTTTAGTTTTTCTCGGCGCCGGAAATACCTAAACAGTGCTCGGATCGCCCTCGGATCTGCACTGTTCGGGTGGGCTCGGATTGCGATAATCCGAGTCCGCTCATCCTTAATGACGATAACATCTTTTTAAAACTTTCTATGTAAGTGTAGGGTGCAATCTACCCCCAAAGAGAAAAGGGACTTGTGGCATTTCCATATCACGTACCGTCTTGAAAGGCTGCTGTTTGGGCAATTTATCCTTAAGGGTAGGGTGTCATACACAGAGTGACCCCAAACTGGCTCTGTCCATTTCTCTTAATATTGTACAGTCTATAACGGCTGAATTTTTTAGTATTTTCGACAAGTGGAGGGGGGCCTAGAGAGCCAGAAACCAAACTGGCTTTGTCCATTTCAATTAATATTGTACAGTCTATAACGGCTGAATTTTTTGGTTTTTTCGACAAGTGGAGAGGGGCCTATAGAGAAAGAAAGCAAACTGCCTTTTTCCATTTCTTTACATATTTAACTATAAGTGTAGGGTGTAATATACATCCAAAGACGATGGCTGCATTGCCAATATGCATAGATGGAGTGGAAGACAATCTGTTTTGTGTGTAGAATAAATGAAGGCCTACCTACCAGGAATTAAACTGTTTTTGGATGATTTATTACCTCTACAATTAGATTACTTATCAATGAAACAGTTGGAGCACTAAATTGGGTTATTTTAGGCCCAAAAACATTGATTTTCCAACAAAATAGCAAAACAAAACCAAACAAAACCAAAACACGCAATGGCGGTTTTGCAAAACCAAAACCAAAACACGACGGTAATCCAGATCCAAAACCGAATCCAAAACCAAAACACGGGGGTCAGTGACCATCTCTACTTTAAAGTGACATTTTACCCTACCCCCATGTACATTTTCAGGTGTTACTGCAAGCCTGCAAATGTCCATGAAGATTAATTTTAGCGGGGTGTTCTCAAAGGCAGCAATGTGGACATGATAATTTAAATGTGCTATATAGACAGGTAGGTGCACTAGTGCACATAAAGAAGCAGGTATGAACTTTTAGAGAAATCACACTTAGAGATATTTTGGGGTATATTTACGGTTATTTTTATTTAAGGATAATCTGTTCTCTGCTAGATACCAGATGACAAGTCTAATGCTTTAAATTCACTACAGTTCTATCTGCATGTATTTCAATGACTAATAACATATTGGGATATATTTACTAAACTGCGAGTTTGAAAAAGTGGAGATGTTGCCTATAGCAACCAATCAGATTCTAGCTGTCATTTTGTAGAATGTACTAAATAACTGACTTTATTGTATTCTCTAACATTTACTAGACCACAGGTATACAAAAATAATATATTAGTAAAAAACAGCTGTATCTGCTGCAAAAAAAGAGTTTTCAGTACACCACAGACAAATAAAATATAATTTTAAAACAATAATAGCAAAAGTCAATGGAGTGAAATATGATTTTTAAAATAACATGTTTTTTTTTAAATACATTTTCTTGATCAATGTTTACATAATTACTAATGTTGTGCTTTGAAACTTTTATATAAGTATACTTTTTAATATTTTTGAATTTTTAATGATGTGCAGTCGTGAAATATTCAGCACCGACTGAAGTCGGTAAATAAACAAACAACACAAGACAAATGACAGATGTTGTATCACTCAGTAAACATACTTTTTCAACAATCAAAGCAAACAAAATGTAAACATACCCCATGCAAAAAAATAGCCAAGATCTGTTCTTTCCTTTATTATTCTATTTCACACCTTAGGCTGGGAACACACTACAGACAATTTCTCCCGATGCGATATCGTTAATGATTTTACCAATGACTGAAAGACCCAATGAGCATGCCGATTCATGTGTATACCATGTACACGTTTTACAAGATTTCCCTTCAGATCTCTGCTCCTTATCTGTCATAAACCATCAGCTGAAAAGATTGTGACTCTGTAAACTCTATGGAGATCTGGCTACACTGCTGGTCGTGAGTGCCTACACACTGCAGAAAATTGGAACAACATCGTTAAATCCTTTACTGAGATTTTTAGGCTGGGTACATGCTACACTAAATTTCTCCCATTGCAATATCGTTAACGATTTTACCAACAACTGAAAGTCCCAATCAGCATGTCGATACCTGTGTACACACTATGGATGTTTTACATGATTTTCCGACAGATCTGTGTTCTTCATCTGTCATAGCCATCAGCTGAAAAGATTGTGACTATGTAAACTCCATAGAGATCTGCCTAAATGGAACAACTTTGTTCCATTATTGAACGAGATTTTTAGTCCGGTTTGAAAATCAAATCAAATGATACGATGATTATAGGAGTGTACACACTAATGTGATATCAGGCTGAACGGTCGTTTATTGTGTGATTGGCTCGATAATCAGGTGAAAAACCAGTAGTGTGTACCCAGCCTTATCCTCTCCCTTTTGGATTACTTGCTTTTCTGCTTCCAATCTCTCTCCATTGCAATCTATCCAAAATAGTTTCATCCATGATAGTTTTATGTTCTCCTAGATCAGTCCTAACATATGTCCTCCTTAAATACCTCCCCTGGTTGTATAACAAGTTTAGGAAGACTTACAAATTGCTGCCAATGTCCTTTAAGGCCCTCCACCTATCTGCTCCCCGTAATGTATATGCTTTAATTTCTCGCAATAAGGTCTTTTTATGACTATTCACCACTTTAAGAGGAAAAAGGTAATATTTTGGTTACTTATCACTAATAAAAAAAGTTAGTTATCTTAAAAATAATATTGCATGGCAACTGAGTATTGATCAGATACTGATCTGGAGTGCTAACAATCATAGCTTCGCCAGGCCAATCTCCGTTGCTTTGCACTTGCAAAGAATGAAATCAAGAGTGACACCCAAGTAGTGTACATGAGGAACAGAGTAGAGTATAGTGTTGTCTGCTGTGACAGAAATATGTAGGTGTTTGGAGACTTTAGCAGGAGGAAAGATGATAAAATCAGTTTTAGAGATTTAAGTATTGTTAGAACCACCATGAGGAGATAACAGAATAACAGCTGACATGTGAGAAAGGAGAAAAGGGGAGTGGTCAAGAAAAGAGATGTACATTTGGAGGTCATCAGTGTAGAGGGGTTATATGAGTGTCACTCACCAGACTGTGAGTGCTTCTTCCCGTGTGTTTAGGAACCGTGGCCGTCCACCATCCTGAGGGTCTGCGCATGTGCAGCCCTTTCAAACCTTCAGTTCATGTTCCTTTTAGTTAATTGGCTGATCAGGCAACACTCCCTATTTATAGCACCTGAGTTCCATACCTCGTTGCCTGATCTTGGAGTTTCATTCCCCATGAGCCTCTGAAGGTGTTCCTGTGTTTCCTCGTGTATTCAGCGCTGCTGATTCCTGTGGTTTCCAGACCACTTCAACCCTCCTGTGTTTCATCGTGACTGTTAGCTGATTCCTATCCGCTGCCTCTGTGCACTACAGTCTTCAGACCACTTCAACCCTCCTGTGTTTCATCGTGACTGTTAGCTGATTCCTATCCGCTGCCTCCGTGCATTACAGTCTTCAGATCACTTCAACCCTCCTGTGTTTCATCGTGACTGTTAGCTGATTCCTATCCGCTGCCTCCGTGCACTACAGTCTTCAGATCACTTCAACTCTCCTGTGTTTCATCGTGACTGTTTAGCTGATTCCTATCCGCTGCCTCCGTGCGCTACAGTCTTCAGCTCATCTCAACTCTCCTGTGTTTCCTTGAGACTGCAACAGCTGATTCCTATCCTCTGCTCTCCGTGCTCAACAGTTCCAGCTCAGCTCTACTCTCCCGTGTTTCATCGTGGCTGCACCTGCTGATTTCTATCCGCTACCTCCGTGTACCTGCAGAGTCCTGCTGGCTGCTACTCCTCAGTTCTACTCGTGTCTGCAGCAGCTGATCCGCTCCCCGTGCTTCTCAGTGTTCCTGCTGGTGTCTACTCGCCAGTCTGCATCGGTTCTACGCCTCGCTGCTTTCATCTCGTCTAGACCATCGCTACTCTTCAGGGTCCTCCAGGAGTCCAGTTCTACATACTACTGCTTCCTGAGTATTTGTGCTATCCCTGCTGGTCTACCTACCTGTGCGCTGCACCTACTTGATTACCGCTTCACCCTCCAGGGACTTCGCATCCTGCCGGCCTCCAGCCGTTCAGGTATCTCTGCACTCCTGTCTGACAGCCTGCTCCTGAACCACGGTATGCATACTTCTCATTGACTGTGCTGGTGTATTGCATATCTTGCTGGACTGAGTTGTTCTCCTCTGGAGCTTACTATCCGCTGAGACTTTTGCCATCATTGACTGTGTTATCTTTTGCCCGGATAGTTTCTGTGACTTTGTATTATTGCAGTGCTGTTCGTCATTACTATATTGTGCACGTCATTGTGGATCAAGTTCAAGGTGCCCGTGTATCCTCTGTATTGCAGTCTCTCCCCGTGATCCTCCTCACATATATATTCAGTGGTACAACTTGCTAGAGGCAGACCACTGATTCCTGTTTCCTGTGTCACCTGTTCCAGTGTCCTCTCACATAGCAGTGGTACAACTTGCTAACGCAGACCACTGACTCCCCGGATACCTTCACCTGGATTCCATTCCTTCACCCAGACAGCGGTACAACTTGCTAAACGCAGACCGCTGACTCTCATCACCTCCTCGTTTCTGTTGGACATTCCTCCTCACTATAGCAGTGGTACAACTTGCTACCGCAGACCACTGACTACCCTCACGTGTCCTTTGTCCATTCAGTTCCTAGTGTATTACTACATATATACTACCAGTGCTGCTAGTCATAGACTTTCCCGAGCATCTCTATCATCTGCTGTCTCCTGTTCCGTGATCACCCCGCTACCAGAGTACCATATTACCATCTATACTCCTCTGGTAAGCTTATCACCTGGTGATCCCTGGGTAAAGACTCCTAGTGCCCGTGACAATGAGGTTAAAGCAACTGATTAGAAAACCAAGGAAGGAGGTGTACAGAAGGCTGAGGATGGAGCCTTGTGGAATCCTAATGGGTAGATAGAGGGAAAGGGATGAGGAGCTGGCAGTAGGAACAGAGAAGGTGCAGCTGGAGAGGTGGAAAGTGAACCAGGAGAAAATGGTGCCATGAAGGCCAGTGGAGTGAATAGTGTGAGGAGAGTGTGGTCAATGTTGAAGGATGCAGATGGGTCTAGGTGGATGAGCATGAGAAGAAGTGACCCTTACAATTAGTAGTAGAGAGCAGATCATCAGTGACTTTAAATAGCACAGTCACAATTGAGTGCCGGTGGTAGAAACTCACTTGGAGAGGGTCAAGGAGGTTATGAGAGGAGAGAAAGTTTCTGAGGCTGTTGTAGATAAGTTGTTCAAGTAGTTTGGAGACAAATGGGAGGAGATATATTGTTAGAGACAGGCAGAGTCAAGATAAGGTTTTTTGAGGATAGGTGAAACAAGAATGTGTTTAAAGGATGAGAGGAAGAAGCTAGTGGAGAGGGACAAGATGAAGTGGCCTGCCAGGTGTACTCAGACATTGGGGGAGAGGGGAGACGATAGCTGATTCTATTTTGCACTTTTTGAATCATACTAAACTACAGTTCCCTGTATTGTCTTTTGTAAATCTCTGTGTAAACAATGGCTCTACATAAATGAACACATACATAGATGGTAACAATTCACCTAAGGGTATATGTCATGATTATAGCCTAATTCGGAGAATTAGAAAAATCATATATTAAAGTGATCATGATCCCTCCCAAACATATAAATGGGTTTCAATAATAGTTTTGCAGCAAACCACTGTTTGTAAGTAAACAAGGGGTTACATATGTTTATAAATGCTACCCGCTTTGTGTCACCCAGTTTGAGTATTTATTCCGAAATGTCAGGTGTCACAGAACTATGGTTTATTGCACTGCCCCCAGATTTAACATTGCGAAATTTCTTTGACTAGAGAGTACAATTTGTTGTCACATCAAATGCATTATATATTCATAAAGGAAGCAGAATACATAAAATCTCTACCTTCTATGATCCATGCTTGTGTGTACCACTCTATAAATTTGAAACCAGTGGAACCAGCCATATGACATGTATCATTGATAGATACCAGCCCCATATGGAAGCTATGGGAAATGTATCACCCCAAGGAACCCCTACAACATAATCATGTATCCTATGCATATGAGTGGAATATCATATCTTGTTTGGTGCACTTTTTATCAAATATCTGCAATGTTCCATAAAAAAAGTTATGCAATTTATAAAACTCATTATAAGAAATGTTTTTGAATAAAAGGCAATGCAACAGTTGTAAAACAGATTAGCATACCAGTACACCTCTGCCCTAGAGTAACAAGGAAAAGGGGGTTTGATTAAAAAAGAAAATGGTTGCTACTAAGAAAAAGGACTAAAACTATTTTAGAGATTATCAGTTCTTGGGGATCAGTATTTCTATTGATGAATTGTCCAGACATTTTAGCCTTCCTTAGGCAGCAAATTGTGCACTTTGACCATTTTTGTTATGAGTCATGTTTTATTTTAAAAACACAGTTTGCATTTATATTTTCAGTATGTCAATTTATCACCTTTTTTAATAAGCATTGTGACTTTTTGTCATATTAATAACATTCTGTCTTTGTGTTCTTAAAGAATTCAAATGTCAAAAATTCTTTTTTAATATTGCCTCATTTATGCAGGGAATTGTTTGCTTTCGAACTAAATCTTAGGGGTATATTTACTAAACTGTGGGTTTGAAAAAGTGGATATGTTGCCTATAGCAACCAATCAGATTCTAGCTCTCATTTTGTAGAATGCACTAAATAAATGAAAGCTAGAATCTGATTGGTTGCTATAGGCAACATCTCCAATTTTCCAAACCCGCAATTTAGTAAATCTAGCCCTTAGTGTTGACAGAACGTTGAAGTAATAGTAACTGTAAAATGTAGTAATTTGAGTAAAAAAAATATATCTTACAGAAAAAAATTATAACTAAATAGCATCCTCAGGCTTAACAATAAGAAATATGCATATTAATGTTAAATGTACAAATATCAAATACCTCACTATAGAGACCCATGAAATACAATATCCTGTAATGTAATCCTCACTAAGCCTTTCTTATTGGAGAGGAGACCAGGAAAGTAGAGACTATTATCAAGAGATGAAACAAAATAAAAAATTCTGGTCCTAAATAAATAGCAAAACTTGAATCAAGTTCACATATTCTATGTGGAGTTTGTATGTTCTCCCCGTGTTTGCATGGGTTTTCTCTGGGTGCTCCGGTTTCCTCCCACACTCCAAAAATATACTGGTAGGTTAATTGGCTGCTGACAAGTTGACCCTAGTCTGTGTCTGTCTGTTTGTCTGTCTGTGTCTGTCTGTGTGTATGTTAGGGAATTTAGACTGTAAGCCCCAATGGGGCAGGGACTGATGTGAGTAAGTTCTCTGTACAGAGCTGCGGAATTAGTGGCGCTATATAAATAAATGATGATGATGATATTTGGTATCCCTATACTCACAATAACACAGTTTCATATGGTTTTGGTGTAAATGATTGCTGCTGCAATAACTGTGTAAGTGTAAAAAAGGACAACCCTATCTCTGCTTCCGCCAAAAAGCAATATATAATTTATATCAGTTATGCGAAAAAAAAACCAAAAATAAAAGAAAACACATTTCAGACCATAAAAACATGGTTTAGTCATTTAGGATGACGTGAACACAATTTCTATTGTGCTAGTATTGTCAAACCCAATCTGGCATTGATGCTTTGAACTTTATTTTGGGTTTCCTGGAATTAACCCTGAATTACTTATCCTGCCTGTGCATCGCTGCTTGTGACGCCTTTCCATGGCTGTTGTCTGATAACATGTATGTGTGTGTGTGTTTGTGTGTATGTATGTATGTATGTATGTATGTATGTATGTATGTGTGTGTACGTGTGTGTGCGTGTGTGTCTCTGTGTGTGTGTGTGTCTGTGTGTGTGTGTCTCTGTGTGTGTGTATGTATGTGTGTGCGTGTGTGTCTCTGTGTGTGTGTGTATGTGTGTGTGTGTGTGTATATGTGTGTGTGTGTGTGTGTGACTAAAGTTCCGAGCATATTCCTTTAGTAAGAGGACACATTTGAATTATGTGGTTTATGTGGCTGAAGGAAACCAGGTAAGACGTAGACTTGAAGTCCTCATCTCAATGTCTGAGGCCAGACAAATTTGAAATACTTTATGAGCAGAGCGCTGGTTCATTATTATTCTCGAGTTTCTTTCTCTCTTTAACTTTGCAGTAACCGCACACTATAATGCATTTGAAATTTGCAACCGTACTATAATCTACCATTTTAATACACCCAAGTTGTAAAGGGAAATATTGAAGGCCTGCCAGAGACCTTACCCAAAACAGAGAAAAATAGAAACATTTTATGATAGCGTTATAAATTATGTCCATAAATGCCAGCTCCCTAATGGAACATTGGGTTTTCATCTGAAATAAAGCAAACTGTTTCAGCAATGGTTATTTGAACTCTCATCTGTCTTCACATGGTAAACCAGAGTTTTTAAACTCAAGTCAATAAAATATAAGTTACACATTCTCTCATTCTTTAAAGTAGCAGCAGCACTTACTGAGCTATATCTACATTAACAAAGGGGTTTGAAAGTGCAACTCCAAAGTGACAGTATAAAGGCAACACTACGAAAAAAGTACTAGCATCAGAAGAGAAAAAAAGACAACGCTGTTTAACCTGAGCTAGTGTAAAGAAAATAATATCTTAGAACATTTAAACAGAACTTGGCCAAGAAAGTGTTAACCTTTAAAAAAAACAAAAATACTAGTGGTAGGGTTGTATGCAGTATATATTTGTTTTTTTTCCCCCCCAACAATATTTTTACTGAAGCTTTTCAGTTATGGGGGTACAGAAGCAAAAAAAGAGGAGGAGGAAAGTATAAAGGACAGACCGCAATGGGAAGGGGGTTACATAGTCAAGAAAAAGCACAATAAGATACATATTAATCAAGCAGTAAAACCTTTTGCTGCAAGTAATCACACAGTAAAACAACTGGACAGTATATATTTGTTTTTTAATTCAGTGAAAGCACTGTGTTATTTCAATGCTTATTGCATTAGTTTGAACACATGTGGCATTAAATTCCCCATCAAATGAAGAATAAGAATTATATTTACTAATGTGCATAAAACCACAGTGCCATATGTAGTATTTAGGTATTTGTATAACACAGTTCTGCTGAACAATGGAGCATAACTGACTTCGCTACTTCAGAGCATACCTACCAACTTTAGAAAGTTGGTTTCCGGGAGCCTGCTGGGGAAGGTTGGCGTGATGGGGGGCGGGGCTCCAAAATGCGCGTCATTTTGGACTCGCCCCGCGATGGAATGACGCAGATGTCATTTGACAGCGGGGGGCGGGGCCAAACGCCGCGATTCACCAGGAATCGCAGCATTTGGGACCTAATACTTTCTAGTGAAGTGGGCAGATCCGGGAGATTGCCACACTCTCCCGGGAGTCCGTGAGACTCTCGCAAAATGCGGCTCCCCATAATCCTGAGTACTCGGCCACTCCCCATAACCCTGAGTAACCAGCTACTCTCCTTAACCCTGAGCACCCGGCCACTCCACAAAACTTTAATTACCCACTTTACCGTCAGTTATAAGTAATGAAAGTATGTACAGTACAGTTATAATGTTTGCCTGTTTTTAAGGCAACAATATCTGAAATGTTTTGTATATGTTAAAATGTTTATAATGTAAGCACTTGAAAAAGTTTTATTTTGCACTATTATTATTATTATTATAAATTTTTATTTATAGGGTGCCACAAAGTATCCGTAGCGCCGTACAAAGACAAACAATGGCACAGTACAAGGTGAAACAGCACAGAACAAGTAACAGTAAGCACTATAACTCTGGGGGCTCAGGCACAGCATGAAAGAGAGGGAGGGAGGGGAAAAGTGAGTATAGGCAGGTAACTTTGGCCCAAGAGGGTGGGCACGGATGACAGGTTGAGAGTCACTGAGGGGAGCGGAGAGAAGCGAGAGGAGACAGAGGGCAGAGGGACTGAGAGGAGGTGAGCTGAGTAGCTGGAGAGCGCAGTTAAAAGTGATGGAAACAGAAGGTAGGAGAGCCCTGCTCAAAGGAGCGAACAATCTAAAGGGAGGGGAAGACAGACAGACACATGGATGAGACGGAGAGACGGGAGGAAGGGGGAGAAGGGAAGAAGGGATGAGAAAGAGAGGTAGCCGACCGGTGGGAGTTTAAGCATGAGACTGGAAGGCTTTAAGGAAAAGGTGGGTTTTTAATGTTCGTTTGAAAGAGGACAGATTAGGGGAAGTTCTGATGGAGCGGGGGAGCTTGATCCAATGGAGGGGAGCGGCGCAGGAGAAGTCTTGGGTACGTGCGTGAGAGGAGGTAATCAGAGGGGAAGAGAGGCGACGATCATTGGACGATCGCAGTGAGCGGGAGGGAGTGTGAATAGAGATAAGGTTAGAGATGTAGGGAGCAATGGAGTTGGCGAGGGCCTTGTAAGTCAGAGTGAGGAGCTTGAAAAGGATTCTGTGCCAGTGCTACTGTACTGGCACATGTGGGCCCAAACTCTATATTTGTATATGGTTTCTTTTACTACAATAGTATTTCTCACTCATAAGTTGTAGAATCCACAGACAGAACATATAGTTCAGAGTCCTGTATGTTCCACTCTGGTAGAAACTGCTCTTTCTGTATTTCACATATATTGTGTAAAATACAGCAAGCAGCAACTACATGGGGCACAAGTTTGGTATCAATGTCATTGTGTGTCAATAAACACCGCCAACGTCCTTTCAATCATCCTTTCGGCATTTTCAACCACCACCTGAGCAGAGCTGAGGGTACGGGTGAATTGAATTTGTTGTGCAGAAAGTTGATGTTGCTAGGTGAAGCCCTTCATCAACCATCACCAAAAAGGAATAAGCTGCATCCCCAATGATGTGTCCTGGGATCTCCACCCCATTCACAGTCTTGGTTTTCTGCCTCACCATTTTTCAGCCAATCAAAGCTCCTCTTGTGATGATTGACACTTTATTTCCAGGGCAGACCCCTGTTCAGTATGTATGGGGTCGACCAGGGAAATTTCCAGGTCTAAGGTGCAGTGTGAACAGTGTCTCTGGGCTGGGATGCTCTGAGACTCGGCAAAAATCCGGCTTGTAAAACCCGGGAAATTGCAGAGGCGGCAATGTGAAAGCTGAATTACTGATTGCAGGAAGAAGCATGGTGAAATAAATTATTTGCTCCTACAACCAAAACTATCTCGGCCAACAATTTGAGTAGAGTAGAGCTTCCTCCTGCAATCAGTTACTGTAGGGACAGACTGGTGACCAGAGATTTGGGGGGAGGGGGAGGGGGCGTGGCATTACAATTGCCACAGTCAGGCAGTAGAAACAGATTGAATGCCCTACAATCAGCCTAGCTAATGAAAAGGGGTTGGGTACCATTTCACGATGCTGGTACTATTGACATGTTGTATACCTACAAAAAAATGCAGATTTTAGGAATGCCTACAAAAGAAAATGATGACTTACCATAAAAAGACACTGTAGATACTCAACATCGTTGCGCTATATACCAATAGCGACATTGATATTTCTGTATTTAAAGCGGCAAACCCTAACCCTAACCTAACCCTAACCCTAACCCTAAACCAAACCTTAAAGGGCTCACTGTGTATGTCCCCATAAACTTCACAACAACCTTAAAATTCTTAACCATTTATATAAAATAAACACACGGAGTCATGTATAAGTTTGCTAAAAATGGAGGACATTTTATTATTAACTTAGTATTAAACTAAACCTATGGTGGCGGAGAAAGGGCACTGCGGGACAGCTCCCAAGCTGATATAACTAGATAACGTGGAACTGGCGCAAACCGCCGTACATCCACTAACCATGGGGAACACATCCCAAACTATCATGCGCTGAATTGGCGTCAGATTGACTGCCCCCCTTCTAAACTCAAACTGCCCTCCCTCACCGAGCCGGACAGGGGACCCTCCTCACCGAAGGACCAAAAGGAGTTACTGGTGCCTCTAAGGGGACAGTGACCTGCGGCCAACTACCTTTGCGCCCACTAATCAGCCACTGAACGCAGTACCTTCCTACCGCAAACCGAGTAACGTAAAGTACCTTAACCAAGGAGTGGGTGGGTGGGATCTCGTGCTGAAGAGTGAGACAAACCAGGAAGTGCCACCTGCTATATTCAACTCAGGACACTCCCACAGGAGCTACCATTGGTCAGGCCCCACCCGATGTTAACCCTTCAAGTACGTGTTCAGCCTGTTACAAACCCTGTCGCCCTTTAAGTGCGTTCACCCTAAAAGCCTCACTTGTCATTAAATGAGAGGTCCTGGCATTGGTGCTTTAAATATAGAGATATCACTGTCGCTATGATCAGTGATGTAAATTGAAAGTGCCGCATTGACAGCAATCGGTATGTAGCGGAAGGATGTTGGGCATCTAGAGTGTAATTTATATGTTAAGACTACATTTTCATTTTATAGGCATTGTTGATATCGGCATTTTTTGTAGATACAGTCGATGTCAGTATAGTGGTAGTCATTAACATGACTACCAACGAATGAAAAGTGCTGTTCCTTTTTTTCAGGTTAAAACATAGAGGTTTTTTTTAATAAATAACTAACACTATTCTAAATAAGTGTACATTTTTACATCTAGCTTTGCTTTGAAATTGTATTAAATACACTTTATTATATAAGTCTGCATTTGTCTTGTATGAACACTGGGGCCATGGCCAGGGGGAGCCCATGCTTCCTACATGTCAAAATCCTTTTTCTTTAGTCATTGGGGAAAGCGTAGTGTATTGAGAAGGTCTCTTGGCATTAGGTCTAGTATGCTAACTCTCCAAGAAAAACAAGCATGACATCTGTTGTTATGTTAATGGAAAAAAAACATAGCAAATTATAATTTTAGTATTCCTCACCTTTCCCACTAACTTGTTCAGTAAGGAATGAATTTAAACCTGATTTTATACATTGCAAATAGTTGTTCATTTACGCCGTAAAGTTGGATGTGTGCATATTGTTTTCCTGTGTTCGGAATTAAATGTACATCATCTGTTCAGTGTCTGTCAATCTTTATTGGTGATTCTCGAAGGAAATTAGCACATCTTTCACAGAAATCTAAAACACATGTCCCTCGTTGCTGATCCTTTATTAGTTTTGGATGCAGAAGAATCATAACAGAATCTAAATGTAATACATCGAGAGAATGTATGCTACCACATAGCTTGACCCACTAGATGGAGTGAGAAGAGGGGAGAAGAAAATTTAATGAGGCATGAAAACCCTTAATGCAGAAAGGGCCAAAATGCAACACAATGCACTTACATTTAGTACTTTGAAAAACAGTCTACATTTAAGTCTACAAAATATTTCAGGACAACCTGGAATTGAATCTTCTATACTGGTGTGTAACCTTTGCAATTTTCCCCGCTAGCGGCCTCCATTTTCATTTGGGCTGTGATCAGGGTAGAGGGAGGTTGTAGGGTAGTGGTACTCCTGCGTTATCTGTCCAGTTGTGCTTTATGCTTGTATCCAGTGCTCTGTCCTTGCTGAGTCCAGTGGTGCTTTATGCTTGTGTCCAGTGCTCTGTCCTTGCTGAGTCCAGTGGTCCTTTTGTCCTGTGCTCTGTCCTGCTGAGTCCAGTGGTGCTTTGGCCAGTGTCTGTCCTGCTGAGTCCAGTGGTGCTTTGGCCAGTGTCTGTCCTGCTGAGTCCAGTGGTGCTTTAGTCCTGTGCATTTTTGTGCTAAGTCCATAGTAATTGTCTAATTATTAAAAACTCCCAAAAAATTAAAAAAATAAATAAAATAAAAATTATACAAAAAAAAGGAAAAAAAAATATTAAAAAATAATTTAAAAAGTATGAAACAATTCTAGAGCAATATATTATTGCAGTCCTGAAATATTAGTACTGCAATACCTACAGGTGGCGAAGTGGTAAGCTCTTCTGCCTCACAGCGCTGGGGTTATGAGTTAAATTCCCGACCATGGCCTTATCTGTGTGGAGTTTGTATGCTCTCCCTGTGTTTGCGTGGGTTTCCACCGGGTACTCCGGTTTCCTCCCACACTCCAAAAACATACTGGTAGGTTAATTGGCTACAATCAAAATTGACCCTAGTCACTCTCTGTGTGTCTGTGTGTCTGTGTTAGGGAATTTAGACTGTAAGCTCCAATGGGGCAGGGACTGATGTGAATGAGTTCTCTGTACAGCGCTGCGGAATCAGTGGCGCTACATAAATAAATGGTGATGATGATGATGATGATTCACTGTTTCTGCAGTCCAAAAAATAGGAACTGCAATCTATATACGTTCACTGTTTCAGCAGTCCAAAAAATAGGAACTGCAATCTATATTTCTACGTTCACTGTTTAAGCAGTCCAAAAAATAGGAACTGCAATCTATATTACATTTACTACGTTCATTCTTTAAGCAGTTACAGAGAATAGGTACTGCAATCTATATTACATTTAATACGTTCAATTTTTAAGCAGTGCAAGAGAATAGGTACTGCAATCTATATTACATTTACTACGTTCATTCTTTAAGCAGTTCCAGAGAATAGGTACTGCAATCTATATTACATTTAATACGTTCATTCTTTAAGCAGTTCCAGAGAATAGGTACTGCAATCTATATTACAAGAGAAAGTGAGGGAGGAGCTGGTAAACCATTGCGATTCCACCAAGCATGTAGCTCTTGTGGATGAAGCCCTTCGTATGCTTTGCCAGGATCCGAGGGTGGTCACTCTTTTAAAGTCAGAGGAATACATTCTGGCCACCGTGCTCGATCCTCGGTTTAAAGCGTATGTTGTGTCTCTGTTTCCGGTGGACACAAGTCTACAGAGGTGCAAAGACCTGCTGGTCAGGAAATTGTCCTCTGAAGAGGACCATGACATGGCAACAGCTCCTCCTTCATTTTCTTCCACACCTAAGGCTGCGAGGAAAAAGCTCAGTTTTCCTAAAAGACCCACTAGTGGGGATGCAGACAACATCTGGTCCGGACTGAAGGACCTGCCAACAATTGCAGACATGTCTACTGTCGCTGCATTGGATGCTGTCACAATAGAAAAAATGGTGGAGGATTATTTTTCTGACACCATCCAAATAGACATGTCAGACAGTCCATATTGTTACTGGCAGGAAAAAAAGGCAGTTTGGAAGCCCCTGTACAAACTGGCTCTATTTTACCTGAGTTGTCCCCCCTCTAGTGTGTACTCGGAAAGAGTTTTTAGTGCAGCGGGGAACCTGGTCAGTGAGCGGCGAAGGAGGTTGCTTCCTCAGAACGTTGAAAAAATGATGTTCATAAAAGTGAATTATCAATTCCTCAATCAAGTACAGCACTGCCCTCCAGATAATACAGAGGGACCTGTGGTTGTGGAGTCCAGCGGGGACGAATTGATAATGTGTGAGGATGAGGAAGTACACACTGAAGCTGGCCAGGAATCAGAGGATGAGGATGAGGACGACATCTTGCCTCAGTAGAGCCAGTTTAGTTTGTACAGGGAGAGATGAATAGCTTTTTTTGTGTGGGGGCCCAAACAAACCAATCATTTCAGCCACAGTAGTTTGGTAGGCCCTGTCGCTGAAATGATTGGTTTGTTAAAGTGTGCATGTCCTATTTCAGCAACATCAGGGTGGGTGGGAGGGCCCAAGGACAATTCCATCTTGCAACTCTTTTTTTGGCATTATGTGCTCTTTGGGGCCTAGTTCTATCTCCATCAGAGATATTCCTGCAGGCCATGTCACCGGCACAGCTATGTTGGTGTTACACGTGCGCTGTATACTCTGTCTGATTTAGCAGAAGCTTGGCATTGCCCTTGATAAGCAAATAGACTTTCCGTGATATTACATTGTCAGGGATTAGGCTAAACAGAGTGTCATGGTATTTGAGATCCCTACCTTACCTACACACAGCGTATACAGCACTGCAATTTGTTCTATCATATTAATGTTTAGATAGGGTCTCTCCATATTAACACACTCCGCTTGCTCACATCACCCAGTGAAGCAAGCGCTATATAAGTGCCAACTTTTAGACACGTTAGGCAGCGTCTTTAATGAGAATACAGTCTCTATATAATTGTGAGTGCTTTAAGATCTTACATGACCTTTAATCAGGCCACTTTAATCGCTGCTCTATTACAGATCTCTGTCCAGTGATCATCATGCATATTTTTGCAGAACCAAGTTAAATATATAAACAGGGTCTCCTAGAATACGTACTATTTTATTTAAAGGAGTTTTAAGGGGCATTACACTCTTATAGAGAGACTCATCATTTCTGAATAAACAAAATTATATAATTCTTGTTAAGTTCCAAAAAAGAGGAACTGCCATTTCTATTACTACGTTCTTTGTTTCTGTAGTTCCAAAAAGGAGTAACTGCCGATTCTATTAATACTTTCTTTCTTTCAGTAGTTCAAAAAAATAGTAACTTCCATTTATATTACTACGTTAATTGTTTGTGCAGTCCCAAAAAAGAGGAACTGCGGTCTTAACATCTATGTTGGTTTTAGATGTCCATCCGGTGTCCGCCATCTGTGCAGTGGAATTCAGACCTGTTGAGGGTGATATATTGTGGCCCCGGTACCAAATTGGGTACCGGGGCCACTCCACTACGCAGTCCAGAAAACTACCACGGTGCAACGTTTTGGACTAAAAAAAATATTGTGAGGTGTGAGGTGTTCAGAATAGACTGGAAATTAGTGGAAATGGTTGTTATTGAATGTTATTGAGGTTAATAATAGCGTAGGAGTGTAAAAAAACAAAATAATGTATTTTAGCGCCTTTTTATGCTTTTTTAAAAATAAATCAGAACCCAAAACCCTAAATCAGAACCAAAACCTTTCGTCAGGTGTTTTGGCAAAACAAATCAGAACCCAAAACCTCAAGCTAATCAGAACCCAAAACACTAAAAGTGCCCGGTGCACACCTCTACTTAATTTGTGCTGAAACACTGGAATGGTGTTCTGTCCCTTACTGCCGGCACCCCGCAATTCTGACACTAGAATTAATAGGGCGTTCCGGAGCCTGTTTACAGTGATGCTGCACCAGAAATGTGCCTGCTTCCCCATGTGGTGGGGCAGATATATGTGCAGGATCTTTGGGGGGATCCATGGTGGAAGGGATAAGTGGGCTATGCAGGGAGGTTTTAATCCCTAAGGAGGAGAGCAGTAAGAAGTTAATTGCTGGGGAGAGAGAGGGTGGGTAAGGAATTGCAGGGTGGCTGGGATTTTTTTACTCTGTCCTGCTCTTACCATGTCTTTGTTTTGATTGTGTGGACAATTGGGAGAAAAGTACCTTATTGTGATGCTCTGCAATGCATAACGGGTGAACGCAATAAACAATGGTGCTCCTGTCACACATTGCACCAGCTAAACCTGCATTATGGTCACCGTTCTCACCTGTTTCCCTCTTGCTGCATTAATTTGCTGGTTGGAACTGAGCATGCACACACCTGGTTTGCTCAATATTTCCTGTATCCTCTTGATTGGCTAATTGCCTGTCAGCTCTGTCTATTTAAAGGACCTGCTTCTCTACCTAGTTGTCAGATCTTCAGGTCTACTCTCCTGTTCAGATGCCTTGTTCCCTGCCTCCTGTTTGCTGATTGTTCTCTGAGTTCTCCAGCACAACTATCCCCAGATCATCACAGCCTCTGTGACTACTCCACCATCCTGCGGTAACGCTCTGCAGATTATTGCTACCTTCATGATCTGATCACGCCCTCTCCGATGGTTTATACATACATTTTGTCCTCATGTAGTATGCATTTTATACACATATTATGTACCTCCTGGCATGACCCACCTCATTCAATTGGTTAGCGATGCTTCTCACAGCAGAAGGCAATTAGTGAAAATGAGTGTGTGTGTATGATGAAATATTGCCCATTTTATATGCTATATACCTACTATAAAATTCACTCTAAAACAGGAATGTTAATTTAACATCTTAAGCTGGTCAACTAGCACCAAAGTCTTTTCAGTGTAGCCAGTTCCTACACTCAATCAGAACTTTGTCACAATTCACACACAAACACACACATAAACAAACACCCATATATATATATATATATATCATACTTGTCAACTCTCCTGGAAAGTCCGGGAGACTCACGAAATTCGAGTCAGTCTCCCAGGCTCCCGGGGGAGATGGCATTTCTCCCGCATCCTGGATTTCACCGAGAATCGCATCTTTTAACGCGATTCTCGGTGAATCACTCCATTTTGGAGGGCGGGAGGGGGCAAATTACGTTTTCGCGGGGGGGGGGGCAAAATGACGCGATTGGCCTCGCCCCGCCCCCTCCCGCCCTCCAGTCTCGCCCCCTCTCCCGGAAACAAGTTTCCGGGAGTTGGCAACTATGATATATATATATATTACTCATATATGTATGCTATATTCTATATATACTGTATGTATACTATATTCAAATTATAGTTTAAAATGTTGTTTTTCAACAATACTTTTGATAGATTTGGTGCATGTGTACACATTTTATATATAATCAACTTGAATAACCCTATGCCTGAGAGGTCGAGAATGGGCATGTAAACATAGGCTGTGTACAATAAGGGCTAGTTCACAAAATAGAGACACTGTCAGACATGGACGCATTCCCAGACACGTCTTTTAGATGACGTATCTCTTGCATTGGTACGCAATGATGA
The DNA here is from genome assembly GCF_038048845.1 of Mixophyes fleayi. Lineage (NCBI taxonomy): Eukaryota > Metazoa > Chordata > Amphibia > Anura > Limnodynastidae > Mixophyes > Mixophyes fleayi. The sequence goes on from NC_134404.1 coordinate 76,391,962, forward strand.
TTATGACTAGCCACTTCTGATTGGCTGATTGTTTATTGACCCCTTCAGCTGATAGTACATAAATCATTAATGTTGCTGCTATATTATATAAGTTTGCAGAGTCTATTGTCATTAATTAATTAACATTCCCCTTTGCACTACTGCAGGAAAATAAGGTTCCCTTTTGATTTTAAGGGAAATGAAAAAAAAAACCCAGAACTGGAGGTGCTTATATTTAATTAGATTTTATATTGAAATTGTGATTTTTACAGTAATTAGTAAATGTCCAGACAATATTCTTACTTGTGTATATAGTATTTCATTGCATCATCATTTATTTATATAGCGCCAGCAAATTCCGTAGCACTTTACAATTGGGAACAAACAGTAATAAAACAATAATGGGTAATACATGCAGATAGAGAGTTAAGAGAACCCTGCTTGCAAGCTTACAATCTATGGGACAATGGAAGTTTGCAGGGGAGGGCTGGCAAGTTTTAGCCCAGGGGGCCAAACTCGACTCAGCAGCCTATTTTAATGGGAAAAATTCAGATGGCCCAGTGACCCATTCCAAGGTACCCCATTATGGGTCCGGCCTGGGGGGCACATGCCCCCCTGCCCCCCAGCCCAGCCTGCTCCTGGGAGTTTGAAACACAATGGCATGTGCTACATCATATTGCGCATTGGTCCAGCTAGAATGCAAAGTTAAAAAGTATTGAGTGTGCTGTGTCATTACATATTATATTGTGTGTAAATAGAGTAATGCGACTTTAGCATTTACTACTAAACTGTCTAGCCGCATCACTTCCCTATCGTGAGGTTTAAATATACACACTTGTTACATTTAATGTACGTCGGTAACTGTTTTTGAACTGGACTTATCTTGAGATACATCTGAATCAACATACTCTCATAAGTATACTTTTTATGTGTTTTTTTTTGCCTTGTAGATTGATAGCTCAATTATAAGCAAAAGGATAACAAGCTGAGTTAATGGAAAAGAAAGTACAGATCTAAAATAGCAAATTGAACTCATTGAGGCAATCAAGGTGCAGAGGAAGGTTAAACTCACTGCCTACTATTGCTCCTGACAACCAGTAACAACCTGAAGAAAAGATCCAGCTGTTAAGGTGATGGAACAGCCAGGTAAGTGCACATGACAAATTATTTACACATCTTAAAAGGAGATGCTTAAATCCAGGCAAATCACAATACTTCCAGTGATTAGCAGGAAGGCCCAGTAGCAGTAGGGAATGTCATTAGAGGGTGTACCAGGATTGGATGTAATCAGATCATGTGACAATCCAATCCAATCCTGAGACACCATCTTTGGCCAAATGCCCTATGCAGATTTTGATGTTCCTGGCCAATCAAGATAAATACTTGAAATCTTCACCGTTACTGGTATGTTTAATAGAGATAGCCTTAAAAGCAGGCGTGGGCTGGGAGATATTAGCCCGGGGGGCACACAGGCGGCTGCATCACGTGACACGCGATGCACGTGATGCGGCCGCCTATGCGCTGACGCTGTTACTGCATCCACGGCGGGGGATGGGGGGAGGCGGCCGGCCCGAACAGCCGCTAGACTGAGCGGCCCGGGTGCCCCCCGGTCCAGCCCGCCCCTGCTTAAAAGACAGCAGTAAAGACGCTTTTGGTAGATAATAATGTCATGATATAAATATCTGTAGAAAGGTTCTTGTACATAAGAAGTTATGTTGGAGTGCAGGTAAATCTGGAAGCTGATGGAAGATCTTACTTCCCTACAATAAGAAGAGATGTAGTCAGGCAGACATTGTACGGCTCTGTAAGCACAGTGCGTGTGGCCCTTTCAGCATGCGCTAAGCCACATGGTGAGCGCTGCACACACATCATTTGGAATATGAATCATTGATGCCTATAATAGTTCATATTGGACAGTCCCTGTCTACTACTTGCTGCATTTTCATGCAGTGATGGTCCATCCAGCATTTACTATTAATAACAAATGCTCTACGGGGATTGGGGAGGGCTTGGGCAATGTCACCCCATGTTACTCATGAATTTATAGATAAGGGCCAGCACTGACAGACCTTCATTTAGTGCTGTACACAGCTCAGCATAGTTCCTATATATTTGGTTTTACTGAGGTCACTGACCCATATGAACAATCTTGCAGTAGATTATACAATAAGGTTTCAGCTGAGAAAAATAAGCTCATACCCATGACTATCCTCCAGAAGGATACTGGTGCTATCATATCTAACAACATCTGCATTGCTTTCCATGGCCACCTAGTGATTGATGTTGGACCACGTACTTCTGCTACACTCCCCTATTCAAAAAATGTTCTGCTACACTCCCCTATTCAAAAAATGCCGCCCTCCACTGCATGAGTTGAAGTGTAGCTTAAAACCAAATCAGACCCATAAAAAGCACCAATTTATGCAGCCTTGTAGTCCATATGATGTTTGATTAAACCCAATTTACATCACTTTTAAACTCTACCACCCCACTGTATATATATTTTAGTCATATCTTTAAGTGCCTTGAAAAACAATTTGCTTGTGAACTGACATGAGAGAAACATGAAAGTTGCTCCCTCTCTTTTATAACTTGACCTCTATATTTCAGCTAGAATGTACTCTCCGTGGACGTTTAAAACATTATACAACGTGCTACAAATCAATCACGATCTAACAGCTGAGGCTGCACGGCTGATACATGGACACCGACTGGCTGGTTTTTATTAGGTAGCATATGCAAGATGAGAGATGGTGTATATTTTCTGTTCGGGAGCTTTTGAAAGTAATGTCTGAAAATGTACTTTTTATGAGAACTTGAGGTGAGGTGCCCACTGGAGCATAGAGCACTTGGTACTTGAGGATAGATTGCCACTGCATTATATTCAGCTGTTTATTATTCTCTAAAACTTCTAAAAGTAAATAACTTAATGTTTCTTAATTTTTCAGTGGTTTTCCATTATAATGTACATGGCCAGTGATGCTTACCTGCTTCCAATCAAACATATTCTACTTTTTAAATGAATATGCCTTAACTGGCATTCATTTGGAGATGCTTCCTATTTTCCCTTAAGTGAATAGAGATGGTTGGCTAATAAAGTTTTGTTTGTGTCTTGGCTATGATGATCCATCAATTGTTGTCTTAGTATATACTACTGATAGGTTAGGTTACTTATTACTGTTGTTAATAAACAAAGAGCAAAAATATATAATTGTCATTATAACTGATAGTAATTTTTAATTTATTTTACAGGAATTTGTGTTTGTGATTTATAGCTAATGCATAGTTAAATGATAAGTATCAAATAGTTTCTAATTTTTAGCATATTCCCAACCTACCCCCCTAAAAAACAAAATGTTGTGGAAGCTATGACCTGTTCCTGATAGCAAATCCTGATTTGCTAAATTTTAATCAGTGTCAAGAAAACCTCTTTAAGAAAGATGGCTTCACCCTAGAGAATGGCTGACGTCGCCTGTAACTTCCTATTGGTCTGTCAGGGAAACATCATGTGTTACAAACTGTATTATATGTTAAATTACACAGTTCAGGAATGCCCACAGCTTATTGTCCACCGTGTGTTCTGCTCCAGAACGACTTGGACAGTATATTGGACATACACTGTAGCTCCATACCTCATCCAGGAGAAGACATAGGGGCTGATGCAAAGCTGGACACAAAACTTGCTATTACAAAACGAGCACGAAATATGAGCGTATTTACTCCTATATGCAGAGCATATATGTGTCCTTCTCTGCATCAGCAGCAAATGCTCCTAGTTTACAATATCACCAGCAATGCATATTTGAATGCCTTTAGTGTACACAGCCTGTGTTCACAAGCCCCTTACGTCCCCCAACCCTTATCTCCAGTCGCAGATGACCGTAAGTGCCAGAATCATGCAAGTCTGCATAGGAGCATATGCATGTGTCCACTTTCTGGCCATATGCAGAGCGATTTCATGCAAGATACACGCATTAGTTCCGTGAGTGGTGCAGCTTAATGCAGCAGCAGGGAGTCCCAGGAGTAACACTGACGTAATGGTAGTTGAGTCTTGGATTTAGCTCAGATACCGTAAAATAGATGATTCTTACTGGGGTCTCATCCACTGTCAGTCTCACACTGGTTCTAAATTTTCAATAACAAACATTGTCTCAGCCTACCTGTACCCAAAACTTTAGGTTGCCCAAGCCATGGTGGTAGACATACCCCCAAGAATAACTTCCATTCTCCCAATGCCCTCTGTACCTCTTCTTGGGAGAAGAGGTGGCTTTCAATTATAAACAATACATACAATTAAAAGTAACTGATTACTTTGCAAACACTAGAATCAACAATGCAACAGATGCCTTCTTTTGTTTGAATTAAACAAAAATACTCATCATCATCATGTATTTATATAGCGCTACTAATTCTGCAGCGCTGTACAGAGAACTCACTCACATCAGTACTCCCATGAATGTGTCATTCAAAATTGAATGCAAGCAAGATAAATTTGGTATTATCATGTTTTGCATTATAACATGTTCAGAACTAATAGTATTGAGATGCAGAGAACAACCTATTGACAGCCGTCCTAGTTACTACCATACAAAACAGAGTGCATTCAAGTGACCACCACACAATACGGGGAGAATCCAAAGGACCAATGTACAGTACAGAGAACATTCTAGAGTGGGCCATACAGTACAAAGAGCATTCTAGTTACTGCGATACAATACAGACAGCATTCTTGGGACTTAAAAACAATGCAAAAAGTACGTAGTGATCGCCATACAATATAAATAGCATTCTAGTTACCTCGACACGATACAGAGAGCGTACACATGCACAATACAGATTACATCCTTGTGACAGCCATACAATACAGATTGCATCCTTGTGACAGCCATACAATATATACAGAATCCTAGTGACCGCCATACAAAACAGAGTGCATTGTAGTTAACACTATACAATAGAGAGTGCATCCTAGTGACTGCCATATAATAACATACAAGTGTCATCCATGCAGGCCCGGCACTCCCATTAGGCAACCTTAGGCAGTTGCCTAGAGCGCCGGGACCTGCAGGGCGCCGCTGCCGCTGACTAGATTTAAAAATCTAGTCAGCGGAGAGAGGTGCAACTGTTTTTTCAACGTCCGTCGTCAATGTGTATTAATTCAGATGCCCTGGGCTGCCCGGCGCATCACACACCTGATCACTAACGTCAGTGATCAGGTGACAGGTCTTTACCCGGCGGCGCCTGCTGTATTATCAGTGACAGATAGTGTGAATAAAGTTCTTTCCCCCTCCCCTCCCCTCCCCTCCCCTCCCAGCATGCATCGCTTCGCCTCCTGTGTGAAGAAGGCGAGGAGCAGCCATAGGAAAGAAAAGAAAAGAAGTGAAGAAAAGAAAAGGAGGTTTGAAGAGCCCCCTGCAGCTACAGACCAGGTAAATAAAATCTAATCATTTATTTATTTATTTATTTATTGGGGGGGGGGGGGGGCTGTTGAAATTTTGCCTAGGGCGCTGAAAACCCTAGCACCGGCCCTGCATCCATGGTATACAAAGAACATTCTAGTGACCGCCATACAAACCAGAGAGTATCCTAATGACCTATATGCAACATAAGGAGCATCCTAGAAATAGATATGCATTATATAGATCATAATAGCAGTAGATACACAATACAGAAAGCATCATAGTGACTCCTATGCCATACAGCGAATATCCTAATGACTGATATAGAATACAGAGAGCACCCTCGTGGCCATCATACAACACAGAGAGCATTCTAGGGACTTAAACTATATGGACAAAAGTATTCGGACGCTTGAACATTACACCAACAGGGACTGTAATTCAATTGTATTCAAATACATATACTTTAATATTGAATTGGTCCCCCATTTGCAGCGATAACAGATTCCACTCTTCTTGGAAGGCCTTACAAAAGCTTTGGGAGTGTTTCTGTGGGAATTTGTGTCAATGCATTTTGTAGAGCATTTATGAGGTCAGGCACTGATGTTGGAGGAGAAGACCTGGCTCGCAATCTCCGTTTCAGTTCATCTCAAAGGTGTTCGATGGGGTTGAGGTCAGGGCTCTGTGCGGGCCAGTCAAGTTCTTCCACACTGAACTCATTAAACCATGTCTTTATAGTGCTTGCTTTGTACACTGGGGCACATTCATGCTGGAATAGAAAAGGGCCTTCCCCACACTGTTGCCACAAAGTTGGAAACATAGTATTGTCCAAAATGACTTGGTATGCTGAATTATTAAGATTGCCCTTCACTGGAGATAGGGGAACTAGCCCAAAACCCTGAAAAACAGCCCCATACCATTATCCCTCCTCCACCAAACTTCACAGTTGGCATAATGCAGTCAGGCAGGTAACATTCTCCCGGCATCCGCCAAACCCAGACTCACCCATCTGATTGCTAAACAGAGAAGTGTGATTCATTACTCCATAGAACACGTTTCCTCTGCTGTACAGTCCAGTGTTGGTGTGCTTTACACCACTCCAAGCGACATTTGGCATTGTCTTGGTGATGTGATACTTGCATGTAGCTTGGCCATGGAAATCCATTCTATTAAGCTCCCATGGCACAGTTTTTGTGCTTACATTAATGCCAGTGGAAGTTCAGAATTCTTCAGCTATGGAATCAGCAGAGCGTTGGCGACTTTTATGCACCATGCTCCTTGCCAGTGGTTGACCCCGCTCTGTGATTTTACGTCATCTTCCACTTCGTGGCTGAGTTGCTGGTCTTCCACTTTCTAATAATCATAAAAACAGAGAATCAATGTGTTTTACTTCGGGCACTCGCGGGATATAGTTAATATAAAACATATATAAAGTTTATTAATATACATTAAAAAGTAACTTTAATACATTTATATAGAGCAGTGAAATATTAAAAGATGAAGAATGTAGAATATGACTAAAGAGGTAAAATTTTGTAAACTGTTAAGAATAGCAGAAACTGCTAGTACGCGCCACCCTAAATAGGTATAACGATATATCTGTTATCTTCTCTGATATTTAATACTAAAATAGTACAGAGAATACTGGGAGCAGATAAGAAAGCAATGTGCCTATCGTAACGATGCTAGTTGGTAATCCTGCTTCTCTCAGCAGTATCGATGTATGCTTTATGATTTATCTATGATTTATCATAATCTTAGTCCGCTGATAGCCGTATAACCCTAGGCAGCATACATCGATACTGCTGAGAGAAGCTAACCCTCCAGATAGTTCCGCTTTATTTCATTTGGGTCTTGACCTATCGTAGCTACTAATATATTACACATCTCAAACTCTAAATAGAGCGGCCAAGATAATTCAGATGATCTCTCGCTGTATAACCTGTAAACTCCAAATAGTCTGGTTAAGAAAGTTTAGCTGACCCTCCGTTATACAACCCTAAAACTCCAACAAGAGTGGTTAAAATAATTCAGCTAACTTTCCGTTATACAAATCAGCGATATTTTTACATGCAGATATTGCTGGTGGTATCAGTTACACTATTATTAGTCTTGTATTGCTTGGATTCTCTCACTTTGAGGGAGGGAGAGATTCTATAGCAGGATTACCAACTAGCATCGTTACGATAGGCACATTCCTTTCTTATCTGCTCCCAGTATTCTCTGTACTATTTTAGTATTAAATATCAGAGAAGATAATGTTATAGGGAAGATATCGTTATACCTATTTATTTTTTGATCCCTATGATTGTTGAGAGGGTGGCGCGTACTAGCAGTTTCTGCTGGTCTTAACAGTTTACAAAATTTTACCTCTTTGGTCATATTCTACATTCTTCATCTTTTAATATATCACTGCAATATGTAAATGTATTAAAATTACTTTTTAATGTATATTAATAAACTTTATATATGTTTTATATTAACTATATCCCACGAGTGCCCCAAGTAAAACACATTGATTCTCTGTTTTTATGAATATCTGGTAAAGTGTGTGGGTGCACCAACTCTAGGTTGATTGATGGCATAACAATAAATAATGGATACCTAATATAGTGACATAATAATCATATCCTAGAGAAGGACTTTCCTGGTGCGATAAATATGTGTTTTGTCACTTTCTAATAATATCACGTACAGTTGACCATGGAATATACAGCAGGGAGGAAATTTCACGAACCGTCTTGTTGCAAAGGTGGCATCATATCACAGTACCAGGCTGGAAGTCACTGAGCTCTACAGAATGACCCATTTTGTATCACAAATGTCTGCAAATGGAGACTACATGGCTAGGTGCTTGATTTTATATACCTCTGGTAACGTGTCTGATTGAAACATCTCATTTCAATAATTAACAATTGTGGCCAAATACTTTTGTCCATATAGTGTATACAAAGCACCTAATAATCGCCATACAATACAGATGACATTCTAGTTACCTCTACTGAGAGCATACAAATACACAATCCACAATAGAGGCAGTTCTACTTGTCCCAAATCAGAAGCAAACAGAGGATTTTAAAAGGATTCATACATGAAAGCAGTGGTGGATCCAGTGGGGGCGATGGAGGCGATCGCCCCCCCCTAGCAGACACTTGCTGCCAACGGCTGTAGGTCCGTCCAGCCGTGACAGGCAGGGACAGTGTGCTGCCCAGCTGCTCTGATTGACACAATCAGAGCAGCCGGGCAGCACACTGTCCCTGCCTGTCACGGCTGGACAGACCTGCACATAGTGTGCAGCCGTCGGCAGCCTAAGATTTTAGAAAGGGGCGGGGCCTAAATCGCCCCCCCCTAAATCGCCCCGGGTAGAGTACTTTTCTAGATCCGCCCCTGCATGAAAGCACAGTTAATATAAAAACAAATTCAATATAATGGCAAAACTAGAAACTATCACCAATGACATTATATATGTATATACACATTTAACAGACAAACACAATTCTGATTAAAAATGTTTCCAATATTGTATTGTGCTCTATGAGTGCCATTGTGAAAGGCCACCTTTTCAATATCACTCACTCTATGAAGCTAATCTCACTTAAAGTACAATTCAATGTATACATTAGTAGAAAAACATATCATTTTATTTCAAAATCATGTATCTATCAGGGACTTTGAACTAGACATTTCATTCTGTGATCTGTACACAACAGCTTTTAATGTTAGCTACAGTCAGCCATGCGTGGGAAGGAATTTCATAAGTAGATTTTTAAAAGGAATTAAAAAGCATGTGTGTCAAACACAAGTCAATCTTGTATAAATATATATATATATATAATATATATATATATATATATATATATATATATATATATATATATGTACACCAATCAGCCACAACATTAAAACCACTGACAAGTGGAGTGAATAACATTGATTATGGCCAAGCGTAAGGATCTGAGTAACTTTGACATGGGCAAAATTGTGATGGCTAGATGACTGGGTCAGAGCATCTCCAAAATGGCAGGTCTTGTGGGGTGTTCCCAGTGTGCAGTGGTTAATAGCTAGCAAACCTGGTCCAAGGAAGAACTACCAGTAAGCTGGCAACAGGGTTATGGGCAGCTAAGGCTTATTGATGCACGCGGGGAGTGAAGGCTAGTCTGTCTGGTCCAATACCACAGAAGAGCTACTGTAGTACAAATTGTTGAAAACGTTAAAGCTGGCTATAATAGAAAGGTGTCAGAACACACAGTGCATCACAACTTGCAGCGTATGGGGCTGAGTAGCTGCAGACCGGTTAGAGTGCCCATGTTGACCCCTGTCCACCAGCGAAAGCACCTACAATGGGTATGTAAGCATCTGAACAAGACCATAGAGCAATGGAAGAAGGTGGCCTGGTCTGATGAATCATGTTTTCTTTTCTTTTTATAATTGAAGACCAAGTACACCCCTTCATGGCAATGGTATTCACTGATGGCAGTAGTCTCTTTCAGCAGGACAATGCACCCTGCCACAGTGCAAAAATTGTTCAGGAGTGGTTTAAGAAAAGTGACAAAGATTTGAAGGACTTGGCCTCCAAAGTCTCCAGAATTCAATCTGATCGAGCATCTTTGGGATATGCTGGATAAACAAGTCTGAGCCATAGAGGCCCCACCTCGCAACTTACAGGACTTAAAAGATCTGCTGCTAGCAGGGCCATCTTAACAACATTACGTGCCCCCGGGCAAAGCAGTGCATTGGGGCCCCTATATATATATTATATATATATATATATATATATATATATATAGGGGCCTCGATGCACTGCTTTTTTTAAATGTACTTGCTCAGTGACCCTTGAAGTTTTTCTTTTGCAGGATTATTTATTCTTATTAAGAGCCTTGCCTATGGGACCCCCTTGCCGGTGGGGCCCCCGGGCACCTGCCCATCGTGCCCAATGGAAAAGATGGCCCTGGCTGCTAGCCTCTTGGTTCCTGATACTACAGGACACCTTCAGAGGTTTTGAGGAATCCATGACTCAACAAATCAGAGCTGTTTTGGCAGCACGAGGGGGACCTACACAATATTACGCAGGTGGTTTTAATATTGTGGCTGATCAGTATATATATATATATATATATATATATATATATTTATATATATATATAGATATAGATATAAATATATATATCCTCCCTTGAACTCTCCCTTTCCCTCATCTCTCACATCTCCTGCAGTCTTTCAGCCATCTCATCTTGAATGTCTCAGTGCTTTCTGAAACTCAATATTTTCAAGACTGAAGTCATGGTCTTCCCCCATCCAGAGCCCCCTCACCTAACCCCTTGTCCCTCAAACCTGCTGCCTAGGGATCATCATTTACTCCTCCTTCTTAGTCACTTCTTTCAACTTCTTTCATTCAGTCCCTCTCCTAATCCTTCCTGTCACTTTAGAAATGCTGGAGAGACCACTTACTGGTATCAATGCAACTAATCTAGGAAGCGCATAGTCTAATGCACTCACCAGGGGCCCCCGCAAGGAAGTATGGACTTTGCTGTGAATGGTGCGCAGGTCACCAGCACAGTGGCAGAAGAGGACAGGAATGGTCGAACGGTCCTGGTCAGAACCAGCCGATAACGAAGTACACAGGGGTGATCCAAGAGTGGTCAAAAACAAGCCTGAGGTTCAAACCAGAATGAGCAATAATGTACCAAAATGAGGTTCAACAGGGATTCACAGAAACAAGCCAAGTCAGGAGCCAAAATCAGGGCGCAGGATACAAGTATAGCAGGACGCTGGAGTAGGGTGTGAACCAATACTCTGGCACCCTAGTGATGCCAGAGGCCTCTTTAAATACATGAAGATTAGCCCTGATTGGTCAATAGGAGCTCTGTTCTGAGCGCCAACAATGATCCTTGCTGTCTGTGTATTGTATACTACGGTAAATTTCATGGACAGCACTGCTGGATTTTTGTGGCGCCTTATAAATAAAAGATAATAATTATACTTACATCCATAGCCTTCTTGAATTTCATGTCAAATTGTGAGTAATTGTGCTGCATGGACATCAGTGTGTGCCTGACTATCCTGGGCTTGTTGGTACATTCTTCTGCTCTCGCCTTGTGGTTCCTCACAGTTTGGAGCAGCTAACTTTGGCTTCATGCTCAACACTGGACATAGAGCCAGGGTGATTTTTGGCCATGTACACATTAATCCTCAAAACAACCCTGTCTTTAGTGTGATGACACTCCTCATGCCTTATTTAACTTATATTTATACCCATTGACATGACTTTGAATTATCACTGTTGTATAACAGATTCCTAAGGCATCGCTATGCATTCAATGATATATTATGCCCCATTAGTCAAATCTGAAAACATGGGAGAGAACTATTCCAGTCTCCCCTAGAAGAGATTATGATCAAAGTGATAAAGTTTGCAGTCTACATATAAACAAACATCTAGTACTACTAGTTTTCTGTGATACGTCATGATTAGATAAACCGATTTAAAACAATAAACAAGGTACTTTCTACTAAACTCTCACTGTGATTGTTCCATCTGTGATAATATGTACAAATCTGCAACTTTATTTCATGACATATTGCAATATTTTTCGAACACAAGACAAGTGAATGATGTAATTCGGTTTCATATGTTAACTATGTGACTTTTGAAGTAATTTATGAGCAGAAAAGGGAGTTAAGCCATAGATTCGCTGCTGTTTATGTTACAATCAAGGAGAGTCAGCAATCCGTCTGCTCAAGGTGTCTAACTTCTAACTACCACTTACCAGGAACTCCTGGGAAATTGTAATCAAAGATAACTCCTATCGTAGTATACTCAAATACTGGTTTAAAATCCAATCAACAGAAGAATTCTGCTGATATTTTTCTGGCATACACTGTACCCTCCATACATTTTAAGAATAATATTAATAACACACATTTCAGTGGTGATTGGGTGCTAGAGGCATGGTTTGCATTGTTGAGATGTTAATATATATTTATGACTGGTTAAAACCTGAGCCCAAATGCTATTTCGTCACGCTCTTATTTTTCTGCAGTTGGACACTATTTTATGGGGAATGCCTGAAATGTTTCCCCAGCTGCTGGGAGGAGCTAGGAAGGTTGATGACATTTCAGCATCATCATCATCAGCTATTTACATAGCGCCACTAATTCTGCAGCGCTGTACGGAGAACTCACATCAGTCCCTGCACCATTGGAGCTTACACTCTATCTAAATTCCCTAACATACATACACAGACCGAGAGAGTCTGAGGTCATTTTTTTTATAGCAGCCAATTGACCTACTAGTATGGTTTTGGAGTGTGGGAGGAAACCGGAGCACCCGGAGGAAACCCATGCAAACACGGGGAGAAGATACAAACTCCACACAGATAAGGCCATGGTCAGGAATTGAACTCATGATCCCAGTGCTGTGAGGCAGTAGTGCTAACCAATAAACCACTGTGCTGCCCTTGCTAAATGCAGATTAGGCACATGAGTGAATCTAATTTTGTACTAAAGTGACAGGATTATTTAAATGAGATAAAGGAGTAAAGAGGGGACATTTACAGGAGCTTTGCTGGAGGCACTCAGCTTTTCCATCTCTACAAAAGGACTTGAAAGGACTCAACTCTTAGGACACAGTGTGGTGATACCAATGTTCAGGAGCACTGAATCACTGGGCCACATAGCAATATTTGGTTGAGTCAATCCCTTCTTTCATAGCAGAGTGGGGGCCTCTTTATGTGGATGCACCAGCATTGCAGATTGATGTGACTGAGGTGCTTACAAACACTATGACGTGGACTTACACCTTAATAAGTGCCTGGCAGACATATAGACAAGACTGCGCACATACAGAAGCATTGCATAAGATATTCTTAATAGAGAATATATACATTCTAAGTCCCACTAGATAAGACATCCACATATTGAACTTCATGATGCCCTTGGTATTGTAAGTGAATATACTTTGAATCAATAATTATGTACTCAACATATTCAGATCCTCTATGTAACAACCACTCCTCTATTACTTTTACTGGGAAAATATGAGCTTAATGAGGAGCAAGAAGAAAACAGAGAAAAATAAACAAGGAGAAAAGTAAATAAAATGTAGATTAAACTGTTTCTCTGTTGCCCCCTGACCAGTATGGTCCTAGGCATATGCCTGGATGACCCATATGTTAAATACAGGCTATAGCCCAGTCTGTGTAAATCCTAGCAAGTCTACCAGTGTGACCGTACAGGCATGTACTGTAATATGCCCTGCGGGTGATTTTGTGTATCACATGAATAAATGGATATGTTTTAAATGAATTGATGGAATTAGTGTCATCAGTAGAAACTGTAACCCAGCAGCATTTCCCCACCTATAGTATTTTCCGAATAAATATTAAACAACATTAAGCTGTCGATTGTAATACTGTACATATACTGCACGTATATTAGAAATAGCCATGAACATAAAAATGACAAGTCCAGCCGGCGATTGTTTGGCCCTAGAATATTGCACAAACCAGCCAGATAAACGGTCATCATAAGAATGATAAGTCTCTGCCACTTGCTGCCGCACATCTGGCTTTTGTCAACAGCATGAAGAGAATTTCTTGACTATAAGGAATTCCAAAAACCTGAAGACACACAGTACTCACAGTACTCAAGACATCTAGGGGTAAATGTATGAATCTCCGGATTCTTCATCTCCGGCGTGTTCAGCCTCTTCAGCGCTTAAATTTAAAGCCCTGCAATTTTAAAGCCCTGCATTGTAAAGGGAAGTTTCCCTTTACAATGCAGCGCCGCTTTAAATTTAAGTGCTGAAGAGGCTGAACACGCCGGAGATGAAGAATCCGGAGATTCATACATTTACCCCCTAATCTGCAATGCATGATGTGCTTGGTTATGGAACCGATCTATGAAGTAAACATAATTTATTTATTTTGCTAACAGTCTCTTTAATGCATTGACGAACTGTAGTACAAAGCCCTTTTAAAATGTAAAAATATAGGACCCTCATGTCGCAGATAGTTTGCTGTACATTAGAAGAACCACGATTGTTCTACAAAACGGTTCCATACAGAGTGGAAAGTCTTGAGGATCCGCTTTTTGGAGCTAATAGTTTTCATGCTAACACAGTTGCCAGGCCTCTTCCTTTCTGATAACCAACCATGACCTAATGTACATATTTCAGCTAAACGAAATTCACCATGTTAATTCCCTTCAGTGCTCACTACAGTGGGAGCCTCTCTCCCTGGATTCTTGGAGCGGCTCAGACTAAACAGTCACAAATTAGAGGCATCCATCAGTTTTATAGCCACTTCTCTTTATCCTGGATTCAATTTGTCTAACTACTTCAAGAAAAGGATCCAAGTTTTGAGTGGATGCTCATTTAAGCACATATTGAGCTTGTTCAAGGAATGTTTGTTTTGTGAGGTTTTCTGTGTGGACCACAGAGGAAAATAGCTTTGTGCGTAATATATTCATTATTTCATAATTGCATAGAGCAGAAGGGGCAGATTGGCATTTTTTCTAATATTGCTGCAGTCATGGAAAATAGACGTTTTAAGAAATTTGCTAAGAAAAAACCTTACAAAAATAACACATTTAACGCTTAGAATATGATGTTAGTATTCCATTTGTATTAAAGGCTACATTTGAAAATTCCCAAACATGTGTAGAACAGTTTTCAGGAATATCATGCTCTGGACTATATACAATAGCACTACTCTCAGATAATGCAATAAAACTGGTTATACATCTGTATCCACTTATTAAGAGTCCAAGGGGTACATTTACTATACTGCAGGTTTGAAAAAGGGGACATGTTGCCTATAGTAACCAATCAGATTCTAGATGTCATTTTGTAGAATGTACTTAATAAATAACTAGAATCTGATTGGTTGCTATAGGCAACATCTCCGCTTTTTCAAGCCCGCAGTTTTGTAAATATACCCCAAAAGTAACATAGCTGCTGTAGTAAATATATGTGTGTGTACAGAACAGTAAGGTATATCTTTTCTCTCCAGTGTATATGACCTCTTTGTATTTTCAACAGAAAACAAAAAGCAAAAATAGCTATTAACCGAGTATGCAATCCCTTCTGTTGTTAACCTTATTTATTTTTATTTTCTTTTTACTAAAAAAGTTTGTTCCACTGTTTGTTACAGAATGTGCACTTTGTTCTGTTTGGGCTTCAGCATGTTTTATTGAGTGTTTAGTCTCCTTTAGACTAGCTTTAGGTCTCTCTATATTTCTTGTATGCAGTGTTTATGCCCTCACCACAAATGGCACTTCCTTGGAGAGCCACACTGACTTTCTCTTCCTTTTGCTTCTACTAACATATCTGGCAAAATGTTGTGTTGCATTTAATAATGCAATTTCTAGTTTATTCCACTGTTCCTGCTCTACACCTCTCAATTCCCACGCTGCCAGAGATTCACATAAATGATTTCTTCTATGAGTGAAGTCAGCTTTTCTAAAATCTAAAACCTTTTGGTGCAATTCTGCTTTACTGTCTCCATCTGTGTGACAAAATTTTAAAAATCTCCTTTCACCTGTTTCTATAGTTACCCACATCCTCTGAATCCTATCTGCCGTGTCTTGTATGAAAGTTGCTTTTATCTCATTCATTACATATAAATCAACTCCACCTCACTTTTCTTCCTACTCTGTCTTTTAAAACAATCTCTTATTGCCACAATTTAATAATAAAATCTTGTGGTTAATTTACCATCTTGCTGAGCCAGTGTCTGTGAATATGGGCAAACGTGAGCAGTCTAGTCGACCACTTGTGCACTTATTAAAAAAAAGAAGAAGAAAGCACAGTGGCTCAGTGGTTTGCACTTCTGCCTCACAGCACTGGGGTCATGAGTTCAATTCCCGACCATGGCCTTATCTGTGTGCAGTTTGTATATTCTCCCCGTGTTTGCGTGGGTTTCCTCCGGGTTCTCCGGTTTCCTCCCACACTCCAAAAAAAACATACTGGTAGGTTAATTGGTTGCTATCAAAATTGACCCTAGTCTCTCTGTCTGTCTGTGTGTGTATGTTAGAGAATTTAGACTGTAAGCTCCAAAGGGGCAGGGACAGATGTGAGTTAGTTCTCTGTACAGTGCTGCAGAATCAGTGGTGCTATATAAATAAATGATGATGAAGAAGACAAAAGTTGAAAATGTAAAAAAATTTTTTTTTAAAAAATAAAATAAAAACTAATGCTCATAGAAAAAATGCTTTATTCATATCACATAGCATTTTTTCATTCAATTTCTTCTGTTATCCCCATACCAGAATTATTTTGGCAGTACACGGGCTTTCCCTTGCATAACATTGCTCTTTTTGAGTCTGAGTCATTAAGCAGAGCAAAGCATCAAAAATAAGTAACTTTACACCTGGGCAAAACCATGTGGCATTAAAGGGGGAGGTAAATTTAAAATGTGGGGAAATACGACCTCCAGGAGAGATGTTCTGTTATATGAAACACACAATGAAAGCTCTCAGTTCGGCCAGACTCCAGGAGGTCCATATCAAAACAATTAATAGGGCATATATTTCGCAATTGCAGAGGCGTTTTATGGTTGTAACAGAATCAGGTATATGCCCGAAATGTCAGAAAGCTCAGGCCTCTCTGATACACAACATGTGGTCGTGTCCAAAGATTGCTAAGTTTTGGAATAAACTGGTAACATATATAAACTTTACCTTTAAAATACAAGTATCTGCTCATTATAAAGTACTGTTGTCCGCAGTCTTTGATTCTTGGAAGGAACAGATAGAAGGTTCACGGATTATACCGATACTCACAACCATGGTCACCTTAGCTAAAAAAGCAATCTTGGGCAATTGGACA
This sequence comes from Mixophyes fleayi, assembly GCF_038048845.1. Classification (NCBI taxonomy): domain Eukaryota; kingdom Metazoa; phylum Chordata; class Amphibia; order Anura; family Limnodynastidae; genus Mixophyes; species Mixophyes fleayi. The sequence goes on from NC_134404.1 coordinate 76,409,167, forward strand.
TCCAAAAGGACCCCATCGATACTAGAGGTTACATCGGAGTTGATGGAAACACTATTTTTTGATAGACGAGCAACCTTCCATGATTTAGAAAAAGGAGTGGAGCGCTTCCATGCTAAATGGGGTGCGTATATAGACACCTTGGAAGAATCATCTCGCCTCCATATCACGCGGGTCTTTGAGGATACTAGGTGGTCCTTACTGAGGAATCGGTGAGGAAGGTAGATGGAGGTTAACTCGGATAAATATTAGCCTGAATGAGAGGGATTGGCAAATAGCCAATTAACTGGTGTTAATAGGATGCCGTAGAATGTATCATAAGACACACTAGGAGGCTACATTATCCAGTGACTTGGTCAGTCTCCCTCCCCCCCCCCCCCCCTGTTTCCATTCTTGCTCTCTTTTATTTTTTTTTTCTTATTTATGTTACATGTATGTCTAAAAAAGGAAAAATGTTATTTGTACATAGAGAAAATGTGTTGTAATTATCTGATGTGATGTAAACCTGTTTATCTCTCTGTACAATAAAAAAGAATTTTCAAAAAAAAAATGTGGGGAAAGATTTATAGTTGAGGTAGGGCATGTCCTAGATCAACTGTAAATTTCAATGTAAAACTAAAGCTATCAAGTATTTGTGTGCTACATGAAAAATAGGCAGTAAACTAATTTGCACCCCTTGCATTGTAACATGGTTTGTCCCAGAGAACATTTACTACTTTTTTTTGCCTTATTTTTCGTAATGACTCAGGCCCTTTATGTTTGAGATCAGTCCAGGGAGCTTACTACGATCATTTTTACCCATAGGGGCTTGTGCTTAGATGGGAATAAAATATGGTATGTATGTAAGTACAGTAAGTGTGCGTTAAGGTAATTGAAGAAAATGATGCTGTACAGGCTTAAAAAATTATTTGTATTTATAAGCAATAGATGTTTCCATGTTTACGGATTTTACTAATATCAAATGTTAGAATGGTGTAATAATATACTATCAACATACCAGGTAAATACAAGGGAGACAGATGACATTCTAATCTATATAATAAAATGTGTTGTCTATGTAACGTTAATATAGAAATTCAGTACAAATAATGAAAGTTGTTTTACCCAGTTCATTTTCTGACTGGCACGTACTGAGGAACAATTACACAAACTTGCACATGGAAAATGCATATGAGTGTGCATGAGCCCCATTGTGTCTAAAGTGTACGTTGTCTTATTTTCTTTTTAATTTATTTTACTACAAATGGATGATATTTGTATGCATTTTAGGCATAATTCTAATTCTATTAATATTAAGCAAAATGCTACAGTTTGGGAATTTACTGAACTTGCTATACATTATACTGTATATATTTTACACATCTGGGCAGTTCTTTGTTCCATTTTATTTTTAATTTGCAATTCTTGTAAATGTTACAAAGTATATTCATGGGATTATTATGTGGTTTTTATACACTTACCTGTAGATGTTTAGTCCTGGACCTCTGTGTTCTCCAGACATTACAAACGATTAAAAACAACAGTGAGAATGGAGATTTACAGTAAGATTCTGTTGACATTGTACAGACCACTGGTGACAAGTGATCCTTATCAGCATATGTTAACAATGGTTCTGTTAGTGTCTACACTAATCTACTCATAAACTGAACTTCAACAGGTACAGAGGTGCAGACAGAACCCATAAAAGCTATTATTGATGGCTTTCGTTTATCTAGACCTCTGACATTTTTAAGATGATGTAGTGATTTACTGCGACTGTGCTGCCCTCCTAGCAAGTTCACAGTCACTTATTTTGCCGTCTGTGATGGTATTTTGTTAAACTGCAGTGTGTATTTAAATTGACTGAGACAGTGACCTTTTACTGTACTAATTCAATTGTCTAGTAGTGGTTTGTGATGACCATACCACAGCATTACCGTGAATCTGTTAGCTGCCCTAATTACAGCTGCATTTAGTTTGTGATTTTTGTATGGACATTAAAGGATGAGCCAGCAACAAAAGTAGCTCAGAGCCTGTGTTCCCCAAATGTCTGGAGCCAGTAACTAGCGCAGCGTCTGCATCCACCAACTTCCAGGAACCAGAAACTAATGTAACACATTGGGCCCGAGTCATTAAGGAGAGCAAAGCATACAAAATGAGTATCATTTGCACCTGGGCAAAACCATGTTACATTGGAGGGGGCGGTAATTTTAAAATGTGGGGACAGATTTATAGTTGGGGTAGGGCATGTCCTAGATCAACATTAAATTTCAGTGTAATAATAATAAAGTTATTAAGTATTTGTGTGTTAGATGAAAAAACAGCCAGTATTTAACTTATCTGCAAAATAATAAACTAATTTGCACCCCTTGCATTAAAAAATGGTTTGTCCCAGAGAACATTCACTCCTTTTTTGCCTTAATGACTCAGGCCCATTGTCTGTAATCACCAAATATCCAGAGCTAGAAACTAGTACAGTGCCTGTAATCACCAAGTGCCTAGAGCCAAAGACTAGCACAGTGCCTGTAAATACCAAATACCTAGAGCCAAGGACTAACACAGTGCCTGCTATCACCAAGTACCTAGATCGAACAACTAGCACAGTGACTGGGGCCAGGTACCAGCACAGTATTTAGAACCCCCATCTGCCTGGAGCTAGAAACTAAAGTAACACATTGTTTGTAATCACCAACTACCTAGAGTCAGGAACTAGCACAGCTCCTGTAATCACCAAGTGCCTAGAGCCAAGGACTAGCACAGTGTCTGCAATCACCGAGTACCTAGATCCAACAACTAGCACAGTGCCTGTAATCACCAAGTGCCTAGATCCAACAACTAGCACAGTGTCTGTAATCACCAAGTGCCTAGATCCAAAAACTAGCACAGTGCCTGTAATCACCAAGTGCCTAGAGCCAACAACTAGCACAGTGTCTGTAATCACCAAGTGCCTAGATCCAACAACTAGCACAGTGTCTGTAATCACCAAGTGCCTAGATCCAACAACTAGCACAGTGACTGTAATCACCAAGTGCCTAGAGCCAACAACTAGCACAGTGCCTGTAATCACCAAGTGCCTAGAGCCAACAACTAGCACAGTGCCTGTAATCACCAAGTGCCTAGAGCCAACAACTAGCACAGTGCCTGTAATCACCAAGTGCCTAGAGCCAACAACTAGCACAGTGCCTGTAATCACCAAGTGCCTAGATCCAACAATTAGCACAGTGCCTGTAATCACCAAGTGCCTAGAGCCAACAACTAGCACAGTGCCTGTAATCATCAAGTGCCTAGAGCCAACAACTAGCACAGTGCCTGTAATCACCAAGTGCCTAAAGCCAACAACTAGCACAGTGTCTGTAATCACCAAGTGCCTAGAGCCAACAACTAGCACAGTGTCTGTAATCACCAAGTGCCTAGAGCCAACAACTAGCACAGTGCCTGTAATCACCAAGTGCCTAGAGCCAACAACTAGCACAGTGCCTGTAATCACCAAGTGCCTAGAGCCAACAACTAGCACAGTGACTGGAGCTAGGTACTAGCACAGTACATATGTCCCTCAGCTGCCTGGAGCTAGAAACTAAAAGTAGAACATTGTTTGCAATCACCAACTACCTAGCCTGAGTAACTAGCACAGTGCCTGTAATCACCAAGTGCCTAGAGCCAAGGACTAGCACAGTGCCTGTAATCACCAAGTGCCTAGAGCCAAGGACTAGCACAGTGCCTGTAGCTAGGGACTAGCAAAGTACTTATATCCCCCAACTGCCTGGATCAAGAAAGTTCTGTTTTATGTCACTGTATGTAAAATATTTGAATCCTGGGCAGCACTGTGGCACAATGTTAGCATTACTGTCTCATAGCACTGGGGTCATGGGTTCAATTCCAACCATGGCTCTAGCAAGTGTTTTTTTTTATGGGTTTCCTCCCACATAGTTTAAAACCATACTTGGAAGTTAATTGGCTTCAACAAACATGTACCCTAATGTGTGCAGTAGGGAATTTAGATTGTAAGCTGTAACTGGGTAGGAACTGATGTGAATAATTCCATAGAATAGCAGCTGAGCGCACTCAAACTGGCTGCCCTACCATCTGCAGCAATGTAAATAGCTTTGAGTCCTATTGGGGAAAGGAGCTATATAAGTAAAGAATTACTATCATTGTCATCTTAATGTACAACACTGAGTAATATTTGTGTGCTTTATAAATAAAAGATAATAATGATAATTGTGTCCTTCTGACTTGACTATGCTCTCCAGTGACTTTTATTAAGCACATTGTATTATCATTCTGGTTTCCATCTGCTCTTTCCTGCTATGTCTTTGTACAATCAGGGATACAGCAGTTGTTGACTCTTGTTGACTTGGGATACGACACAGCTCTGCTGTGATATCTGCATTGGATAAACTTGTACTCAGAGAGCAGTTTTGTGTTATAACCATGGGCAATGGAAATAATTGAATATAACTCTACCTGATGAAAAATGCAAAAATATGCCAGAAAAATAAAGCAATAAGGGGCATTTACGAACCATAAATTCTGTGAACCCGCAATGTTTTTGTAATGTGCACATGTGCGTTGTCTGCCAAGAGCAGTTCCAGGAGCTCACCCACTTCATGGTCTTTGCAAGCCCACCATAAAAGAAAACTACACCTAGATTTGTGGGTTGGCAGATGCTCTGGAAAATGTGCAGGGTTGAAACAGTAAAACTATAACATCAAAGTCCAATGTGCTACCACTTTAGGACCGCTCTTTTATCCATGTGAACTTTTACATTTTTCTCCCAAAATACAAACTCATTTCAAACACGTCTATGGTTTACATTAATTATGAGACCGAGGGGACTCTGGGACTGTCTTTATTACATGTGGCACTTTGTTGTGTGTGATGATTTTTATTACATGGGTCTCAATCAAAAAATGTAATTATAGAATTTAAATAATCAGGTCCCGCAAAATGAAATCTCATTTCTGCGTTCCAGTAATAAAAATATAGACACATTTAATCAGCACTTAGCAAGGAAAGCTTCCAATCATCCTAACCCTTCCCATGGGAGCCTTTTGCTTAATACTAATGGCTTAAAATGTAAGCATGTAATACAAAAACATTACAGTTGTGGGGTAAAATAAATGAAAATGAGAACGAACAATTAATAATTAAATAAATAAGCACAGCATGGACTTTAGATAAAATGTGGTAAAAAAGAAAATACAAAATGATTTCAAATATCTACTGTCAAGTCCATAAATATTGGGATATCGACACAATTCTCATATTTTGGGCTGTATACACCACCACAATGGATTTGAAATGAAACAAACAAGATGTGCTTTAACTGCAGACTTTCAGCTTTAATTTGAGGGAATTTACATCCAAATCAGGTGAACAGTGTAGGAATTACAATGGTTTCTATATGTGCCTCACACTTTTTAAGGGACCAAAAGTAATGGGACACACTAAATAATCCTACATAAAACTTTCACCTTTGCAGTCAATTACAGCCTGAAGTCTGGAAAGCATAGACATCAGCAGACACTGGGTTTCATCCCTGGTGATGCTCTGCCAGGACTCTACTGGAAATGTCTTCACTTCAGAATTCATCCTGCTGCTTTTGTCAGCAGTCACATCATCAATAAATACAAGGGAACCAGTTCCATTGGCAGCCATACATGCCCACGCCATGCCACTATCACCTCCATGCTTCACTGATGAGGTGGTATGTTTTGGATCATGAGCAGTTCCTTTCCTTCTCCAAACTCTTCTCTTCCCATCACTCTGGTACAAGTTGATCTTTGTCTCATCTGTCCATAGGTTGTTGTTCCAAAACTGTAATGGCTTTTTTAGATGTTATTTGCCAAACTCTAATCTGGTCTTCCTGTTTTTGTGGCTCACAAATGGTTTACATGCTGTGGTGAACCCTCTATATTCACTCTTGTGAAGTCTTCTCTTGATTGTTGACTTTGACACATGTACACCTACCTCCTGGAGAGTGTTCTTGATTTGGCCAACTGTTGTGAAGGGGTTTTTCTTCACCAGGGAAAAAAGTTTTCTGTCATCCACCACAGTTGTTTTCCGTGGTCTTCTAGGTCTTTTGGTGTTGCTAAGCTCTCCGGTGCGTTCTTTCTTTTTAAGAATGTTCCAAACAGTTGATTTGGCCACACCTAGGGCTAGATTTACTAAGCTGCGGGTTTGAAAAAGTGGGGATGTTGCCTATAGCAACCAATCAGATTCTAGTTGTCATTTTGTAGAATGTACTAAATAAATGAAAGCTAGAATCTGATTGGTTGCTATAGGCAACATCCCCACTTTTTCAAACCCGCAGCTTAGTAAATCTAGCCCCTAATGTTTTTGCTATCTCTCTGATGGGTTTGTTTTGGTTTTTCAGCCTAATGATGGCTTGCTTCACTGATAGTGACAGCTCTTTGGATCTCATATTGAGAGTCGACAGCAACAGATTCCAAATGCAAATGTCACACCTGGAATCAACTCCAGAACTTTAACCTGCTTAATTGATGATGAAATAAAGAGGGAATAGCCCACACATGTCCATGAAATAGGTTTTGAGTGGATTGTCCCATTACTTTTGGTCCCTTAAAAAGCGTGAGGCACATATAGATATCGTTGTAATTCCTACATCGTTCACCTGATTTGGATTATAAATACCCTCAAATTAAAGCTGAAAGTCTGCAGTTAAAGCACATCTTGTTAGTTTCATTTCAAATCCAGTGTGGTGGTGTATAGAGCCCAAAATATGAGAATTGTGTTGATGTCCCAATATTTATGGACTTGACTGTATATAACATTGCACATAACATAAGTTTACCTCATATCTCTACCAGTTGTTAATACTTCTTTTCTCTGAAATACAGGGAGAGGTTTCTTTCTCCTTGCTAGGCCCAATGATTTGTGTGCCTACTCCCCCATCCCCCTCTGGGTTTCCCCATCACACTGAGGGGTTCCATTACTTCTAAAATAATAACCAATATAAAAGTCTGCAATATGAAAATAATAAATGATAATAAATGATTTGCAATATGTGTATATGTCTGATCACTGACCAACCAGGAATCAGATTATCCTGCACATGCACTTCTGCAGTTTTCCCATGGAGAGAAACAAATGCTATAGACAGCAGGGCGCTGGCCATGCTATAGACAACCGGGCGCCGGCCATGCTATAGACAGCAGGGCGCTGGCCATGGTCTAGACAGCAGGGCGCTGGCCATGGTCTAGACAGCAGGGGGCTGGCCATGCTATAGACCAGTGATGGCTAACCTGTGGCACTTCAGGTGTTGTGAAACTACAAGCCCCAGAATGCTTTGCCAGTAGATAACTAGCTGAAAGCTGGCAGAGCCACAGGTTAGCCAACACTGCTATAGACAGCAGGGTGCTGGCCATGCTATAGACAGCAGGGTGCTGGCCATGCTATAGACAGAAGGGTGCTGTCCATGCTATAGACAGCAGGGTGCTGGCCATGCCTTTTAGCATATGTGACCTGCTGACAGATACTTATTGTATGTTATTTTGTTTCTTAAATGCCTGTTTTCAAATGGCATAGCCACAGTAATGGATAAAGTATAAATGTGGCAAAAAGGTTAGTTTGCCATGTCTTGTTAAGGGAGAGACTGATAGTCTTTCAGAAAGACTGCAAGCTCATGCCGCAGGCAGGGTTAATTCCTTGAACTCCTCTGCATACAGGACACAGGTACACAGGTGGAAGACATGGGTGTAATTAATTCCTTGTTTATTAGTTAATTAGTGCTGGGGAGGAAGTATAAATAGGTGATTCTGTGTTCTGTGTTCGGCGACAAGCACTGTATTAGTTGGCTGATGACTAGTTAGTTAACCGGAAGTTTAGACAGACACAGGGTCATGAGAAAATTAATTTTGTGTTTGTTTGTTGAAAAATCTTGCGGACTGTACTGTCCTGACATATTTAAATAAAAATACAGCAAAAGGGGTTCAGTAAAACTATGTGAGTGTCATCTATCTGCTGTGCTTACCACAACAATAAGGTATGTAACCAGGGAGCATTTTGTTATTTTTAAATAACTACCTACACAACTGACTATCTCACTTTCTCTCCTCTCACTCTCGACTCTGCAATCAGCATTCTGCCCCAACATTGCACAGAGACTGTCCTCACAAAGGTCAATCATCTGTCTACAGCAAAGCTTATGGGTCAATTCTCCATACTAATCCTCCTGGACCTCTCTGCTGCTTTTCAACACTATTTATCTCCTTCTTCTGAACACATTCACTCCATCGTCCTTTGTGACACAGTTCTTTCCTGGTTCCCTTCCTATGCATTCAGCCACTCCTTCATTGTCTCTACCTCTGGCAAATCCTCGCCTCTACTACAACCATCTGTTTGGGTCCCACAAGGCTCTGTACAGGACCCTCTGCTTTTCTCTCTGTACACCACTTCTGTTAGTGATCTAATTTGCTCATTCCCCACTACTGTACTATCTCATGTAATCAACTGTCTCTCTGCTATCTCCACGTAGATATTCCAACACTTCCTAAAGCTTTATATATCCAAATCAGAGCTTATCATCTACCTCCTACCAGAGTCACCGTTTCTCTTCACATTTCCCTCACTGTCATCAACAGCACAATTTCATCAGGTTCCCAAGACTGCTGCCTTGGTGTCACACTTGCTGTCTTCCTCACATACAGTCTCTCTCTCAGTCCTGTTGTCTCCACCTTTGAAACATTGTTAGACCTAGAAAAGTAGATGCATTTGTTCAAAAACAGAAGCACAATTAACTTTTTCTTACTCAAGACACAACCAAAACACTCGTAAATGTTTTCATCATCTCCCGCCTTGACTACTTGACTGCTGGCTTCCCATGTCCTAGAGAATCTGATTGAAATTACTTACCCTAACATACAAAGCCTTCGACAGCTCCACCCTTTCATACCTGTCAAATGTTATTCTGAAATAATTTCTCTAACAACCTCTTTAATCGACCTCTGACCTACATCACCTCATCTCTGATAGTCACCTCTCACTCCCACCTACAAGACTTCTTCTGTACCGCTATCCATTTAAGGATCTCCATACTATGCCCAATAAGACTCTCCCTAGCCTTTAAATATTTTACAGCTGTCTGAAAACCCAACTCTTCATTAGAGTTTAGCCTACTCCCACTTATAATAATCGCACTGGTACATCCTCACGACAGTTCCAATCTTCATTCTTAGCTACCCTTTCTCCTCCTGTCTCAGACGTGCCCTTTTCCCATGAGTTGTAAGCTTTCTCTTGAGCAGGGTTCTCTCTATGCTTTGTTTTTATGTCTGCATTTGTTTTGTCTAACTTGTATGTCCCTGTTTTATTTATACATATAAGCTTCCTCTACCGGTCACACAATCAGAATGTCCTTTTGCCTTTAGAAGAGAGTTAATCTTAATACACGTAGCAGGGATGCTTCCTTACTCACCGGCACTGCATAAGAATCATAATAATAATAATAATAATAATATTAATAATAACAATAATGATGGTTCACTCTCATCCGTCTGATTTGCATATAATGTTACTAGGATGTGGGAAGCAATTCCATCTCAGGAGAAGCAGCTGAGAGAGTGAAAGGCATATGTGTAACAAAGAAATAAGTAATTGAGAAAGAGGGGTTAGCAAGACACATAGTGATATATACATTTTAAATAAAAATGTTAATTCATTGTGACACATCTACTTTAATCACTCCACAACAAAAAGCAACATTTTATAAAGCATTACAATGCTCAAATCATCTGCAGTTTTTTGTTTAAATATTGTAGTATTTACAGACTAAACAGGAACATAATGGAAATAATCAAGTACAGATGCCCTCTATAGAGGGGTATTTACTGCCATAATGTGCCTAATAGACAGTTGAGGCAACCTAATTTATCAACGGATTAAGCCCTCACAAAAGGGAAGGAGTTCATTTCAGAATTACTCTACGATTTCTTTACAACTATCAGACTGACACAGAAGCTTTTTCACTAAACCACTGTTGGCCCAGTATATTATATTGTGATTTACAGGGTGGGAGGAGAAGAAAGCTGCAAATCTGAATCCATTGAACAAAACTCTCTTGTGCTTATAATAGTCATGTGCCAGTAAGAGTGTTATTGGCCTTTATCAGATTGAGGTGCAAGCGAATGTAGCTACAAATTACCTGCAAAAATACATTGGCTATGGCAGTATACTGTAGGGTAATTTGATCCTTACCTGATTTATGGTATTGTTTCCCATATAAATTCTTTCCATTGTATGCAACCGCAGTAAACGCCTTCTGGTCCCTTGGGGAATGTGCAGCGATACACTGACTGACATGTGTAATAGACTGCTTTAATTACTGCAGTGTAATGCAAATTTCAGTTCTATTATCAAAAACACAATGGATTTTTATTTCTTAGCATAATTGAATAGATTAGAAGGTGGGTTAATGTCCAGGATTCAGCAAAGTATTTATATACTGTACGTCTTTGCTTCAATTTTCAAGCTGTTCTTTAGTTATTGGCATTTCCACCATGAGCATTGCAACCAATCGGAAAAAAAAAATGATTGAATGTTGAAGAAATGATAGATATACAAGGTAATGTACTACTTCCTACTAAATGTAAGGGTATTATAAGTCACAGAGGTGTCCCTATCATAGGCAAAATGAGTGAAGGTTTCCTAGTGCCTGGAAACCCCCCTCCAAGCCTGGGGCACTGTAGAATTGAGGTGGCTAGACCGTGGCCCGCTTCACACGGCTTGACAAGGGAGACCTGCATGCACCTAACAGTAGTGCCCATGTATATTATGGGGATATGAAGAGTTGGAAAGCAGCCAAGTACTGTCTAAAATTATAGTCACGTCCCCATGCATGCTGTTCATGCCCACTGGTGGCATGGTGTGGAAACCCTCTTCTACAAATCCTGCGTTTGCCCCTACCTATAAAAGCACAATGCAGCAGGCTGAATGTTTTTATATAGAGTCTCGGGTGGCTAGAAGGGTCATTCTACCCGTGGAGGCATTTGCCTTCTGTTCCTCCCCAGTCACCATAACCAGCGCTATGAATTAATGCAGGAGGACAGCATTAGGAGAGGTACTATGCCTGGAGAAAGTGGAAGTGACTGGTGTCAATCAATGAACAAGTAACTACGAAGAAACAAGTGGCAGTGGAGCAGGAGTAGACCGGGGCCGGGAAACAAAGTGAGTGCCTTGTCCACTGCCCCTGGAATGGTGTCAACTAATATGAGAGTCTCAACCTGCATTATGGGAGGTATAACCCAGAGCTTGGAACTTAGAGGTGACTTCTAATATTATTATAAAGTAGGCAGTTCTCCTTATTATAATGCAGGATGAGTAATGTTTGACAAAGGTTTATGCATGAGAACGAAGATGAGCAGGTCTGGCTGCATTGATGATGATTGTTTTTGTTTGGACCACTCCTGTGTGAAATGCCACCTGCAGCAACTAAGATGGATGAGTGAGGAATGACGGTAAAACCTCCAAAGATCAACCGGTTTTTCAGAGTTATTAGAAAATATATAAACTATAGAGACGTGCAAATGTGCTGTACATACTTATACACTTCCTTCACTGGTCTCACAATCAGAGTGTCCTTTAGCATGTTAAAAAGTGACGGAGGTATTCTAATTCTTGTCTCTACAACTAATTTTTACTTGCAATGTTTAATAAATTTCAGATAAAATGGAAAAAAATGCTTGATCTACTGGAAGAGTTACATTTGATGGAGCGCACTGGTTAATTTATACAAGGTGGTGATGGCAGAAGGGAATCAGTTGGTTCCCGTATACTCGTGGTGCTGCTGGTACTCTGGCCCTGGTGTGTAGTGTCTCCACTGTGCACATACACAGACTATGCAAGTGCTCAGTTTCATTGAATACATCGAGATGTTTCTAAGAGTGAGGAATCTATTACATATTTATTTATCTTGCTATTACAGAAAATGTAAAAGCTTCAGAGATAGTTTAGGCTAAACCAAGTCGTATCTTAGGAGAAAAATGTAAAATGTTAAATTAATGATGGTGATGAATGTAATTTGTACTTTCATATGATTTTATTTTAACTGTTTCCACCCTGCACATTTTCCTGAGAATCCGCAGAACGGGAGTTAAATCTTAGCTTTCCAGGAGTGTTTCCCTAGCCTGGGAGAAGTGGGCTCCCTTGTTCAAAAACAGAAGCATTGTGGGTCCATGTTTTTTTAGTCTTTTATACAGGCATTTCTCAACGTAAACATTTTTTTTTCACAGTCTTGGACCGACACAGGATAACTGGGTACTGAAGGCAGACTGAACTTGTCAGATACTTCTAGTCAATAAACATACCCAGTTTATTTCTCATTACATATATGAAAATGATGGCTGCATCTCATTGCAACGTTAACCCTCACAAACACAAGGAAAATCCCCAGCCAAATTATAGAAAGCAAAATACATTTCAGAAAAAAACAGGCGCTTCCAAGCACTTCTTTTGGGTACCACCAACATTTCTTTCATAATGTATATCCCTGTGCACAAATATATGTGTGTGTGTGTGTGTGTGTACAGGAATGTAACATAGGATGACTGAGCCAGTGAGTATCCCATCCCTCCTACATCCATTTAATGTGGTGTGTTGGAAGTATTTGAGGTGAGAGGTCAATCAGTTCTCTGGTCTATACTATGTTTCAAACTTTATTTTAGTCACAAAAATAGATGAAAACACTGAATTTAGTTTTTACAGTGTTTGCAAAATGGTCCTCAGTGACATCAAATGTCACTGAGCTACAGTTGAGCTCACCTGTATTTGGCTGCCCCACGTCTGGTACACATAGGTATAGTTACTGATCAATTTAGTAGCAACCAACAAAAAGAGATAGATCAGGTAGGATGAGTCATACACACAGACAGAAATGGTACAAAATCAGCTGATAAAAAATCTAGGTAATAGGAAGTAGTTAACAGAAATCCAATAGCACCGAGTGAAGGCAGAAAAGAAGTATAGTGTTTCTTCTGGGAGCATGGTGTGGAGGGTAAGTGTAGATGGTATGTGCGGCATAGAGCGCCAGGAGTGCTGGTGATGTGGAGCTGAGAAGAGCTGACTTATGACTTTGGACTTTGCTGAAGAGACCGACAGCAGTTGTGGAGGGAACTAAACAAGGGGGTTAGTGTGGGTCCCGTAGCTTCAACGAGTAATGCAGGGATGAAGGAGGCCTGCTGTCTGGCTGGACTCACAGCATGCCACTTGGAGCAGGGAGAAATATTATACATTGTTTGTTTCATTTCCCGGCTCCAGCTTGTCTTCTGATTGTCTCAAACTTCCTCTTGTTTGTGTTCAGCAAAGTCTCATTTATTACATTTTGCTAATATTAATATAGACAAGAAGTGAAGAAAATGACAGTGCTATAAACCATTCTGTGCACATGTTGAAAAGCTCCTAACCAAATGTTAAGACTGTTACTCTGTATTAGTATAAAACCTTCCTGTAGGCACAAACTACCTTTCATTCTGCAGTCAGGATCTAGATGAGCAGGAACAATTAATCCATGTCGTACAATATAGTAGTAAGAGTGTTTATCTTTGTTAGCTCTTGTAGCCAGTATTTGTTATATATGGACTTTATCAATCTGTTGCTAAGGACTTTATTTTAATGTTTATGTTTTTGTAACTCTGGCTTAAAGTTGAGGATCTACAGTATTCTTCTAATTCAGTTGATTTACATTTATTTAGGGGCATTTTTCTCATAACTTTTCTTATTGAATTGTATGAAATACGATTTTACAAATCTCTTGGAGGCTATTAGGTACTAATAGGGCCAAACAGTGCATCCTGGTGGTAGCCACTAATTATTAGTATCATCATCAGTTATTTATATAGCGCCACTAATTCCGCAGCACTCATTAGTATAATAACATTAGATGTGTCCTTACATTCATAACTGGTCGGATTTATTGAGGGATTAAATCTGATTTGATCTGCTTTATATACCACACATTGAGGGCCTGGTTTATTAAGGAACATAAATGGCGATATGTGCCGTAATTTGCGTAAAATCGCTCTGCGCATGCTCACAACAGGACCATATGCCAGTGATCGCAGCAACGTTCAATTAATCTTGGAGCACTTTGTCAAAGTCGTATAATTGGATGAACTAAAGTATATCGGTTAATATTGTTTTACCGTGCGATTACGATCAGTACGCCACGTAACACGTGCACGACGCGATCGCACGATAAAATACGCACACATACACTTGCACTCCCACATTCATTTATTAATATATTTCATATTTATAATGGTTCCATTCTACAGTCGTTTATGAGCAGATGATATTTGGTTTATAGTTATATATATTTATAAGGTTATATATACACACTTTAGTGATATTTAAAGTTCAAGTTACAGGAAACATGTCAGGTTTAGTATCATTTTAATCCCCTACGTGAATGCAGTTGTCCGGTTCATTCACCGAAGGGATCGCACATTACATACTCTAGTTAGCGATGTTAGGGAATAAAAGTTTAAAATGTTTCTGACTGTGTATTGTGAATAAACTAGCTTAAACTGGTTTCTGGATGGGAGAATTATCTGGAATGTTGACCCTCACCCCTGGAGGGGGTGGTTTGAACTGGCCTATGACCTGTTTACACTGGACCCTCCTGAAGCCTGGACCTATAGAAGCAAGCCCCATTATCTGTATTGTTTTCTCTGTAACACTGAGTGTATATATATATATATACAAGCTCCCTGGGACCAGCTGCAGTCATTCTCTGACCACAGTATTCTGGAGTGAAGTACTGTAGCTGGCACCAGCAGAGCGCAGGCGGGCACAACGGTATGTATGTATCTTTGGTATCGGCTGTACTGTATTATAATTATGTATTGAACTGCTAAAACTTTTGCATCTTCTAAATAAATTGTTTGTGCTTTGGAAACACAAGAAATCGCTTAGACAATGCTTATTGGAAAACGATAAAATTACTTTAATAATTTGCTACAGTCTATGATTTCATGAGTGGAATGGGGAGGGGAATGGGTGTATGCACATGGTCAATGTACAGTAAGGGCGTGTCAAGCTCAAGCGCATGCAGCATCTTAAAGACTTGTGTTTTTCAGTCGTATCACTTTCACCAGCTACAGAACTGGTGTAAGTGCCTATTAATGCATGCTAGAACGTGTGCTTGCAATCAGGTGCAATTGTAAAAATGCATTTTATGTACAGTAGACATCCATAGCATCCTCATAAATCTAAACATTAATTTTTTAATGTTTCATTAATGACTATATTCTTAACAGGGGGGCATTTTTTTTTCTGTGCGTTTTGGACTTTATATTGCATATCCTGCAATTTATTGTCTGTTAAAGTAGAGCGCACCTAGACACATATTCAACAGACATATCTTTACATCCGCTTCTTGTTGAATATGGACGTATATATGAACAATTTACATGCGCATGCCTGATTTATGTGTGTTTTAAAAAATGAATTAGGACCTAAAAGTCTAAATTGTTTAGCATATAAATGAACACGAATATACAACTATTTTAAGCAGTCAGGAGGGAGTTATTATTTGAATCCCCCATTGTGATGTTTAATCAGGAGTGATCATGCTAAAGATTTTATTTTGGTTTTATCTTTTTTTTTTTTTTAAAACTAAGGAGCCTATTTTACTACTGGGGTGTTTAACTACAGTGTAATGCTGGAGGTATCACAGATCTCCGATGTTCACTAAATAATCTCACAGTGCTCATCTTCTCTATGGTAACTGTATTCTTCTCCAATTTATAAAGCTCAAAAAGCTTAGTTTTTCAGAGCTTGCCCCCATTAGCTAACGCTATCTTCAAATAGCGTTAGCAGCTCTCTGCCTATAGTAAAATCTGGAGAGGGATCTTCTGATACCTCCCCAACTGGCCAGGGCCGTCTCTCCGACTGAGCACGATGGACAGGTGCCCAAGGGCCCAGCGGGCAAGGGGGACCGAGGCAGGACTCCTGTAAAAAACAAACAAAAAAACCAGAAAAAACTCCCTGGCCCCCTCTTCCCTGCTGCGCTCGTAGTGAATGTCGGGCATGATGATGTCATCCTGCCCGACATTCACTGCGAGTGCAGCATGGAGAAGCGCAGAACAGCGACGAAGAAGAGAAGGGAATTGTAAGTTAAGAGGGACTTGAAGAAAAAAGTGATATATATATATATATATATATATATATATATATATACACACACACACATAGGGGCCCTGGTGCACTGCTTTGCCCGGTGGCCCATAATATTGTTAAGATGGCCCTGCAACAGGCTGGACGATCCTCTGCTCCTTGCCCCTGATCAACAATTGTCCGCATGCATGGCCTGACTGCCGTGCATACGTAGAGAGTAGACCTTGACAGACAGAACTCGGAAATACACTCTTTCGCCACTGTGATCAGCGGTTAGAGTAGTTATTACCATTTGCTGGGACAGCTGCTAATCGGTTCAGTTAACTGATAATGCCCCATTACTACATCTCTTAATGCTGCAAATAGCAGCGATAAGAGATGTTGGCTAACAGGCAAAATTTGCAAAAGGTCTTAAATGGACCCCTATGTGTTTATGCACATGGCATTTTTTTACCATTACCAAAAATGCTTGTTTTTTAATCTATTTATTATGGGGACATTTAGAGCTGAACCATTTTTTTTTGTGTAAAATATGCATTTTTGTACTGGGCATGCACATAAAAAATGTTTATGCATATGGCCATATTAATATTTTCAATGATCTTCAGCGCAAATTTTTGTAGTGATAAAAAATAGTGAAAAAAATAAATAAAAATGAAATACAAAAAATATGTTTTTTTTCTATTTATTTTCTTTCCTTTAAATTATACATTGAAACATTATTCATCATCATCAAGTTGATGGTATGATGGCACCTATAATATGCTGTCTCATCATGACCCCTTTAATGGTAATTTATTTTGCCTTTATTTTGTTTATTTTATTTTGTGAGTATCTTAAGATACAAGCAACTCAAAATAAACCTATAAATGTGATATTTTTGCAGCATGCATTTCATTTGTGCATTTTGGACGCAAAAGTGTCCAACTTTAAATGGCTACATATATGTTTTGTAAAAACACTGAATTCTTACTGTGCTTTTTTATATTTATTCATTCTTTTTCATGCTTTATTTTACATATATGCTAACCACGTGTAAAAATAGATTGAAAATGCATAATATGTGTTCTTAGGTCCAAAAACAAAAGAAGTGAAAAAATGGAAGACAACATCTCATGGACAGGATTACCTGTTCATCTGAGGATAATTTTATCTGCTTTTTGGTCCCTTTTTTCAAGAGACAAAAGGAGGAAAAACACAGGAAAAAAAACCCCAAAAATGTCATTTGTGAGCTAACAATGTCAGGTTTCACATCCATACTAGAACA
Organism: Mixophyes fleayi; assembly: GCF_038048845.1. Taxonomy (NCBI): domain Eukaryota; kingdom Metazoa; phylum Chordata; class Amphibia; order Anura; family Limnodynastidae; genus Mixophyes; species Mixophyes fleayi. The sequence goes on from NC_134404.1 coordinate 76,426,538, forward strand.
ATCTTCCATGATAGACACATCTTACTGATAACCCCATAATATAGAGTTGCTAATGCTTGAACACAAATATATTTTGCAGCAGGGACAAAGCATCATCAAGACAGGTTACAGCACATGTGTCTTATTCTGAAATTAAATAATCACAATACAAATAAGTCTCTGCTCTATGGAAAAGCCTATGGGCCACCTAAAATAAGTCAGAATTCTAACTTTCCTTCTTAGAAATCTGATTTTTCATTTTAGAATGATGCATTCTTTTTTTAAGTTTGTTAAATAGAAGATACCACCCCGTGTTTTAGTTATGTTCCCAAAAGTAGCCTCAGGTTTTGGCGTTCACCAGCAAATGTAAATTTAATGAAAATGCTAAAAAAAAACATATACATATAGTTTTGAGCTGTTTTTGTTCCTACATTAGTACATTAGTAAAATTTAGGTGCATTTACACTAATTTACAGTGTATTGACAGATCATAATCTATTATATGAGTGGTTTCCTGTGTGTTCCACAAAGTTTCTCGCATTACACTCTCTATGTTGACAGAAGCAAACACCCAGTGTGATATAATCACACAGTATATACATTCGTGAATGTGTTTATGTTATGTATAAGATTTTCCTATTTTTTTTATCATCATAAATATCCCAATTGTTGTGGTTAGGCCATAACCACAGCTTAATAAACTCTAAATATATGAATACTTGCTCCTCTAGAAATAAATTGTAAACTTTTCGTCTACACAAGGAGTTGATCTGCCTGTCCATTTGAGCTGGAAGTTTAAATGTGAAGTGTCAAATTAGAATCATGTGATCACTCTCTCTGATATAATATTTACTAAAATTAATCAGATCATATTTAGTGATTTGTGAAACCCCAGAAACACTATTTGTATGCAGAGCCGAATTAATACCCTATGGAGCCTTAGGCAACATATTGATTTGGGCACCCTTCCCACCCCCGTTTGTAAAAAAAAAAAGCAACAACCCTAAAAACAAATAAAAATATGTTAGGGTAATCCGGGCCCTCAAATCCCACAGGGTTTTGTCACACATATACACCGGTTGATATCACAGGATATCACAGTGGGTTCCCAGAGTATTTTTTTGCCTATAGAGGCTGTCAGTGTTTTACTGGATCACTTGATGTTCTTTATATGTCTATTTTGATATAATATTCATCAAAGACATCAAACATCAATTACAGTCACAAGTTGTGTAATGTACAGCTAAATCATGTATATTGGACTAACAGTCTCTGCTGTGAGGAAGAGCCCATAGGCCACCTAAAAGAGTCACAATTCTAACTTTCTTTTTTAGAATTCTGATTTTTTTATTTTAGAACGTTGTATGTTTTTTTTTTAAATGGTCACATTGTTCTTTAAAATTGTTGTCAATAGAAATATGTATTTTAATAATAATAATTGTGAGATTAAAAAGTGTAACTTGTGATATTAAAATGAGCTACTCCTACTTCATCTGAGCTGTTTGTTAAGTGAAGAATGTGTCAGAATTGTCACTTAGCAAGGAAGTATCAAGAGGGTGTGTTCATAAGTAGCTATAGCTTGGTGTTTATGACTCACTGCCACAAGGGTTAGCAGACGTAAAGACCTTTTGAATTCCCAAATGGGATACTAGCTATAAAGTAAAGTATGTCATATATAGTAATATAGAAAAGGGAATGCATCAATTAAAGACTGCTCATGATTATACCGGCATCAATGTTTGCATGTGTGTATAATCAATGAAAATAGGCCTCTAACACATCTCAAAATTAAATACCAACTCCTTAGCAAAGATATGGTTATACCATTCTGTCACCAACAATATACTTAACATATTTCATATGTGTCTGTGTGTAAATTTGGGACTTTTTAGTTGAAGGTAAGATCAGATTTATATGATGTATGGGCCAGGGAATATTTCATATTTAAGAATTCCACACTGAATTGTGAATTGTGTGTGCATGGGAAGTCATAAAAGGCTGTCATAAGCCCCATTAGCTTACACACTGCCCTTTTCTAGCTAGCTAAGAGGAGAGGAGGGCTGGAGCAACATGTTTAAAAGTCACTGAATGTGATCAGAAGTTGACCAATTGCCGGGGTTCCATATTCTATGAAGGAGTTGTGCCCTAATTCCACCTGCCAGGACACAGGAGATTTTTTTTTATATTCTATAACTTTCTCCCTTTGATTTTAAGAAATTAATTTGCATAATATTATTCACACATATATATACACATATATATAATGATAGTGGCTATTTGGCATAGTGAATCCCATTTATTAGCATTCTGTGTCTCTTAACAAATTCATGTGCTATTTAAGTTTGGTCACATATAGTGCTGTGTAACTGAAATACAGGTTATTGTTTGGTAATTATAACTCTCATTGTTTTAAAGTTTACTCTTTGTCAGAAATAACTGTAGAGAGATCTAAGTGTTCTTGTAAAGTGGTAGTTTTGAAAAAAGCTGCCAGTTTGTAGTGGCAGTTTAGACCAAGAGAGTGCATGCCCAGGCGGGTGCTGTTTGTGACTCCAATAATCAGCAATATATACACAAAGCCATTTAAATCAAGATATATCACAAATATTCCAATAATCAACATTGTAATACAGACAGTTATTTAAAATCAAATTATATAATCATATAATCATGACAGTATATATGGCTAGTGATATTATGCCAAAATATTAAATGAAGTCCAATGTAGTGAAGCACAGAAAATACACATATAACACAACAGATCCATAATCAACCTTACACACAGCACAAGGGCATGGTAAACCAAAAAACAAATGAACCATGAAACACACTGTTGTGATTAAGGCAAAATCAAGATTTAAGAAAATGAACAAAGGTATATGTGTTCACTCACTAAGATAGGAGTTCTTTCTATCCTGTGACACTAATATGTGCCACTAAACTCTACATAATCTACTTCAAAGGTCTATAGAATGTTTATATTTGGAGAAGCTTGGTGTCATCTAAGGTGTCTGTGTCTTGTCACATAGCTGGGTTGTGTATATTTTATTGAAGCCTCAGACTCAGCTACAGGAAAAGATAAGATCAGTAGTTCAGATAAAATGAGATTTTGCGGCAAACTCCAGATGCTATATGCCTGTTGAGCAAAATCTGACTATCCCAGGTCTTTATAATATTTTATACAATAAATGTACATAATCATCTTTTATATAGTGCCAGCAAATTCCATAGCGCTTTACAGTAAATTGTAAGTAAATTGTTTTATAATTCACATATTAGGGGACCCCTCTACATATTCATAATCCGGTGCTCAAGCCCAAACAAATATATCAATCATAACTACCAGCCTGAGGGAGAAAATAAGGTATATCTTATTTTCCTAAGGAAATTAGATTTTCTAATGATTTGTTATATGTGTCTTTGCTGCAGATCCTGCTCTGTTGATTGAATGTATTATTATATTTCTACAGTGTCTGACAAAAAAACAACAATGTCATAAATAAAACCCAATTAACATACACACAAATATTCTTTAAGTGATCACTCAAGGAAGGGTGCTGTGGACAGCAAAACAATGCTTAAAAATATTAGCTTGATATTATAATATTGATATTTTATGTGGGTCAATCTGCTATTGAAGATCTGTCCATGTTTCAACTTCAGCTGGCACAGTTATACAAAAGTACATGAATTTTTGGCTTCTGTTTTACTCCTGTTGATTTTATAAATCTTTAGCTCAATAATATTACTGTATGTCCTTTTGTTATTTTTTTTATATACTTTAGGCATGGTGACTTTCTTTGTCATAATAAACACCATTTAATTATTTTCTGCTTTGGTGTTATTTCAGGATCCATGTACCAGGTTAGTTTGATTGTTTATAAATACTGAATTTAACTAATTTGGATTAGAAATTAATTCAAGTTTGGGGTGTATTTTGAGATAACTCACGGAATAACTAAAGACTTCCTCAAAACATCAGCTTTGGAATCAAATCGTAGTAGTGGCAGAACGGTAGATAATGGTGGGTGTAAAATATAATATTTGGGGAATCATTTTTAAACAGACCTGGAGGTTTTGTTTTGATTGGTCCTTTCATACATAGATGTCAGACATGATCAGCTGAGTCATGTTGTGACACAAATGGTAATGATTACAATGTAGACAGAGACAATAATGTACACACTTATCTGGTTTGCTTAAACCACCCCATAGGCTTGAAACTGTGGGCCCACTGCTGGGCAGGGTTCACTACAAGTTCTGACCACCAGTGACAACTGTCTCTTCTCTTACTGTGGAGTTTGGCGTTTACTACTCACTGATTGCTGATGTGACCTATGCATGGGCTGATGGAAGTGATGCTTTCTATATAATATTATGCACAGAGACTTAAGCACGATTACAACTCTAATACTTGACACAGATATGCAAAACTTGGATTTGTCAGAATAACCTGAATCTGACTAGTTTATCACTATTAAAAGATCAAAAGTTTGTTTTACTAATTATTATTGTTAATTTATATAGCACCACCATATTACGCAGTGTTGTACAGAGAATAGGTAATTCACATCAGTTCCTGCCCCATGGAGCTTATAGTCTAAATTTCCTACCACTCAAACACATACACAGTACACACTAGGGTCCATTTTAGTCAGCAGCCAATTAACCTATCTGTATGATTTTGGCGTGTGGGAGGGAACCAGAGAACCCGGAGGAAACCCATTCAAACACGGGGCGAACATACAAATTCTATATAAATAGTGTTCTGGTCAGAAATCAAACTCATGACCCAGTGCTATGAGATTACAATGACTTAGAATTATAAGTTAGAATAATGTATTAATTTCTTTACACCAAAAGTTTTGTGGAGCATAACACTGCAAACACAAAGGAAATTTGTAAAATGGAAAATGTACTCCAATAAAGCTATATGTACATTACTTCATAACTCCTTTAAAACAATAAAAAATGGGGTAGCATATTAATAATAAAAAAAACCTTTAATTTATACAAATGCTTGAATATATTCTAGTCCACCTATATCAAATAAAGTGCTAAATGAAGTCAAAATAATTTTGGAATGATAACATTCCATAATGTTCTTATGCTCCATGTGAAAAGTCCTGTACAGTATAAAAGATGTATGTTTTTAGGATGTATGTATTGTGACAGTAGAGCTAAGTAGTTGATACTGTGAAAACAGTATGTGCCAACTGCAGCATGCCCAGGAGTATCCAGGAGTCTGGGCTACTAATGGTCACAGAGAGCATACACAGACATGTTCCTCCAACACGGTCTAGGAGGAATGAGTGTCAGAGGAACTCAATACTTCTTTTATAAGGCTCCAGACATGTTGTTGATACAGCTTGGCTATGCGATATTTGGCGAATTTTGGGTGAATCAATCCTTGAATTAATTCACCGACGATTGATCTTTGAATTTTGCACGGCTTTCCCAATCAAGGAATTGATTTGTCCATCATTAGTCATATTGCTGTTTCCTAAACATCAATAGATAATTGTCACTCTTGCATGCTGTGAGGCTGCATCCTTTAATAGAGAATACTGCACTGCAGTGAACGCATGGAACAGAAGTCCTTAATATTACTAGAACATTGTATAGACATTAATGACTGGAGCTGCAGGCGTGAAACTTATTTTCTCATGGCAGTTACGTCAAACCTGCTTTTATTTTCATCTTAAAACAGCTTCTTTGATCTCCCATACGAGCAAAAGCCTTACCAGCTGCTTCTCTTTATAGGGAATATATGTGGACGACTGCACTAATAAACTGGTCCGTGTATCACCAAGATGTGTAGTAAAACCCTAATTCAAGAGAAAACCCATACACCTAGAAGACATTTATGTGGGCTACCATACACAGATAAAAACACTTTTAAATAAACATACAAACAGGCTTAAATGTGCTTATACAAATATTTGCACAAACATATATAAAAATAGAGTGCAGTGTATTTTATCACTGACTATTTTGTTCTAAATAGGTTGGCTTATTAAATAATTTTTTGAACATTATGTTTTATAGGGCAGACACATATGGGGTTTATAAAATAGCTACAGGGTAAATTTGATATTAGTACATCTGGTGGATTTTCTGAGCACTCTGCACTTGTCTGCAAAGTTATTATCCATTGTTTCTAAAAGCAATATAAGCACAAAGCAATGTACTGTATATGAAAGAACTATCCTAACCTTTCACTAGTGCCCAGTGGGAGGTTATCTGAACACCTGACAGCTGCCTTAGTGGGGTCAGTTACATGAACAGTCAAGGTGACAGTGCAGTTGGCAGCTGTGTGGCCAGGGGGTCTCTGGGACACTGTACAATGGGATCCTATAACTGTTGTGATTTTACAGGCTCAGTGATCTTCATGCCATAATGATGTTTTGCTGTTCTGTTTAAACAAACTTGTGAGGCGAAGGTGGCAAGCACCAACTCATGGCATCAGTTCCAATGGTTGATGCCGCGGACTAAGGCAATGTACGCATACCTTGCGTGATATAGCTCTGCGAATGGCCAGAAATTGGGCGCATACATATGTCCTCATGCAGGTCTGCATGATACTGTTACTTGGATGGCTGTGTACTTACGTAAGGAGAGTACAATAAAGGCACGTTTGTCCATTTGTGAGCAAATGCAGAACGGAAAAAAAGATGCATATGGTCAGGGGCAAGTGTAAATGGTGGATGATGATTATAATGATGGTCTCCGGCACTAGTGAACCACTTGTGATTTGTTGTTTACGTTTGCACCGCTGATGCTTTGTTTGTGCATGTGTTTAAGCAAAACTTGTTTTTTTTTCGCACACAAGATGGAGAGTAGTTTCTTTAAATTTTATTGAGTCCAAATAGTGAATGTGTTTGTTGCACATAAAACAAATGGATACAAATATGGGTGCACGTGGGACATAAGTCTGCCTGGGTAGCACGGTGGCTAAGTGGTTAGCACTTCTGCCTCACAGAACTTGGGTCATGAGTTCAATTCCCGACCATAACCTTATCTGTGTGGAGTTCGTATGTTCTCCCCGTGTTTGCGTGGATTTCCTCCGGGTGCTGCGGTTTCATCCCACACGCCAAAACATACTGGTAGGTTAATTGGCTGCTTTTAAAATTGACCCTAGTCTGTCTCTGTCTGTCTGTGTGTATGTTAGGAAAATTTAGACTGTAAGCCCCAATGGGGCAGGGACTGATGTGAATGCGTTCTCTGTACAGCGCTGCGGAATCAGTGGCGCTATAAATGGTGATGATGATGATGGTGTAAACCAGACACATATGCTACCTGTGCAAACTGGCCTTAAGATGCATACGGCTCAGCATTTGAACATAAATATGCTATTTTTAAGTGTAAATTATTCCCAGTTTGGCTTCCTATATATAACACAATGTATTTTGTTAGGTTAAATATTTACCAAGTATTTCAGGATGATAAGGAGTTAAGTGGCAGCAACCCATCTGGATTGTTCCAACATGTTCAGCAGGGCTACAGAGTATATTGACAGCCTAAAAATTAGTTTATAATTGTCATGGGACAGAATAGTGTAACCAACTGTGACTAACTATAGATTAAAAGTTATCGGTAGAAGAGGTAATAATGAATGTCTATGAATTCCTCTGTTCAAGTAACATTAAACAAGACTGAACCAAAGCCTGAGGCAGTTTTCGATGGAAACTTGACAACTTCTTATGTTAACAGATTTATACTTACTCTATATCTCATCGGGATGCTTGTAAATGTCTGCTCATTGCATACTCGATCTACTCTCTTCATACCTCTTAGGAACCCACTAGGTTAAAGTTTATAGTTTAAATGTTCAGCGTTAAAAGACAATTGGCAAGTATTAGTGTCAGCAGGCCGCAGTGGCGATAGTCTATAAGTCTACTGGATTTGTTTAGGTTTTGTAACGCTGTATGTGTTATGTGTTTTGAACATTTTATTCAATAAAAAAAAATCAAATTTCAAAACAAAAAGTAAGACTGACCCAAAGAATACTCTTTTATCATATTTGCAAGATAAGATAAAACAAGCGTGTGTTGTAAAGATCCTCAATGGCTGCATTGTGTATTAAATAATGTTTTAATGAGGACATGCATAGCACAGGTTACGTGTTATGGAAGATATGTTGCGATGGTCTTAAACTGTACATATTACCTGTTGATTGAATCCGTGCCTCAGTGACCGATCAGAAGGATCAACTTGGTTCCCAGAAGCGCAACTTGGTAACCAGCCAGACTCTAATTCAGGTTACACATCACCAGGACCAACACACATCTGAATGGATGACGAGTCAGTGACACTGTCTAATGATTGTTCCATTTCTTGAATTCCCTCCGGAGGGTAAGAAATTAATCGTTTGTATGATACTTGAATTGTATTTTGGGAATCATTCTAGCATCATTTAAAAGGCAACAGGTGGGGATTTTTTAAACACCGAATTATCACTACTTGTGCAAAGTTGAGCCTCAGTTGCTTGTGGAATTTGTATGATCTGCATACTCCTTTACCAGCATTACTAGTTGGAATTACTATTTGCTACAAGAAGAGTATTTGATGGACATTCTCTCTATCGCATTTACATCGGTCATAGTTTCATTCGGATCACTAATATTTTTCAACATTACTGGTCTAGTGGCTTTTTCACTTCATTATTGAAGTTTTTTTCTATATGCTTATTTTTATGTGATTATTTGTATTTTTTCTTGTGAATTTTAAATGCTATTTATTTTATAATTTTTCCATCAACTTTTATTCATTTGATAGGTTCTCCAGTAATTTTTCATTCTATTCTATCTATTACTATTCCACAGCGCAGCCTCCTTTTTTGTTCTAATTGTTTATTAATTGACTTTGCAATAGGCCCTAGGCTTGCTGCAGTGGATACTGTCATCTGTTTTTATTACTTGGAAAAATATAATTTTCTTCCATATTATCAGTCCCTTAATTTGACCATCCTTAATCCTCTTCTGTGAGCGCCGGTTAACCCCCTAGTGGGTAGTTTTTCCTCTTTTTGCTTTGTCTAATATTGCATATCCGACTGCCCAGTTGAGGTAAGGTTAAAAATCGAAAATGGTAGATTTTCTAAGTCCTAATGAAAGATTTAATAGGAGGGACTCTTTCCTCAAATCATTCAAACAGAACGGCCATATTGAGAGGGCAGATGATGATAAAGAAATGAAAACATTGTTTTATAAATTGGAGGACCTCTTAAAAAATGAGTTGAGACATTGGTGGGACAGTGTGTCCCTCCAGAGATATACAGACAACAACAGAATTCCCAGAGGTTTGAGATTATTTAAATCGCTTTCTATCAATGATAACCCAGAATTACTTGATAAGTGGAATAAGACATTGGATGATTGTTCTATCTCTCTTATGCAGTTATTGATTGACTATAGAAACACTAAAGTGAGAGAAACAGTAGATGATATTGAGGTATTGAAAGATAAATTGAAATCCTACATAGAACATAAAAACTTTAAGGAATATGATTCCTTGGTTAATAAGAAAGTGGAGAAATTTGAGCAGGATCTTGTATCTAAGAAAGCAGAGAATTTTGAAAGAGATAAGGTGGATTATAATTCTGATAGAGTCAGATCCTATAGAAAGATCCCCAATAATTATATTAGCACTAGGGCATTTAGACTACCCTCCAGAGATAGAGTTAAGAATCAGAATAGACATGGTGAAAACATCTTGTGGCAAGGCCATAAAAGCCATGATTATAGACATAAGGTATCATTTACAGAAGAGATACTTTACAGCCAAGAAGGGAGAACTAGTCTTAGAGTGTTATCCAATTTTGAGGAGGAGTTTATCCGTTAAGGAGCTAAACCAAAACTCAGAGATCAGACGGGTAATGGTTATAGGGATTTTTTAGAGAGAAGACACAGGTGGAGGTCAGTACAACACAAGAATTGTTTTGAGAGCATATATCAAGGAACACCAAAGAGACCAAGAAAGTCAGAGGAAGGAGAGGATGGCGGAAACGGTCCAAGGAAGTTGAGAGAAGGGTAGTACCCAGTAGCATCTTAATCTTTCCAGTAAGAAACTGAACGATGATCAATTAAGTTTGCTCTCTAAAGGTCTCAATTTTGCCCCTAGCAGGGAACCTAATTTGTTTGATCTTTTTTTTAGAGCTTAATAAATACACACGGAACCTATATAGGAAAAGTTATTTTACACAGAAGAATCTGAAGTGTCATTGTGATGATGTTTCTTCAATCCTATTGGACAGTGGAGACTCAGAATGTCTATGTAATTTGGAATCCTTGTTAAATGAGAATAATGATGTTGGTGATAATTCTGGTTTGATTTTTAATATTCAAAGTTCGAGTACACATGATAATAACTTATGTACAGCGTCTAATTGTTTTACATTTTTAAATCTAAATCTAGTTTTTTTTCCTATTCATCAGAAAAGTTCTGCAATAACTGTCTTTTATAATAAAACATTGAGTGATTTTAGATCCCATTGCGGTAACAAAGTGAATGCTAAGTCTGGTGATGAAATGAAGCACTCTATTATAAGAAATAGGAATTTTCAAGGACCTGGAGCACTTAATCTAACTAGAAAAGAAAGACAAGCCCATAGAGTATTACAAAAAGTTTGCTCCTTGGTTAACAAACAGGCGAAAAAAAGGGGGTGGGGTTTTTGTGATGGACTGTGACGTATACATAAATGAGGCTCTTAGACAGCTAAGTGACAATCTCTTCTACCAACCTCTTGCAAATGATCCAACTTTAAGATTTCAGTTGGAATTAAGAAAACTTCTCAATGATAAATGTATTGAGGAGGTGATCTTGAAGGATAAACTTTTCTTCCTTTACACCACACATCCCATTGTCCCTGTTTTCCATCACCTCCCGAAAATTCATAAGTCTTTTGTTACACCACCCGGAAGACCTTTTATTTTGGGTGTGGGATCCCTTACATTGAATTTGTCTTTGTTTGTTGATTATTATTTACAGGGACATGTCTCCTGCCTGAGATCCCACATCAAAGATACCCTTCATGCATTGAGATTGGTTGACTTGGTTGAATGGTGTGATGACTTTGGTTTCTTAACATTGGATGTACAAGCCCTCTATACCAATATCCCCCATGAGCGGGGTTTAAAGGCGGCAAAAACTTATTTGGAGAATGATAGTGAGATCTCAGATGGGAGAATTTTTTTTATTTTGGAAGCTATTTTGTTTATTTAATCTCACAATTATTTATTGTTTGAGGAGCTGTTTCATTTGTAGAACATTGGGACTGCAATGGGGACCAGGTTCGCGCCGAGTTTTGCGAACTTATATATGGGCATATTCGAACAACAATATATATGGGATGGTACTTTTGCCACTAACCTGGTCCTCTATGGTCGCTATATTGACTACCTTTTTATTATTTGGAAAGGGGGACAAGAGTTAGCATTAGAATTTGTTACTTTATTGAATTTAAATACTTTTAATCTCAAGTTTACTCATTCGTTTGATAGATATAGGATGAATTTCCTCGATATTATGCCTTCAATTTGTGATGGGAGAATTATTGTGTCTAATTATAACAAACTTGTAGATGCATGCAATTTTCTACATTTTAAGAGTGGACACTATGGTCCGTGGATTAAAAACATCAGAAAAAGCCAAGTAGGGCATTTTAGAAGGAATTGTTCAGATGATATAGAGTTCAATAGTCAATTGAAAACCATGTTCACGAAATTTAGAGATAGGGGTTACTCGAATTTGGTATTGGAGGAAACCCAAAGTACGCTTTAAATCTCAATAAAGAGTCTCTTCTTAATCATACCAAAGATGTCAAAAAAGTGGAAAAAAGGTTTAGTAAGGACAGAACACCTGCATTTGTATCTAAGTTCAATTCTAAATCCAGACAGATAAAAAATATTATCAAGACTAATTTCGGAATACTGAAACAAGATAATATTTTGTGTAATTGTATGGAGGAGAAACCGGTTGTAATATTTAAGATAAATTTGGATTTGAAAAGGATTTTAGCACCCAGTCTATTGAAGCCATCTAAACAGATTTCTGGAGGGGGTTGAATCAGCCTGGATTTTTAATCTGGCCACTTTATGCCCTATAGGTTTGAATGAAGCATTAGACCACCATTGTCTTAACTGATAGATTTTTGAATTAGTTTAATGTGTATTTGTTACCAGTCATGTTGTTATAATGATTGTGGTTTAGATTACCATATGGTTGGTGTCTGTGTATCTCATGGTATTATGTTTATTTCATATGATATTCTCAATGACTTATTTATTTTGGGACATTCTGTTTTTTCTTCTTTTATATAGGTTGTATTAACTCATGTTTTTATTTTGATCATATTTATCTTGTTTTTTGATACCTGTCTTTTATTGGTTTCTCCACAAGTGTAGATATGTAATTGGAAAGTAATTTTGTATATGTACAGGTTTAATATTATCTTTGCTTGTTGTTTTAAATATGTTTTGTTTCTGTGTTGAATGCATAGTTATTAGATTGATGGAATAGCTACAAGAGTAACGAGACCAATTGTATTCATTTGATGAATTTATACTGTACATGTCAGTAGACTCCAGAAAATCTGCCTCTATAAATCTTGAAGAGCCACACAGTCTCAGCCTCCTCTGTATGTTCACAAGAGTTTCTGAGCCTGAGTCATTAAAGAGAGCAAAGCACATAAAAGGAGTAACTTTGCACCTGGGTAAAACTATGCTGCGTTGGAGGGGGAGGTAAATTTAAAATGTGGGGACAGATGTATAGTTAGGGTAGGATCAACTTTAAATTTCAGTGTAAAAATAAAGCTATCAAGTATTTGTGTGCTAGATGAAAAAACAGCCAGTATTTAACTTATGTGCAAATTAATAAACTAATTTGCATCCCTTGCATTATAACATGGTTTGTCCCTGAGAACATTTACTCATTTATTTGCCTTACTTTTCTTAATGACTCAGGCCCTCTTGGTCTATTTATTAATATAAAGCGATCGTACTGAATTTTTATCACCAGTAATCTCATGCCTGACTCCCCTCAGCCCAACTATGGGATTATTCATCATTTTTGGGGTGTAAAAATCTGTAGCCAGATCCCCAACTAACCACAACTGGTAGCCATGTAGCAAGAATCACTTTTCTAAGCACCTCCTCCATAAACACACCCCTTACCCATATTTCATCACGTTTTGATGCTGGGATTTATTGAAATACTGCAACACACTCAGACTTAATGTTGCTTGAGTGATTACACTGGAGGGATAACAGGTGGCGCTGTTCTTAAATGTGTTACTGTATTATCACTCTGTTATATAATAATATAATGTATTCTGCTGCACAAAGAATGCTCTAGTTTGTTCTCATATTGGTTTTACATGCAAGATGTGTTATGTCTGTATGCAGGGTTGCCAAGAGGAATTCAGGGCCCCAGTACAACAAATTCATGGGGCCCCCTTATAGTTGAGTATGCTAAAAAAACAACAACAAGGGTGTGGTCATGCATTTGTGGGCATGGCAAATGCGCCATTGGGGTGTGACTAACACATCAAAATCACTAGGCTCTCAATTCGCCGGAGCGTCACATATGTCCAAGCACTCCTGACTTTCAGGACATCTAGCACCACAGTGTAGTATAGAAAGAATGCAGTGTATACACAAAGAGTTCAGTCTTGGCCTGCACCTTACATTGGGCACAACACTCACCAAAAATTGCCATTGTCCCTACTAGAATCACAACATTTCACATGCTGTCCTGCTCTCTCCTACCTGTTCTTCTCACTTTCACCACCTGTGGCTGCAGGTTTCTTTAGTTGCGGCTTGTCTGGATCCTGGAATGCTGGGGGCCCTATTTGGAAAAAAATGGCTACAGTTAGATATTTTTAAACAACTCTGGCATTAACCTAATACCACCCACGATTAATAATCAGGCCTTCCTCCAGCTCCAAAATTACAATAATGTGCCCCTTCATCATCGCCATGCCTTATGATCACCTGCCTCCCCTTCATCACACTATACTATGCTGCTCCCCCCCTTTTTCAATCCCACTGTGCCATGCTGCCCCTCTGTTTTTTAACCCCACTGTGACGTGCTCCCCCCAGTTTTTAACTCCTCTGTGCCATGCCCCCCCTGTTTTTTAACACCCCTGTGTCATGCTGCCCCCCCTTGTTTTTTAACACCCCTGTGTCATGCTGCCCCCCCTCATTTTTTAACCTCTTTGTGCCACCCCCCCAATTTTTAACCCCTCTGTGTCATGCTGCCCTGCCCGTTTTTTAACCCCTTAGTGCCATGCCCCCCCGTTTTTTAACCCTTCTGTGTCATGCTGCCCCCTAGTTTTTTAGCCCCTTTGTGCCATGCCTCCCCCATTTTTAAACCCCTCTGCGTCATGCTGCCCCCCCTTTTTTTAACCCCTCTGCGTCATTGTGCCCCCTCATTTTTTAACCCCTCCGTGCCATGCCCCCCTCGTTTTTAAACCCCTCTGTGCCATGCCCCCTCATTTTTTAACCCCTGTGTGCCATGCCCCCCCGTTTTTTAACCCCTCCGTGTCATGCTGCCCCCCTCATTTTTTAACCCCTTTGTGCCATGCCCCCCCCCGTTTCCCTCCCTTTACTTACCTTTTCCTTTTCTTCTCTCTTATTTCTTGGTCCTCTCTGCTCCATTTAGAGTGAATGCCACTCGTGACATGATGACGTCACACATGGCATTCAGTGTGAATGGAGCAGAGAGGAGCAGAGAGAAGGGACGCCGGCGCCGCAATCACGTGAGTATGTTTTGTTTTCTTAACTACCCTGCTCTCCCACCAACGACCGAGCCCCCGCCGCAAAAAAAAATTTAAAAAAAAATTGTCGGCTCTAGGACCGGGGCTGGGCCTAGGAAATTAGTACCCATTCCCCCCCCCTCTCGGCGGCCCTGTCTGTATGCTGAGATAACTACACAGCTTAACATAAAAATGAATCCACAGAGAACATCCCAGTGTGTGCTTAATAACTGACTGAAAGAAGCATAATCTGCAACAGGATTTACCAATCCTATTGACTAAAGTAGTTGCTCACTGCATTGGTTTATACACTTTGATAGCTGGGTTAGTTACTTCACCAACATAATACACAGTCATAACCTATACAGGGGACAAACACTTATTAGCATTGGGTTAAACCCACAAAATTGATGACTGGCTTTTTAAAAAATATTAAAAGAAATATATTAAAAGAACAACGTGCCCCTCCCTCCAAATGTGAAATCAGAACCAGCACTTGTAGCCTGCGCTGGAAGCTGCTAATGATGATGGGGGGAAACAATGCGGAGAGCCTTGCAAAAGCCGCAACCAGCACCAGATAATGACAGTCAGTCCCGGTCTATAACAGAGAAATCCGCAGTGTTGAGCTCCCCCGACCATAGTGGGACAAAGCCCCAGTTTGTTCAGCATACTCTGGGACAATGATGCTCTCTCCAATAGTTCTTACAGCTTTGACTACCTGGTGGTGCTGCTAGTGTCTAAAGCTCAATTGCTGCTTGGCTGGATACTGGATGTCACACATCAGAGTCCGGCTGTTACTTTTCACACTGCCTCTTCTCTTCCCTCAGATCCATGCACAGAACCTTGTGCCATAATAATACTTTGTCCAACAGAAGGTGAATGGCCCTTTAAGAGCTCAGAACCTGTGACATTCTGACCTGAGACCTGCCCTATTTATCAGCTCAGATATTTATACCTGCAAGGTGCACAGGCCTGTTCCAGAGTATTAGGCTCCAAACCCTTACTCCAGTGTTCCAGTACTTCTTTTGGATTCTCCCTGTGAATTCTGACCTGGACTGTTCCTGAACTCTCTTCTGCCTGTAGTTTGATACTGTTTATGCTCCTGATTGTTGCTGACCCAGCTTTATGCTGACATTCCTTCCGTTTGCTGATTTGACACACTGCAGTCCGTTTGTGTACCAGTCCCAGCTACGTTGACCAGTCTCTTGTTACAGTTTGATACCAGCTCGTCAGGTCTGGAGGCAATGCAGAGGGCCTGCAAACCTACCTGCAGTAAATCCCAAACCTCCTTGCGAGGGTCCCTGGCAAAAACAAGGGATTGGTTAGACTCCGCGCCTCTGTTACTGCCAGCGCTAATCCAGGTTGGTGAAAGTGAATCCACATTAACCGCTAGATTCCTGACACTGGAATGCTGGGTCCCTGTGTGGAAAAAACATAATTACTATTCACTTCCTGGAAAGAAAAGCAAGTAGTATACACTAAAGGCCCCCCTCCCCTGAAACAAGTCATTTAATAATCAGCCCTCCTTCATGAAGTTACATTAGTAGCATTCACATTTAATAAATATGCCTATTTCCCCACATACAGTACAATAATTGAATTATTATTCACATTTAATAAATATCCCTTCTTCTTCCCCATCTCAATCTCATATTCAGTTAAAAGCACCCAAACCATCCCAGCATTAAATTAATTGTCTCTCCCACCATTTTAAATTAATTTGAACCACCACTATTAAGTAGCCCCACCACCAGACTCATCCCACCATTAAATCAATAGCCCCCACCAATAAATTAAATGCAACTACCCCACTATTACATGAATAGCCCCCACCCTCACCACATCATTAAATTAATAACTTGATCCACCAACACCAGCCCCATTACACTACACTTTCCTTCTTTGATCCGGACTCTAAGTTATATACAGACTCTTCTGTTTGGCTCCCTTGCTACCTTCACACGCGGGATGGTGCATGCATGTCAGGAGAAGTGCGGCTCCACCTGCATGTCAGGAGAAGTGCGGCTCTACCTGCAACCTGCTGAAAAGGATAGGAAAGCCATCACATGTTGAGGGGAGAGAGGGTGGGAGAGATAGGAGGAGAAAAAAGGTAGTCACATGTGGTGGGAGAGACAGAGGGGGAGGTACATCAAGTTCTCCTTTAATGGCCAGGTCAGTGGGCAAGTGAGCCGGTGGACGGAGTACCACTGAATCATGGTGTCTTCTACCTGTACTTACTGCTTTCTGCCAGTCCTGGTTACTGTACTGTAGGCAGTGTTAACTACACTAGACTGGTGCCTATGTCTGTGTGTGGGAATAGTGGTTTTGTCACAGTTGATTTGCATTACACAGGTTTATATATACACAATAAGCCACAATAAATTTGTACATGGTGTGTATGATCTACTATAAGATTAAGCCTCATACTCATGGGTGTTAATATTATGCATTTAAAATGTGTTGTTAAAGCATATTAAATGCGTATGACTGATAGTCCAAAAACTATGTAAATGAATAGACCTATGCACATGCACTTTATAACAAGCATTTGCATTGTATCAATTGCAGTATTGATTGCTGCATTAATAAGCATTAATGTTCAGTAAAATATAAGAATGCTCATTAAGACTATATAATTATACTAACAGGAAGTTTTGAGAATGCTTTGACACTTAGTTCGATGCAAGGACTTAGTGCAAGGTTTTGTCTACGCGTTCAACTAGAATTGTTTATCATCACCCATTTGTACGTGCCCTTAAAGAGGTAGAGAAATAATTCACGTCATCTGTTAAACAGGTAATCTGGACAACATGTTTATGCACAAATAATATGCTATTGCTGGAGATTTATTCCAGCTAAATTCACTTTGATTAATTTGCATTCTTTAAGGATTTTAAAGCTACCGAAAATAAGAGTTTATATGTATCCTTCTGAATATATATCACCACAAGTAAAAGCAAATATATTCTTAAGTCTTTGTAGAATAACATATACAGATGGGAATAAGCTTTGCAATCGAGACCTCATCTAGAAGAACTAAAACCTGCAATTTATCTCAAGCAGAAAATATGGAAGAGAACTGAGATATATTTTCACAAATAGCCCAGAAACCTCAAACATGCACTAAAACCACTTTAAAAGATCAGTGGAGCATGTGGAGAACCAACGCTCTTGAGGTCTAGGTGGTCCCTACCTCATAAAGTTTACTCCCCCTCAGGGTAGGGTGCCCTCCTGTATTATACTTAGATATATAGTCTTGGATAAAGCCTTTAGCTGTGCCAAAGATGTAAATATTTCCCAGGTCTATTCTGAAATATTGTGGTTACATTACATGCAGTTTGAATGCTTAAAATAAAATTTCAAAAATCCAAGAACTTTTATAGGTTTGAGAAAGAAGAAAATAAAAGTTTGGATTAGGTTTCCAAACCTTGGAAATTGTATTAGATAAATGTCAAGAGTGGATATAAAAGCTAAAGGACAAATATATCAGCTGCATTAAAAAAAAAAACATCTACTTATAAGTGAAGTATGTGTCTGTGGAACACAAAGGTCAGTCCTTATGTTACAGACTTACAATCCTCTTGAAAGCCCATGGAATGTAGTTTAGTTACAACTAGCCCTTTAAACTCTTCACTGCGCTGCAGACTGGGACAAATAATGTAATTCTCTATAATCAATAGTCCATGTAAAACAAATAAAAAACAGCTAAACAAAACAATACAAATGTAAAAAAAAAAAAGTCTTGGTAGTGTTTTTTATTGTGTCTTTTACTGTGTAATGTTGACATGTTTCTGGATCAAACTGTAGATTTTCAATGGGTTGAGCCTTTCCTGCTATGTTTTATAGTGTATGTCTTGTGTTATAGTAACAGCCATTACTCGCACCACTTCTGATCTTCACTCCCAGTCACTGCCTTTGAGCATTGCTCCCAGGACACATTTTTTCTGCTATAAAACCAGATCAATGAACGTGAGTGACTTGAGTGTGGGTGACACGGATAGTACACAGGACGAGCACCGGTATAGTGCTTGTGGAACTCTGCAACATCTGGTTAATTAAAATGCTATGTTTCCAAATTCTATTCTCTTTGTCCTCATCACAATGACCTTGCCATAAGTTTCATTTCCTAACTTTCCTCCCAAATGTACAATAAAAAAAATACAGACATCCATTGCAAAAGCTTTGTTCCAAACGTGTTTTATAATTTGAGAACTCGGAGAGATTATACCAGTGCTGCTCATCTAGTAAATATTTGTTTGTTTGCAGATGGTGAATCAACAGAAACATACACTGTAGTTAATATCTGGAGATTTCCTTGTAAGGTTTCCTACATCCTTCCAGAGTAGGGCCTGGTGGCTTGTTTCACAGTAATTGCAATGTGGGAAGATCTAAAAGAAGATGGCATCACAGATTAAGAGAAAGTGTGCCATCTTTGCCGTCTGTTTCATGGCATTGTTTGTAATTTGTTTGTATCATGATAACCTCAATCAAATAAGTCAGCACTCTATAAATAAAAGATAATAATAATAATAATAATACTGAAGTTGCAGCTAGCCAATCACAAGAGAATGTGCTCCTTTTCAAGTCTTTTGTGGCCCAATCATTATCAAATACAGCGATCAGGCATTCCACTAGGAAGGTCCAGATTCCTCTTCCTTATCAAATGCGAGAACCACCTTCTGTTTCTCACATGACTCATCCATCAATATATACTCACAACCCAATACATTTGATAGTGATCTATATTGGGGAGAAAACGTATTAATAAAGTTTGCCTAAAATCATACATAAAATAATGGTCATCCTGAAAGTGGATGACTGCAGTGCAAATAGTCATTTCTGACATCATGTCCACTTTTGTGAAACCTCTCCCAGTTTTATGGTTGTAGTTTATGAATATGGAACAGTTCTTTTACAAAGGTGTTCTTTGAGTTGTGGGGTGTCACGAACACGCTCCCAGCTTCTGTGGGTGTTTGCTGTATGAGGTCACACACGATTCCAGCCCGCAGTCTCTCTCTACCTATCACACAGGTTATAGATCTACTGAATCCCCCCCACAACAGCGCTCTCACACCCCCACATACTTCAGGTTTGCCACCACCTATTGAATACAGGCAATAGGACCTGCAATATACTGTCCCAAACTGGCACACAAATCTTCTGGCTACTCACAGGTTAGCAAGGCCCACCCCAGCAATCAAAGGGTTAACTCTTCACACCTCCAGACTGTTACACAGATGTAAATGCAAGCAGACACTAGGCATTTGTTAGTCAAATGTATTAACACGCACAGGCATTCAAAGGGTTAATTTGGTCGAGCTATACTCTTCTTAACAGGCTAATGTATTCGTGTCAAGGACGCCACTTACTAAATTTATAGATTTAATATACAAAGTTATAGGGCATATATATATATACATATATATATGGTAGAAAAAACAAACCAGATATCTACAGGTGGCGCTTACCCAATATATGGATGGTAACACAGATGCAAAATTGCGTGTGTAGTAAATAAGGTATATGCAAATACAATAATTGATAATATAAATATATAGTAGTAACAGTAACACCTCCACAACGCTACGTGTGGCAGCCAAACCTTAAAGGCGGATGGTTAGTCCGATAAACATAGGAGGATATATATGGTAAAGGGCGACGCCTTCAGGTGTATACAGTGTATATAAACATATAAGCACAGATGTACAAAAAATAGTCCAGAGGAGTTAAACAGAATGGTGTCTGAATAGATGCACCGCAGGTAATTCATAAACACGGTATAACAGGATAAAGATGATCTATGATTGATCGTGCAGATTAATAGAAGTGGTGTGCGTACCAGATATATAAAATCAAACCGCTTATCTGTATAGTAGCTCCTTAGGAATCCCGGAGTATGATCTGCAACCAATTCTCCTTAACGATGGATAAAATGTATGTTCTAAAACAACCGCGACACCAAACTTATCCGCTCATCATAAAAGGAAGTATATAAAAAGCCATATGGTGTAGTATTTTATATAAACATTTTATTCAAGTATAGCATTTAGAGTGCAAACTCACAATATATATGCTTAAAATAGGCTTATCTGTAAGTGACTGGTCTGCAGTCTCGTCCCTTTAGGTGATAGAAGTCTCTCAGCAGGCTCCACACAGAAGCTCAATGCAGGATATTCTAATGGTATGTGTCTCAGGGTGCAGCAGTATAACCAGTAGTCTTCCAGATATGATGTAGGGGCTCAACGCATTTCGTTCATTCAAAGAACTTCATCAGGATGAAGTTCTTTGAATGAACGAAACGTTCATCAGGATGAAGTTCTTTGAATAAACGAAACGCGTTCTATGTACGTTCTGTGCGCAAATGCATCCAACTGTAAATGGATCCCATCAGTATCAGTGCTTCAAAAAGAATAAAAGATTACAATTTTACCATTTCAGCATAGTACATGCTGTGCACAGCTATTTGAAGTATTGTTCCCTAATATTAGTAAGAGTAGGACAGACGGTCCAGGTTCAATAAGAGTTGTTCATTCAGACATCTGGCTCAGTCAAATATGCTACATTGGGTATCACTTTATAGGACAAACTGCACTGTGTGACCATCATTATCATCATCATCATCATCATCATATGTTAGGAATAAAAAGGCCTGGGGGCAACTGTCACCTGACTCAGTCCTACCTTGCAGCCACTAGTATGTTGTGTTTTCCAAAATAAACAATAATCTAAATTTAAGGTGAGATACAATTACTACGGTAACATCTCTGCTCATTTTTCCTCTATTGGGTGCGAGGAAAAATCAGCAGAGATTTCTGTAAAAATCCCCCCAAATGTAAAGATCATGAAGAACATGCTATGTATGTAGATCAGTCCTTGCTGAAATGTATTCATTAATAACACAGCAAGGTGAATAGAACATTTGTATATAACATCTATAGATAGATAGATATTGTGCTTGGGGAATAGAACCATGTTAGAGACTACACTTAGCTGGAGCAGTCACTGCTGCTTCCAGTAGTAGAATGATGTTGGTACATCATTTGTAAACCTTATGAGCCATCTATTGCTTGAGGGATGCTAAATGTTTTGCAAAGCAATGTGCTGCAGACTCTCATAGCATTAAAATGGTTAATGTACCAGAATGGAAGTAATTATCGTTTTGTCACCAGGAGATGATTAATGATGGAATACACTGATAAATCAGATTGCTAATGGCTCATGCTGAGCTTCCTTACAATCTGGAGTATGAGGAAAATAGAAGAAAATGTTCTAGCTGTAGGACATAACTTTTAAAACTCAACAATGATTGGGAAAAAAACAAAGCTATCGGGGACATTTCGCTGCCTTGCCGTCTCTGAATTAGCAACAACAAGCTAAGGCGGTTAAAAATTTAAATCTACCTTTCAAGTTTTTAATATAGTGTTCTCCGTAACTTCTCCACCCCTATCCTAAATACCACCACTGTCTAACTCCTATATTATTCAAGTTACAGTTTAAACTAATTTAAAATTTCTGTCTGGTTGTCATTACTGTAGTTATCAGAAAGAAGTGAATAAAGAAATTAGGAACTAGTGAACTAAAATCACGACATGGGTGTATTCCTATAATATTTCTGATAATGTATCCTTCACCGCTATTAATGTTCTGGGATAGTAACATAGTAACATAGTTGATGAGGTTGAAAAAAGACACCAGTCCATCAAGTTCAACCTATTTTGCATCTCCTGCAATCCTGCACTTATATTTGAAATTAATCCAGAGTAAGCAACCGCCAATCTGTTTCAATTGTGAAAATCCCCCCAGACTCAATATTTTTACCCTATATCCACCACTATCCTTCATTTTAATTAACGGTCGTATCCCTGGATACACCTTTCCGCTAAAAATTTGTCTAACCCTTTCTTAAACATATCTATTGAATCTGCCATCACAACCTTCCCTGGCAATGAATTCCATATCTTGACTGCCCTTACTGTAAAGAACCCCTTCTTTTGCTGGTTGTGAAATTTCCTCTCCTCTAACCTTAGGGGATGACCACGTGTCCTGTGTATGGTCCTTGGGGTAAAAAGTTCCCATTAAAGCTCTCTGTATTGACCCCTAATGTATTTGTACATAGTAATCATATCTCCCCTTAGACGCCTCTTCTCTAAAGTAAACATGCCTAAACTGGCTAACCTTTCCTCATAACTTAATGACTCCATACCCTTTATCAATTTTGTCACCCTTCTCTGAACCCTTTCAAGTTCCAAATTATCTTTTTTATAGAGTGGTGCCCAGAACTGTACTGCATATTCAAGATGAGGTCTTACCAACGATTTATACAGTGGCAAAATTACACTGTCTTCCCTTGCATCTATGCCCCTTTTTATGCATACCAATACTTTGTTTGCCCTTGCAGCTGCTGCTTGACATTGAGCACTATTGCTAAGTCTACTGTCTACGAGCACTCCCAAATCCTGTTCCATTATAGATTCTCCTAAATTAATTCCATTTAATTTATAGATTGCGCTCTTGTTTTTGATCCCTGAATGCATAACCTTACATTTATCTGTGTTAAACCTCATACTCCATTTGGCCGCCCAATCCTCCAGTTTATTTAAGTCCCTCTGTAGAAAAGCTACATCTTGCTCTGATTTTATTACCTTACAGAGTTTAGTGTCATCTGCAAAAATAGAAACTTTACTCTCTAAACCATCACCAAGGTCATTAATAAATATATTAAAAAGGAGTGGCCCCAGCACGGAACCTTGGGGTACTCCACTTAAGACTTTTGACCAATTAGAAAATGTTATATTTATCACAACTCTCTGTTCCCTATTCTCTAACCAGTTTTCGATCCAAGTACAAATTTTGATTCCTAGACCCAGTTCCATTATTTTGTAAACCAACCTCTTGTGTGGCACTGTATCAAAGGCCTTTGCAAAATCTAAGTAGACCACATCTACTGTCCTGCCCTGGTCTAAGTTCCCACTAACTTCCTCGTAGAAACTAATTAGATTAGTTTGACATGACCTATCCCTCACAAATCCATGTTGATTCCCACTAATAATTTTATTGCGTACCAAGTAATCCTGAATACTGTCCCTTAAAATACCTATAAATGATGTATAATATTTTCACAGAATATAGAATCCTCCACTTTAGTGTCTGTAAACTGCAGAGGTGATTTAGCCACCCATAATTGTCAGGAATATAGTGTTACTAAACTGATACTGTCGCAATTTGTTACACAGCTGATTCAGGAGTCTTAGATTATTATACTCTAAATATAAACAATATTTCATAGATCTTGGATTTTTGTTGAGGTTCCAAGTGTTATTACTAACACTTGTAGCACCCACTTAGTAATTAAGTTCAGAATTAAGAAATGATTGTGATTATAAATAGCCGGTGTAGATGGACTTTTGTCCATATTACAAATCAGGTACTTGATAAGGTAAGACTCTGTGAGGTTTTGTGTGTTCTGTTATGAGGGACAAAACACGGCATCACTAATCACCATACCAAAATTTGGGGGTGGGAATGACAATTCAGGTCCCTTTCGCTTCTTAGCGTATGTGTGTCCAGTGCATGATCAGAAAAGACCCCCACTCTGATCTTCTGAATTCCAATTGGTGCTTCACTGTGTGTTCAGGCACTGGGTTTATGTTTAGCTTTACAAGCTAGCTGAGGACATCGGATACCCCTCTGGGTTTGGCCAATAACTGGAAAAGTCCAAGTGTAATTTTTTTTATATATACAACATATAGGTTTATACAGATCACACAAGGGTACATGTAATTGAGAAACAGCCAGGGAAGCTAACTAGCCAAGCCTACCCTAATGGGGCTCTCTGGAGTGAAGTGCTACCGAGCATCATCTCAGCCTCCAAGCCACACAGCTTTGACAGGTACGCAAGGAAACAAGGTCCTCAGAGTCTTGCAGTCTTGCCACACACTGGTACAATCCTTGACCAGTCCAATAGGAGTGGTAACTCCTAGTCAGTGTGTCCTGCAGTAGAACACACAGTGGCCTGACAATAAACCAAATGCAAATAATGCTCTTGAAGTCTCCTAATCCTCTGACATGTCTGTAAGTCCTGTAACTATGTGTGTGTGATGCTCTGCCTAAAACAGTAACTGGGCCCCATGTGGACTGATCTGGTCATTTGGGCAGCATGGTGGCTCAGTGGTTAGCACTTCTGCCTCACAGCGCTGGGGTCATGAGTTCTTTTCCCGACCATGGCCTTATCTGTGTGTAGTTTGTATGTTCTCCCTGTGTTTGCGTGGGTTTCCTCCGGGTGCTCAGGTTTCCTCCCACACTCCAAAAACATACTGGTAGGTTAATTGACTGCTATCAAAAATTTACCCTAGTCTCTGATTGTGTGTGTGTGTGTGTGTGTGTGTGTGTGTCTATATTAGGGAATTTAGACTGTAAGCTCCAATGGGGCAGGGACTGATGTGAGTGAGTTCTCTGTACAGCGCTGCGGAATTAGTGGCACTATATAAATAAATGGTGATGATGATGATGATGAACTGAATGCAAAAAGGCTGTTCAAATAAGAAAGGAAATCATCTGCTGCCAACACTAACTGTTCACACGTGACCACCATAACCCTCTTGCTGATAATTGCCATTCTTAAAAGTTTCTCAGATGAATGGAGCTTTTCTATCTTGCAACCCTCTGGGACACTGGAGAGTGGCCTGGGTCAGTTATTGTGCTGTTTTGAAGTATAAAAAACACTGATGAAGCAATGGTTTATTTAACGTCAACCAGTCCGCACCTCATTTCTCACAAAATGCGTACTAATGCAATATGTATTTTTTTCAGCCCTTTAGGGTTCCCCAGAGTGCAAATACAGTGTGCATTACTTGGGGGT
This sequence comes from Mixophyes fleayi, assembly GCF_038048845.1. Classification (NCBI taxonomy): domain Eukaryota; kingdom Metazoa; phylum Chordata; class Amphibia; order Anura; family Limnodynastidae; genus Mixophyes; species Mixophyes fleayi. The sequence continues at coordinate 76,452,124 of NC_134404.1, forward strand.
AACTTTATCTAGTGTTTATAATATGTGCTTTTATGTGGTGTGCATGTAATTATGTATGGTAGTGCTATAACATTGCTACAATATTGACATGTATATATGTATGTTGATTCTTATCTATATACATATTTTTATCCACATTTAATGAGAACAGTTATATGCTTGTGTTGGGAATTGTGTTTGATAATGTTTTTGGAATGTCAGGAATATATTTAATTTAGCTATGCTTTCTAACATGTGGCCAGGTGAGTTATGGATGCAGATCAGATGGGGTCTGGTTTCAGAACTCAAGTGAAGGGGCTGTAGCTGCATTCATTCCCCCCTTCTTTTCTCTACAGGAAGTCCTGATCATCTGGAAGCTAGTTTTGGCTTAAAAAGCTTGTAAAGGGTTAATACTGCAAGTGTCACGTAATCACCCTGGCCTTTAACCTGAGTATGTCCCCATTGTCTCAGGTCCTGGCCAGTAAGACAGCTTGGAGTCAAACCAGCTGGGGACAAGGGGGTATATTGGTATGAGAAAGTACAGCCCTGCAACAGCCCCTTATGAGTGCAGCCAAATCTGAGGATTGATAAATCTAAGCCCATCCATGGGCTAGTACCAGTAGTGTGGGAAATCAAATTGCGTTTAAAAGAAGGGACCCAGCCCTAGGGCAGGTGGTTCAGAGTGGAGAGAAAAGAACAGAATGCAGAGGTTGCTGTATTGGAGTGTTCATGCATTGGAGTTTCTGCTTGATTAGTGCTCACTCACGTTCATCACCCCATGTGCCTGATAACTTTGTGGGCCAACTACAGCAGGGGGGACTTGGTATCAGATTCCTACCACACTCATAGAGGGAAAGGAAAATGGACCAAGCTGCAAGGACTCAAAAAACCAGGAGAAAAGGTAAATGCAGTTCTCTTGGTTAGAGAGGGGTGATGTAAAGGGTGTGTGTTAGACCTACCTGGCATTTGTTTAAAGTGTATTTTTATTCTGGTGTATTGTATAATAATAAAAGTACAGCTGTACTTTATAACTGCTTTGCCTAGCAAGACAAGCCCTGGATGGCCAGCCAACACGAAGTGTGTATAGATGGGCCAGATAAACCCGGTCGGTATCTTCACAAGCACCAATAATGATAATAAATATGGCTGCCTCCCCTTTGTGAGTTCATAGGTACATTAACTTTTAATAAAACTACAGTGGAAATTCAGTATAATATAAGACTACTAAACAGCTCTTTTTACTTTCATGTTTCTTCTATATGAAATGTTTGGCATTATATAGTCAAACATTTGATATATCTGCATTCTTGACAAAGGTCAGAGGCTATTCACTTCACAGCACTCATTTACCCATTTTTATTTAAAAAAAAAAAATGTAACGGTATACATACGACGCATATTCCAGCCCCTACATATGTGCCCAAAGATACATTTCAACTTCATTTCATGAATATAATTTAGGTCAAATAAATGGCAGATGTTGGATTGGGTTTTTCAAAAGGCTGCCAAGGTTTGTAACATCACTGTAATTACAAATGCAGTCAGTTAGCAACTTTTTTATACTGACATTTGAAAGGGGGGAAAACTGCTCTCTGCTGTGCCCATCCATTGCTGTAGCTGCACTACCGTCATTTAATGAAAAGGTCCCCTTCACAAGGAATTAGTAAGACTTCTCTTCCCTCACTACTCACTTCTCCCATGTTATTGCCTTCTAAAATTACCTGCTGTCTAGCCCCTGCTGATCTCCTTTTAAATAAGTTTCTGGCAAAGGCTGCTGGACCCCACATCCTCTGTTAATTTTGTCAAGTTCAGGCCATTTGACCGTATTGTTTGAAAGGTAATTGCTGCTTGGATGAGTCATATAACCCCAGAGCATCTCATATAACTGCGTATCGCTTTATGCATCTAAGCTTACAAAATGTAATAAAAACAGGTTAAAATGAATTAAAAAGTAACTAAAAGAGTAAGATTCAATATCTGGTAAAAAAAAGGAAAATTACTGCTCAGACAAAAGCTATGTGTAAAATAATTTATAAAGTATTAAACAGATAGTATTGGTAATTAAATTGTATTATTTATACACAGTGTGTCCCAAAACATAATAATAATCATCATCATCATATTCTAAATATTTTTATATACTTTTTTTATGCTGTAGGGCAACAACATGAATGTTCTCAGTGTTTACCAGGGATTCTTTCATTAACTTTCCTGTGCAGAAGTTAGAAAATTCTTCATCTTGTGATACTATTGTACATACTCACATCACACATGAAGAAGCTATAATTCCCCCTTAAGAGGGCTGTCATCGCTCCAGAGATAACTAGAGAAACAAAACATGTTTGTCTCTGCAGTTGAGGAACTATAGCGAAGATGTTTAAAAGAAAAATAGGACTGCCCAACTTGAGGCATACAGGTTCATGTGGCCCTTCCACATGTGACAGGATGGGCCTCCTATACCACCCTGTCTGTTGTGTTGCTGGGGACCAGCTGGGCTTGCCTTGTCACCGTCCCCTTTATTTAACCCAAATTGCGCCCCTTCTGTTGCAGTAGGAGGAGCCTGCTGCCACCAATAGGCTCCAACACCGGTGCCTAGAACTGCTTTCTTCTGGGTAACTTTTGCTGCTGGTGTACCCCCCTCGCTGGGCACCTGGGCTGGGACCCCTGATCTCTTCCTTTAGATCAGGGTTTCTATGGATGGTCTCCACTGGCCTATCACACTAGTCAGAGCTGCAAGGTAGCGGGCAAAGCGTTGGTACTGAAATGCTGGGTCCCAACCTCGGAACAGTCGGATAAAGGATTAGATTGGTCTAATCTGCAGGTCACAGGAATTATAGCAGGTAAGTAGTTATCAAAGCAGGATCTTGAAGCAGTGATGTTTATTATTTGTGGTAGTCCTAAAAAGGACAGTTACACACTAGTTTGAGGTACTATTGATATCCAGAAAGTACAGATGGTGTAATGAGAATACATGGTCAAGCAGTGCGCTTTTTATACAGATATACACAGATACCTTGGCAGGAGGTAATTCAGCCTCTTGCCCCTCTAACCAATCCAGGTGCTTCATGCAGCATGCACATAATTCAGCCTGGAAGAGTTTATCGCCTTTTCACATTGCCGCTATTTCTATTAAATGTTTACCATCAGGATATAACATTTCTCTAATCTTGCTTTGAATGCAATTTAACCTGCAAGATTCACCTTCATCTGTGGGCATTTGTATAGGGAGTCTACCAGCAAATATAATTACCTCCTGTCTTTCAGGCTCAACATACGTTTTAATAAAAAGAGGCTATCTTCTAGAGCGCTTCAATAAACCACAGCAGCCTAAACCACATCAATAGGATAACCACTAATCCAAAAAATACAAATAAAAGAAAAAAGATGAATCTATAGGTGCTAGATTCTTGTCATATAAAGTCAAAAATAATAGTCCAACTGATCAATGGGATGTTATCTTGGCTTTATTCTTTCTTTTTCTTTACCACTCCATAATTATTGGTTAAAACCGACAGGAAATAAAGAAATAAAGATATATGGTGAAGTACATCAAAAAGGATGTATTCTTGTCCCATGTAACCGCACACAATAGTCCAAAGGCTGGAACACATTGCACCTAATAAGTCATCAACGCGTTTTGATCCTGAATGTGGATCTTTTTCAAGGTGTGAACAAGTCCCTCATTTTAAGAAGCAATTCTCGATTTTCACCAGGTCATGACACCCGGTATTGCTTACTGGAAAGCCAAAGTAGATACATTGTAATTAGGTTTTCCCAAGTAAAGTAGTTCTAACAGATCCAAGGGGAAAAGCAGAAATCAGGCAATTGGCTCTACAGTATATTGCAGCTCATATGGCCCAAATCAATAGGAGTATTACCAGGCATGTTCGTAAATTTAGTTGGGAGATGACCACAGATGGCCTCTGTCCTGTCCGTGTAGTAATCTTCTGAATACACTGTCAGGCCCTCATAATGATGGAAGTGTTTCAGCCACTTGGCTATGTGTGTGGCCAAAATGAATATTAATCCTGTTGCACTCACACAGAGCAGCTTGATTAGATCATGTGGGACTGCCCTTATAGTCGATCGCTATTACTTACTGTTATATGCAGTTGACATTGGATCTTTTCTATGATTATAAATTCCTTGAAATGCATTGAATCATAAAATTAACATATATGGATTATTCATACTTTCATGCATCTAGAAACTGATCTACCAAAAGGCTGGAGATTTCCACTGTGTACTTCTCTAAGGCAAGCACATTTTTCTTGTGTATGTGCAATATTAAGTAAAATAATAACAATTACTATTATCAATAATAAAAGTGCTATTATGACTATGGGTTATATTTACTAAACTGCGGGTTTGAAAAAGTGGAGATGTTGCCTATAGCAACCAATCAGATTCTAGTTGTCACTTTGTGGAACACACTAAATAAATGAAGCTAGAATCTGATTGGTTGCTATAGGCAACATCTCCACTTTTTCAAACCCACAGTTTAGTATATATACCCCTATAAACCAAATAGTAACATTACCCTTGTTCTCACATTGTAATAACTCAATTATTCAATACAAGTTACTGTATTTGTTTATTCCTGAACACTGTTCCTTTTATTAGCTGTGTTTTACAGTACATAGAATTAGTTGCCCAGAATGCAGTATGCAAGGCCATTGTGCTGCGCTGACACATGTATTCATGGCATAGCAAACCTATCTGAGCATTGCCATGGTCATAATCTAATAGTAATTTATGTTAATGTGTGACATTCAATTTAATGGAAATGTCATCAAACAGGAGAGAAGTGGGAATGTGTAGTTGGCCAATAACTTGTTATTCACAAACATATATTTCATATACTTCATTTGAGACCAATAATCCATTACAATGTATATCGATATTCTCCTTGCCTATTGTAATCACCTTTCGTTTGCAATGATCAACATATGTATGGGTATCAGAGACATCAATCATGAGCAATGTAATCCTATTGGTTGAGGTCTATATAAGAATCGTGTCTTTGCCTTAGACGAGTAATTTCCCATGATTAAGCTTTGGCGAAACGTACGTCGGGTATTGTGACGCGTGACGTCACAAGACCCGGAAGTAGGGAACAGGTCAGCGGTATTTCACCGCGGTCGTGTCTCACAAATAAGGGCAATATATAAGTAATTACTAGATAATTTAAATCGTTTGATAGGAGTCTATCTCAGGGTCTTTATCTTAGGGACATACAATGTATCTGTGGGTTGCTCAGACGATCCCAGTGGGAAGCTCAGAGAGCTCCATTTGAGGGCAGATATCACGGCTGTGAGACTCTGCATAGAGGGATTTCTCACTTGCTGATACTGTTATGCAGACATACTGGCTTCTAACACAATATCTAGTAATAACACAGATGGATATATAAACCTCTATACATATATTCTTTCTGTGCAACAAGGTTTACAACTGGTTTAATCATATTTTGGTTTGGATATTAAAATATACATATTGATGGGTGCTACTATTACACATATGATATCTTTGTGATAGGACCCTTTATCCACTACCTTGCCACTATAAATCTGCAAATAGACTATAAGAGATTTTTTTTCACTGGAATAAAGGTTATGTGCAACAATATATGATTATATCACGCAGATACTTATGATTACATTTTCATATAGGGTTATCAATAAGAGTTGGGATTGTATGTGGGAATTAACTATAGCGACTAATATTGTGCATAAATATAAACCCTTCTCATACTCCCTCTCTCTCTAGCCTAATATTTTCCCCACAGAGGATACAATAATAACACATGAGAACGCTTCATATTTATCTATGACAGTATCCTAACTGATGTGGGATGTATAATGACCCTGTGATGGCTATAATGATAGCTAAACATACTATAAATTTATACCCTGATGGGACCGAATACACCAATTAATAGTGGTCCTAAAAACCACTACTCAATTTGAGACTAGACCAACCCCTATGTAATCAGCTATATCCAGCTAAACATATGAATAGATAATTAATAGGGGCAATTGACCTTCCCTACGGGTCAATTTTATATATTCTCTTTCACTACATTTCAATCTTTCTCACATCTATATTTTTAATTCGCCGATTGTTATGACATTTGGTCATTTGTCTAAATCTTTTTAACAAATAACTAATAAAGTTGATTTTATGTTTACAAATCCTATGGATAGGAGTGCCTCGCACACTACTTTGTTCAGTTGATATCTAATATCAACTGTATTCCTTCTAAACACACTGTTATTGCTCAGGTTTCCCAATCGTATATATATTTTGGTGTGCACGCTCTCACTGGTTTGCGAGCACAACTATCCAGTGGCGCATGCAGGATTTTTAAGCGAGAACAGCAGCTCCGTTTCGGCAGCACTGTATTGTCCAGCAGCCGCGGCGCTGTCAAAGAAGCATCCGCGGCGGTGCTGTATACAATACAGCACCGCCGCGGACGCTTCTTTGACAGAGCCGCAGCTGCTGGATAGTACAGGGGCACCTCTTTAGTGGAGGGGAGGGTTTCTGGAGACCCAGAAACCCCCCCCTGCATGCGCCACTGCTATCCGTATCACAAATACATTGTCAGAGATATAGTGCAATAGTAATGTATACACACAAACCTTTCCTAGCTTTTTCATCTCACTTGTCTGATCTGTGGTGTCCAGTTATAATTATCCTCCCGAGTTTGAATTTCTGGTGACAAGACTGTTCTCTCCATCAATATTTATAACCTTGTGTATGCCCTGACCTTAGCGTGTCTTTGGATCCAATTCATTCCTGGAGATTTTGGACCATCTGCCCTTTACCTACTCCAGGTGACTGCTCTGGACAGATAATGGTCTGTCTTGTCAACTCTTTCCCTGGTTGCAAAGGGTCATAGAGACCCTGAATACATGTTTGGTTGCAAGAGGAGCAGAGTACAAATGTGAGACAAGAGCAAAACGCCACTGTTTGGGGAAATCTGAGGCATTAACATATGAAAACAGATTGTAACGTTAATTTAGGTCTATTTGTGAGAATGCATGTCTGTCACCTTTGAAATACCGCAGAGATCTTTGGCAACTGTGTGTATAGATGTAAAATGGAATCAGTTAAGGAACTTCTATGGTGTGTTGTATTGTACCAGAAATTTTAGTAACTGTGTGAATGTACAGCAGGACTTGCAAAATAACTAACATTAGCATTATGTGCTTGCCTTTGAGCTGGTGGCTCAAGGCTTACAGGAGGCTGGTTGGTGTAGGAGGTGCCATAGACATAATCGTGCTCTATGCCGGAAAGAACAACACTTTATGATTGGTCAAGGTGACATTCACCTGACCTGAAGGTGTAGTAAAGGCAGAATTTACAGTAGGAAGATTTATGAGCACCAAAGAGCATACAGTGGGTCTCATTTAAAGTTTTGCACCTGGAGAAACCATGTTGTGATGCAAGCGGTACAAATGTATCTGGGGTTTTTTTGCATGCAGGGAAAATACTGTTTGCGGACCCGTAGTAGCTACACCTACACAAGAACATGTAAGAGAGTAAATATAACTAAGCTATTGTTATGAAATAATGTATATAATTTCACGTTTAAGGTTGTGATAAATGTCAGCTAAAAACTCCCTAAACTGGCTTCTAGTCTCACTTTGCTGTATTGGCATTGGCCAATTAAAATAGATCTAGCTGATCCAAACTAAGGGCTAGATTTACTAAACTGCGGGTTTGAAAAAGTGGAGATGTTGCCTATAGCAGCACGGTGGCTAAGTGGTTAGCACTTCTGCCTCACAGCACTGGGGTCACAAGTTCAATTCCCGACCATGGCCTTATCTGTGTGGAGTTTGTATGTTCTCCCCGTGTTTGCGTGTCGGGTGACCTGGTAAGCTTCAATGTGGCAGGGACTGATGTGGATGAGTTCTCTGTACAGCGCTGCGGAATTAGTGGTGCTATATAAATAAATGATGATGATGATGATGATAGCAACCAATCAGATTCTTGCTGTCATTTATTTAGTGCACTCTACAAAATGACAGCTATAATCTGATTGGTTGCTATAGGCAACATCTCCACTTTTTCAAACCCGCAGTTTAGTAAATATTCCCCTAAATGTAATATGGTCAGTGGTTTACTCTTCCTCTTGAGAGTTGTGTCATGTGACTGCTGTCTTCAGAACACAGAAGGGAAGCAAAAGCTGAAAGAGTAGGAACTTACGCAGTGAATATTTACCATAATTTGCAAATTAGCTGATATGTACGCTAAACAGCTCTTTCTATTTCATCCCACAGTTTCTTCATTATATTGAGAGGTCCTTGCACTAAGTTGGTCCTCTGGTATGTCCTCATTCTCAGGCTTTCTGATTCTTGTGGAACCAATCATTGTTTTAACCATATGCAGCTGGGCACACCGCTGAAAGGTTGCCAATACTCAGCAATGATACTGAGATATTTTTCTAGCAATCAAATGTTGCCCTACATTTATCAAGAGATCAATCATACACTACAAACTCCCCATACCAATACACCATTGCTGTAGCCTGTTTGAAACATAGCAGGATAGATGCTGATAATTATTAGGAGGAGCCAGGATTAAAACATTTTTTTCCAATTTTCCTGTATCTACTGTTTGTGGTTATTACTTAGAATACAACTTCTTAATTTCAGTTGAGACAAGTGTAAATCATCTGTGGTAATTTATGACCAGTTGTGTATTCTATGTGGCTTTTGGCACGCTGTTTGTTGACTGAGTATAGCACAGGTTGTGTCAGCCTCTGTCTGAGTCATCATACTGTCATGAGAGAAACCCCTAACAGTACATAACAGTATGAACTGCCCACACATTTACCCCTTTTTTGCAAAGCTATCTGGTCCTCGGCTCAGTTTCTCAAGAACCATATTCTCAATATCCAATTTACTCAGCAATTAGGTTGAAACACTGGATTGCTGTTCCCTTAAGTGATATTAAATTTTGCACCTTGTCTTCTTCATGCCCAGATCCAAACATTTCTCATGAAAGGGAATATTTGTGCAAATACAGGTGCATTAAAATGCCAAATACGCTGCAAGTGTTTATTATTGCACCTTTGCAAAGTACCCCTACAGTATTTGCAGTCACAAAAAGGTCTCACTACTTCACTGCTCCCCAGCTGTGGAACGATCTCCAACACCCTCTCATGTTAGCCCCTACTCTCTAAATCTTCCAACATGCCCTTAAGACTCATTCAAGCCTATCAGCCCTCCTGTTAACTCCCTTGTCTAAGCTATCATCTCCACTCTCCCACTCTGTACCAACCTATTACATAATGGGATGTAAGCTCTTATGATCAAGACCCTCTTTCCTGGTGTTCTCCTTCTAGTATTCCATCACCCTCTGTACCTCTTGGCCTGCTTCCTTAGCCCTGTTTTCTTTAGCTCAGGCCTACTTCATGTTGGACATTACCATCACTCTCACTCACTGTCCAGTACATAATTTGATCTGTATTACCATATTATCTATGTATTTTTTTGTTTATTCAGTATGTCTGGTCTTAGTATTTTATTTTTCATGTATTATTCAATATGTTATGGATCATTGCTGTCTGTATATGTCATGTACGGCCCTGCAGACCTTTTGAGGTGTCTTATAAATAAAAGATGATAATAATAATACTATATTAATGTTTTGAGTATCATTGTCATGGGCTAGAATATAGGACATTTTAACATGAATAACTAATATGTCTATTTTTATGTGCTTCTAATGTAACTTTCTAGCTGAACTCAATTCAGTATACCTTCACTGCTCTGTACTGTGAAAGTTTAACCTGAAACACAATTTTAATGAAGATGTGCTCCATCAGCAGGTATTACAGTCTGTAGAGGAGCTATTACTTCTATTTAATCTAACAATGTGACTTCATTGTTAAACAGAACTGTCACACAACTCTAGTTCTTGTGTTACCATGACTACCAAACAATATTAAAGAGTTTGAATCCTGAAAATCAGGTATCATGCAGTTTACATAATCTGCTCCACATCAACGCTTTATTAATTTATGTTTATGCAGCATCAATATTGTACATAATGTTTCATCTTGGGGCAATACAAGAATATTGAGTATTGATCCACAGTTTAGTTTGTTTTGAATTTGAAACAAGAAAAAATAGACTACTAGTAGAAGTATTTCTACATAAATATAATGTTGATGGTCCAATGGATATGGGTCTAAGATGATTTGCAAGTAATGAGAAAAAGTTTTAATTAATTCAAATGAAATGGAAATGATTTATTACTTAGCATTTAGAGCAGAAGTAAGAAATTTGTAGCTCTCCAGCTATTACAAATCCAGCATTCTTTGGCTATGGAGCTACTCATGGCCATAATAAGCTCTTGTAGTGGTATGTTGGGTACCAAAGCAGATATTAAAAGGTAAAGTTTACACAGGTACTGAGGTTACTCACCCATTAATATACTGATTTAAGGTACATGAATGTGGCATCATGGTTATAATAACAGTTCTATAACTTGCTGGCCCAAAATACCTACACTTGAATAGTGCAGTCTCATCCGCTTCACCCGCCCCTTCCCTGAACTGTGTATACAACAAGAACAATCACTACAAGAAGAAAAATAATTATAATTTTACTACTTAAGGGACAAAGTCCAAAGAGTAGCAAAAATCGCAGTCAAATTAATGGTCCCTGTTCTTATGCACACTTCCCAGGGATTCATATTCACCAGTGCAATAACTTTTGCTTCTAAATTCATCATCAGCTATTTAATATAGCGCCACTAATTCTGCTGCGCTGTACAGAGATTCACTCATATCAGTCCCTGCAGAGAGAGAGAGAGAGAGAGAGAGAGAGAGAGAGAGATTAGAGGCAATTTTGCTAGCAGCCAATTAACCTACTAGTATGTTTTAAATTCAGCTCTTCTTTGGAAGGATATGAGTAAGTGGTAAATGACCAGTTCTATCAACCAGATAGAAATGACAATATACTACACAGAAGCTCTCTCATCATCAGTGACTCCCTGTGCTGTGGTTACACCTACTGTGGTCAGAGCACATCCCACAATCCTTCTCTGCATTTAATGTCAGCCCCAAAACTCCATCTGTATGCACAGTACCACTTCACTTTATGTGTTTCTTCTGTTGTACATATGGGCACTGCACAGTACAACTTTGTCGTTTTCATGCTGTACATTTGGACACTGCATAGTACCACTTCTCTTTATGCCATTCTCATGCTGTACATTTGGGAAAATCTCCACAGCTCATGTACCGCCAAAAGTCTCAGAAGCCCGGCGGTGGCCGTTTCATTTTATTTATTTTTTTAAATTAAAGTTAAATTTAAAATATTAAAATAAGTTAGAATAAGTGGGGTTTCACGAAAATTTCCTGATGAGGATCAAATTTCCAGAAAACCGTAAATAAAATGGAAACAGTGGAGCACAAACCTCTCCGTAGCTGTTTCTGCACCAGTTATTAGATTGAGTTTTACACTCTGTGACTCAACCAATCCTCTTATTTACAGTCAAACAAGTGTCTGTTGCCAGTTTATTGCAGCAAGTTTGTTTTTGTTTTGTTTTTGCTTTGTTCCAAAATCAAACATTTGGAAACCCTGTATAGAGATCCTGCGTTTGCCCCTGCCCCCTTCCGCCCCTCTACTTTCGAAGTATAAGTAAAAGAGAGAGGACAAGCCGGACAACTTAAATTATAACTACAGCTAGTATAAGCAACCAAGGCAGCACAGCCAAATGTATATCATCATCTGTATAATGTATATGTGGCTCTCAGTAGAGAAGGCTCAGCGTGTAGAGGCATAGGGTATTTTATCCAGAACCCCATTATCTAACAAATTTACTAAAACCACAAATAAAGTCACATAATCACAAAAATGTATAGTTGTAAACATAGACCTCACACCTAGCAGGTACACCTGTCAAATTGTTAGATATGGAGGAGGTCCCAATGTGCAGCAAATTCCACCCTTTGTCTGTATGCAAAAACTAAGGTCCTGTCTGGGTGAAAGGGGTCTATTTATTTTTTGGTTGCGGTAAGGCAGATTTTTTTTTTTTTATTCTTTTTTTTTAAGGCCCCTTAATTTTTCATTAATTTACTTCTTTATGACTATCAATGTGGTTGGCCATTTCACTAGGCTGCAAATGATTTCTTCATGGAAAAGCCTAAGCAAATGTTCCTACAGAAATCCTAAAGGACAGAATATTATCATTTGTAATGAGGAAACTTAAAAGCTGGCAACAAATTGTTTGTGCATCTTTCTAAATATCCACAATAAATATTTTTGACAAAAATGGACATTACATAGACAATTGTATTAAAAAAAAAAGTGGCTTCTAAAATACAAAAATAAAAAAGCCAATGCGTTATTTAGAAACTGACCTTCTTGGCTTTTGCAGAGACAAATTCTTCAATTATTCACAAGGTTCTACAAAGGTCCTTACAAAATAGCACAGTTGCTGCAATTTATTAAACCGATACTATTGGTACTACACTAAAAATAAAAAAGTGTTATATTCACAGGTCTGTTCTGCCCTAAAGGACATAATTAGTGAATAGATTATCAGCACACTGTATGAACACCATTTGCTGAGGACATTTTCTGCTTTGCTGTATATTTTTACTCCTAATATTGAATGCCCTCTGAAGTCACATAAGCACTATTAAAGTCCAGTAATGTCCATTGGTGGAACACTGGTGCAGCTATTCAATAGTATAAAAGACAAGGACACATCCAGAGGTGATATATATGACACATCAGCAGCTTACTAGATCAGAGACAACACATAAACTCTATGGGTAGATATTTGCTGCTATTGAACTGGAAATGGTCTTTATCCAAGTTTTCAAAATACGATAAGAGTATGGACACACAGTGTTCTATTTGTTAATATGCTGCGAAAAGGCTGATTTTTTTTTATCAGCGCTTAAAAAAAAATCAAATCACCTATTGCCACAATTTATCAATGGAATATTGCCAGAGCAGCTGCCCCGGTGATTCTGGCCCACAGCAGAAAGGGTTAACTTGACCCGGCTAGATAGTTCTTACATGTGCAGTGGAAATGAAAGTCCAGAAGTAGTAAAAAAAAAAAAAAGGTGATTCTAAAAATAGATAGCTTTGAAATATATATATATATATATATATATATATATATATTCGCTCATTGAAGAAATGCTTTTCCATTCTTTTACTTTTGTCATTGCCATCCAGAAATGAAAATACCAGAGCAAGGATTACCGCAATACTTGTATGCATTGCATGGGGAAGCCTATCTCCGTCGAATCCTATGGCCGCCGGGGGCTAAGCCTTTGATGATATATAGGACAAAGCCCATTTGTTGGCGAAAATACCCGCTTTTGCCAGCCATAGGGCTTTTTGCCCTGTGATAAATATACCCCCAGTTTCTGACAAGTATTTCCTTTGTCTTGCGTTAATGCTCGGTACCATATAATGGGGTTCTATGGGAGCATTTATTAGGTACATAGGGGTACATTTACTACAACTCCTAAACAGGAAAGGTGAAGGTTTTGCCCACGGCAATCAAGCAACCAATCAGCTTCTAGCTCTTATTTCTAGAATGTGAGAATCTGAGACTGTGTGCTCCCTATTAAAATTGAGGATAAACTTCAATATCCAAAAAAGAGAAGCTCATCTCTGTTACTATGGAAACTGCTTTACTTATTTCAGTATGAATAAGGGCATCATGATTATTCTCACTCAGATATCCGTTAACATCACAGTAGTGCTGGATTATTGTAACTTTATAACTTTGAAAAACTTAAATAGATGCCTCATTATGCAGTATTTCAAAAATAAGCAGAAGAAAAGGAAATAAATGCTGCTCATAAATAAAAGGATTGCTGTGCTTTCACTGTGAAAATATCTTGTTAAATGCAAACATACTTCAGGGAACCATATTGTTTCTGGAGGGCCTGCGTAAATGTTAGAGCCCTAATCTGTAAATTTCAGAATAAAGATTATAAAGGTGATTTATTAGACTGCAAAACATCCGTTTGTTACAGGGCATATGCTATTTTCTCCTATTTTTGCACAAGTGTTCCCGCACGCATCCATTTTACATGTGAAAATGATGAAGTCTTCTATTGGGGTAGGCAAAAAATATCAACGGTGCTGCTTGCGGAGATCAGGAAAGAGGTACACGAACGCACCTAGTTATGCAGAAATAAAGCTGAAATAGTGGAATACACACTGTTACTTTTACTATGATTTTAATGTTAAAAACTTTTATCTGGAATATACTTTTACTAAAATATATGATTGTTTCAGTTTTAAAGTAATGTAATTTTCTTTATAATATGTCTATTGACTTCTAGTCATCAGCGTTGTACAAACCTTCTTTATATTACCCTAGAAGCGTTAATAGATGTCTTACACAATGCTTTGAATGCTTTGCTGGAGCTTAAATCGCCAACGAGTCTTGGAATCTATCATTGGCATGCATGAAGGAGCAGAACAGACACGCTTGTCAATGGAGATTTTCTATCAGGACAAGTACATCTCTTTCATTATAAAACACACGTCTCAGTTTACCACTATAAACCAAGGAAAATTACTTTTAAAATATGGTTACCACTTTTTTTTTTGTTTTGTGTTCAATGAATAGTAAATGAATAAAATAGGTTTTGTGATTTATTTTTTTTACCTGTTTTGTGTTTGCCTTTTTTTATTATATGCTTTAGTTGTTTCTTTCTTGGTTTTGCTAAAATGTTTTACTAAATACATTACCAATACAAGTCCTTTGCAGGAGATATGACTAATAGATCTTATGATACAGAAGGGCTGGCTCAAGGCATCTGAGGCGATTGTCTTATGCCTAAAACTGTAAAGGGCAGCATTTAGCATATCAATCAGTTTAAAATATTAATTGTCCATTCTGTGTGATTAGAATGTGCTTCCACAAACCATATTAGCAAGTGGTGGTAATATTGAATGATATACTTGGGCTCATCAGCACCATTACATAGCGATAAACAATTCCACCGTATTTCTTTAGTCATTCTTGACAAAGTGTGACATCCCTCTGCGCCAACAATATTTTCAACCCTTTTGTGACCAGAAGTACTTGATATCTAAGTGATCACATCAATTTCAACATGTTTGTTACATTTAAGAGAATATCTTTTCATAAGGGTGGAAAAGTGAATTTCATATTTTCTCTTCACTGATAGTTCCATTGTTTTTTTAACACATAGAATAAAAGGTTTAGAGGGATGTAGATGGTGAGTTGGGGGGGGGGGGGGGGGTAAAAGGTTCCCTCATGTTTGCCTCACTTTGTTGGAGCTGGTGTACGCTGCATTCTGTGTCCCTGAACGGGGACAGGAGGCGACCGTGCCAACCGCCCGTCTGTATAGCTATAGCGCATGCACAATAGCGGCCAACAGTAAAATCACTACTGCTTATGCACGACCCCTCTGACAAGAGGTCCTTCCATTCTGCCTTTGCTATTTTGCGTACGTAATAAATAATGGAGCTGCACAGACATGCAGTGTCTGACTGCTGTGTATACATAAATATACGTACATGGATGGGTAGTACATAATTTCCCTGAGACATCAAAATACAGGTATCCTGTGCTCCACATGACAAGACTACAGGATATATACCTGTATTCTGTGTCCTGTTAAATAAACTAACTAGGGGTGTGCACCGGGCACTTTTAGTGTTTTGTGTTTTGGGTTCTGATTAGCTTGAGGTTTTGGGTTCTGATTTGTTTTGCCAAAACACCTGAGGAAAGGTTTTGGTTCTGATTTAGGGTTTTGGGTTCTGATTTATTTTTAAAAAAGCATAAAAAGCGCTAAAATCCAGTTTTTTTGTTTTTTTACACTCCTACGCTATTATTAACCTCAATAACATTCAATAACAATCATTTCCACTAATTTCCAGTCTATTCTGAACACCTCACACCTCACAATATTGTTTTTAGTCCAAAACGTTCCACGAGGTAGCTTTCTGGACTGCGCAGTGGAGTTGCCCCGGTACCCAATTTGGTACCGGGGCCACAATACCTCCTCCAACTGGTCTCAATTCCACTGCACATATGGCTGCTCCTACATCCTCTGCAGCATATAGAGGGTGGAGTTCTAGCGCGTCAATACCTCTTGTTTTCGATCAAGACAGTGCATTTTAATTATTTTTGGATTTGGCCCCAACACTGAATGTAGTTTAATATCTGATACGCAGCTATCTCATATGGCTGCTCCTACCTCCTCCAACTGGTCTGAATTCCACTGCACAGATGGCGGACACCGGATGCACATCTAACACCAACATAGCTGTTAAGGCTGCAGTTATCCGCTTTGCCATAGGATGACTACTGTCGTATTTTGTGCTCATGGCAAACGACTGTTGGACGGTCACATAATGCCAAAAAAAGAGGTGCAAGATGGAATTGTCCTTGGGCCCTCCCACCCACCCTTATGTTGTTGAAATAGGACATGCACACTTTAACAAACCAATCATTTCAGCGAAAGGGCCTACCAAACAACTGTGGCTGAAATGATTGGTTTGTTTGGGCCCCCACACAAAAAAAGCTATTCATCTCTCCCTGTACAAACTAAACTGGCTCTACTGAGGCAAGATGTTGTCCTCATCCTCATCCTCTGATTCCTCTCCCCCTTCAGTGTGTACTTCCTCATCCTCACACATTATCAATTCGTCCCCGCTGGACTCCACAACCACAGGTCCCTCTTTAGTATCTGGAGGCCAGTGCTGTACTTGATTGAGGAATTGATAATTCATTTTTATGAACATAATTTTTTCAACGTTCTGCGGAAGCAACCTCCTTCGCCGCTCACTGACCAGGTCACCCGCTGCACTAAAAACTCTTTCGGAGTAAACACTGGAGGGGGAACAACTCAGGTAACTTGGGACTGCACAAACAATGAACGTAGTAATAGAAATGGCAGTTCCTCTTTTTTGGGACTGCACAAACAATGAACGTAGTAATAGAAATGGCAGTTCCTCTTTTTTGGAATTACAGAAACAATGAACGTAGTAATAGAAATGACAGTTCCTCTTTTTTGGAACTACAGAAACAATGAACGCAGTAATAGAGATGGCAGTGCCTCTTTTTTGGGATTGCAAGAATATATTGCTCTATAATATTTTTTATACTTTTTCAATTATTTTTTTTATATTTAAAAAAAATATATATTTTTTTTTACATTTTTAAATGATTTTTGGTTAATTAACAAATTGCTATGGACTTATCAGAAACAAATACAGGACAAAAGCACCACTGGACTCAGCAGCACAGACACTGGCCAAAGCACCACTGGAATCAGCAGGACAGAGCACTGGAAAAAGTACTACTGGACTCAGCAGGACAAAGCACCACTTGACTAAAGTAATCAGCAGGACAGAGCACTGGACAAAGTACTAATGGACTCAGCAGGACAAAGCACCACTTGACTAAAGTAATCAGCAGGACAGAGCACATCAACCTCCCTCTTCAGTAACCACAGGGAGAATGAAGATGGCGGCCGCGAGCAGGGCATTTATGAGATCCGAGTCTCGCGAGATCCGACGCGAGACTTGGATGTCATAGCCTCGTTTTGCATTCCTTGGGTGGCCGGAAGTACCCGAACAGTGCTCGGATCCCGTCGGATCCGCACTGTTCGGGTGGGCTCGGACTGACACCTATTACAGTCCAATAGGCATCTGCCAATAGATTTTGTTTAGTTAACCCTGAATACAGACAAATACACAGTAGGGATGGATCAGTGCATTACTGAGCACCATAGCAAAATTTGGTTATGGGCTTGCACAGTAAAGCTGGCTCAAGAGGTCTCCACTCTACTCTTTTAAGAAGGGTGGTGGTGGTAGTGGGGGGTGTTATAAATATAATAGCTCTTATGGGTAGCTCATATGCATGGCTGATCAATATATGATCAAATGAAGAAAAGAAACAAAAGAGACATATCAGGGGTATACCTGGAGGGCTAGCAAATTTTAGCCCAGGGGAGCAAGACTTAACTCAGCAGCCTATTAGTTACTTTTTAAAGGTGAAAAAATGCAGGTGGCCCAGTGACCCGGCACAAGGTAGCCCACTAAAGGTGTAAAAGAAAGATATGTTTTTTATATTAATAACACAGTCTTAGGTTCTTTTCTTTTTTGCGTGTTTTACTCAGTAGGACATCAACTTGGTCCATAATATTCTGTGCTGTACCCAGGAGGTCTCTCTGATTAGGTTACTGCAGGCCCTCTATATACTGACACAGCATTGCTTACACCTTATCTGTCCAGAATAGGCTTCTTTGTAGAGACCAGTTTGCTGCTCCCAGAAATGGCAGTGTCACACGTCAACCTCCCGTGGCCATCACTTGAGGACTGGTGCCCCTACCCTCCTCCTGATTCTTCGCTTTCCTCGCCGTCTGTCATGTTGGCATCGGTCCTGCGCTTGCGCAGTCCATCTCACCTGTTCGACCTGCCCTGTTTTCCCTTTGGTTGTACTTTCCTGACATCCTTTTATAAAGCTCCTGCCCTCACCTATCAGTGCTGGTTCTTCCTGTCTACTTCTGGCCTGGAAGTAGCTTCCCTCTCCCCCGCATGGTGTTCGGCTACTAAATATCTAGTATGCTGCCGCTGATCTCTGCTTACCTGTTCCACTCGTTAGTGGTAATTGCTGTGGATCATCACCTGCTACCTATCCAATGTGCTGCCGCTGATCTCTGCTTACTTGTTCCACTCGTTAGTGGTAATTGCCGTGGATCCTCACACGCTACCTATCCAGTGTACTGTTGCTCATCTCTGCTTACCTGTTCCACTCGTCAGTGGTAATTGCTGTGGATCATCACCCGTGACCTACCCAATGTGCTGCCGCTGATCTCTGCTTACCTAATCCACTCGTTAGTGGTAATTGCTGTGAATCATCACCCGCTACCTATCCAATGTGCTGCCGCTGATCTCTGCTTACCTGTTCCACTCGTTAGTGGTAATTGCTGTGGATCATCACCCACTACCTATACAGTGTACTGTTGCTGATCTCCGGTTACCTGCTCCAATTGTTAGTGGTATTTGCCGTGAATCATCGCTCCCTTCTCTCTAGTGTGCTGCCGCAGATCGTCATTCACCTGCTCCTCTTGTTAGTGGTAACTGCCGCAGATTCCTGCTCCCTCCTTCTCCAAGTATATTGTCTCCCAGCATCATCTCATCCTGCCCCTAGTACTACTTGGGGATTGCCCTCATCTCTCGTGCCAGTTCTCTATCATGTCTCACTGGGAACTTCCCTAAAGGGCCGCGACCTGCAGGGTGGAAGCAGCAAAACCCAAATTCCCTTGCGGGGATCCCTGGTGAAAACCTTCTGCTATTTTAGATTCTGCGCCTTTGGGTGGAGTCTAGCCAATCCAAGTCGAGACCAGCAGGATCTCACTCATCCTAGCGGATTCATGACAGGCAGCTATAGTAATGGAAGAAGGCTGGTGGGGATGAAAGAAGATTGATTGTTCAAAAGGGAAAAACTCTTTTAAGCTAGTTGTAGAGAATCTATATCATGATATTCCAGGTGGAATTATGTATTATGTATTTTCTTAAATATTACAGTAAATAAAATATATGGGGCTAGAGGGCACAGCTAACAAAAACATTTATATAGTGTCGGCCTCTTCCTCTTGCCTAATTTTAGAGATCATCCATCTCACTTTAGTTAATGACCACAGTAGAGTTAATGAGTTACATTTACTAAACTGTGGGTTTGAAAAAATGGAGATGTTGCCTATAGCAACCAATCAGATTCTAGTTATTTATTTAGTACTACAAAATGACAGCTAGAATCTGATTGGCTGCTATAGGCAACATCTCCACTTTTTCAACTCGCAGTTTACTAAATATATCCCAATATGTGATTGGTCATTGAAATACATGCTTCTGACTTTATACTACTACAACCACAATTATTAGAGGTATAAGACGTTTTCTGGAATCTAGCAGAGAACAGTTTATCCTTAAGTGAAGGCTGCCATTTCCAAAATAAACCCTGTACACATACAAATGTCAGGACTTTTAGGTCCACTGTAAACAGTGGTGTTACTTATCTTCAAGAGGACATGGAAAAGCCGGGAACTCAATATGTGAATGCTGTAACTGTTTCTGAGCATTTGCTCTTTAGAGTGATTAAATGGTCTCTGTAAAATGACCGTGCCATATTAACTCAAAAAAAGGTGTTTTCACCTAATACACAATTTACCTTCCAAAAACCATTAGGGGCATATTCAATTGTTGGCGGTTTCTGCTGCGGAAAAAGTATTACCGTTATTACGGTAATACTAAGCCGGATTTCAGTTTGCAACCCCCTGAGCCGCGAGCTGAAATCCAGCGTGAAATGTACCATAATAACTGTATTTACGCGCACTATTACCGTAATGACGGTAATAGTGCGCCCGCCGCGTTACTTTAGGCAGTAGCGCCAACAATTGAATATGCCCCTTAAAGCTTTTTCTATAGTTTTTTATTCTATATGAATGTGCTGCATGTGTTTAATAATATAGTGGTGCTATTATTATTATTATTATTATTATTATTATTATATTACTTTTATAGCATTGTATGGTTTCTTCCAAGGTTAATTATTGATTTGAAGTATTGTATAACCTCTTAATGTTGACAGAAACCCAATGAAGCAGGTGAGACATTGATTATACACTGTTGGCCCACTTCTAATTTTGATTACATTTTCAGTGTTTTTTTTTTTTTCCCCCGTAAGAGCACAAAATTGTCTTTAATCAATGTTGCCTAAAGAAGAGCTCTTGGCTTGTGGCTTTGTTTGGTTTACTGATTGGATTCCCACAGACCAGTGCTGAGCTGAGCCTACTATTATACACGCATGGTCACCAATCAAGCACTGTAGCGAGAAGAGAAGGAGGCAGGTGATGTTTTATTCAGCACGAAACTCGATGGAGCTGTAGTAAATAGGATATTTTATCAGATAGACTATTGATCACTCTATAATAGTTATTATGGACAGATACAGCTAGATAGACTGCCAGGGAAGAGATCATTCTTCCTAGACTGCTTTTTGTAAGTGGTTCATTAGACTATTGTGGCTCTAAAACATCAACAGATATGAAGGCGAGTGTAAATATAAAAGACATTATTCTGTATGTAGACATCATTGTTTCCAAATTGGGAATAGAATTTCCAGAGACACTACTGCATGGAAGCCAAGGACGGTCAGAAAGAACTGAGGTCATTTACTAAGGCAAATTAACCTAATTGTATAATGTGTGGCCATTTTGACCACTAAGTTATACCAATAAGTGTGCCATTTATTTTTAGTAGCAATTAAAATACACAATGACACCAGGTGTGTAAACCGAATCAACGGGCCACATACCGAAACTTTGGGTTAGGAGCGGCAATAAGTATCTACATGCCACAGCGGAGGGCCCCGGCTGTAAACATGCACAGGAGCCAGAAAAAAGGTTGGCCGAGCTAAATACATCTCAAAGAGACGTATAAATATTAAAACTTATTTGAAAACCAGCAGTAAAAACAATAAACATTTATTACTAATCCAACATATAACCAATCAGAAAAAGAGTACTCTCATAGGAACTAAATCTTAGACTCTATATTAAATAGATGCAAATCAAGTCACACAATTCAATGTAATTAACATATGAATCATTTGAAACAGGTCCGGATATTAAAGTTGGTAAAGTCTATCCATCTTTTACCCTAATATAGAATAATTTCAAAGATCCTAGAGAGTGTACTGATCCAAACGTACGTATATGTATGTCTCTGTTATTAATATTAGTGCGCCACATAAATGCCTCAAATTGATAAAGTGTAACTGCAGATCGTCTTAGGGGAGCCACATGAGGGAGTGTGACCCCCAAAATGCTAGATGTAAATATAAATGCTCAAGAGACTTTTACCCTTAGAATAGGGCTGATATTACCAGTCCCGATAGTAGTAATAAAAAATGTTCAGGAACAATCGTTGCTTACAGTAGCAATCAGCTCCACAATGGAGCAATCACTAAATAGATATTGAAGTCTGTAACTTACAGATCCCGAGCCCACTAAGTTAAAGTGATAAGGTTAAAATCCCCAATCTCGATGTGGAAAGTATTAAACCACTTTCAAACCTCGAGTCTCTGGCAAAGTGGAATGTTCCAGCAGCAAACGATCCGCAGAAATAGAAGCTGCACAAGTCTGAAACGACAGAGGGTAAATAATTGCAAGACACAGTGCAGATGATGGTCAGCCATTCAAAGGATCATAGTTCTCCAGTCGAAGAGACAACTCTATGGCAGACTATGCAGCAGGCAATCTACTGATGTAAGGTAGGTCCATTACTAAATGAGAGAGGGCAGTCTATTTTTAGAAAACTCCTGGGGGTATATTTACTAAACTGCGGGTTTGGAAAAGTGTTGATGTTTCCTATAGCAACCAATCAGATTCCAGCTGACATTTTGTAGAATGTACTAAATAAATGATAACTAGAATCTGATTGGTTGCTATAGGCAACATCTCCACTTTTCCAAACCCGTAAATATACCCCCCTTGACGCTTTTCTCCGTCTAGACTGACGATTTCTTCGGAAAAGGTAATTCAGCTTATACTCCCAATTAGTATTTTAAAGGTCAATCAACCAATCATTTTAGAATTCCTATTAATCAACATCTGTTTTCATTAGCGACAAAAGCTGATACATACAAAATTCAATGTTAATACATTTAATAAAGAATTGAATTACTTATGCTGGCTACTATAAAACTTAACATAAGAATTATTAATAATAAAATCTAACAATCAATATTGAAAATAAACTAATATGCAAATAATCACATACATTTTAGTCTGACATGCCACAAATCAGAGGTAATATTATTAAGATTAATAATTTTAAAGGACACATCAACATAAACTATAATATATAATACCCACATATAGAGTAAATACTAGGGATGTGCACCGGCGACTTTTGGTGTCTCGTGTTTTGTGTTTTGGATTCGGATTTTCGCGATGTTTTGGGTTCGGATTTGTTTCGCAAAACACCTGCCGAAAGGTTTTGGTTCGGATTTAAGGTTTTGGATTCGGATTTTCTTTGAAAAAAGCATAAAAAGTTCAAAAATCAAGTTTTTGGGCTTATTTTTACTCCTACGCTATTATTAACCTCAATAACATTCATTAACAAGCATTTCCACTAATTTACAGTGTATTCTGAACACCTCACAATATAGTTATTAGTCCAAAACGTTGCAACGAGGTATCTTTCTGGACTGCGTAGTGGAGTGGTCCCCACAATATAATAAGAAAACCATCAACTGGTCTTAATCGCACCAAAAAATGTACCTGGACTGCGTAGAGGAGTGGGTCACCACAATATAATTTAAAAACCCTGAACTTGTATGATTCGCACCAATAAATGTATCTGGACTGCGTAGAGGAGTGGGTCACCACAATATAATAAGAAAACCATCAACTGGTCTTAATCGCACCAAAAAATGTACCTGGACTGTGTAGAGGAGTGGTCACCACAATATAATTAATAAAAAACCCTCCACGGCTCTGAATTTCCCCAAAAAAAAATCTGGACTGTGTAGTGGGGTGGCCCCGGTACTAAATTTGTTACCAAGGCCACAATACCTCCTCCAAGTTCCAAGTGTAGTGTTTATAACATATTAACACTACACTAATTCTAGCACGTCAAACCCTCTTGTTTTAAATAATGACAGGGCATTTAACTTTTGATTAAATTTTTTGAATTTGTTGACATTTTCTTTTACTTTTTGAACATGGCAAACGACTGTTGAATGGTCACATAATGCCCAAAAAATAGTTGCAAGATGGAATTGTCCTTGGGCCCTCCCACCCACCCTTATGTTGTTGAAATAGGACATGCACACTTTAACAAACCAATAATTTCAGCAGCAGGGCCTACCAAACAACTGTGGCTGAAATGATTGGTTTGTTTGGGCCCCCACACCAAAAAAACAATTCATCTCTCCCTGTACAAACTAAACAGGAAAGATGTCGTCCTCATCCTCAACCTCTGATTCCTCTCCCCCTACAGTGTGTACTTCCTCCTCCTCACACATTATCAATTCGTCCCCGCTGGACTCCACAACCATAGGTCCCTCTGTACTATCTGGAGGGCAGTGCTGTACTTCATTGAGGAATTGATTATTCATTTTTATAAACATCATTTTTTCAACGTTATGAGGAAGCAACCTCCTTCGCCGCTCACTGACCAGGTTCCCCGCTGCACTAAAAACTCTTTCCGAGTACACACTGGAGGGGGGACAACTCAGGTAAAATAGAGCCAGTTTGTACAGGGGCTTCCAAACTGCCTTTTTTTTCCTGCCAGTAACAATATGGACTGTCTGACATGTCTATTTGGATGGTGTCAGCAAAATAATCCTCCACCTTTTTTTTCAATTGTGACAGCATCCAATGCAGCGACAGTAGACATGTCTGCAATGGTTGGCAGGTCCTTCAGTCCGGACCAGATGGTATCAGCATCCCCGCCAGCGACTCTTTTAGGAAAACTGAGCTTTTTCCTCGCAGCCATAGATGTGTAAGAAAATGAGGGTGGGGCTGTTGGCATGTCACGGTCCTCTTCAGAGGACAATCTCCTGACCAGAAGGTCTTTGCACCGCTGTAGACTTGTGTCCGCCGGAAACAGAGACACAACATACGCTTTAAACCGAGGATCGAGCACGGTGGCCAGAATGTATTCCTCTGACTTTAAAAGAGTGACCACCCTCGGATCCTGGCAAAGCGTACGAAGGGCTTCATCCACAAGAGCTACATGCTTTGTTGGATCGCAATGCTTTACCAGCTCCTCCCTCACTTTCTCCAGCTGCTTCTGCAACAGCCTGATCAGGGGAATGACCTGACTCAAGCTGGCAGTGTCGGAACTGACTTCTCGTGTGGCAAGTTCAAACGGCTGGAGAACCTTGCACAACACGGAAATCAGTCTCCACTGCACTTGACTCAGGCGCATCCCCACTCCTTTGCTTATGTCGTAGGTGGCTGTGTAGGCCTGAATGGTCTTTTGCTGCTCCTCCATCCTCTGCAGCATATAGAGGGTGCAGTTCCAGCGCGTCACAACCTCTTGTTTGAGGTGATGGCAGGGCAGGTTCATGCTTTTTTGATGTGCCTCTAGTCTGCGGTAGGCACTGGCTGAATGCCGAAAGTGTCCAGCAATTTTGCGCGCCACCGCAAGCATCTCCTGCACACCCCTGTCACTCTTGAGGTAATGCTGCACCACCAAATTAATGGTGTGTGCAAAACATGGGACGTGCTGGAAATTGCCCATATTTAATGCCCGCACAATGTTACTGGCATTGTCTGACACCACAAATCCCCATGAGAGTCTAAGTGGGGTATGCCACTGGGAGATAATTTCCCTCAGTTTCTCTAATATGTTGTCAGCGTTGTGCCTCTTATTAAAGCCTGTAATACACAATGTTGCCTGCCTTTGCACGAGCAGCCATTTTGTAGATGCTGCTACTGATGCAGCTGTTGCTGTGGAAGGCGATGCATCTACCCAGTGGGCTATCACAGTCATATAGTCCTTTGTTTGCCCAGAACCACTTGTCCACATGTCCGTGGTTAAGTGGACAGTGGGTACAACCGCATTTTTCAGAGCACTGAGGACACTTGATCGTACTTCTCTGTACATTTTTGGTATCTCCTGCCTAGTGAAGTGTTTTGCAGTGTTTTCAATTTTCTTTGTTGATAATTTCCAGGATCTACTGAGCAAATGTAGAGGTGTCCCCGGGAGCCCTGGATCCGGTGCCCGTGAAGAGGGTGAAGATGGAAGCTGCTGGCGTGTCCCTGGAGGGACAGAAGATGGCCCTGGCTGCTGTGCCCATCAAGCGGGTGAAGAAGGAAGAGGACATTTACTTACCGGTCCAGCGATCCAGCGTGGGTGAGTATTCCCTTCGTCTTGCAGGTCTGGGCAGCGGAAGAAGGATAAGCCAACCAGGGCTCGCCTTTCTCCGCTGGCCAATCAGCGGCTGGATAGGTGAGCCAATCACGGCTCACCTCCGGCCGTTCGAAAGATTGGCGCTGCGACGAGCCAATCAGTGCTCGCGGCGGCGAGTATATAAACCGCCGGCCGGCGCCATTTTCTCAGAAGTTCGTTGGCGGAGAAGAGTGAGGACGTAGTGGGACGTCCAGAGCGGCGAATCAAGACAAAGAAGACGCCGGAAGTGAGAGGGTGCCCTTGTCAGAGCTAAGAGCGCCCCCACCAAGAAGAAAAGAACAGGGCCATGCCGGAAACGCCGGTGGGGAGCCCTTGTAAGGACTGAGAGCACCCCCGCCCTTAGAACAGCTGAAGGATCCGCGCCAAATCGGAGAAGAGGCACCGCCGGCTGGAGGGTCTGGAAGACCCGGCGGAAGAAGTCGGCAGGCTCAAGCTGAGTATCCTGCGCAGAGCAGGTAAGTATATTCAGTGTTAGGTCGGGCACAAGGCCCGTGGCTACTGTCGGGCGCTAGAGAGGGAGGCTATATGTTCCTTATCATCCGCAGGTGTCGGGAGGAGCAGGAGAACAGGACCGGAAGCGGGAGTGTCCCAGTGAGTATAACGCTCGGTTCCCCCTTTCGGTTAGGCCCTCACCAAGAGGTGAGTGGGGTGCTTGAGACGGGACTGTTCCTGGCCTCAAGTGCTCATAGTGCCCCGCGCCTTGGCAAGAGGAAAACGAGGTGGCAGCAGGTGAGCTTGACTAAGAGGGTCTTCGCTCATTGCTGTGGTCTCGGACAGCCCTTTACTGGTAGGCACGGCCGTAATTTCTGTCTCTTTCTTAGAGGGACGTGGTTGGAGGTGACAAGGATTGCGGTTGCTGATCTGCTGGGATAGGACAGCGGCTAGGGCATTGGAAGTGGACAAGAGGTGACCATTGTTTATAAAGTAAGTTCTTCTGTGTGCGTCTGTCCTGTTCCCCACAGGCGCTTGCACATGCGCCATCCTGACATTACACTATAGCGCTAGCAAAGAGTAAAGTAAAGTAATACCTCCCCACTCCACTAGAGACATGTCACTCACCGGACTGTGAGTGCTTCTTCCCGGACTATTAGGAACCGTGGACGTCCTCTATCCTGAGGGACTGCGCATGCGCAGCCCTTTCCAAACCTTCAGTGTATGTTCCTTTAACTTAATTGGCAGATCAGGCAACCTCCCTATATTAAGCACCTGTGGTCAACACCACGTTGCCTGATCTTGGAGTCTCATTCCCTATGAGTCTCTGAAGGTGTTCCTGTGTTTCCTCGTTATTCAGCCCTGCTGATTCCTGTGGTTTCCAAACCACTTCTACCTCTGTGGTTTCCAAACCACTTCTACTCCTGTGGTTCCCATACCACTTCTACCATCAACTATATCATCGTGACTGTGAGCTGATTCCTATCCGCTGCCTCCATGCACTACAGTCTTCTAACCACTTCAACTCTACTATGTATTATTGGGACTGTTAGCTGATTCCTATCCGCTGCCTCCGTGCACTTCAGTCTCCTATTCACTTCCATTCACCTGTTCCTGATTGTGACTGCCAGCTGATTCCTATCCGCTGCCTCCGTGCACTACAGTCTTCATCCTGCAACTCGTCTGTGTTTCATCATCGTGACTGCTGCTGATTCTTATCCGCTGCCTCTGTGCACTACAGTCTTCAACCTGCAACTCGTCTGTGTTTCATCATCGTGACTGCTGCTGATTCCTATCCGCTGCCTCCGTGCACTACAGTCTTCAACCTGCAACCCGTTTGTGTTTCATTGTGACTGTTTGGCTGATTCCTATCCGCTGCCTCTGGGCGCTTCAGTCTTCAGTTCTTGTCAACTCTCCCGTGTTTCCCTGAGTCTACTGCCTATGGTGCTACCCGCTATTCTCCGTGATCAACAGTTCCAGTTCAACTCTGCTCTCCTGTGTCCCATCGTTACTGCACCTGCTGGTTGC
This sequence comes from Mixophyes fleayi, assembly GCF_038048845.1. NCBI lineage: Eukaryota > Metazoa > Chordata > Amphibia > Anura > Limnodynastidae > Mixophyes > Mixophyes fleayi. The sequence continues at coordinate 76,480,020 of NC_134404.1, forward strand.
TATTGGCTACCTCCGTGTTCCCGCAGAGACCCGCTGTTACTACTCCTCAGCGCGACTTATTCATCTACTGCTGATCCGCTCTCCACGCTTTCCTGTGTTTCCCTGCTGGTCTACCTACCTGTGCGCTGCACCTACTAGACCACCGCTTCACCCATCCAGGGACTTCGCATCCTGCCGGCCTCCTGCCGTTCAGGTATCTCTGCACTCCTGTCTGACTGCCTTCTCCTGAACCACGGTATGCCTGCTTCTCATTGACTGTGCTGTGTATTGCATACCTTGCTGGACTGTGTTGGTTCTCCTCTGGAGTGTGCTATCCGCTGAGTCTATTGCCATCATTGACTGTGTTAACTTATGCTGGACTACTTCAAGAGACTTTTCTATATTGGCAGTATTGCTCAGTTATCTATACATTAATATTGTGCATATTACTGTGGTTCAAAGTCAAGGTGCCCGTGTATATCTTGTGTTGCAGTTTCTCCCCGTGCACCTCCTCACATATATATTCAGTGGTACAACTTGCTGAAGGCAGACCACTGATCCCTGTTTCCAGTATCACCTGTTCCATTATCCTCTCACATAGCAGTGGTACAACTTGCTATCGCAGACCACTGACTACCCGGATACCTCCACTTGGATTCCATTCCTTCACTCTGACAGCGGTACAACTTGCTACCCGCAGACCGCTGACTCTCATCACTCCCTCGTTTCTGTTGGACATTCCTCCTCACTATAGCAGTGGTACAACTTGCTACCGCAGACCACTGACTACTTTCACGTGTCCTTTGTCCATACAGTTCCTCGTGTATTACCACTTCCATATTGCCAGTGCTGCTAGTCATAGACTTTCCTGAGCATCTCATCAGCTGCTATTTCCTGTTCCGTGATCACCCTGCTACCAGAGTACCATATTACCACCTATACTGCTCTGGTAAGCCTATCACCTGGTGATCCCTGGGTAAAGACTCCTAGTGCCCGTGACAGTAAGATCAGGCCATGACAGACCCAGATACGGAACCTACCGCTAAAGAGATGCTGCAGCATCTGGTCAGCCGTGTGGAGCAACAGGATGCTCGCCAACAGCTGTTACTTCAATGTTACCAATCGTTAACCTCCCAAGGAACATCTGGACAGACTGTTACAGCTAATATTGAAGCTCCTGTGCTTTCCTCCGTTTCCCCAGTGCCATCCCAGGTGTCTACAGCTCCTACGCTTCACCTGCCTACTCCGTCAAAATATGACGGGGACCCCAAAACTTGTAGAGGTTTCCTTAACCAATGTTCAGTCCATTTTGAACTCCAACCTCAAAATTTTTCTACCCATCGTTCCAGAGTGGCCTATCTTATCTCATTGTTTTCCGGACAAGCCCTGGCTTGGGCCTCCCCTCTGTGGGAAAGAAACGATCCAATTCTACAAGATAGTGCCAAATTCATTTCCACGTTCCGAAGTGTGTTCGATGAACCAGGTCGTGTGACCTCCGCTGCTTCCAGCATTCTTCGTTTACGACAAGGCTCCAATACAGTAGGACAGTATGTCATTCAATTTAGGATCTTAGCCTCTGAACTTCAGTGGAATACTGAAGCATTAGTTGCCGCCTTCTGGCAGGGGCTCTCCGATAAAATTAAAGATGCACTGACTACCCAAGAGCTTCCTTCGTCACTAGAAGATTTGATCTCTCTTTGCCACCGTGTAGATATGAGATTTCGTGAAAGAGAGTCTGAGAAAACAACGGCTGTTAAAGCACCTCTTCGTTCAAATCCTCAATTTCGTCCAGCTCCATCCTCTGTGATTCCCATGGAGATAGGACGTTCCAAATTATCTTCAGAGGAGAGGAAACGAAGAGTAAAGAATAGACTCTGTATCTATTGTGCTGATTCCACGCATACGCTCAGCTCTTGCCCTAAGAGATCGGGAAATGCCAGGCCCTAACTAGTTCTGGAGAGGTGAAGTTAGGGTCCCTGGAGTCCTCTCCATTGTCTATGAAATCTAAAGTCTGCGCCTTTGATGTGACTATCTCCCTTGCTACCAAATCCTTTGAGTCACAGGCATTGATTGATTCCGGAGCAGCAGGAAATTTCATTTCTAAATCACTAGTGAATCAATGGTCCCTACCAGTGATCACTTTAAAAACACCCATTACTGTGACGGCTATAGATGGATCACGTCTCATCAATGGTCTCATCACCCAGAGTACGTCTCCAGTAACCCTTCAGATTGGTGTACTACACCATGAAGAAATTTCGTTTTTAATTCTTCCAGTTACGACAAGTCCGATTGTCTTAGGCCTTCCATGGCTTCAGTGTCACTCTCCCCAGATTGACTGGCGCACTCCTCAAGTTACGTCTTGGGGGTCTGAATGTCACCATCGTTGTCTTTCTCAAGTGACTCCTCTTAAAGTACAGCAATCTTCCATCACATCTTCCTCCCCGGGACTCCCTCCTCAGTATGCTTTATTTGCCGATGTGTTTGATAAAGCTCAGTCTGAACGTCTTCCTCCTCATCGTTCTTGGGATTGTCCGATCGACCTTCTACCTGGCAAGACTCCTCCCAGGGGCCGGGTCTATCCTCTCTCGTTGCCTGAAACTCAAGCCACATCTGAGTACATACAGGAGAATCTCCAGCGTGGCTTCATTCGACCTTCCACCTCTCCCGCTGGAGCTGGGTTCTTCTTCGTCAAAAAGAAGGATGGATCATTACGCCCTTGTATAGATTTTCGTGGACTCAACGCCATTACTATCAAGAATCGGTATCCCATTCCGCTGATCACTGAGCTATTTGATCGCATCAAGGGAGCTCGGATATTTACTAAGTTGGATCTTCGTGGTGCCTACAATTTAATTAGAATCCGTTCCGGTGATGAATGGAAGACCGCGTTTAACACCAGAGATGGGCATTACGAATATTTAGTAATGCCCTTCGGGCTGTGTAATGCCCCCGCTGTTTTCCAAGGTTTCATCAATGAGATCTTTCGGGACTTATTATATGTATGTGTCGTTGTCTACCTGGACGACATATTGATCTTCTCACAGGACCTGCCTTCTCATCACCAACATGTGGCAGAGGTCCTCTCCAGACTGCGGAAAAACTCATTGTTCTGTAAATTGGAAAAATGTTCATTCGAATTACCCCAGATTCCATTCTTGGGGTATATAGTTTCCGGAGTTGGCCTGAAGATGGATCCAGACAAAGTAAATGCTGTACTACATTGGCCTCAGCCAACTACTCTTCGTGCCATCCAGCGTTTTTTAGGTTTTGCCAATTACTATAGACGCTTCATTCAAGACTTCTCGTCCATTGCATCTCCTATTGTGGCCCTGACTCGTAAAGGGGCTAATACTAAGCAATGGTCATCTGAGGCTCTCCAAGCCTTCCAAATTCTCAAAGAGTCCTTCTCGTCTGCTCCCATTCTTCGACAGCCTGATGTGACACTTCCCTTCTTCCTAGAAGTAGATGCCTCTAATGTGGGCTTAGGAGCCATTCTCTCCCAACGCTCGGAGCAACAAAAATTACATCCTTGTGCCTTCTACTCTCGGGGTCTTCTGCCCGCCGAGAGAAATTACACTATCGGGGACAAGGAGTTGCTGGCCATCAAAGCTGCATTAGAGGAATGGAGATACTTGTTGGAAGGAGCTCGTCATCCGGTGACGATCTTCACAGATCATAAGAACTTGTCATATTTGCAATCTGCTCAATGCTTGAACCCTCGTCAAGCAAGATGGTCTCTTTTCTTTTCCCGTTTTGAATTAATTATAACCTTCAAACCAGCCGCTAAGAACAAGAAAGCTGACGCTCTATCTCGAGCTTTTGTGACGTCCTCTGATGTAGAAGAGGTTCCCAACCATGCTATTCTAGACCCCAAATGTATTTCTCTGGCTGCTTCATCCACCAAAATGCTACCATTTGGGAAGACCCTCGTGCCTCCTACCCTGAGGAGGAAAATCCTTTCGTGGTACCATGCCTCTCGTTTTTCTGGACACGCCGGTGAACATAAGACCTTTGAGATGCTCTCTCGAAGTTACTGGTGGCCTTCAATGAGGAGAGACGTCAAAGAGTTTATTGCTTCCTGTGATTTATGTTCTCAGTTCAAATCCTCCCGCAGAACTCCAGCAGGGTTGCTGCGACCACTACCCATTCCGTCCAAGCCTTGGACCCATATTAGTATGGATTTCGTTACTGATTTGCCACCAAGTAAGAATCACAATACTATTTGGGTAGTGGTAGACAGATTTTCGAAGATGGCTCATTTCGTCCCTCTGTCCGGTTTACCTTCTTCGTCTACTTTGGCTGAACACTTCATTAAAGAAATCTTCCGCATCCATGGATGTCCGTCTGAGATTGTGTCAGATAGAGGAGTACAATTCGTTTCCAGATTCTGGCGGGCCCTTTGTAAAACTTTGGGCATACGATTAGCTCTCTCATCGTCTTACCATCCGCAATCTAACGGACAAACGGAACGAGTCAATCAAGATCTTGAGACTTTTATTAGGATGTTTTCTTCAGCCAACCAAGACAACTGGGTAGAATTGCTCCCTTGGGCTGAATTCGCCCATAACAACATGTACCATGAGTCATCATCCAAAACTCCATTCTTTGTGGTCTACGGTCACCATCCGTCTTTTCCGGAATTTCCTGCCCTCCCACCCACCCAAGTTCCTGCTGTGGAGACTACTTGTCAGACCTTCAAAAATATCTGGTCTCAGGTCAAGACCTGTTTAAAGAAGACATCTAACAAATATAAGTCTTTCGCAGATAAGAAGAGGCGGGCTATTCCACCACTAAAAATTGGAGATCGGGTTTGGTTATCTACCAAAAATATTCGTTTGAAGGTTCCATCTATGAAATTCGCTCCTCGTTTTATTGGTCCATATAGGATCATTCAAGTTATCAATCCAGTATGCGTTAAACTTCTTCTTCCTAAGAATCTTCGGATTTCCAATGCCTTCCATGTGTCCTTACTCAAACCTCTCATTATCAACCGCTTCTCGACTCCTCCCTCAGCACCGCAGCCAGTTCAAGTTCATCAGGAGGAGGATTTCGAGATTACTGAGGTATTGGATGCAAAAATTTCGCGAGGAGTCCTCCGTTTCCTCGTTCATTGGAAGGGCTTTGGTCCTGAAGAGCGTTCATGGATCAAAGCTGAAGATCTTAATGCTCCTGCCCTTCTGAAGAAGTTTTATTCCAAAAATCCGGACAAGCCCGGTTCCAGGCGTTCTGTGCCCACCTTTAAAAGGGGGGGTACTGTCACTCACCGGACTGTGAGTGCTTCTTCCCGGACTATTAGGAACCGTGGACGTCCTCTATCCTGAGGGACTGCGCATGCGCAGCCCTTTCCAAACCTTCAGTGTATGTTCCTTTAACTTAATTGGCAGATCAGGCAACCTCCCTATATTAAGCACCTGTGGTCAACACCACGTTGCCTGATCTTGGAGTCTCATTCCCTATGAGTCTCTGAAGGTGTTCCTGTGTTTCCTCGTTATTCAGCCCTGCTGATTCCTGTGGTTTCCAAACCACTTCTACCTCTGTGGTTTCCAAACCACTTCTACTCCTGTGGTTCCCATACCACTTCTACCATCAACTATATCATCGTGACTGTGAGCTGATTCCTATCCGCTGCCTCCATGCACTACAGTCTTCTAACCACTTCAACTCTACTATGTATTATTGGGACTGTTAGCTGATTCCTATCCGCTGCCTCCGTGCACTTCAGTCTCCTATTCACTTCCATTCACCTGTTCCTGATTGTGACTGCCAGCTGATTCCTATCCGCTGCCTCCGTGCACTACAGTCTTCATCCTGCAACTCGTCTGTGTTTCATCATCGTGACTGCTGCTGATTCTTATCCGCTGCCTCTGTGCACTACAGTCTTCAACCTGCAACTCGTCTGTGTTTCATCATCGTGACTGCTGCTGATTCCTATCCGCTGCCTCCGTGCACTACAGTCTTCAACCTGCAACCCGTTTGTGTTTCATTGTGACTGTTTGGCTGATTCCTATCCGCTGCCTCTGGGCGCTTCAGTCTTCAGTTCTTGTCAACTCTCCCGTGTTTCCCTGAGTCTACTGCCTATGGTGCTACCCGCTATTCTCCGTGATCAACAGTTCCAGTTCAACTCTGCTCTCCTGTGTCCCATCGTTACTGCACCTGCTGGTTGCTATTGGCTACCTCCGTGTTCCCGCAGAGACCCGCTGTTACTACTCCTCAGCGCGACTTATTCATCTACTGCTGATCCGCTCTCCACGCTTTCCTGTGTTTCCCTGCTGGTCTACCTACCTGTGCGCTGCACCTACTAGACCACCGCTTCACCCATCCAGGGACTTCGCATCCTGCCGGCCTCCTGCCGTTCAGGTATCTCTGCACTCCTGTCTGACTGCCTTCTCCTGAACCACGGTATGCCTGCTTCTCATTGACTGTGCTGTGTATTGCATACCTTGCTGGACTGTGTTGGTTCTCCTCTGGAGTGTGCTATCCGCTGAGTCTATTGCCATCATTGACTGTGTTAACTTATGCTGGACTACTTCAAGAGACTTTTCTATATTGGCAGTATTGCTCAGTTATCTATACATTAATATTGTGCATATTACTGTGGTTCAAAGTCAAGGTGCCCGTGTATATCTTGTGTTGCAGTTTCTCCCCGTGCACCTCCTCACATATATATTCAGTGGTACAACTTGCTGAAGGCAGACCACTGATCCCTGTTTCCAGTATCACCTGTTCCATTATCCTCTCACATAGCAGTGGTACAACTTGCTATCGCAGACCACTGACTACCCGGATACCTCCACTTGGATTCCATTCCTTCACTCTGACAGCGGTACAACTTGCTACCCGCAGACCGCTGACTCTCATCACTCCCTCGTTTCTGTTGGACATTCCTCCTCACTATAGCAGTGGTACAACTTGCTACCGCAGACCACTGACTACTTTCACGTGTCCTTTGTCCATACAGTTCCTCGTGTATTACCACTTCCATATTGCCAGTGCTGCTAGTCATAGACTTTCCTGAGCATCTCATCAGCTGCTATTTCCTGTTCCGTGATCACCCTGCTACCAGAGTACCATATTACCACCTATACTGCTCTGGTAAGCCTATCACCTGGTGATCCCTGGGTAAAGACTCCTAGTGCCCGTGACAAGACAGTTCTCCCACTTCCATATGACAGTGTCCTCATTTAATATGTTAGAGGCCAAAAAGTAGAGAATCAGTGATCGCACTTACTGTGTCTGGTCCTGTCCCTCTCTATAAGTCCACCAACACATACACGTCCAATCTACAACTATGCCTGCACCTCCCTCCTAGCATGGAAACCTACTTCAAAGGATTAAAAGAGAAAATAAATAAATATAAACATATATATGTATATATATATATATATATATATATATATATATATACATATATAGTGGCAAAAGGAGCAGTTTGCCACGGATTGACGGATTGCTAAAAGAGAGACTGATAGTCTTTCTAGGAGTCTGTAGGTCCTTGCTGCAGATAGGGTTAATCCTTTCCACTCCTCTGCACACAGAGCACTGGTTCACAGGTGGAGGACATGGGTGTGATTGATTTCTGGCTTAGTAGTTAGTTAGTGCTGGGGAGATAGCATAAATAGGTGGATTTGAGTTGTGCACGGAGTGACTGACGCTGAACTAGTTGGTTGGTGACTGAGGGCCTCATTTACATTCGGACGCAATGTGCGTCTAAGACGTACATGAAAGAGCAGTAGTGGGAGTGTTCTGCAGCTTGGTAGGGTATTACGAGTGGCATGCAACCCAGTTGCATCCCACTCGTAATACCCTACCGAGCTGCGACCTGTTCCCGCAGCTAGCTTGCTACTTGCGCCACATAATTACTGCTGCACTTTCTCAGTCTTTTTTGCCGTGTGTTCCTCCTAGGTCTTGATCCGTCTAGGGTTGATTTTGCGGGTAGATGCCCATAGTATCTAAATGTCAGGCGCCGCCTGTGAGATTGGGACGGATGTCCCGCTGTGCTGTTCAGCGCATCTGGTTGCCTAGGAACCAGACGTGTCACTTCCGCCCCGCTCGGCCACCCGGCTACAGCACTGAAAGCGTTCCCGTTGCTAGGCAACGGGACGCTGCATTCAGGAAGCGCTACGGCGCTAATTTGATGACAGCGCTGCGGCGCTGAAGCTGATTGGGCACAGAGGTATTTAAGCCTTCCATGGTCCACCCTCCAGTGCCAGAGTTTCGGGTCCTCCTGTCCTCCAGCGTTTCTAGTGTATTCCTGTGATTGCCCATTTCCTCAGTACTTTCCCTCGTACTGAGATGCAAGCTATCGCAAGTGTACACTGCGTCTGAAAAGCAGACGGAACTGATGCTTACTGCGCATGCGCGTCAGTGGAAATGTGCACAATGCACCTGTAATGGACTTTGCGTTCGGCTCTAAATGAGCCCCTGAGTGTTTAGTCAGGAGCAGGGTTGCGGGAAGCTGTAAATACTTTTGTTTTGTTTGATTGCTGGGACTACACCTCTTGCTGGTTGTGCCGTTCTGACATCTGTGAATAAACTGCAGCAAAGAAGTTAGACAACTGTGTGAACATCTTCTGTTTGTCGCGCTTATCACAATATATATGTAGTGAATGGTATATATGTTTGTTCTAGTTTTCTGTGCTATGTATTTGAACTCCTGGGAATTTTAGATAAATAAATGAATGTGTCTTATCAGTAGTCAGTGCAAATACACTGTAGCACTGGGCAGCTCTCATAATGGCCCCTGGCAACTGTTACCCCAGCACCTGTGAGTACTGTAACCTGCTTTATGATACCATGAGAGGAACATCCCTGAAGGTTCACAAACCCCAGGCAGCAATTACTCCACAACCCGCTGTTCATTCTGATCACTGTGTAAGCAGACAGAACCTTTTATGTTTGATTACCCTGCAGCACATGTTATCTGGATGTAGTGTTTTGATGCTGTGCCTAGGACCACTAATAAATTGAATAGTGGAGGAAGAGGTTTCTTTCACAGTGAAACAATCTCTGAACTCCGCTTTGTTTTACCGTTCCAGAGAAGGCCAGTTCTCACCGTATTTGGAAATGTTCATATTCCGTCATCTCCAGTTTATACCTTTAAATTGGATTTCTGTTCTTTCAGCAAATTTAAAAAACTTCCAACTGTAACAGGTACGTAGAAGACAATCAGTGCAGGTGCAGTTACAGGCAGGAAAGAACCTGATATTTTAATTTCTGTTACTTAATGGTAAATTAAGAGCTGCTCAGTGTGTGCTGAATGGAACGATGTAACATTCCACGTGTCTCTAATGTATGTGTCGCCACAGGAAATGTAATTTCACCCTTATTTCTGAAAGCTCATTTTTTCTACTAAATAATACATTTGTTTACTACCACCTTGGCTTCTGCTTCTATTAGTAGCACAGCTCTGACATTATCATTACACTTTTCTTTGTTGTAAATACATTTTCCAAATAAACAGGACACTGCATTTTATAATGAAACCGTCTCCCAACAGATTTGTAATGGGATATAAAAAAAAATAAAAAAGTGCATTCTATGTTTGCAAGAATTCATCTTTGAAGCTCCTCTTCCTCCACTGACCCACTTTAGTACTGCCGAATAATGGATTTTAGATGCAATGAACACTAGAACCATTTAGGATAAATTGAATGCATTATTATTCACCTGTAAATAAAAAAAAAATACAATATATAACTATATGCTAAGCAGCTGAACATAGCCATGCATTTGAAGGTTTGCATTCTTTAGATAAGCTTAGTATATATAGATATATTTTTATCTAGGCATAAAAATTGCAATTTGGAAATATACAATGACAGTAGCATTGGTGTGTTTATCTTGCAAAATGTGACCTGTTCATTGCACGCTGTTACAGCAACATGACACAGGCTCCCAAGTCACATTGCACAGAATCTCCCAGTGATATTATATACAAAGCCCCAATACCACCATATCCCCCCTTCGCCACATTGCACAAACCATCATCCACAATGCACAGATCCATTGATCTACTCCTCGGGATTGATGACCATTGAGCTGCTGACACGTCTAATCCACCCCTGTGCTCTCTGGGCTGTAGTACATGGGGCTCATGTTAAGTTGAAAGCAAATTGCATTCTTGGCGTGTAATACGTTTTTTTACTTCCGTTCAAGTGCACAATGCACTAGTTCTGAAACTAGTGGTTTGTGCGCATGCTCAGATCTAATATGTCAAAAACGTAAAATAAACTTAAAGATGATCAAAAGCAAACCCATAAGAGATTAGGACAATAAAAGATTACAAGGCATCTCGTAAATTTTAAACCTGGCCAGCGTTGTCAATACAGAATATCAAAAAGAGCCTCCAGTCACTACTGTAGACCCTAGGAAGGCGAGTTGTCCAAGAAAAATGTTAATATACAGCATCATATAGCAAAGCTCAGGGCCGCCAAGAGGAAGTTCTAATGCTGATCCAATTACCTCTTGTGTCCCCAACACTCTTCCTTTCCTTCTCGCTCCTGTTACTACCTAAACTCCTTCCCCACATATCTCCCTCCTCTCCTCCTCAAATGTGGTCTGTGACACTCGGTGCCCCTTGATTCTATAGGGCAGCAGCGTGCATGAATTTGCTCAGTGTTACATGTGCCAGTGCCCTCATTGCTTTGTGGGTTCTACACGTGTATAGGTCAACTTCACTCCTCCGTCATGATGTCATTATGTCATGTCACTGTTTGACATGTGACTCAGTTAGGTAGCAGCATTTGTGACTAAGTGTCATGTGATTCACATGTGGACCACAGCATATGCCCACTAACAGCAACCTGTCCCCTCCACTATATCACTCCATTCATCTGTCACCCTTGGTTCCCACATAATACATTTAAATTCATTGTACATACGCATGTGTAAATAAGCATGTAGTACATGTTGGCCTGCATTGGATCTGCATGAATTAATGCTCATATTTAAAGCAATATGTACATTTTGTAGTTCCGACTCACTAAGTGCGGAAATCTTACTTTTTACAAGGAAATGTCCTTGATCACATTCCATTGTCAGATTGTTATTAACACCAATTGGCTAATAAGACCCTTACAAAATCATTGCTGGGTTTTCACATTTAGCGGCTCCTTTCTTATAGAATGCTGTGTTTTCTGTTCACTAATACTCTGTTGCCCCCAGGACTTCACCCGTCAGATTAGAGGCTTATCAGCTTAGGGTATTTTTGGATGTGGACGGAACACAACAGCGGAACACCAGAGAGCAGGATAAAGACAGTTATAATGCAGGGGCACTGAGGATACTGGTGCAGAGTACAGGGCAAGGTCCAAAAGCAGGGATAATAGGCTGAGAACGGGGATAGGCAGTAGTCTGAGGGAGAGTTGTGAAATAGGCTGAGGTCAGAGTTGGCAGCAGACTAAGGAACATCCAGAAAACAGGGTAAGGTCAAAAGGCAGGCAGCAGTCAAAGAAGGGTTGGTTAGTGGTCCGGATCAAATGCAGGGAGTCAGTAGACTTTATAGCAGGATTTGTAGGAACAATCACACATGGTCAGAGAGAGCTATACCAGTACAGGAGGTAGGGAGATAGAGGATGAAGATTGAGCAACCAATAGGAATCAGGCACTCTCTTAGATTTACTTAGCCTGCACCTGTGCGGAATAGTAAGGCTAAACAACTGCTGCTTAGCAACCAGCTAGACACAGAAAAATCGGTGGACACCGCAGGAAAACTCATTGCCATTGTCTAAAGAACCAGCTCGGAGTGAGGCGGTTCCTGTGGCCACTCATTGGCCTCTGTTTCTAACACAGATATTGATTAGTTAGAAATGTTTACATGTTATAATGTAGCTACAAGTCATGTATTATCTTCATATAAGTGTTTATGTATGTGTGAAAAGGATCAGAATGAAATATTGCCTCTCATAAAACAATGGGTTTGGGTGTTAATCCTGCAAGATATGGTTTTATCATAATCATCTGGTTCCTGTCTGTCACCCACACCTGCTATTATGCTAACATTTCCCCAGTCACACTAGGTGATATTAGTGCTGTATTCTGTGACTGAAGCACCCAGCTTGCATCACAGTCAGCAACTTGGCATGTCCTTGTATCTGCCCTATATACAGCAAAGACCATAAAAATGAAATCCAGATTCTACATTATTGTGGCAAGAGCTCTCTACAAAGAATGCATTTACATGCTTATAACCAGCATGAAACCAGTATCTCCAGGAATAAACCTGCATGTAGGAATCCCTCACCTTTATATTTGTATTTAAAAATAGCAACCAAACTATAATTATAAATGCTTGGTTTGATCTAGCTGAAGTTGTATATTTTAATGCAGCTGAATATTTACTATGTATTTAGAAATGCATATATCATAACTGAAAATGTACAAACCAGGCCATAACTTTACGCCTATGTTTGGGCTTCAAAATAGCCCATAATGGGCTAATTTAGTATTAGGAGCACAACAAAAAAGAAGCAAATTTAAAACCATGTTCCACCGGAAAGGTGCAGACAGAGATAGAGTTTAGAGGGGGCTTGTCCTAGTTCAACTCTAAATTGCAATGCAAAAATAAAGCGGCAAAAGCAGCTAGTATTTCCCCTGTATACAAAAATTAATAAATGCATCTGCACCCCTTGCATTACAGCATGATTTGTGCAGGAGCAAATTTGCACCTTATTTTGCTTGGCTCCTAACTCTAAATAAAGCCCAATATGTACAGTAAAGGCATTTAAAGTACAATAACCTATTTCAGACTTGGGGCCTGATTCATTAAAGATCTTAACTTGAGAAACTGCTTATTTCAGTCTCCTGGACAAAACCATGTTAAATTGCAAGGGGTGCAAACTAGTGTTCTGTTTTGCACACAAGTTAAATACTGACTATTTTTTCATGTAGCACACAAATACTTGATAGCTTATTTGTACACTGAAATTTAAAGTTGATATCTGTGTGCTACATGAAAAAACAGTCAGTATTTAACTTATGTGCAAAACAAAACACTAGTTTGCACCCCTTGCATTGTAACATGTTTTTTTTCCAGGAGACTGAAATAAGAATCCTCTTCATTTAAGATCCTTAATGAATCAGGCCCTTGGCTATTATTTTAGTTTCCCCTCCGGAAATTCCTGGAGGTGTTGGAAAGGACAACTGCGGAGGAGGCAGAGCACCGCAAATTGTGTTTTTTTTGCCCTGCCCCCGGCATTGCAATGCCGTAATAGCGTCATTTCACAACAGGGCGTGGCCAAAATGAAGTGATTCACTGTGAATGGCGCCCCAGAGGCCCTCATCCCACCCACTTCACTAGGAACCTGGTACCATGCTGTTATTAACCATTAATGTGTGAGGAATCTTTTTTTTTTGTCCCTGGCCTCTGTGCAGCACAATATAGAGGCCTGGAAGTATTAGTATTGTAATCCTGTGATAGTAAGTGAGTTGCTGAGGAAATTTCTCTCAGATGTCCCTCCCTTTCAGGACTGACAGATCCAGTGTAATTTGTATCTAACAGTAGAATAGCTGCCAACTGTCTGTGATTGCAAAGAGGGACATGTCCAGGGGCAAATCTTTAAGACCTGGGACTGTCTCTGCATATGTTCTTACTTTTCAAGACTAACTAATTGCACAATGAAAATACATTTCCCAGCCTTATATACAATTCTTACCAAATACTCCTATTCTCTGATGTCCTGGCCGTATTAAGTTACATTTATTGAAGGATTATTTAAAATGCAAAAAACATGTTATAATATACATATCTTAGGGAAATATAAGACAATGGAGATTGTAGTTCTCCAAGGCCTACGGAGACAGTATTGCACGTGATGTGCATATATGCACTGGCTTAGCAGTAGAGACAAGCAATATCCCAATCATCATCCTCTTTATTTATTTATGTAACACCCCCCTAGTGGTGTTCTAGTACAACCCTGCACTTCAGTGAATACAGGAGGGGTCACCTAGAGGGTAAGCTAGAAATTTATAAAAAGTTACATAAACTGGCTACCATGGTGATAACCCAACCCAGCCTGTGAGACTGAGTGAGAGGAAGGAAGGGCTGTCATCAGGCAGGGATAGGAATAGAGACAGAGGAGAGACAAAGGAGAGGAGAGATGTAGCTGGGGACCTGGGGTGGAAGCTCCCAGGCTCCCCCAGCATTCCCTGACTGTCTGAGCATGGTGACTGAGCCAGGGCAAGGAAATGTGCCCTGGATGACGGGGAGAACTCCATGTCACTATAGATAACCCAAGAGAGGGGGGACACTTCGCATGGAAGAGGCCCTGGAGTGAGGGCTGCAACAAGAGGCATGGTAGCTGTATTGTCAGATCCTGAGGCTGAGAGTACACAGAGTGACGTGTCAGAGCACAGGAGACATCATCCCCGCAGAGGAGGGATGAGCTGCAGTTGAGAGGTACACAGAGTGTGTCAGAGCTGCATGGAGGAGAAGCTGCCTGCCTATTAGCATCCATGTGATTGCCCTTGCAGAGGAGGGTGATCTGCAGTGAGTATGGAGTGCCAGAGACATGTAAATTATGTTATTTAACATCTGGATAACATTAAGAACTGTGCTGAAGAGAGTGAGGAGCTGTATATATTTTTCTTTATTGCTGCTACCATTATGATTATTGTGCTGGAGGAAGAGGAGTGTAAATAAAAGTTCAGTTTATCACAGAGATGGTCTGGTGCCCAAATGATTGTGACTTTTATTACACTGCATCACAAAGTGTCCCACTAACTACAGAGGAACACCTGCATGTGCAGGGACCCCCTGATCATCTACACCCATGCCCATCAGCTAGCCAGGGTTTGAGAAGGAGGTGCACTGTGTACCCTTTGCACCATACAATACACACAGTGACAGGGGGTTACATTTATTTACTGCCACCAATTCTGCAACGATGTACAAATAATGTTTGTCATTCGCATCAGTTCCTGCCCCATTGGAACTTACAGTCTAAATTCCCGCAAACAAATGGGTTAATTTTATCAGCAGCCAATTAACCTACAAGTGGTCAGGAACAGAAAATAAGTACATTTTTGAAGTGTGGGAAAAAACTGGAACAAACATGGGGAGAACATACAAACTCCACATAGATAAGGCCCTATTCAGGAATGGAACTCATGACCACATGCACAGAGGTGTGAAGTTTCAGCAATACAATTTGCAAGTTACACTTCTTTTATGTAAGTCCACAGATTATCATTACATGCTGTATTTGTATATTTGCTTGTTGCAGAATTTATAGTTTATAAATAGAGCTGAGATAGCAATGGCCATCGTATTGTGGTTGGGGTAGGACTGGGAACAGAAAATATATTTGCATCCAAATAATGTGAATATTTCACAGAACAGTTTTGAAAAATGTTGGCAACTACACAGCAGCTGAAGCTTGGTTGCTCTGAATCTAGCAAGGCTGGCAATAGTTTGTGTTTATATCATACCTCCCATACCTCCTAATCTGTCCTGCCATCCTGATCGGGACAGCTTTATCCCAATTAGTGGCAAGGTTGGGGGAGATTCTGTCCACTGCTGCTCTGCATGGCAGGGCAGTGGTGAACGGGGTGAGAGGTTTGGTAATTAATGAGACTAGTTATTAAATGGTCATTAGCATATTTATTTCACCAATGAACCCACAGTGCTAACAGAGAACAAGAACAGACTCCGAGAAATAGCACCTTTTACATTGGCGCCTAAACAGGGACCTGATCTATTAGACAGATCACCCTTTTTCATTGGAACTCAAACACCACCTGGTTTAATTATGACCCTCAAAAGCCTAGGGGACCCATAATTAGTTGCAGCAACCCTAAAATATGAATTTTAATAACTGGTTTTATTCATTTTAACTTATCAATATTATGGTCCATAATGGTGAGGCAAATGGATGTTTAATATCTGAAGATTCTCTTGGTTTGGTGATTTTACCTGTTGAATTATAATGTATTATATGTTGTATGTAAGAATTTATATGTACCGTATATATATATGATCTCAAAGTTAAATCATAATTGGGAGAAAGAATGATTGAATGGTTTGTCTATACTTATAATACATGGTGATTAAGTTATTGATTGGATTTGGAATAACAATTTGATTCGTAATTGTGGTTTACATGACGGAATCGTCAAAGCGTGTGTTTATATCTGGGCGAGGTCAAACAAAAGAATCACGGGAGTAGCGCTCACGGAATTTTAGCTGAAACACATTAGCGTCATAGCTGGGACTACACAGTTTATAGTTAGTCATAGTACAAGACAAAAGTTTAGGAAGGTTGTATAGAGATGTCACTTAACAGCTGAAAGATCATGGGTAAAATATTGATAGATACTGATGAAAATAGCGATGAAAGATTGCAAATTGTATAATCCATAATTAATGAGATTATCTCCTGAAGAGGAAAGGTAATGTCAGTCTGCCTACGGTGGGTATGGACTGGAAACTACTTTTTGCAAGTGGTTTAAGAAACTCACAATTGGGGGTTTGACTGAATTAATTCAATAGTAGGTTTGAATTATATATTATATTTTCTACACCGTGTTATTATATTTGCAAAGATATTGAAAATACCAATTTTTAATAAAAATACACATTCTCTTAAATGAGACTTTCGGGAAAATCTTTCTTGATATGATTATTATTATTTCCTGTATTATACTGTGTGTATCAGAGTAAATTGAGTGTAAATTGAACTCTCAGTGCTAACAGAGAGCAATAACAGATTCCGAGAAACAGCATCCTTTTATAGTGTGTATGTCTGCCATAATCACAGCACACTTGCTGAATTGGATCTAGTTACTGTAACAGCACCCAATGCGTAATGTCCATGCACAGCCATGGCCATCCTAAACACTCTGCACACTGTTTTATATGAAAGCAGGACGCTAGGTGAGCTTAAAAGGATGATGTGATCTCCAGCTTCCGTCTCTGTGCTCTACTGCACATTCTAAATATGTAACAGCAAGTGCACAGTATACAACCAGTAAGTGTTTGGGTTTGTTTTTAGAATCATTCTCAAATGTCATAAAATAATCCAAACACAAAATGTATGTTTGACAAAGTAGAAAGCCTAGACATCTAATGCACAATGTGAGCTTGGAAGTAGAATAAATGAGTACTTTAAATGTCACCCATGAAAAGTGCAGGTTATGGTCTATTTGTCCACAACATTTCTGCTGATTCAGCTGCTAAGGTAAAGAAATAGACGTTTTGCATTTTCTTTGGAATGCATTGATAATAACACATACAGCAGACCAAGAGAAGCACCTGTAATGGCATTAAGTGCTGTTGTGTTCTCTGCTGCAGGGCAGCTGTTTTGATCTGTATGACACTGAAATCTATTGGTGAGATTAGAGTCCATTAGACCTGTCTTCCCTTCTTACTACAGTAAAATGCTCATACTCCCCAAACACTGTAATTTGGATGTAGCAATGTCAACACGTGCAGGCTTCACAAAGTTTGTTCCTAAGTCTCAGAAAGCATAATAATAACCGTTATTTCTGTTTGTTTTGACTGTATTATTTCTATGCAGGGTAATATGACTTGTACATTAACTCTTTTGGGGAAATGTAATCTCCGCACTTGGATGCAGCATTTGTAGGATTGAGCGCCTCAATCATCATCATCATCATCATTTATTTATATAGCGCCACTAATTCCGCAGCGCTGTACAGAGAACTCATTCACATCAGTCCCTGCCCCATTGGAGCTTACAGTCTAAATTGGTCAGGAATCGAACTCATGACCCTAGTGCTGTGAGGCAGAAGTGCTAACCACTAGGCCACTGTGCTGCCCTGTACTGAGAAGACAAACGTGTTTTAGGGCGTAAGTCCAACCTAATACTCTTTTTGTACCACACTTTTTTTTTTTGTACTAAAAGACTTCCTGGTTTATCCTTATTTAAGAGGAATTATATGACATTTTATTACATTGGTCAGAGTACACCTTGAAATGCGCTTCTCCACCAATGGCCTATACTTTTAGGGGTGTAGGAATGAAATTTTCATGGGGGGGGGCAAAAAGCCGAGGACTACTATAGGGCTTGGAGCCTCTTTTTCTCGCGTTTGGTATCTTGTTTTACGACAGTTGTAACAGTGACTGTAGATATACAAAGACTCCCAATCCTATGTTCATTTTTGTCAATGTTTCAGGGGTTGGCCAACCCCAGTTTCATTGTTTATTTTACTATAGCAATTTATTTATACATTGTTAAATAAATATTATTATTAATATTAACTACCAATTAGTACAGTAGCTGTTGGAAAGATTGATGCATTCAGTTGTTCATCTTAAAAATTTTCATTTTTCGTAGTCCTTAACCAAGTTTTTATTCAGATTTCATTCACAGCATAATCTCATTTTTAAATCTAGAGTCACTGCCTCACTGGTTATGGTATGTGCGATAAATTTAATTTGCTATATCTCATGTTTGTTACTGGACACACTAAGTCAAATTCAGGGTAAACATAAAGGGAATAGTTGTTCATCATCAATACAGGTTATTTATTAAATGATTATGAACAGGACACTTATACCCCATTCACACACCTTAAAAAACCCAGGTTTTTGACGGGGCAAGCTCCAACGAGGCTCAATATGAAAGGGGGTCACTGCAAAATCCTGGGTTTGGTAACTTTGAATTAGACCCAGGACTTTTGGAGGGGTATTCCCGTGTCAGTACCGGGTCGCCTGTCGTGTGAATGGTGCATCCTGGGATTTTCAACCCGGGTCTCACATACAGAAGCTGATTGGGGGATTAGGGACACTGGAGGATGACGTCATTTCAATGCTTCAGAGAAGAGAGAAAGGAGCAACCATGACACACTGGCTAGATGACGGGGATGTGAGAGATGTTGGCCATTAGAGGAGAGGAGGAGATCAAAAAACAGATCACAGGCACTGTTAAGGATGCAACAGTTTACAATAACATATCTAAAATACTAACACAGCATGGGATAAAGTGCAGCCAGCAACAGGTAATAAATTAATTGAAGTCACTTCACAAACCATACTCCAAAGGGGTGCAAATTAGTTTATTATTTTGTACACAAGTTAAATACTGGCTGCACAAATACTTGATAGCTTTATTTTTATACAGAAATGTAAAGTTACTCTAGGACATGCCCTACCCCAACTATAAATCTGTCCCCACATTTTAAATATACCTCCCCTTCCAATGCAACACGGTTTTGCCAAAGTGCAAAGTTACTCTTTTTTTTTGCTTTGCTCTCCGTAATGGCTCAGGCCCAATAAGAGGAATTATACTGTGGTCAATATTGAAAGGCGTTTTGTATGACATATCTTTAAAACTGCATTTGTTGGAAATATTTCTGGAGTTTGTGGCGTGTTAGCACTCCAAGTAACCACAACATGCTGGTAACCGGGAGGTTAGTGGTAGCAGTTTTTATAGAATATGTGCATCATTTGCCTCTATTTTGAGGCTATTTTACATCCACTTTCAGCTTCCTCCAATTTGGTAGAATTCTCCACATTTACCAAGCGTCACCTATAGGTATGCTACACCACTATGTTAATTAAACTAACTAAAGTGTGGAGAACCTCGGGCCTGATTCACTAAGGATCTTAAATGAAGAGGTATCTTATTTCAGTCTCCTGGACAAAACCATGTTACATTGCAAGGGGTGCAAACTAGTTTTCTGTTTTGCACATAAGTTAAATACTGACTGTTTTTTCATGTAGCACACAAATATCAACTTTAAATTTCAGTGTACAAATAAGCTATCAAGTATTTGTGTGCTACATGAAAAAACTGTCAGTATTTAACTTATGTGCAAAACAGAAAACTAGTTTGCACCCCTTGCATTGTAACATGGTTTTGTCCAGGAGACTGAAATAAGATACTTCTTCATTTAAGATACTTAATGAATCAGGCCCCTCCTGTGTATTGCATTGAAAACATAATACATTTAGGAACAGAACACATAACTGGAATAGACATCTTCCTGTTTCCAGTGCAATACTGAATCTGGCAGAAAAGTCTAACATACATAGCATTTTATATTAAAGTAACTGAGAGAAACGTTTCCTGCGGCAAAAGCTTAGAACATCATGTGGGTGGGTGATATCAAATTTTCCGACATGTGGAGAAAGATATTTTTCTTCCTGTACATTTGGATGCATGTGCCTGAGAAATTGTAATTAAAATCCCCCTTTTAGTGTCACTCACTTTGTAGCTGCACTCAGCAATTGCTGCTGATCTCTGATTGTGTGGGCCACTTCTAAACCTTGCTCAACCCTAATTTACAAGCATTAACTAAGCTTAAAGCAGGCAGCTGCACGGGCCTCCGTGTATTTCCTAAGGAAGTACCAGCCTACAGAAAGGTAGACTTTTACTCTGCCAAAAACCATTACCATGACATTGCCCTGCAACACCTTTCTTGCTAGTACGCCTTAGACCTTAAGACAGGTGGTTCTCCTGTGTGGTACTGGGACATTAGTATTTTAAATATTTTTACATTTGTAAACTATAGTTTGGATGATTAAAAGGGGTAGCCCGTCTTTACAGTTCAATCCATTGACCTGTTCATGGTTTCCTGTAACTCTTCTACTGTATATATTGCTTTTTATATAATACAAATAACTTCTGCCTGTGATTTTCTTTAATATTATTTGCTACACAGGTCTGCTCTACTCTCTGCATCTTATACAATAATTGTTGGACGAGTGTATCTCGGGCCCACCAGAGGAATCTACCGCGAGGGCCAGTTCTTGTGCTATAACTTCCTCAAACATTTGTGGTGCCCCAAAACCCTGTTAAACAGCACAGAGGAAGTACATAAACGCTTTTAAAATGCAGAGCTACAAGGGGTTAATAGAGGCTGAGAGAGACACAGTGGGAATGACAGTTGACAGTTGAACTGAAAAGGTCGTACCCAGGATGATGTGCAGGAAGGAGGAGTGTGTGGCATAGCAACAAGTCCACTGAGTTTGGTAATAACTGTGAACTCCCAGAAGGCAGTGGGGAGAGGAAAGTTCTAGACTTCTGAGGGAGAGAGATGAGGTTTATGAGTGACAAGAAGACAGACGGAGAGATAAGAAATCTGAGTTGAATCTTTCCATGTAGCTGCTCACTACCTCAGGAACAGGCTGAGAGAGATTAGAGGTATTACTGCTGGAAGTCGATCATATGAAGGAACTCTAGTTGAAAGTACAGTAGGTCTGCAAATCACCTTTGTCACAGATTCCTCCACTTGCTTTCCTCCACGCTGACAGATTTAATGTACTACAAAATTCCTGTGCACAGGTCAGCCCAGGACTGAGTGTAAAATAGGGTAACGTTACCAGGGATAATATTGGTGCACCAAATGTTTTAGATGAATGTTAATTTTAAGTGATTTACCTAAAAATTGATTTATTGATATTAAAGATGTTATCACTATTGTGCCTTATACTCACCAAGTGTATATTATAAGTTAAATGCTATTGTGCTTTATGTTGATCAAACGATTATTTTGTCATTACCATTGAGCTGAAGGGGTCAGTGTCGCGGTGGCCAAAATTATCAAAATTAATTAACCAAAATTATCCTTACCACATTCTTAATAAACCCAAGTTGTTTAACCAATCCTTGTCCCTTTCATTGAAGTATTTATCTCCTGACCACTGAAAATCCGAACAGAAAAGAACCTGACTCGTGTCTGGAGCATAAGGTAAGGGAAGGAAATCCCATCCGTCTCGACCACCACACATTCTGTGTTGTCGTTGTGTATTAAATTGAGAACAACCTACTGTGACAGGATGGACCGCCTATGCCACCCTGTCTGTTGTTGCTGGGAACCGGCTGGGCTTACTTTGCCACCGTTCCCTTTCGTTATCCCAAATGCGTCCTCTTGCCGCAGTAGGAGGGGCTTATATTGCTGCCACCACTTAACTCCTTTATGGCGCTCAGAACCACGTTCCTTCTGGATAACTGTTGCTGCTAGTGTACTCCTGTGCTGGTACACTTGGGTTGGTAACTCCGGACCTCTTACTATGGATCCGGGTTGCTGTGGATGGATCCTCCCTGGCCTATCACACTGACCAGAGCTGCAGGTAGCAGGCAGAGCGGTGGTACTGGAAAAGCTTGGGTCCAAACCTCAGAATCAGCCGGAGAACGGATTAGATTTTAGGGTCTAATCGGCAGGTCACAGGATTACAGTAATATTGAAGAAGTTGTCAAGCAGGTCTTTGAAGCAGAGTGATGTTTATTGCTCAAGTGTCCTGACAAGGTCAGTCCTACTGATTTAAGGTATCAGTGGTCAGGTCAGATGGAACATCAGAATGATACATTTCAGTGTACAAGTCAGTGCATTTATACCTTTCAGACACATGCTATTTTTAGCATCAGGATATACTCTATTTACACAAACATAGATTTACATGAATTGCAAAGCCACTAATATTTATACTTAGCTATGAAATTCTAAAAAAACATTCCCACAGAACAACAAAAAAAACCAAAACAAGCTACTTTCCTACATCACAATACACCAAAGGCTTGGTATACACAGGCTCATTGTATCAGATATATACATCAGAAATAGGCATATCCTATAGCAAGGTTAAACAGAAAAAACAACTTTTCTACCCTGGTCTCAGAGATAATGATTTCCTATCTCACAAAATACACAATATAAAAAAATAAGTGCACGTGCAATTACATAAATAAGTGCCCTGCGCTATTTGCTTTAAATACATTTTTGCCAAAAGTTATTTAATAGTGATCCAGTCACACCTACTTTGTACAGACAGCTGAACTTGTCCTAAAAAAATATTTACACATGGCCTCTTGGGGTTACTTTGGGAGAGGTTAAAGTAACTCTAGCCTATCATAATTGTACAATCCTGTATATAATAATGGCATCTAAGCATATAACAACTTAAGTATATACAAATATTGCAGAATAAAGCCTCTAACCCTTCTTTTGTATATTTTACCTTTATATTTCTCTAAACGAAATATTTAGAGATGAATACATAAAATATGCTTATTATATCACTTTAGCTATTGTCTATGAATATTCGTAAGTCTAACTACAGAGTTTACTTTCAGCAGAAAGACTTTATTTTGTTTCTGTTCTCTCATAACTCCCTTACCTCCACTAAGAGCCCTTCTGTCGGTCTTATTAATGTATGATTATCCTGTCAGGATACGAGGTACAATGGGTTAGAGCAGTGGTTCCCAACCTTTTTCGATTTGTGTACCCCTTTTGAACCCATTTCTATAAATTGTATTCCTTGTTTTTAAAATAGCTGTTTTTAAATACTGACCACCCCCCCACGCGTTCAATTCACGGCATACACATGAGGTATAGATCTGTAAGGAACAGCCGAAGGAAAGCTGTGATAAGGTTGGAACAAATGTGTTACAAAAGGAGAAGGAAAAAAAGAGCCATTTTCAGGCGAGATTCCGATCAGGATATACAGCAATTTGAATAGGCCCTTTTGCTCTGAGAAAAAGCACCTTTTATCTAGCAGGCATACTGAACAGTTTGACGTCTCTATTGGCTGTTAAAATAATCTCTGCAATTGGCTGGTGATATAGAACAGACAGGGCCGATGCTAGGGTCCACGGCGCCCTAGGCATTTTTAAAAAAGCGGCGCCCCCCCCGCGCGCAAAAATCACCCCCCCCCAAAAAAAAATCGCCGCCCTCCTCTCCTTACCTTGTCTCACCACTGCCGCCTCTCTGCTCCGTCTCCTCCCCTCCACTCACTGACACTAGTAAGTGGAGGGGAGGAGACGGAGCAGAGAGGCGGTGGTGGTGACAAAATAGCCTCTTCCCCCCTCCCCGTGCATCTGAATGCTGTGCGGCGGCCGTGACAGGTATGGTTAGCAGTCGCCGCACAGTTTTAAAGTCATTTACTATTCTGTGGCGCCCTCCAGGCGCCCTCCAGAGCCCGGCACCCTAGGCAAGTGCCTAACCTTGCCTAATGGGAGCGCCGGGCCTGAGAACAGAACTACTCACATCTCAGCCGTCAGCTCTACTTCTTGCAGTTCCTCAGTCTCCGAGCAACCTCAGTCATGTTCATTGTTTCACCCAATCAGAGACAGAGTAGCAGAGGGCGGGACATCTCGAGTTCTCTTGAGTTAAAGAGATGTGTCCTCTCTCCAATCTGCCATCACTTATTATTTTTGGAGTACCCCTGAACCGCCCAGCACGTATCCCTGGGGGGTATGCGTACCACCGGTTGGGAACCACTGGGTTAGAGGATGGGCCCTACTTCCATAGGGTGGGTGTATCATCATGACATCTTTGGTAGCTTGGGCAATATATAAGAGGCTATCAAAGAGGCAGTAAACTTTAGGGGAGAACTACAGCCGGTGCAGTCAGCGCAGGGGTCCCTGAGCAATTAGGATCGAGCATGTTCGATTATTTTTTTGCTTGTTTAGCGGGCCGGACTGATGGCTGACATTAATTACAATGGGGGGATGTACATGAGCTGCCTTCAGGAGCTCCTGAAGTGGGCTTATTCCAGGAAGTCATGTAGCTGATCTCATAAAACATGCTTAAAATATATTATTGCACCTGTTTCCCCCATTCCCTAGTTCTACCACTTGTAAATCTAACTTCCATAGCCTGTATTGTGGAATAACTATACTATTTGGTTTCCCGTGTATTATGCACAGATAAGCACATACACATTTTGAGGCCTACAAGCAGTTTGCAATGCACCAGAAGATTTCTCATTATTTATAATGTGTATTGTGCATAGGTGTTTTTTCCTCAGGCTTAAAATTGTATTTGCCCATGTACACTGTACAACTAGTGTGCACAATAATTCTACCAGTGTGCACAATAATAGTTTGTGAAGAAGTTGGCTAATTGACGTGTGCTTTAGTTTAGTTTGGCCATGTCTGCAGTGCTTACATAGGATACTATCCAGGGCATTTTTACAGGTAGCAAGTAATTAATATGAAACCTGTTACATCCAATTTGCATGTCAAGCATTGTTAGTCTGATGCTGTTTCACCTTGTGATCCATTGATGAAAACATTAAAGAGGATTTGTTCTCAGGACCAATGGTCCTCTCATTGAAAACCATCTCTTTTCTATTCACATATGTATAAGACTTTGAATCATTAGAAAACTGTTAGTAAATAAGCCATCAACACAAGCTGCTTTGTTGTGAGCTGACCCCTGTCCTCTGCTTGACTTTGATGGTCTCCAGTCTAGCGTTGTTTACTTTACAGTCACAATTGACCTCCAAAATCACCTTTGACTCTATTAGGTTTATTAGACTGATATGCCCACTACCAAAACAATTGCCTTAAAAGGCTCACTATATTATAGTCCAGTACCAGAAAATGTTGTCAGACCCGGGTGTGACTAATGCTGTTGTTTGAATCAGCTGCATGTGCATACATGTAGTCCTAAAGAACATATTTCCCATAATAATGGCATGGCCACACACAAGACCAGAGCAGTGCATCTTGGGCTTATATGTGTGTGTGTATATAAGTGTGTGTATATATATATATATATATATATATATAAATATATATATATATATATATATATATATATATATATATATATATATATTAGAGATGAGCAGGCTCGGATTCCGCTAATCCGAGCCCACCCGAACAGTGCGGGTCCGAACGGGATCCGAGCACTGTTCGGATATTTCCGGCGGGCAAAAAATTGAAAACGAGGTTCTGTTGTCCAAGTCTCGCGTCGAATCTCGTGAGGGGTGGGAGGGAGGTCCCAGAAAAATTCCATCTTGTACCTCTTTTTTTGGCATTATGTGCTCAAGCTACCTCGGTGCAACCTTTTGGCCTAAAAACAATATTGTGAGGTGTTCTAAATAGACTGGAAATCAGTGGAAATGATTGTTATTGAATGTTATTGAGGTTAATAATAGCGTAGGAGTGAAAAAAAAAACACAAAACTGGTTTTTAGCACTTTTTATGCTTTTTTAAAAATAAATCAGAACCAAAACCTTTCGTCGGATGTTTTGGCAAAACAAATCAGAACCCAAAACCTCAAGCTAATCAGAACCCAAAACCCAAAACCCAAAACACTAAAAGTGGCCGGTGCACACCCTTAATATATATATATATATATATATATATATATATATATATATATATTAATTAGTGATGCTCACTGACTCCTGTGAAATGGTTTTGGTTTTGGATCTGGATTAGCTTTGTGGTTTTGGTTTTGGATCTGTATTTTTTTTACAAAAATTGCTAAAATATGCTAAAATCACATAGTTTTAAAGTCTTTTGCAGTCAATTTTGACCACCTCACAGGTCACATTATTATTTTCATACACCTCGGACAAATACTGGAGCGACCTGGCTGGATGCTAAGCGACAAAGCATTGACTCAAACACACGGCAGTTCCTAGCACATCTAGGACGCATTGCCACACAGCAGTGGCAGAAAGAAAAATGATGCAAGATGGAATTGTCCTTGGGCCCTCCCACCCAGGACATGCACAGTTTAACAAATCAAGCACTTCAGCCACAGAAGTGCCATTCCTTGTGACTGAAGTGCTTGGTTTATTTGGGCCCCTACAAAAGAAGGTAACAATGGTCTTAGGCCACCTAGGGTAACAGTATTGTTAATGAACTCTACTGTGGCAAGATGTTGTTGTCATCATCCTCAGCCCCATCCTCACCCTCATCAGTGTGTACATCAAACTCACACATTATTACTTCATCACCGCTGGAATCCACCATTACAGAAGTCTGTTTTGAAGTAATTGGCGGGAAAGGCCTTCCTCGTGGAACTTGAAGTTCATTTTTATGAACATCATCTTTTCCACATTTTGAGGAAGTAGCCTCCTACTCCAATCGCTAACAAGGTTCCCGGCTGTGCTGAAAACTCTTTCCGAGTACACACTGGAGGGTGGGCAGCTTAAGCAGTGCAAAGCGAGTTGGTACATGGGTCTCCAAATTCCCTTTTTTTCCTACCAGTATGTAAAGGATCTGTCTGATGTGTCTATTTCTATGCTGTTGTGAAAGTAATCCTCCACAATCCTTTGGATGCTGATAGTAGGATCAGGTTCAGTAGTTGCGGCAGAGGTGTCACGTTTTTTGGTCAATTCTTTTAGACCAGACCAGATGTCAAAATTTGGCAAAGAGTTATATGCATCATCCCTGGGTGTCTGGGTGTCTTGGGAAAGCGAAGTTTTTTCCTAGCAGCAGTTGAGTGAGAAACTGAAGGAGGAGACGCCGTCGTGTCACGTAAGACTTGAGCTGTCATCTTGCTCACCAGGAGCTCCTTGCATCTCTTCAGATCTGGGTCAGTTGGAAACAGACATAGGTCTTAAACCGAGGATCAAGCACAGTCGCCAAAATGTAGTGATCTGATTTCAAGATTTTGATAACTCTTGGATCCTGGCGAAGCGAATAAAGTACTTGATCTACAAGTCCGACATACTTAGCATAATTGCTTTGTTTAATCTCCTCCTTCAGTTTCTCAAGCTGCTTTTCCAAAAGTCTAATTAAGGGAATAACTTGACTCAAGCTCACAGTGTCTGAACTCACTTCACAGGTGACTACTTCAAATGGTTTCAGCATCTTGCACAACACGGAAAGTATCTCCACTGCGCTAGACTAAAATACATCCTCCCTCCTTTCCCAAGGTCATGGCTTGAGGCGTAAACGTGGATGGCTTTTTGCTGTTCCTCCATCCTCAGAAGCATATACAGGGTGCAATTCCACCTTGTCACCACCTTTTGCTTCAGTTGATGGCAAGGCAAATTAAATTACTCTTGCAGCTGCTGCAATCTTCTACACGCTGTTGCTGAATGTGAATGTCGGAAATGTCCAGATATTTTACAGGCAACAGACAGCATCTCCTGCACGTCCCTGTATTTTTTTAAAAAGCTCTGTACCACCAAGTTTATTGTGTGAGCAAAACAGGGAATGTGATGGAATTCACCCAGCTGTAATACTCTGACAATATTGGTGGCTTTATCAGAAATTACATATCCCGAGGAGAGTCCAAGAGGGATAAGCCATATTGCAATGACATCCCTTAGTTTTTGTAACAGATTGTCAGCTGTATGCCTCTTAGTGAAGCCAGTGATACACAGAGTAGCCTCCCTCTGACAAATATGATGTACTTAGGTACATGCTGCTGCTGTTCCTGCTGGGGAAAGGCGAATCGCCAACCCAGTGGGCTGTCACAGTCATATAATCTTTAGTTGGCCCAGTTCCGCTTGTCCACATATGTGACGAAACGAGTGTGAGAACCCCGTAACCATTCTGTTTCTCTTTTCTCATATAATGTGGATTATAGCAAGTTCTTTTTATAGCCCTTGCTTTTGTTCCCCAGCTCACCAGACTACAGACTGCATTGTCTTATTACATGTGGCTAAGGGGACATAACTCAGTGTAAATATGTATATTGTGTCTTGTATATTGATGACTTGCAGTAAGGTTATTAATTGTCTTTAAAGTGAAGCCAGGGTGATTATGGTTAGGCATCAGGTTGCAAGATGCTGAAGTGGGAAAACTAATTAGTGTCCATTGTTCTCACCAGGCTAGTCCAGACAGGCCATCTAACAGGGGAGGTTCTGTGGAAGGACAGCTCATCTTCATTCCCCTCTCCATTCCCCCCTAGTCCAGCACTGACCAATGGCTAAGAAGAATAGACCCAGGGGTTTGCCCAGGGAGGGGAAAGACTGAGGAAATTAGACCCGAGATAAAAGAAGCCACTCCAGAGGGGAGGGGGTGTTCATTCTGGGATTTCATTCATGAAGAGTGCAAGATCTGGTTTTGAGTTGTCGTTCTCTACTAGAGTCTATATATGCAGCTGAGAGAGATCCATGGGTAGTGAAGTTTGGGCAGCTAGGTCACTATAACTCCTTAAGCTAGTGGGGTAAGGGACAGATTATGTGGTAAACCTGCCTGGCATTTATTTACTGTGTACATAATATTCTAATGTTATTTGTATGACAATAAATATACTGTTGTATTTTTCTAACTGCATTTGCCTGAATGACTATACGAATCCTAGAAAGTACTGGGTAGACTTCCCTGGCATAGGAAGGCACTCGTGGGTGGCCAGCCAGCGTAAAGTGGGTAGCATTGGGCCAGAAAACCCGGTATCTTCACAACATATCTGTGGTTATGTGTACAGTGGGTAGAATGGCATTTTTCAGCCCAATAATAAAAATTTTACGAACCTTCCGGTAGAGGTGAGGAATAGCTTTTCTACTGAAATGGTGTTGTGATGGAATTTGGTAACGGGGACAAAAGACCTCAAATAACTGTCTAAAGCCAGCTGCATTAATAGTGAATATTGGACGCAGATCTAATACGAGCATAATCGCCATGGCGTCTGTGATACTCTTTGGGACTGGGTGACAGTTTTCATACTTGCTTCCTCTTGCAAAGGATTGTTTAACAGTCAATTATTGTAAACTACTAGTAGTTTTCTTCATGGTTTGCTTCTGGGATGAAGATTCACCCCCAGCAGCAGCAACAGCAGCAGCAGTGGGACTAACGCTCAAGAATTATTCAGAGGAATCAAGGATAGTGCAGGAGTCATCTAGCCTTAGCAACTTGGATGCAGGACTAACTCCGATCGCTACTAAGGATATTGATGAGGACAGTGTTCTGGGTGTAGATTGCAGGCGTTGGCATGTAGGTGAGAGAAGGGTCCTAGCTGATGATGGACTGCTTGTTGTTATTTTTTTACCATAACTATCAGATTTTCCCAACACCTTGCCATGAACTCGCGTCAAATGGTGTAACATGGATGAGGTTCCTAGATGGTTAAGGTCCCTCCCTCGACTGACTGTGGCTTTACGTACACTACAAATGGCTAGACAACTGTTGGCAGGATTTGGGTAGAAATAATTCCACACATAAGAAGTGGCTTTTTTTGGTTTTATGTCCAGGCATGACAATGGCCTTCTTCTTATCACGTGCCAGAACTGCTTCCACTGGTGCAGGACTTACATAAACAACATCATCCTCATCAACATCCTCATTAGCGCAATCATCGGCTACACAAATATCCCCCTCATCCTCTTCCAATTCCAAAGTGGGATCCTCAATTCGTGTATCACCGGCTACACTCTGGCTGTTCAGGCACACATCAGCAAAAATGCTGAAAGGGGCCTTCTTTATGGGTACACTATCAGAATGGTCACGATTACACATAGCACTCGTGGATGGACTCTCCTCAGGGATTGGTGTCATTTCTGAATCTGAGCATACATTTTCCTGTAATGTCTTACTGTTTTCTTCTAGCTAGGCTTTCACACGTAAAAGTATTTGGGCACCACTTTTGGAGTCCGAATTACTTGGTCTTGCTTGGTCACGAGTAACCTTACAAGAAGATGCCTCAGTAACAGTTTTAGATCTCGCACTCATAGAGAAAGGTGAAGGCCTCATTCTTTCTTTGCCACTGCGTGTGTAGAATGGCATGTTGGCAATTGTTTTTTTTCGGCAGATAACTTTGCCTGGATTACAGCTCTTTTGTTCTTGACCACGGTAAAAGGTGTTTTTTTAGATGTATTTTTCCCTGACTTAAAAAACAATATACTATTTCATAGGCTTTACCAGATGATGTACAGGGACTACTATCATCAGGACTGGTGGCAGCAGCTGCTTGCTGCTCCTGCTCTTCTGCCTACTGCTGTGAATCCATTTGGATAACACTGTACACTTTTTGGTGCAAATTCAGAAAAAAAGCCTGCAAGGACAAGTATTTGTATTTCAGCAATGACAATTAGCAATGGAGCAATGGAGCTCTTGTCTTTGGGTGTATATAACACCGTACAATTTTACTGCAGAATTACACCAACTCTGACAGCACTAGTTTTTTTTATTTTTATGCAATGAGAATTACCAACGCAGCTCTCCTTTTTGTGTATTACCTATATAACACAATAGAATTGGACTGCAGAACTACATCAACCCTGTAAGCACTATTATTTGTATTTTTCTGCAATGAGATTTAACACCGGAGCTCTCCTATCTGTGTGTTACCTCTATAACACAGTAGAATTGGACTGCAGAATTACACCAACCTTGCCAGCAGCACTATTATTTGTATTTTTCTGCAATGAGATCATTTAACACTGGAGCTATGGAGCTCTCTTAAATGTCACTGATTACTTTCTTTAACATTGCTGCCACCCTCCTCTTTCAATTCTCTAACTTTGCCCGCCCAACTACTCTACACTCTATGCTACCCCTTCTGTATCCCTTTCTCAAATGGCGCTAGATCCGCTGTGGAGGGCAGTATTTATAGATTCCAAAACTCGCAAGATTCTAGATCCGATGACACCACAATGATGTTTTGCTTCGTTTACGAATCCGAAAAAGCGTGAAAGTACCGGTACTCTGATCCCCTATGTTCGGGTGTGTTTGGTTTCCGAGGAACCGAGCCTGAGCATCTCTAATATATATATATATATATATATATATATATATATATTTTTTTTTCTCTCTCTCTCTCTTTCTCTCTCTCTCTCTCTATATATATATATATATATATATATATATATGTTGTTTCATATATGATCTAACTGTCCATGTGTCCATTGCCCTGTTCACATAAACCAATTTCTTTAGTTACTGATTACTAAGTTAATCATTTTAATGGACGTGTCTTTAAATGCTATAAGAAGATATATATGATATGTTTATTTAGGGTGCTTTAGATGTGCCTAGAATCCCCAGAAAACACATATTGTTAGAATATGACAGTAAAAGCAGCTTGCAGTGCCATCTGTGGCCTCCTGATAATCCAGAGTCCTTCCATTTAAACCAGATTATTATTATTAAAATGTATTTAAATAGTGCTAACCATACTTGATGACTTCTTTACCTCCCCTCTGGAAGATCCCAGAGGGGTGGTCCAAGCGACAAGTGTGGGGAATGTGTTGCCACGATGACGCGGATTTGCAGTGAACTGCGTCACAATGAACCCAGCCCATGTCACTGTGGCAGCAGGTGGGATGTGTGTGGGAGGCCGTGTCTCCTGGGAGTCCGGGAGAACTCACCAAAATAAAGGAGTCTCCCAGACATTCCGGGAGAGAAGACAAGTATGGTGCCAACAGATTGAGCAGTCATTTACAGAGAATGTTTTCAATCATTCATATCAGTCCCTAATCCTGTGGAGTTTACAATCTAAACTCTCTGCCCCACACACCAACACAAACATTAACCTGCCAGTATCTTTTTGTACTGTTGCAGGAAACCGGAGCACTGGAGAGAAACCCACACAAACATGGGGGAAGCCTACAAACTTAGCACAGATAGTGCCTTGGTTGGAATAGATCCCATGGTCCCAGTGCTGTGAGCGGCAATGATAACCACTGTTCCACTATGCCACCCATATATTTTTATACAATGTCATTTGTAGATTCTATTAGGACAAGATTGATAGATATATGTCTATGCTGTATAACAATGAGATGTGGCATGACAATAATAACTGAATGGTTGCTATGGGAGTCCTATGTTATCCCTTGCAAAAGTTCCCATTCCTTTAAAGTTCCCTTACAAATCCTGTGCTTACCCCTGAAACCATAACATGCAGTGATGGCTAGTTCTTACCTAAATATTACAGTTGTTTATATACAAGACTACCGCTCCCTTCTTAGCTCTAAAAGAAAAGTCAGCCAAGTTGCTTTAGTACATACAATATAGTGCTGTTAAAATGTATTTTTGTAAACAGACTGTTAGCTATATGCAGAAAGGTAAGGGATACTACATCGTGGAAACATTAACAGCATATATCTCTGACAAAGAGGCTTCTTCTTCTTCACTTTCGGTGCTCATTGTGAGCCTCTGCTTAGAACTAAATATGGCAATTTTCTTTCCGAGCAGGAATTCAATGTGAAGTCTGCAGACTAATTTGCACTGAGCTGCATAAACTGCCAGCATCAAATGACGCTAATACAATAATTTAGGGAGTGAAAAGGTCTTGTTCATTTTCTCAGGGGACTACTCAAAATCACCTGGGATCTAACCATGAATAATGCCAGTCATGAGCAAATAGCAAATTAAAGCTGGAACAAATATATCTACAGATCCAGGAAATATGGTATTTGTATATAATATGTGCAAGGGTGAACCCAAATTATTCCTATTGGAGATTTGCCAAGCTCTAGAGAAAACTAAATGAAAATACTATTATTATTATTATTATTATAATTATTTGAACTCTACACCATTGATTTAGATTTTTTTTTTTAATTATTATAGTTTTTTTTTTTCTGGATTCAGAAAAAAAAAAAAAAAATCAAAGGGGTTTTGACACGTTCTACATTTTTCTGAATTTTTGCAGTGCAGGGAAATGGAATTTGCTTTTTACAATTTGTTTTCAATCATAGAGTTAGAGACAAAGATGGAGCTCCATCTCCGAGTCTAGAACACGGTTGATTCTTTTACTCTACATATACACACATACTTATTTCATTTTAAATAGAGCTTTTATTTATGTAAGTATTTAAATAAATTCTACAGTCAGGCTCTGGCCAGCCTCCCGTGCGTTTTTAATGTACTGTTACCTTATTTAATGCAGTGGCACATCGTATCTCTTGCTTTCTTAAGCACGGCTGTTTTCAGTTTTCTAGCGCACACCTGCACAAAACGATCCATTACAGGAAAACACAAGGTGATCTAGCAAATTTATTCTCAGACACCAGCGTGATAAACTAGTACCAGTTACTTGTATTTTCTCATGCTTGTCGGAACCCTTATTCTGTCTGCCAAATTGGGCTCCTGGAGGGACCTCCGATGCCCGGAGAAAAGGATACTGACAGAAAAGCACAGCAGAATACAGTTGAAAAATGTTCATGGCAAAATGTATGTTTTTCATTAAAGAGGGGAATTCAGTGGCTGGGAAAGAGGACTGGTTGACAGAAAGAGTGATGCCTGGCCTGCAAGACGGATTTTCATGAGCTGAGAAATAGTAGATCCTCCTTAGATTTTCTTCATTCTCACCCGTATCCCGTAGCAGATTTTTTTCACTTACCTCAAACTATTTAAAATGGCCTGAGACATGGCAGCTCCACCTATTTGTAGGCTGTTATAGAAAGGAGCTATGGCAGCTGTTGCCCCCTGTAGGATAGACATGGTTATGATTATTTCCTCTACTAAGGCCTTTTACTATAAGTTTATTGTTAACATGTGCAAAACATAGTAGGAAGAAAGACCTGTCAATACCTTTGTGTTTGGCTCTCTTCTATAAAACAGTTGTGAGTGCTGTCGTCTTCCTGCACCTTTTTCCTGCTCTTCCCTGCTACTGAGTCTACAGAGCTTTCTTTTTTCAAATTGGATGTATAAATGTTGCTTCATATAGAAGTTTGTTTGACAATACCATCTTTCTACATCAGTGTGACAGGAGCTTGACATCACTATTCTGTACTGTT
This sequence comes from Mixophyes fleayi, assembly GCF_038048845.1. NCBI lineage: Eukaryota > Metazoa > Chordata > Amphibia > Anura > Limnodynastidae > Mixophyes > Mixophyes fleayi. Next base: position 76,514,341 of record NC_134404.1, read on the forward strand.
GGATGACCATGTTTCTATCACTGTCTCTCAGTCTGTGACCTTCTGCTTACCTTTGTTCCTCCTTGTCCCTGTCACATGCAGACCTGTCATCAGTAACATAATCACGAGTGGACAGGTCACTGCTTCCTGTAAGATCAGCAAACTCATTCAGCTGCTGTGCTGTGAGCGTTTGGATGATCTGATTGGATACAAGTTGTTCCGCCCTAGCCTACATATTGATACAACACCCTTTATTAACACTAACATATTACGCAGCTCTTTACAGAGAATGTTTAATCATTCGCATCAGTCCCAAATTTTGTAGCACACCAACACAGACTAACCTACCAGTATGTTTTTTAGTCTGTGAGAAGAAACCTGAGAATTTAGAAATATAAACAGCACACAGATAATACCCTGCACAGAATAGAGCCCATGGCCATAGTACTGTGCTGCTAGAGCAGTTATAGGCAACCAGTTATTGGTGTAAAGGTAGGATTGTAGACCATAAGAGGTGATAAGATCACCCAGGGAGGTAGTGTAGAGCAAAAAGTGTAGTGGGCCAAGAACCAAGACCTGATCAACGTCTAAAGGGAGGGATGAGGGGGGGAGTGAACCAGAAATGGATTCAGAGAAGGAGCAGTTGGTGAAGTAAGAGGTGAACCATGCAGGGACAGAGCCAGAAAGGCAGAGAGAGAAAAGGGCCTGCAACAGGAGGGGGTGGTCAACTATGTTGAAGGCTGCAGAAGCTCCAGGAGGATAAGCAGGTAGAAGTGACCCTTAGATTTAGCTGAGAGAGGGTCATTAGTGACACTGGCCAGGTCGGTTTCAGTGGAGTGGAGGTGGCGGAAGCCAGATTGGAAAGGCCGATTTATGTGATAACATATCAGCAGACATTTTAAACAAGATAAATCAAACAAATCTGACATTAAACCAGGAAAGAGCTGGGGGCCACAGGTAAAGACCCGGAGGCCCGCATGCATCCCTAGGGCCACCCGTTGCCCATCACTGTGCTAGAGGGTAGAGGCTACCCACCGGGGATGAAGAATTACGAAAAGAAGATGTAGAATGACAACAAAAAAGACGCCAATTGAACAAGTTTAAAAACAAAACAAGTAACTCAAAATTTTATGTATTAGAAGATTTTTTCCTCATAAAATGTAATAAGCATAATTAGAATTAGTTGACCAGGTTTATTAAATTCTTAAAATAAAATGAAGAACATGAAAGGTAACAAAACATCCTGATGCCCATATCATTTTGTAGAAATGGACCTAACCATCCACATCACGGGCACACAGCTATGTGACCTCTTTTCACTTTGAGTAGTGCCCTGGTGCAAAAACTCTTCACAACCATTTGCGGTATCTGGGCTGAGCTGGAATAGGAAAATATTTCTACTGTTTGATTGAGCTTTCCTTGTGTATTATATAATTCATGGGAGTTACAGGACATCATGTACTTTTAATACTTTTATTTCATAGGCAGAATTGTGCATTGAAATGTGCTTTCCACATAAAATGTACCTGTATGGTGGTGCAGAAGGCATTCCATTAAAAATATAGACAGAACCTGATTACTTGCAAACTGCGGATGCGGAAGCATGTTATCAACAGGGCCCAAGAATCCCTGAGCTGTGCATTTCACAGCCTTAAGAGAAGCTCACTCAAGTGTCAGGTCATACAACACACAATCTAGTTTGTGTAATGGAGGCATTGTGAGAAGCATGCCTGCACCCAGCCCACATTCAGCAAAGAATGTCCAACACTCCTAGCTCCACCCATCAGAGGAAACATTTTCTTTCCTACAAGAAATCATCATCTTTACTGATCCATGGACTTCCCATATAAAATGCAGATAAGTACAACATAATGAAATGAAATCACAAAACAGCATTTATACAGCGGGCACACAATATTGGATCTTCGCACCCCTTGCTGTTCATCACCCCCAAAATGACTGCTACCAACCTAGGCTACTAGCGAGAGTGCTGGGAGCATTTTTTTGCAGGTGCAGTACACACCATATTTTATTTATTTGATTACATTTTTTTTAATTGCAAAGGTCCGTGCTCATGAACCTCCGTACAAACCACCATTGTTCCTGGTCAGGGGCAGGCTGGGCTGGGGGGCAGGGGGTCATATGTACCCTGGGCCAGTCCCATAGTGATTTACTTTGGGCTGGGTCACTGGGCCACCTGCATTTTTTTCTTTAACATGTCCCTAATAGGCTGCTGAATCGAGTCTTGCCCCCTGGGCTAAAATTTGCCAGTCTTCCCCTGCTCCTGGTGTACAGCACCCACAATAGATAAATCTCCTTACAGGCATATTTGCAGCTGTCTCTACCTCTGCTGCATAAGTACATAAACACACCTTTACTGCACTTGGCCTAAACTAAAATGCCCTTTCCCTCCCTTGTTCTGCCTCTACAGATGCACGGAGGTGCTTGTTAGGCCTATACAAATAGTGTAACATGGACGTAGGGATATGCATTTTTAATAAGCACTTACAGTTCTGAAAAGTGTATTTACACTTAAAATGGCTTTGCATCCTACCCTAAATGAGCCTCTATGTCTTCATCCTTAGCATACACACTATAGGAATCATTCATAGTTGGTTTATGTCAATTTGTTGTGTAAGATGGGGATTTTACATGCTGGGCATGTGCACCAAAATGCATATGCATTTTGCGTTCATATATCATTTTTGGAGTATTGTTAGGTTGCGTCTCCTGCTGTCTGAGAAGTGGAACGGAGGAAGGCAGGGTGGGCAAGTATAGACTGAGTACAGTGAGGGTGTATTCATGCAATTCCAACACATGTTCTTGCTGGGAGGAAGGGTGCACTTCTGAAAAATGACTTGCATTTTGCACTGGCTGTCATTGCGCAATAATACAACCACATCGACCATGTCCATCCATTATTCTGCAAAAGATTTAACAATGCATACTATCCCATAAATACAGCCGCATGGTCCACCAATAACATTTTGTAACATAACAATGGAACTTGGGGCTCTTTGTGCTGTGCCGCCAGTTTGTAAATGACCTCACTACTTAGAAAATATTAAAGTATATGATACAGTACATTTTATATACATTTGGATGTGAGCTTTACTTGAAAAACAAATAACATCAGTGCTGTAAAGCCCATTTTTGTACTCTTCTTAAAGTACCGAATTCTTGTTTATACTGCAGGTTCTGGTGATGAAAACAAGGATCAGTCTATCACGACCAGCTGCCCATACTAGAGTTTCATAAATTGCTCAAATGTGCAATATTTTCCTAGCCCAGGACTTATGAGGACACCCAGAGGAAAACAGCTGTGCTAAGGCAAAATCAGACATTTCAAAGCTATTCCACAGAATTGCAGGGCTGCAAAATGTTCAGTTGTTTTATTTACATTTAGGAAAAGAACAAATCTTGGAAATAAACAATGTGGTTGTCTTGTTATAAAACTATGTTCCAATGAAAATGTATCCGATTCTTACCATTATTTTTATTTTTGTTGAAATGTTTAGTAAAACTTAAATGGCATTTTCAATTTAGAAAGTGTCCTTTGAAAAATGAATTTACCCCCTCCCTCTGTAACTGTAGAAATGGAGCCCCTTCCCTGGTAAATCCCTCCCTGCTTCAATGGAACACATGTATATAATGTTCCTGCATGAACCTGGGCTTACCCCTCCTGTAACCTACATGGTAGCCTAGGAGCTGGTGGGCTTAATGGGGCCCAGGCACAGCTACCTTCTTTTTTGATTAACATAATCTCTTTGTGTAGCTCAGCAGTAGAGTTAGCTGCTGTCTTCCATGCTGATTGGCCTTGCAGTGCTGGAAATGGAGACAAGTGAAGCTGTGTGAAATTTTGCATGAAACAGACTGTTTCAAGAGGTGTGAAGTTCTGGTGATACAATTTTTAAGATCTACTTTTGCTTTGTCATTTCATACTGTATTTGTACATTTTTATATGGTGGCATTTCTAGTCTAAATACACCTGGGATGAAGACAAAAAGCTTACAAAGCCCTCAACAACACATCTCCCCCATACATTGACCTTATGTCGAGTTCCGTCCCCACTAAGCCACTCTTCTCTGCCTCTGACCTATGCCTCTCTTTACCTCTGGTTACTTCCTCCACCAATGCCACCAAGACTCCCGTGCTGCCCCACACCTTTGGAACGCCTTACCCTGCCTCACATGACTCTCTCCCAATCTACAATCCTTCAAATGCTTTTTCAAAACTTCCCTCTTCATGCTCGCCTATCCAAGTGAATAAATAAGAAGAATAACTGTGATTTCATACTGCTATGTGGTGTGGCTCAGGTAGGGAATTGATAAAAGAAATCCAAGCAGAACCCTTGTGACAGACCTGGGCCTTACATTGGGAGTATTGTGCCAGCTCGGTTTGTCAACAGTGGGCCAATTGAACACCCGCGGCCCACTCTGTTTTTAAATGCCACCCGGTCTCCAGATCTGTTATTGTTGTGGTGGCCAGAGAGGGAGGAAAAGGCAGCTTACATCAATTGTAAAACAGCTTTAGACCCTGTGAAATTAAAAAAGAGTGGAAGAGGTTAAAAACATATGGGTCAGGACTCTATCTAAAATCTGGAGGTGTACTCTGCCTGTTTGCTAACTATTGTTCCAGCACCTCTTCAACCCAGACTGGATGGCACGGACACAGCAAGTGGGAGACCAATGATGTCATGGTCTGCCTCCACTTTTGTTACCACCCAAAATCTTCACATCACCAATCACAAGAGGACAATGAGCTGGGTGTTGACCCAGGGAGGGGGCCAGGATCTGGATTTTTTTGAGAAGGGACGGGGGTTATTGTTGGAGAATCTTGAGAGAGGAAGGACCTGGACCAATTGAGAGAAACAGTATTCTCTGAGGGCCAGAAAGTATTGCTATAGTAGGAGCTTCTTCAGACAGAGCAGAGTGCAACTCTAGGACTGATTCTGTCACCACTCCATCGGGGGACACTTATAGATTCTGGAGAATTAGTGAGCCTGCATTGGCAGGGAGTCTAATACCAAGGGTCCGATCAAGCGGGTTGAGAGTTGGCCAAGCAGCCGGGATCATCAAGATACACAGACCTACCTACAGTCCAGAACCCCTGGCCCTCTTGGACTATCTTTTGTGGACTGTTATGTCCGGGCCTGCTAGGGGAGGTAACCTGCTGGGGACTTTATTGGGGAATTTACTTGCACTGGTGATTGTCTGACATTTGTTAATTTTGGTGGGGGAACATGTTTCTCCTTGGGGAGCACCGTTACATTTTACTAAATGTGTGCACTTTTTTTTAATAAAAGGAATTATTATCTCTTTCCTGTCTCCTTACCTTGTGACCTGTGAACCTAGAGGACTGGGAATCTAGTGAGTTTCGTTTACAACCACGGTGTCGTCATAGCACTTAAGGTCAAATTCTGCAGGAGTAACAAACAAGTATTCTGCCAAACAATTTTGAAATATTTGCTCATCTCTAGCTGGAAGGAGTGAGATCTGGAAGAGATACCAGGGTAACCGTTGGATCATTTCCATATCGCCATCACTCATGCATAAGTATCAAGCCGTAGGTATAGGTATGAGCTCAGTTGCAAGCTATGAAAACTATAGAACACTTGACAGATATATAAAACATATGATCATATAGGTGTCTGTATGCAGTTCTAGTTGCAAGTTTGTAGCATCTTTGAGCTCTATGACCATGTACAAATAAAAGTATAAGGGTCTGTTATTGATCCAAATCTGCCTCCTAATTGCTAATATAGTAAGTAGTTAAATAATATAGTAAGTAGTTAAATAATAGATTACTTACAAATAAGAAAGAGAACTTTGTCCTTCATGTTCAATTAGAGCTTTAATTTTCCTTTGTTCATTTTTGGTTTAATTTTTATTCCATGTAATTGGTCAATATTAAAAGGACATTTACAGAGTCTCTTTAAAGCTTGGGATTGCCCTTGGAAGCTAGGGAAACACCTCTGTTATTATTATTTTTATTTTATTATTATTACTTAAAGCAAAATTTTAGCTTCCTTCTGCTCCATCTTATGTGAAGATTTCTTTATTTAAGAACATACATTGAGGGCTGCACATAACATGCAATCGATGTGGATTTTGTATGTTCTCCCAATGTTATTATGGGTTTCTTCTGGGTGCTCTGGTTTCTTCCAATAGTCTTAAGACACCGTATAGTCTGTGTGTAAATGTGTGGTACTTTAAAATGAAAGCTCAAATTGGGCAGGGACTGAAGTTAGTGACTACTTAATCTATGTGCAATATGTCTGCCGCTAAATAAAATATGATAATTATTTATAATAAAAATAAAAAGTGTTATTTGTTCGCTCAGTTTATTTTTATCTATTATTTTTTTTTCACGGCATTGTGCAATGTATGCATATTTATATACATTTATAATATATTATTATTTATTATTATTTATTTATTTGTTTATTTATTTATAAGACGCCACAGTTTCCATAGCGCTGGATACAGAAGAAAGTCACAAATAGATGAGGTAATACACATAAGTAGCTCAGATGAGTGTGAGTAATGTTATGGGGACTCACACAGAGTGCAGCAAAAGACTTGACAGGATGTACGAGGGAGTCAGACAGTAGACAGACATAAAACAATAGGTAGAGAGGACCCTGTCCGCAAGAGCTTACATTCTAGAGGGAGGGGTGATGAGAGACAGGAGGACCAACTGGGAGAAAATGGAGATGGCAGTTGAGGAAGAGTAGGTTAATGAAAAATTGACTATATTCGGATATGTGGTAAATACAATTTTTTTTATAACCGAATTGGTCTGACTGCCCCTTTAATATTTACCACCTACTTGTAACTCACTTTAGTGAAAGCTTTATTTTTAGATCTTTTGGCCCCCTTCCTTGTTTCCCAAAACCTTAATCCGACTCGGCGTAGTTTGTCTAATATGACGTGTTGTTTTATATAACAAATTAACTATATGGAAAATTCTTGTGACATCAATACATTACTGAGAACTTTCTAGTCACCATACGGTATAGAGATTCTAATGACCACTACAGGGGCGCACGCAGGATTGTCAGGGGGGGGGGTTTCCCCCCCCATTCTCCCCCTCCCCCCCTGACACCCCCCCCCCCAAAAAAAAAACCACGAGAGAGAGCTGCATGCGCAGCAGCTCCGTTTCGGCAGAGCTGTCCTATACAGCAGCCGCAGCGCTGCCAAAGAAGCGTCCGCGGCGGTGCTGTATACAATACAGCACCGCCGTCGACACTTCTTTGACAGCGCCGCGGCTGCTGTATAGGACAGTGCCGATATGGTGGGCACTGAGTTAGCGCAGGGGGGGGGGGTTTCTGGAGACTCAGAAACCCCCCTGCGTGCGCCACTGCACTATGCACTAAAGAGAGTATTTCAATGATTACTACATAATTCCACTATTCAATACATAGTGTATCTAATTTATCAATACATACAATACATAGAGCATCTAATTTATCAATACATACAATGCACAGAACATCTTATTGATTAATACATACAACACATAGAGCATCTTATTGATTAAAACATACAATACATAGAGCATCTTATTGATTAATACATACAATACATAGAGCATCTTGTTGATCAATATATACAATACATAGAGCATCTTATAGATCAATACATACAACACATAGAGCATCTTATTGATCAATACATACAACACGTGGGGCATCTTATTGATTAATACATACAATACATAGAGCATCTTATTGATCAATACACACAATGCATACAGCTTCTTAGTGACCAATATACAATACCAAGAGCAGTCTAGTGACCACTGTAGATCTCTGACTCTTTTCTGGAGGACATTGTACATTAGAGGCTCCAAAATCTCTGGTGGCTTTACAATGCAAACCTAACATCTCTGGTGGCTTCACAATCCAGACATAACATCTCTGGTGGCTTTACATTGAAGACCTACCATCTCTGGTGGATTATAATGTAGGTCTGCAATTTGGCTGCCTCCAATATGTGCAGGTGCACTCAGACCCAGATCTACATGTTTCTACCCTTATGCCACATTTTCTCCCCATCAAATGTCCCATAGTGGCACAGCTCTCTCTCTCTGGGCCTGGGTGTACTTTTATATTACCACCTTTAAATCACTTTTGCTATTTTATTTTTTCTTCTTCATAGAAGTACTTTATTCACTCATACCAAAGTCAGTATTGGGTTTGGCAGGCGAAGTGATGAGACATGCAAGTTTTTTGTATTTACTTAATGATGGTTCACTTCTGTATTCAGTGAGGTAACTTTGAAAACAAAGTCAAGGCCAAATAAATGAAAGATGTACAGGTGCTGTAGCTCAATAAAGGTATTCAAAGTCTATTCTGAGTCCAAGTATATCATAAATGACATTGACAATGTTTTGTCATTTCCATATTGGCCTCATCTCTCATCTGACATACCGCTAAGAAATAAATGAATCAACATGAATTGCATTTGAAGAACAGTAGCTATTATGAAACTGCATGTAAAGTACAGTATTATCCACACAGCAGTCAAAATCTGCCTCCTGATGTCTTTGTTAATGAACAAATTAAGAAGTACATGAAGTTACAGATGACACCTAAAAATATGCTATTCCTTTGTGTTAGAAAAATCACAGCACGACAGAACCTGCCAACTAGATTTAATCATATGTTCTATTTGCAAATACATTTAATAAAATGCAAATAATTTCACTGGAAAATTATATGCTTATTTGTCACTACTGTGAATGCGTACTAATAGTACCCATGTGAGAGGAGCATCCACTGAGCTCAAAGATTGCTTTGCAATCTCACATTGTAATCTTATAATTTTGCTAGATATGAGTATTCCATTTTTGTGTTTGTTCTCTGCTTATATGATAAGCTTGTAGTGTACCTACCACCGATAAACAGTGGAGGTAATTTGTAAAGTTCACCACAAAATGCTTTGGTTTCGCACCAGTGCGTCTGTATAATCCACCCAGAACACTTTAAGCGGCTTTCCTACTCTATGCTCTTGGGAAACACCTCTTCAAACTAAAAGTATACCTTGGTGTACGGGCAGGTAGAAAAATATCCAGAGGCGCACTGTGTCAAAGCTTAAATGTCACAATCCAACCTTCTACCATTTTAGCACCATTCCTTTCTATAAGATAAATGTTTTCTATTTCTCTTCTAAAAAATAGCTTAGTTTAGCCTAATCGCTTAAAATAATCATGAGACTGAGGGGACATGGAGATGAGTGAGGGGACATGGAGATGAGGGAGGGGACATGGAGATTAGTGAGGGGACATGGAGATGAGGGAGGGGACATGGAGATGAGGGAGGGGACATGGAGATGAGTGAGGGGACATGGAGATGAGGGAGGGGACATGGAGATTAGTGAGGGGACATGGAGATGAGGGAGGGGACATGGAGATGAGGGAGGGGACATGGAGATGAGTGAGGGGACATGGGACATACTACATATAGCAGTTTTGTGTGTGTGAGGAATGTTATTTAATGTTGCAGAGTATAATTGGAAATGTGCTTCTCCACCAAAGCATAAGAAGTAGGTGCAAACAGTTCCTATACAACCGATGCAAAATTCAATTCCATACAACAAGGAATGCCCCTAAAAATACATCTTCTGCACCTCATTCATTCATTTTAATAATTTTTCTCTACAAAAGGTAATCTCATTTCTGTAGTGGTCATCAAAACACTTTGCGATCATACACAGGCTCCACCCAACTCTTTCACATTTTATGCACAAATTTCTGTCACTCCACAAATGCCATCATTCCCTGTAAACATATGCTGAATGTCTGTGCATAGCAGGTGTGACGTTGGTTTTGCAATGCTCAGTAATCATTATGTGCTTCATAAATTACATCCAGTAGTGGAAGCCATTTTGCTATGAACAATATTGATGAAAATGCAGCTAATTCACTTGGAACTAGTGACATCACTGAGACACATTGCGCTCATGTCTCAGTAATGTCACTAGTTAAAATTGAATTGATAGGTTGACAGTTGTTCCATCCCACAATATAGCTGTCCACACAGGCATACATTAACAATATACCATAGCAAACTGACACAGAATTAGCTTTCATGTCTTGTTCAAGTTAGATAATAAGAGCAAATGTCTTTTTCATTGGTATGGTTTAGTGTAAATCAGTTTAAGCAAGGCTCTGGGATTCTTACTCGTCAACTGGAGATGTGTCATTTATCTACATTACTATTATTATTACTACAACAAATTTTGTTATGGTGTTTTCAAAAGAAAAATTCTATGTATTTTGTATTTGCAGCAGGTATACTCATAGCCACAAAATCTTGCTTTGTAATTAAGACAAGTAAATACAGTTATGTTTTATCCATACTTCCTGTATATGGAGAATTAATTAAATAAACAAGTGCTGCTGCTTCCTGACAATTGTCGGATGCTTCCTCCTAAAGACACCATTAGGAGCGCTACTCAGCAAATGAATCAAGAGGGGAATGCCAAAGGGAGAATGAAGAATCATTTTATTCTTAAATGTATTAATAGAGTTTAGGTATGGTACACCCAGATAAGAAAACCTGAAAGGTATTCTGGATAGAAGGTTACAATCCTATGGCAGGAAATAGGATCATTAGACATCATCATCATCATCATCATCATTTATTTATATAGCGCCAACATATTCCGTAGCGCTTTACAATTGGGGACAAACATAATAAACTAATAAACAAACTGGGTAAAACAGACAAAGAGGTGAGAAGGCCCTGCTCGCAAGCTTACAATCTATGGGACAATGGGAGATTGACAAATGAGGTTAAGTATACATTTTGCATCTTGGCCCAGCCAGACTGCAAAGGTAAGGTGACTCATAAGCTAAATGATCCTGTCACACAACAATGTTGGTCAGGGGGTAGTTGTCTTGTGTGAAATTGTGTAACAGGCTAAAGGTAGTGAGATTAAGAGGGTGGTTGAGGAATATTATAAGCTTGTCTGAATAGGTAGGTTTTCAGAGAACGCTTGAAATTTTGTAGACCAGAGGAGAGTCTTATTGTGCGAGGGAGAGAGTTCCATAGAGTGGGTGCAGCCCGAAAAAAATCCTGTTATCGGGAATGGGAGGATGTAATGAGGGTGGATGAGAGACGCAGATCTTTTAGACATATGTGTATTGCAAACTAATATCAAAATTAGTTGATGACTGTTACTGTGTATGTGGGTTTGGTCTTCTGGTACCCATGGTTGTTTAAAGCAAATATTGCAATGTATATCCACTAAAAAGGCAATGGAAACACTTTCTGGATCGTACTGCTTTAGTGAATCCATTATTAACTGGAAATGTGATCATAGGCTACAAATGACATGTCAGACCTCCCTGTAAACCCGTACTTAACCTTACTCTGATAGTACAGTAATGTTTTTCTTTGAGATTCTTTAGTATTGGAAGTCTCCGTTTCTGTCTTTTTCAGTTTCCTTTTTCTTTAACATTTTATTTAACCATCAGTGTCACTTCACAAATCCCTACTGTGGCTTACGTGGGGTGCGGAGGTAACAGGGGGCACGGCTTAACTTTGGAAGTGTGCATAACAGGTCTGGATTTAAATTCTCAGTAACAAATGAACATCCTCGAGAAGGTGACTCTATGGTTGCAAAATAGAATGAGAGATTTTAGGACAATATCACAACATATTTGAAAACATTCACTAGGTTATGGAAAATTGAGTTTATTTTGGAGAACACGTTTTGTAAAGTTTCTTGGCTTGTTTGTAATTCTTTTATGCCTTTTCTCATTTCTTTATTATCCAGCACTTACCAATGTAAGTAAAGGCAAACTTCGTTCACATTAGCTGCCTATATAAAAGTATTTATCTCTGCATTGCCACTTATCCTGTGATAAACAAGTTCAATTTAATATTCATTCAAAAAGAAAGCCTTATAGTATAATAAGAAATTAAGCTGCACTAGACACTCAACTTAGAGGAGTTTCTGAAATGTCGAAGTGATAATTTAGAGAGATGACCTGTTTGTGCCCATTTGAAGACTGATGAGAACACTACAAACTAGGAAGTGTAAGTGGAATTGTTTTAAACACTATACTATACAGTATATTTTAAGGGTAATGCAGATTTATTGATACACTAAGTATGTTTTTCCATAATTCTGCGCTTCACCCACAAATAATTCATTGTAGCGCACTTCTGTGCAAAGAATATTAATGGTTGTAAGCAATTGTGGTGTCATAAAGGAAAGTGGTCTAACAAGGGAGTACTGGAATATACTTATGCTTTGAATTTACAAAAAACAATTGCTATGACTACACACGGTGACACAAATGACAGTATTACCCTTATTTGCATATACTTTGAGCTGCATTACAAGAAAATATATCATTTGTGCAGAAGGATGGATGGCGGCAATTACCACGTTTACTTATAACAATTTGCCGTGCAACTGGCTTTCCATGGTGGTGCCAAGCATGACCATAGTAGTCCTTATGCTACACTTGGTCACTTTGGAGATGCTTACCTGCCAAATGTCTTGATTTAGGTGAGATAGTTGTGACTCGAGGAGACTGATCAACCATCCCAACAGTCAGGACTTATGTCATGATTATCAGAAATTTTAGAAGATGTCTTCCACGCAGCAGTGAATAGGTGTGCATGGCAATACTGGGGTGTTTTTAGGGGAGAGGAGAGAGGTTGGGGGTGGCTTAGAACTTCAGAAGCTCTAGACACACTCCTAGGACACGTGACATGGCCCTAGGGAGGTATGGAAATGTAACAAATGCAGTATTAATCATCCTTATGCCTTTATATTCTCTTTACTAACTGTAGGGGCAAGGATAATTGGACAGGGTCAGTACTATAGACTGCATCTTGGCACAGAAATAATACTTTTTTACATTGTGTTTAATTACACACATATTTTATGATGTAATACCCTGACTGAATGATTTTCTATTTTGACTAATCAATTTGCAGGGTGTGTTTGTTATGTATTTATACATGCATGTGGTAATCAAGCTATGACTAAGAGCTCTGTTTAGTACAAAACTTGTAAGCTTACGAACTGCCCATTGTTTTTTTACAACGGTTTAGTAAAGATTGTGTCTTCTAACCATACCTGCTTGCCATACAGGGTGCTGACTGTTTATTATTTACGTGATTGCAACAGAGGAGTTTGAAGAGCCATGTACCTGGGAGTTTTGAAGTAGTGTATAATACAATTTTCAGAGTAAGTGGTCTTTTTTCTTTTGTATGGAAATAATTATTTTCATATTGAATTGATGATGCAGATTCATATAACTGCAAACATGCATATCCCACTTCTATACAGCAGATAGACAAAGACATAATAGTTATATTATACCAGTTACATAATAAAACACATTTATTAGTGCTAAATAATGGTAATAATAATAACTGATACCAAGAGGACCCTTTTCCTTAATGTAATGAAAGTAAAGGCACAAATTGGAAAAGGGGGATAAGAAAGTTGCTGGGAACCAGAGAGCACAGGAGAAAGGTAACAGCAAGTTATTGGATGCAGCATTTGCAGATGATTTTACGTTATATACATCTAACCCTAGACAATCCTTCATCTCATCATAGGTATGATAAGTCAATATGGTATCTTCTCTGGACTCACAATAAATCAGGATAAATCGATAGGCATGCTTTTGAATTCTGTTACTGCAACACATTGGTTCAAACATCTAAAACTACCATGAGCGGTTTCAGCACTCAGCTATTTGGGGATTCAATTACAAAAACATGTACACACACTATCTTCATTTAGCACAAGGCTCTAATTAAAAAGGTATTGGAAGAAATACATAGCTGGAATAAACTCCCATTGTCCTACTTAGACCGAATTGATTTACTGAATATGATTAGCTTCCTAAAACTATTGTACGCTTTGCAATTTTTACCCATAATCCTAACTGATGAGAAACTTTTTAAGTGAACTTTGCAAATTTACAAAACAAGTGCCCACAAATTAGCCTAGCTAAACTTCAGCAAAGTCCGTCCGAAGCGGGTGTCAGCCTCCTAAATATTAAATTATATAATTAAATCATAACTCCACGGCATCATATACCAACACCACCATGAAATGCTCTCTCTTATCTAAGATGGATCTAATTTCTTTTTTACACACGCATAACTCTGAACTGTAACATGGAAAAAAAAATATCTTAATAGTTAAAATTCTTTATTTTTGCCACTACTTAAAAAGCCTGAATTTAAAGATGACACTCTTTAAATAGAAAGAGAATACATAATGCACGATATTTGGCGATTCTGAGGGAGAAAGTTCCCCTGAAAGATGCTCAGTTTATACGTTAATATAATCTTCTAGAGACGCATATATTTGCATTGTTTCTGACTAAAACTATGTTATTTGTCTCCTCAGCATAGAAATATTATGGGATTATCCGATAGATGCTTGTTTGAAATGTGGCTCCCAATGAGTGTTTTTTGTGCATTGCATGTGGAAATGTCCCAGAATGAAACAGTTTGGAAGAAAGGTTCAGCTTTATACATCTAACCATGTACTGAATTTTGTCCCATGCAGTATTGGGAATAGTTGACCCTTTCTTGAAACCTAATAAAGGAAGTAGAAGATTACTATTAATTGTTTCGGTGGTGGCTTGCAAATGTTTTTTTTATAAACATGCATACAGGAATAACTACCGGCAGTGAAGTTTTACAACGAAGCATGGAACTGTTGTTTGCAGGATAAACCATTGCCGACATCTCATCCGGGGTCGCAACATGCAAGAACACTATGAGCGCTTCGGTCAGGTGTTATAAGGGCCTGATCAACCACTAGGCTGACCAGGCTGCAGCCTGGGGCGCTGAGTCCTGGGGGGCGCAGCGCGGCACACTAGCAAGCTGTTTTTTATTATTTTTTGTTTTTTTCTTCAAATGCCGGCGATCGGCTTCTTTCTCCTCTGATGGGACCGCCCCTGTCCACAAGGGGGCGGTCCCGCATGTTCCTATACCCAATCACGCAGCTAACAGCATCTCATGCTGTTAGCTGTTAGCTTCTGCTGTTAGTCAGTGTATTGCTTAGTGTGGTCACGTGAGATCTCACATCTCACGTGACCACACTAATCACAGAGAGCGCGCCCACAGTGACAGTGCAGCTAACAGCGTCAGAGGCTGTTAGCTGCGTGTGAAGATGACAGAAGCACCGACTGGTGAGAGGAGGAACAGAAGACAGCAAGGTAAGTGCAGCTTGTTAAATATCAGGGGGGGAGACACATCGGATGTGGAGGGGGGG
Source organism: Mixophyes fleayi (assembly GCF_038048845.1). Classification (NCBI taxonomy): domain Eukaryota; kingdom Metazoa; phylum Chordata; class Amphibia; order Anura; family Limnodynastidae; genus Mixophyes; species Mixophyes fleayi. The sequence continues at coordinate 76,529,586 of NC_134404.1, forward strand.
AGATGACTGGGAGGACTAATGAACTGGTTATGTGGCTAACGAGGGGGGGTCTTATAAATTGGATATGGGGGGGATTAATGAACTGGCTAGTATGGATTGGATAGGGGGGATTAATGGAGTGAAAATGGGGAGGTAATGAACTGGTTAGAGGGGGTGCTTATGAATTGGATAGGGGGGGCTTATGAATTGGATGGGGGGATTAATGGAATGGCTAGGGGGGATTAATGAAGTGCAAATGGGGATTAATGAACTGGATAGAGGGGGTGCTTATGAATTGGATAGGGGGGGCTTATGAATTGGATGGAGCGGGTTAATGAAATGGCTAGAGGAGGGGATTAATGAAGTGAAAATGGGGAGGTAATGAACTGGCTAGAGGGGGGTTAATGAATTGGATAGGGGGGATTAATGAAATGGCAATAGGGAGGTAATGAACTGGCTACAAGGGGGGGTTAATGAATTGGAAAGGGGGGTCATACACTGTCTGTTGCGGGTCGATAGGGGGGATGAATTAGCTGGTGGCGGAGGTGATGAAATAGCTTGTGGGGGAAGGATCTCTGTATTGTGGGGCGGTGATGCGGATGCTGACTGTGGTTTCAGCGGTCACTAGAATACTAAATACTAGATAGACAGGGCTGGTAAATGTTACTATATGAGTGTAAATAAATTTCATATATTTTATTGTCTATGTCTGTACTAGGGGGTTGTTTTGTATCATTCAGGGTTTGTTAAAATTTGGCACTATAATACAATTTTTGCACATTTTAAATACAGGACTCCCAAGTTTTCAGAAGCCAGGCAACGGACAACGCTCTAAGAACAAGCAAAAGAGAATACCAGGTAGTCTACGCTGCAAGATCAGGTAAGAGAGGAAGTGCATAATGAAGTGTGTTTTATGTATTAATTAATGTTTTACAATTTTGTTTACATATATATATATATATATATATATATATATATATATATATATATAATTTTTTTTATTTACCCACACATTGGTGAGGGGGGCGGTAACCAGTGTAGTAGCCTAGGGCGGCTGTGACCCTTAATCGGGCCTTGGGTGTTATAAAGGATCTGTGCCATAAACTTAAAGCTCAACCCAGACAAATGCAAGTTCCGGGTGTCAGAAGTTCCATATGTGGGTCACCTGCTCACTGGCAAGGGGGTTAAACCAGACCTAGAAATAACAGCGACCATTTAGCAAAAGCCATTCCCTGAGGACAAACTCAGTCTTCAGCGATTCCTGGGAATGACAAACTACCTGCCAAAACTTCTTCCCAACTACAGTGAGACAACTGCACCACTAAGACAGCTCCTATACCAAGTCACAGAAGGATGATGGCAGGAGTCACAGCAGGCTGCTGTTACAAAATTAAAACACATGTTAACAAGCCCTCCAGTACTTCAGTGCTTTAATGTACATTTACTTGTGGTGATCTCTGCAGAAGCCTCAGAAAATGGCCTGGGTGCTGTTTGCCTCCAAAATAACAGGCTCAGAGCATTCCCCTCCAGAGCAATGACTGAGACTGAATCCCATATTGCACAGATTGAAAAATGGCGTAAGTATTTGCCTGTCACAAGCTCCACGACTTTATATATGGATGTCCTCTCACTGTTGAGACAGACCATCAGCCACTTATCACCATAATAGGGAGCCTCTGCATAATGCTTCTGCCCGCATACAAAGAATGATGCTCAAGTTACAGAGATATTATCTGGATATTGTATACAAGCGTGGCAAAGAATTATTTGTGGCTGATACCCTCGCTCAGGCCTATTTGCCTCACACTAAATGCCCACCAGTTGACGATGAATATGACGTCATGTCTGTGCAAATACTGTCCTCCAACCGAATAGAGGAGCTTCAGCGTGAAACTTTGGCAGACAATCTGTGCCAACGGCTGACTCAAGTCATATTACAAGGGTGGCCCCATGTCCTGTAGGGAATTCTCACAAGATTTGTGCCTATTCTTTGCCATGAGAGATAAGCTTACTCTGATGGAGTCATCCTGAGAGGGCAATGATTCATAATACCGTACACCCTGCAGAAGTACTGTGCAAAGCAGCTCCACCAGGGGCATCAGGTCCTTGAAGGCACCATGTGAAGGGCCAGAGAGTCACTATATTGATCTACCATGTTCAGTGACAATGAAAGAGAAGTCTCCATATGTGACCCTTGCTATACTCTCAAAGCTCATCAAACAAAGGAACCTTTGTACCTACAAAAGATTCCTGACTTGCCCTTGTCTGTCACTGTTGCAGACATCTTTGAATGGAGAGGAAAGGAACATCTAGTTTCGGTGGACTCTTATTCAGGGTGGTTTGAGATCGACTACTTACCCAATCTTACCAGCGCTACTGTTATTGCCAAACTCAAGAGACACTTTGCTACACCTGACATCTAGAGATGGGCAGGCTCGGTTGCCGAGATCCGAACCCACCCGAACTTTGCCTATCCGAGTACTGAGCCGAGCAGGCTCGGTAGTCTCCCGTCCGTTCGGAATCGAAATCGAGGCAAAACGTCATTGTGACGTAGTCGGATCTCGGAGCTCGGTTCTCGCAATATTTGAAATGCATAAATACAGGCCTCCACAGCAATCCATCGCCATTTGACAGAGGGAGAGAGCAGGTTAGGTCACAGGCTGTATTAGAGCAGGGACAGAGCAATAATTGTACACCTTATTCTTTCTATTATTATTTCAAATCTATTCTATTCAATTCTATTATTATTACTAATTCTATTAGCAATTGTTAGAGCAGGAAGAGTGGAGGATAGAGGAGGCATTGTTTTCAATATTTTGCACTACAAGTGCTTTGGGGTGTCCCATATTCCCCAGTGTAAAACACTAATTTTTCTGGCTGCCAAAACTCATATTTAGCAGCAGTATCTAATACAATATTTTGCACTACAAGTGGTTTGGGCTCATTAAAATGGATTCAAAGCAGTCCACATATGAGCAGAATCAGCAAGCAGATGCTGGCACCAGTCCTGATGGTAGTGTTCCCAGTACATCATCTGGTAAAGCCTATGTAAAAGTACATAGTCTTTTTAAATCAGGGAAAAAAACACACACCAAAAAAAAATTACTGTGTTGAAGCGAAAAAGAAGTGTAACTGCGGAAAAGGTAAGTGCCGATAAAAAAAAAATTGCCAACATGCTACACACCAAAATTGCTACACACACAGTGGCAAAAAAAGAATGATGCCTTCGCCTTTCTCTATTAGTGGCAGATTAAAAAATGTTACTGAGCGTTCTTCATGTACGGTCACTCGTGACCAAGCAAGACCAAGTAATTTGGAGTCTAAAAGTGGTGCACAACTACTGTTATGCGTGAAAGTCGAGCTGCAAGAAAACAGTAAGGCATTAGAGGATAATGTATGCTCTGAATCATAAATGACACCAATCCCTGAGGAGAGCCCATCCACCAGTGGTATGTCTAATTGTGAGCATTCTGTTTGTGTACCCATAAAGAAGAGCCCTTTCAGCAGTTCTGCTGATGTGTGCCTGAACAGCCCGAGTGTAGCCGGTGATACACCAAGTGAGGATGACACTTTGGAATTAGAAAAGGATGAGGGGGAGATTTGGGTAGCCAATGAGGGCGCTGATGAGGATGCGGTTGATTGTGTAAGTCCTGCACCAGTGGCAGCAGTGTGGCACCAGTGGCAGCAGTTCTGGCATGTGAGGTTCTGGCACCAATTTGCACTTTACAAACACAAGCAGGGATGATGCAGGTGGCAGACCACAACAGTTTGACATCTGGGCTGGTTTGAAGGATTTGACAAAAAAATGTGTGACCTTGCCCATAACTCCAACCAATCCTACTATTAACTTGCAAAGGATGGTGGAGGGCCTAGCAGGGATTAAATTGTATTTTTCCTAATTTGCACTAATAAGGTTTGGGTGTAATATACACCCAAAGACAAGTGCTCAATTGCTAAGAGTCATTGATGAAGAGGAAGACAAGCAGGCTTGTCTGTAGAATTTGCAGGCAAATTCTACTGCGTTATATAGGTAACACCCAAAGAGAAGAGCTCCATTGCTCCATTGCTAATTGTAATTGCTGAAATAGAAATAATAGGGCTGACAGTCTTGGTCTAAATCTGCAGTTACATTTTATTGTACCATAGCTCACTCAGAAACAGGAGAGGTGGCAGGGTTAAGTGATAATCTTCCTCAAACAATACTAATTCATCCCACCATCATAGAAATCTGTGTAGTATGATGTAATTGCCGATAATGGCCTTCCAAATGGAATTAGTAGCTCATTTTACGGCAGAGCTGTCAAGATTTTTGGTCTATTCTTTTACAGTAGAGCAAATATCAAAATGTTGTGCGGACTCATCTGCATCACCACTGGGTGTCTTGGGAAAGCAATTTTATTACAACAAGCAGTTGCCAGAGAAACATGCAGGAGAAGACGTCCAAACAATATGTTGATAGCTCTTGGATCCTTGCGGAGCAAATTAAGTATTTAATCGACAATTAAAATATAGTTAGCACATTTACTTTGTTTTATTTCACCCGTTGAATTTCTGTAGCTCCTTGTCAAAATGTATTATTAAGGCAATCACTTGACTCAAGCTAACCGTGTCTGCACTCTCTTCACAGGTGACTACTTACTGGACTAAAGTACATTCCCCTCAAATGCTAGTCTTCTTGCAGCTGCTGCATTCTTCTACATGCTGTCGCAGAAACCAGAAATTGACCCTAAATTTTTCCGGACATAAACAGCATCTCCTGCATGTCATTTTTTAAAAGTTCTGAAACACCAAGTTGATTGTGTGTGCAAAACAGGAAATGTGATGGAATTCAACCCCGCTGTAATGCTTGAACAATTTTGGAGTCGTAATCAGAAATTACATATCCTCAGTCCAAGCAGGATTAGCCATCTTTCAATGACATCCCTTAGTTTTTGAAACAGATTGTCAGCTGTATGCCTCTTAGTGAAGTAGCCTACTTGTGAAAAATGTGACGTACTTGGTTACATGCTGCTGCTGTCCCTGCTGGTGAAGGCGAATGACCAACCCAGTGGGCTGTCACAGTCATATAATCTTTACTTTGCCCAGTTCCGCTTGCCCACATATCTGTGGTTAAGTGTACAGTGAGTAGAATGCCATTTTGTAGGCCAATGTAGGCCAATAATTAAATTTTTAGGAACCTTCAGGTACAGGTGGGTAATAGCTTTTCTAGTAAAATGGTATAGTGATGACATTTGCTAACAGGGACAGAACACCTCAATTAAATGTCTTAAACCAACTGTATTAATAGCGGACATTGGACGCAGATCTAATACTAGCATAGTACCCAGGGCGTCTGTGATCCGCTTTGCGACTGCTTTGAGACAGATTTTATACTTGCTTCCTCTTGTAAAGAATTGTTTAACTGTAAATTGTTGGTTCTGGGGATATTGATGATGAAGGTGTTAGGGTGTAGATTGCAGGTGCTGGGATGAGAGAAGGGAGGTAGATGATGCTGGACTGATTGTTGTTATTTCGTTTAACCTAAGTTTCTGAAAAATGACATAACATGGATGAGGATCCCAGATGGTTAAGGTCCCTACCTCTAATGAGTGTGGCTTTAAAAATGCTACAAATGGATAGACAACTGTTGTCAGGATTTGTGTAAAAATAATTCCTCACTTAAGAGGTGGATTTTTGGTCTTATGCCCAAGCATGACAATGGCCTTTTTCTTATCACTGGCAAGAACTGCAGCAATTTTTCTTTTAAAGTGTATGAAAATCATATTGTGGTCAAAATTGAATGGAAATTACTGGAAATTAGTGTTAGTGAGGTTAATAATAATGTAGGTACAAAATAATACCTCAATTATGTTATTTTAGCCCCCAAAAAATTAATTTTTTTAACAAATTGCAAAACAAAACCAAACAAAACCAAAACATGCAAGGGCGGTTTGGCAAAACCAAAACCAAAACACGATGGTAATCCAGATCCAAAACCAAAACCAAAACACAGGGGTCAGTGAGCATCTCTAATGTCATCCCACAACAACTCATCACAGACAATGACATTTAATTCCCGAGTAGAGAGTTCAGAGAGTTTGCAAATACCTTGGACTTTCAACTCTTTACTAGCAGCCCCCACTATCCTCAATCCAATGTGCCACCTGAAAGAGCTGTCCGCTCAGCCAAACCCCTGCTAGAAAAATGCACTTGTGATAACACTGACATTGTTGAAGTGTTGCTTAACCTCAGAAACACATCACGAAATGCACCATCACCTCCCCAGTGGTTATTGTCATGCGTACCAGGACTCTTGTCCCTGTTACAAAGCAACAATTGCAACAGCAAGTACAAACACGAGTACCAATGGTACTTGCCTCAAAGCGACTGTCCAACAAAAGTCATGACTAAGTAGCACATCGTCTTCCACATCTGGTTCCAGACCAAGCTGTTTGAATGCAAACTCCTTGTGGATATGATAGAGCTGCCACCGTCCTTTGAGAATCTGCTTGTCCCATCAGTTACGTGGTACAAGCTGAGGGTGCCACCTATGATCGTAACCATCACCACCTGTTGAGTGTCCCTGAGGAAGTTCCTACAGCAACCAGTTCAGCTATGGTTGACCCAGAACTCATTCACACTTCACAGGAGTCAAGACCTGTTGAGCCCACAACCATGCCTGAATGCTCAAGTTGACTTTTGAGAAACCATAATCCAGCCACGCTTCCTATAGCCAAGAGGTCTGTTCGAATGTCCAAGTTTAACCAGAAATTCCAGGACTGTGTCACCTAGTGGTAATTCTTCAATAGCCTTTCCTCCCATTAGCTTGCCGCTATATCCTACCCCTCGGCCTAACCCATTATCTTAATCTTGAAGGGAAGGATATAAATGTATGAGCTGTCAGAACCTGACAGGAAGTGAGGTCATCGGCTAATCATGCTGGGAGGTTCCTGTTCTCTGTTCTGCATTTTTGTTGTATATGTTACTTAAAGTAAACACATTATATTTGCACAAATATGCCTATTAATTTAGGAAGCACATGGATCTGTGCATCAAGAAACATTGAGCTCCTGCATCTGGGTTGATTAGGGCATGAAAAGATTTTGCTACAGAGAAGACATGTTTAACTGAATTTCAGAAAGGCACATTTATAGTGGTGTTTCCTGGTTATTGGGTAGCTTCAGAACTTTTTTCCCCACAGCCAAAGAACTGTACGTGTGCTCTAGAGATGACAGTAACCAAAAGCCATTGTACACTCTCAATTAGAGGATTTTTATTTTTACCATCTAGGATTGTTTCATTCATTTAAATGCACACAGATGCCAACCCAATTGAATGTATGCAAAACACAAAGAAGTGACATATGTAATATAGTCCCAATGTTTCATAACTATAGTGAGTATATTAAGACAACTGAAGCTCAAAGCATGCACAGTCCTGCAGAGGGGTGATTCCAAAAGTGGAATGATGGTGTATGCCCTATGGTAGGCATATAAATCTTCCCATGTACTGCTATTCTTTATATTTATCATCATGATAAATGATAAATAAATATATGAGTGTAAAAAACAACAATTCAGATTAATTGATAAGGCTCCTGTAGATAAAAAATGCAAAATAAATAGTCAGGCCAGACTAGCTCTCAATCAAGTTACTTTAATAAATATCCATGTTAGACTTAGACAGTCTCGAGATTAATAATAATGCAGTGTGAAAGTGGAGAATCCAAGTGAAGTTCTCAACAAATAGTATACGGCATTTCCAAAGCACAAACTGCAATAAAAATATATAGCCTTGTCCAGATGGCACTGGAACTTTCAAAGAAATTACCCCAAAGGGGAATGAGTTCTTACCGACACCCACAAGTGAAGCAAATCATCCGGAGGAATTAGTGGAACAGTCAAGGTATGGTGAGTTTTTGTGGAATTCACCGCTAAGAATATAACCAATAACTCGCTAGTTTAGCCGTGTTCCTTGTCTATTAGTTTCAATAAATTTTCATAGGTGCACCTACAATTGCTTGCCGTCCAGAAACAACTGAAGATCATTTAGGTTCCTGTTGCAGAGTTCATGGCTTCACTGACAAATACAGAGACCACTGTTAGTGAAAGGAATCAACTATTACTGACGCGTTTCGTACCAGTAAAGGGACTTTCTCAAAGCTCTCAAATTTATATAGGCTTTTTTTGGGGTGTGCAACTACTGCTGAATCACACCCAAACCCCAGTTTTTTTCAAAATTATTTCAATTGTCCCTTTTAAAAGAAAGAAATCTGTTTGTTTTTTGGATTCTGCTGCTAATAGTCTGACAGCAAAAGCACTCTTCTTTTCTCAAAGAAATAAATATACCAGTTAGTTCAATATATATATATATATATATGCAATGCATTACCAACCACCAGTAGCCACTAATCTGTGTAAAGTGTATTAAAGATTGAAACTAAAAGCAGTGGATCAGCAAACAATTATAGCTGACTATTCTCTACAGAACTGCTTTACAATAATGACAGGACTCTATTACTGTCCTATGTCCCTGGTTCACCCTGAACGTTATTTTATGAGCAGAGCACCGCAGCTAACCTCCTTGTACACGCTGTCTGTTCTAAACTGGCACTTGAGAGAATGAGGGAGGACTATATATACAAAAGATGGTGATCCAAATCTCGCAAGAGTTTTACAAAAAAAAAAAACATGGAAATTATGTTTCGCCTCGTTTTGAGGTTCGAGCTTGGCGGGAAAAACCGAGTCACGACTCGGTTTCACTCGGATGTCCAACGTCGGATTTCGTCGAATTTCAAGAAATCAGCTCATCTCTTATTATTATTAGCATTATTAATAAAATATATTTATTTAGTGCCAACCCACTTCACAGCGCTTTACAGTTGTGAACAAGCGTAGTAATAAAACAAAACTGATTATTATCAGACAGGCAAAGAGGAAAGAGGGCCCTGCTCCCAAGCTTAATATCTATAATAAAAACACAGGAACATAATGAAAACAGGGACATATCCCTCTTTCTTCTTCTTGAAAAATAACAATAGTAATAATTAAGAAATAATGTAGTGTACAGAGTGACAGAGTGCTGCAGACACATACCTGTACACAATAATTCTAATCCAATATATATTAGAAATACATTGCTTCTTCAAAACATACATTTTATTTATAGATTGATGTTTTTTGCCTTTCTGCCATCAGAGCAGAGATGCTGGTTTCTGTTGTATTTTTGTAACAATTTGTGCATGGATTTCACCAGTTGTTCTGCAGAATGTTCCCTTTTATATCTCTGTAATAACAGTTTTACTTTGCAATGCGTTCCAGGCCTTCCAGTTACATTTAAAATTTCAGCAATCTGGTCCCACTCATGTTCCAAGAAACTACATTTCAATATTCAGCTGGTGAGCAGGGGAGTGTGAGTGTTTTGAGCTATATGTAAAGTACTAGTTGTATATCAGCATGACAGAGTTTAATCAAGCTATGTTTTTTTCACTTATTATTTTGACCAAGGATCATACTGTAGGTTCAGTGTATATCCAAAATGTATTTGGGAGAAATTTAGTCTGGTTATTGAGGCATAGGAAAAATAATACCATCTACATCTCATATAGGAATAAATGTTGACATATTGCCCTAAACTGGTATTTTATTACTGTTGTCCATTGTCACATTTAAGATTATATTTTGACTTTAAGGGGGAATTCAAATTGGCCGCGTTACTGTAAAAAGTATCACGGCCTTCGCACTATTACTGTTATTACGGTAATAGTGCGCTTAAATGCCGTTATTACGGTAGTTTCAACACCAGCTTTTTTCTCGCAGCTCCCAGAAAGCCGGGTTGAATTTACCGTAATAATGCGCTTACAGTGGCCCAGTTCTAGGGGGAACAAACTGAAAAATAAAAGCACATATATTTTATACATCTATATCTGGTTAGAAACCATGCAAAGCAGCACAATAACCACAGTCGCAATAGTTACAACTGGATGCAAGGTTTCAGTGGACCTACTGGAAAGGCAAAGGTGCTTCGCGTGGAAGGAGGGAAGAGAGATGTCCCCTGAAGTTCGGAACATCTATTAGTCAGCGTTTTTGTGGCTCATAGAGCTCTGTATCTGCTCTTCAGTATCCGATCAGCGTTTAATAGGAAATTGAGATGTATAAGCCAAAACAGCTGGCTGATAGCAAGTCCAATTACTTGTAGAAGCACTTTTTGTTACATAGACCAGTAAATGCAGTGGACCAAGACTTTGCTAAGCTGAATGCGCACAGCCATTACACTTTAAGGTGCACACATACGCTCCACTTTTGGAAAATACCTCCTCAAGTTAGAAGTTTGCTTAGGTTTTACAGAGAGGGAGAAAAATAGAGACACCCTGTGCAAAAATGTAAATACAGGGGCGTAACTATAGGGGGGGTGTACGGTGACTATGGGGCCAGGAGGTGAATTTACTTTCCTGTATTTCTTTAAATTAAAAGTTACAATTTGTCTCCTAAAGTAGTACTTGACTTAGCCTTATTTATGGCTAATAATAATAATAATGAGAGTGAGAGGACATTGCACTGTCTTTTATTACATGTATTACTTTAGAACACTGGGCAGAGTGAACCTAGAAATGCATTTCTCTGTCGAGGAGCAGCTGGAAAGTACAAAGTGTGTCCCATTAAAACTGTAGGATGAGACCAGATCACCATCTGCTTAGAGCTAGTGCAAAATGTGTTGTTGCGGAATGAAAATGGTTGTGTGCAGTTCCTTAAATCAGCATGGTGGCTCAGTGGTTAGCACTTCTGCCTCCCAGCACTGGGGTCATGAGTTCAATTCCCGACCATGGCCTTATCTGTGTGGAGTTTGTATGTTCTCCCTGTGTTTGTGTGGGTTTCCTCTGGGTGCTCCGGTTTCCTCCCACACTCCAAAAACATACTGGTAGGTTAATTGGCTGCTTTCAAAATTGACCCTAGTCTCACTCTCTCTCTGTCTGTCTGTGTGTGTGTGTGTATGTTAGGAAATTTAGACTGTAAGCTCCAATGGGGAAGGGACTGATGTGAGTGAGTTCTCTGTACAGCACTGCGGAATTAGTGGCGCTATATAAATAAATGGTGATGATGATGAAATGTACCAAAACTGCACCTACTGTGTACTTAGCAAGCAACTTCCTGACTCCAGTCAACCCCTCCTTTTTGAAGTACAAGCTTCTTCTCCTCTGCAAATAGCACCATTTTGCTTCATAAACCACACTTTGGCAGAGACCTAGGTATACATGTGCAAATAGAGGCACACAGCACCACCAAAGGGGATTTATTTTTGGACTCAGTGATTTCTAGATTGATTGAGTTCAGCTGGCCACATTGGACTCTATTGTGGCACTAGCTACCAGGTTGGTGTTGTCTGTGTCCACTAGCCACCAGGCTGGCATTAGCTGTCCCAACTATCTGGCCCTGGCTGTTCTACTCACCAACAGTTTGGGCGAAGTTGAGCCTATTTGTAAAGTGCATATGGAAGAGAAGGACCAGACCTAAAATCTGCAGTTATCTAGTTATGCAATTAAGAATGCTAAATCAGGACATGGTCACGACCCCTTCAAAAAGGGCCACGTTAAGGGATATAGTGCTTTGGAGAAGCGCTAGCCCTCCCTGCGCCCCCCAACCACAAGCAAAACACCCGAGCCGGAAGCTGAAACATTCTCGCACTGCAATTTCATATAGCTACTATGAAGTGATAGTTATTAGCATAGCGTGATCTGGGGGCCCTCTGCAGATTGGGAGACACAAGATTGTGCCCTAATGCAATATATTCCATCTGTATGCTTGCTGGATTTCGATAAACTCATCTACAGAAGGAGCACATTCAATTGCAATGTGGCACATGTTACAGTGGAGAAAATGCATTGAATTGTATTAGTTCTATGTAGTGTTTATGTAAATATAATGCACCTGAGTGGCCTTGGTTTGCCATGTGCGCCATGTAACATCGTGCAGCTTGTCGCAAATAAATGTTCTCCATCTGTACAACACATCTCAAGTTTTTCTAGTTTTCATAAAATAAACCATTGTATGCTAAGTGACATTCTCAATATGCTACAAAAATGGTACATCATACACCTGATCAAATACATAAGTAGGCATAATATTTTTTGTGGGATAAAATAAGGCACACGTAAAATTTATTTTGATTGAAATGTGGAGCTGGGTTGCCTCTTTAAATTGTAATTTAACTGGCACTGTGGTATGTTAAACTAAGATGCAATCGAGGACAGACAGTAAATGACAGCAGAATGAAGTAGACCATGCAGGAAGTTGGTGAATCTGTGAGATAAGTTGTCACACACACTAAAAATAAAATAAAGGCAGGATTGTAGCAGAGACTAAAGTCATTCTTAAGCTCTCCAGGTCTGCCACTTGTCTCAATAAATCAGTGCTTGGTGATGGTCAGCCATGCAGGCAGTGTCAGTTCCCACTGTAATAAGCATCCTTCACTGTAAAAGCTTGCCTTGCCTAAAGGCCAGAAGACAGATAATATTAACCTCTTCACCCCTGAGAGACTTGTTGAGCACGCTTTGCACAATCTACTGTGATGACAACCAGAGGCTTTTACAGCTTGTTGAATAATATCACATTAGCTGCCTCCATCTGTACTTGCAAATTGAATCAGTTAACTAATGGTTAATTTGCTACAACACTGAGTTGAGTTTATAAACGGGAACAAAGCTATTATATAAAATAATTAAATGTACAAAACAAAACAAATCTTATTTTTGTTAATGTATTCAAATATAACTGCATGGATAGCAGGTGTCATTATCGGGCAGCATGGTGGCTAAGTGGTTAACACTTCTGCCTTACAGCACTGGGTCATGAGTTCAATTCCCGACCATGGTCTTATGTGTGTGGAGTTTGTATGTTCTCCCCGTGTTTGCATGGGTTTCCTCCAGGTGCTCCGGAGATCTCCCACACTCCAAAAATATACTGGTATGTTAATTGGCTGCTGATAAATTAACCCTAGTCTGTGTGTGAGTGCTAGGGAATCTAGACTGTAAGCCCCAATGGGGCAGGGACTGATGTGAGCGAGTTGTCTGCACAGCGCTGCGGGATTAGGGGCGATATATAAATAAATGGTGATGATGATGAAAAAATGGACATATCACTAATATATATGACAATCAAACCGATATGTCTACTGATAAGTGTAGAGCGTATCAAGGTACTCTGCGAAGGGTAGCAAATTAGTCTGTAACCTGAATTTGGTTAACCCTAGCATAGAAGTGTTTGTTGAGCAAGTGTGTCATTTCAGATCCATAGGTTTATCTGTATCCTAGACAGTGTAATAATATAGTATTTTTACAATAAATGCTTTATAAATAATGTGTAAAATATTTAACATTACATTACATTGTGATTTATACCACATCACAGCAAATTAAGATTTTATGTAAAAAAAAGTTAAAAATTTGATTCCATATTTTATATTTGCATGTAGTGCAAAAGGAATGATAGAAAACTACCTTATTTAGAGTAATAAAACCAGGGTCACAGTTGGATAGCTTGTAAATGGCATAGCTCCTCAATACCTATATTACACTTATATATTACCTATACCCATATTACACATATATTACACATATCTCTGCAGAAGAGATTTTTATATACTTAATAATATACAGGTAGTACATACAGGGACTGAGTCATTAGGGAGAGTAAAGCATATTAAAAGGTGTAACTTTGCACCTGGGCAAAACCATGTTGCATTGCATTGGCAAACGCAGGATTTGTAGAGGGGGGTTTCCACACCACGCCAGTGGGCATGACCAGCATGCATTGGGGCATGGCTATAATATTAGACAGTGCTTGGCTGCTCTCCAGCTCTTCCTATCCCCTTAATATACTTGGGCAATGCTGCGTGCACTACTGTTAGGTGCACGCAGCTCTCCCTTTTCAAGCAGAGCCGTGTGAAGCGGGGGCAGGGTCCAGCCACCTCAATTATACAGTGCCCCAGGCTTGGAGGGTGGTTTCCAGGCACTAGGAAACCCCCCTCGGTTTGCCTATGCATTGGAGGGGCGGTAAATTTAAAATGTTGGTACAGATTTATATTTGGAGTAGGGCATGACCTAAATCAACTTTAGATTTCAGTGTAAAAATAAAGCTATCAAATATTTGTGAGCTGGATGAAAAAACAGCCATTATTTAACCTATGTGCAAAATAATAAACTGATTTGCACCCCTTGCATTGCATGCACCCCTTGCATTGCATGCACCCCTTGCATTGCAACATGGTTTGTCCCGGAGAACATTTTCTTTGCCTTACTTTCCTTAATGACTCAGACTCCCAGTGTTTATAATTTAATTTAAATAACAAGTGTGCTATCATTAGTATAACACATGTGAGCAAAGCAGAAGTATCTTGTCTATAGTAACATATAAGATGGATCTAAGTCATGCACAGTAATACAAATAAATATTGTTCTTTGACTTTTGTTTCATAGATAAGTGAATGTAAAACAACTATGTGTGTTACATTAATGCATTACTCCCAAGTTAACATTTTCACATATTATATACTACACACACATTATGTTGCAAACAACAGAATAAATATGTTAATTAATGTGAACAATGTTAATACATTCAATGTTAGCAAAAGTTTGTTCCATAAAATGTTTTTTACTGATTTTTCGATGGTAAACTTCAATGCTAATCTTTACTTGATTAAAAGCTGTATATCCACAGCATCTGTAGTACTACTTGCTGACCGCAGCTTATGGCAAATAGAATGCAATGGTCTCTATGGAAGGTACACGTGAAATATGGCTGGGTACAAATTAGCCTTAGCATCGGTGGTACTCGGTATCCCTATAAAAAAAATGAAGAGTTAAATCACGGCATAATTAAAATGTACACTTAACTTTACACCAACGGAGGACATAAGACCTGCTATGTCACTGCTGTAAAATCTGAAGATGCTGGATGCCGGCGCTTCATTGTGATGTCACTGAAGACAGCGACATGTACATTTCCAGAGGTATGTTAATGTCAGGGTTAGGGTTAGAGTTAGGGGTTAGGGTTAGGGGTAGGGATAGGGTTAGGATCAGGGTTACGCTGCGTCAAGCGTATTTTACAGCAGTCGCAGAGCAGGTCTTTCAGTAATGTCCTCCGTCGGTGTCAAGGTAAGTGTACATTTTAATTATGCTGTGATTTAACTCTTTGTGTTATTTTTGTAGGTATACTTGGTACTGTATCCCAAGCATCGGGATACCGTACACCACCCCTTAGCATACTGTTTACGCCATAGGTAAAAAAACTAACAGAGAATGCTACACATTTGTTGTTTTAACAATGCATCTCTTCCAGGGTGTGTAGTTTGCCTTGGAAGACATCAGATGCAAATGCACATAGTTCTGGCTGTCCAAGGGCCCTTTCACACTGGTGTTTAAGTGTTGTTGTAATACCCCCCGGAGTTGGTTGTACCACTGTCGCCGATTGTGATTGTGCCACACTGTAATAATGGAAAAACTACCTTTCCCAAGAGTCTTTGGGGCTGATCGGAATTGTAAGAACCAAAGAAGCAGTTTTAACAGTTGGATAGTGAGAAAAGTGACAGTTGCTCAGTGATTGAAGTTACAGTTAGTCAGTGAGGGAAGTGACAGTTGGTCAGTGATTGAAGTTACAGTTAGTCAGTGAGGGAAGTGACAGTTGGTCAGTGAGGGAAGTGACAGTTGGTCAGTGAGGGAATTGACAGTTGGTCAGTGAGTGAAGTGACAGTTAGTCGGTGAGGGAAGTGACAGTTAGTCAGTGAGTGAAGTGACAGTTGGTCAGTGAGGGAAGTGACAGTTAGTGAGTGAAGTGACAGTTGAAGCTGTGAGAAGAGTGATGGTGGTCAGAAGAGAAGAGGAGGCAGCAGGAGAGCGAGAAGCTGGTTAGATATGGGGAATTAACCATGGAGGATGAGGGAGAGACACGTAACTGGTGACAAGGAAAGAGACCAGGGTCTTATAAAGAAAACAGCAGCATAAGAACAAAGAACTGATGAGTATTTGCTGAGGGGAATAATCGCTGATGACAAGTCAGCACATTGGTGACAGACATGTAAATCCAGTAGCAAAGACAGGTCATCTATATGGGAATGAGTGACATACTTACATGAACATCTGAGATAAACTTCCTCCAGTTTTTGTAAAGACTGAATCCATCAGACGAAGTAATAGAATCTATCTCACAAAAAGCATATTGGTTACAAAATAGAGTAAGAGAAAAGATTGCTCTGTCACACTGATTGTAGGGAGTCCCCTTATTTATTAGTTTACTCTAATTAATTATATAAGGGGTGCAACCAATAATACTTAATGAATTAAATACATACAAGGAACATCATTTTTATTTAAAAAAAATTGATGTACACAGTCTCCCATTAAAATTCTTTAACACGATATTTCATAGCCGAAGGACTGTCATACAAAATAAATAAAATATAACTTTTATTGATATATTAAAATGACAATAAAGATAAAAATAGCGAAATATAAAGTGAGTAAACAAATAAGTGATTAATTAAATCACTGGATGCACTTACTGATATCTCCTAAATAAAGGGAGGGTTAAATACTTAAACTGATGAAATTTAATATAGTTATGAATAAGTATTAACAGATTTAGCTTTTGCTTATATTATTATTTATTATTATTATTATTATTATCTTTAATTTATAAGGCGCCACAAAGGGTCTGCAGCGCCGTACATGACATACAAAAACAGTGAGCCAGAAAAAACAAAAAATGAACAAGCCTTTGAGAGTAGATGCTAACCTGATGGAACGTGGAAGATCATTCCACAGCTGGGGAGCAGCCTGGGCAAAGTCCTGGAGACGGGAGTGAGAAGAGGTGATCAGTGAAGCAGTGAGGCTGCGGTCACAGGCAGAGCGGAGGGGGTGGCTAGGAGTGTAGGTTGAGATGAGATTGGAGATGTAGGGAGAGGACAATTGATTAAGTGTTTTAAAGGTGAGGGTGAGGAGTTTAAATTAAATTCTGTAGGCCATGGGGAGCCAATATAGTGACTGTTGGAGAGAGACAGCAGAGATCGAGCGTTGGGAGAGAAAAATAAGGCGGGCAGCAGCAGTGAGGATAGACTTAAGAGGGTCAAGTTAAGAATCAGGTAGGCCACAGAAAATGAGGTTACAGTAGTCAAGGCGAGTGAACGAGGGCTTTCGTAGCTTCCGTGGTGAGAAAGGGGTGAATCTTGGATATATTCTGAAGGTGGAAGTAGCAGGATTCTGAGAGGGACAGAATGTGAGGCTTGAAGGAGAGGGAGGAATCAAGGATGACCCCAAGGCATCGGACTTGAAGGACAGAAACGAGGGTAGTGTTATTAACAGAAATGTCAGAAATAGAAAGTGGGGTGGTGGGTGAGTCCTGGAAGGAGGGAAGACGATAAGTTCAGTCTTGGAAATATTGAGTTTAAGGAAGCGTTGGGACATCCAAGATGAGATGGCCGAGAGACAGCAGGAGACACGAGACAGAATGGAAGTGGAGAGGTCAGAGGATGAAAGATAGATTTGGGTATCATCAGCATAGAGGTGGTACTGGAGGCCAAAAGAGAGGATAAGGGAGAAAAGCAGGTGGCCAAGAACGGAACTTTGAGGAACGCCAACAGGTAAGGGAAGAGGGGGGGATGTGGAGTCATTTGTATAGACTGAGAAGGAGCGGTTGGTGAGGTAAGATGAAAACCAGGAAAGGACAGTGATACAGACGCCTATAGAATTGAGAGTTTGCAAAAGGAGTGCGTTGTCAATGGTATTGAAGGAAGCAGAGATGTGTAGAAGGATAAGAAGGGAGTAGTGTCTTTTGGATTAAGTGAGGAGGAGGTCATTAGTGACCCTAGTGAGGGCAGTTTCAGTGGAGTGGAGGGCGCGAAAACCAGATTGGAGCGGGTCAAGAAGTGAGTGAGAGAAGAGAAAGGAGGTGAGACGGTTGTAGACAACCCATTCAAGGAGATTGGAGGCAAAAGGAAGAAGCGAAATAGGGCGGTAATTAGAGAGAGGCGGGATCAAGGGACGGTTTCTTGAGTATCGGCTAGACAAAAGCATGTTTAAATGAGGAGGGGAAGATTCCAGAGGAGAGGGATAGGTTGAGGAGGTTGGCAAGTTGGGAGCAGGATTCAAGAGAGGGAGCGGAAGAGGTGGGAGGTAATTGGGTCCTGTGGGCAAGAGGAGGGGGGTGAGGAAGACAGAAGGGTATGGACTTCATCAGCAGATACCGGAGTGAAGGAAGAGAAGGAGGGTGAGCTAGCAAGAGATGAGCGGATAAAGGAGATAGCAGTCGCAGAGGAGGGTGGGAAGGGGGACAGAGTGGGCAGGGAGGGGGAAGAGGGTGGGGTAAGAAGGGACTGCTGGGAGATGTCATGCAGTATAGACTCAATCTTGGAGGTGAAGTGGGTAGTGAAGTCGACAGCAGAGAGTGTGGGGGGGGAGCGGGAGAGGAGGAAGTTGAACGTGGCAAAAAGCCAACGGGGGTTGGAGGATTGGGAAGAAATGAGAGCTTTAAAGAAGGATTGTTTAGAGAGCGATAGGGCCGAACTGTAAGATGCAAGTATGAACTTGAAGTGGAGGAAGTCAGCATGAATGCGTGACTTTCTCCAGAGCTGTTCTGCACTGCGGGAGCAGTTTTGAAGATAGAGGGTAAGCTTTGAGTGCCACGGTTGCGGCAGGGACCAACGAAGCTTGATGGTGACAGCTGGGGCGACAGAGTCAAGTACAGTTGTAAGATTGCGATTGTTAAAAGAGATAGCCTCATCAGGGCAAAAAAGAGTGGTGATGGGGGAGAGGAGCGAGCCCAGGGAGGAGGAGAAAGTGGTAGGATCAACTGTGTCAAGATTACGCCTGGTGAGAGTAACCTTGGGGGATGGGGACGGTGAGAGGAGTGGAGAGATCCTAAAAGAGAGGAGATGGTGGTCCAAGAGCGGAAAAGGTCAATCAATGAGGTCAGAGACAGTACCGAGGTGTGAAAAGACCAGATCAAGGGAGAGGCCACTGCGGTGGGAGGAAGAAGAGGACAATTGAGAGAGACCAAGGGAGGAGGAGAGGGAGAGAAGTTTGGAGGCAGCAAGGTCTGAGGGATTGTATATAGGGTCATTGAAGTCCCCCAAGATGAGGGAGGGAAGGTCAGAGAAGAGAAAGTGAGGGACCCAGGTGGCAAAATGATCAAGGAATTGGAAGACAGGGCCAGAAGGATGGTACATAACAGCAACATGGTGGTGGACTGGGTGGAATAGGCAGATAGAGTGAACCTCAAAGGAGGAAAAAGAGAGGGAGGGTTCAGGGGGAAGAACCCGAAAAGAGCAGCAGGAGGAGAGAAGTATGCCGACGACACCACCTTGCCAGTCCCCAGGTCTGGGTGTGTGGGAGAATGACAAGCCCCCGAAAGAGAGAGCAGCAAGAGAGGTAGTGTCCTTGGGAGATAGCCAGGTTTCAGTCATGGCAAGCAGGTTGAAGAATCTAGAGATAAAGAGATCATGGATAGAGGTCAATTTGTTACAAATTAACCTGGCATTCCAGAGACCACAGGATAGAGGAAGAGAGGGAAAAGGAGAGATGTGGATGAGATTGCTGGGGTTGCTCGACTGGAAGGGTGAGCATGATATGGAGCGAGGGGCATGACAGGGAGAGAGGGTTGGAATTAGACGAGAATCAGAAATAAGAGGGGATTTGTCAGCAGACAGGAGCCGAGAGGCAAGGAAGCAAGAGGTGGGGGAGGAGTGGAGATGGGGCAGATAAAGGGGTTTATGAATGGGAGAGGCAGAATTATAGCTCTCTCTGAAAGCTCATCTGTAGAGTTGAAGCTCCTATATCATTCACCACATCCTAAGAGATCTTTCTCATGTTTTATCTTGCTAGAAGAAATATATTTTCTTTACAAAATTATTTTTTTGTCAATTATAAATATAGTGATTGGATATCTTTATCTACGAAGCATAATCCCAACAAAGGTAGATAACAGTAAGATCATCTGTTTGTCCTAAGTTTCCATTCAGTTCCCCAGATTAGCAGCTGCTATGCTTCTATACCTGCTGCTTCTCATGCATGCCAAATATGTGGAGTGATTTGCTGACTACCTGCTAGTCGCTCCATTCTGACTTTGGGTTTAAGGAGCTGCACATACAGATATAAGTATCCTCCTATATAAGCTAGATAAATGTGCATCCAGCGAGAACGCTGACGCGCGTTTCGCTATGCTTTTTCAAAGGCCTTTGAGAAAGCCTGATACCTTTGATATCTGAACTGATACATATGAAAAAGGTATCAGTTTTCTCTCTCACTAAGATAATAACCAAGCTAAAATACTAACATTATTTAATAACCCAAATAGAGGAACTTTGGAATATTACAATATATTTTGTTCATCAATATCAGACTATATACTTAACATATTTGGCATAAAATGGCATCAGTTTATTATTTTAACTCTTTTGCGCCGTTATTACCCTACTACCCACAGCCCAGGGGTAATAGGAAGAGTCCTAGTGCTATCAGCACTGAGCTGGGGGTCTCTAGGGGGGGGGGGGCCCACTCGTTTTTTTCAGCGGACCCCACTCCATAGGGAATCCAGCCCAGCGCTGAACAGTCTAGGGTTGGTTAATCATTATGGCAGGGGGACCCCTGCCGCGCGTCCGCCTGCTATAGTGCCGCCAACCCTGGCTGGTTTGCCTAGTGTTGGTAAAGTGAAAATCGGGGGGACTCCACGCAAAATTTTTCCCCGATTTTCACGGGACCAGCACTAGTCAGGCAGCACTAGGGTTAAGCTGGATTAGCGGGGGGACCTTCACTTTGATCTATTCTTTTACATTGTAACAGTGATGTGTTTGTACAACATGCTGCTATCAAGCAGCGATTTGTATCTGGCGTGTTTTGAAGCAAACTCTCCTGAGTTTGCTAACTCGCAGCTTCATACATTTGAGAGCTGTATAGCTGCAGTGGCAAACAGTCGGAAGTTTGATCTCTGGCGATTTTGCAAATTGCAATTTTGACAGAAGCAGAACTCTGGCAATTTTGCATGAAATCTCAGCTTCATACATCTGTGAGTTTTAACTCTCCCGAGAAAATCGCTGGATTTGCAAAATCGCACTTTGATACATTTACCCCCAGGTTTTTGACTCAGCCATTGCAGAACGATCCACTTCTTTGCCCTAAAAACCTCCTGGGTTGTTTTTGCAGTATGGTTTGGGCCATTGTCCATCTGTAGTGTGAAGCACCATCTAATCAACTTTGCTGAATTTGGTTGCATCTGACCAGACAGTGTATCTTTATACACTTTATACTGCTGCTTCTATCCTCTGTCAGATCATCAATAAACACTTGTGTCCCAGTGTCATTTGAAGTCATGCATACTCATGCCATAACACTGCCTCCTCCTTGTTTTACAGATGATGTGGTATGCTTTGGATCATGATCAATTCCAAGCCTTCTCCATACTTTTTTTTCCCCATCAATCTGGTACAGGTCGATCTTAGTTTCATCTGTTCAAAGAATGTTGTTCCAGATCTGGGCTGATTTTTTTTAGATGTTTTGGCTAATCTGGCCTTTCTACTCTTGAGGCTTATGAATGTTTTGCACCTTGTGGTGAACCCTCTGTATTTGCTCTCGTGAAGTCTTTTCTTTATTTAGAATTGGATAATGATATGCCTACCTCCTGGAGAGTGTTCTTCACTGCTGGATGATGTGAAGGGGTTTTTCTTTACCATGGAAAGGATTCTGCTATCATCCACCACCGTTGTCTACCGTGGATGTCCAGGTCTTAAAGTGTTGCCAAGCTCAGAAGTGTGTTCTTTTTTCTCAGAATGATCCAAACAGTTGATTTGGCCTTTCCAAAGGTTCCCATTATCTCTCTGATGGATCTTGCATTAAGAGCTCTTTTAACCGCATGTTGTGGGTTCACAGCAACAGCTTACAAGTGCAAATGCCACATTTGGAATAATCTTCATACCTTTTGCCTGCTTAATTGATAAAGAAATAAGGATGGGATAGCCCACACCTGTCCATGAATAGTTTTGGAGTCAATTGTCCAATTACTGGGGTTCCCTGAAAAAGAGGGGTCTACATATTAAACAGTTGTAAATCCTAAACCCTTCCTCCAACTCGAATGTGAATACTCTCAAGTTAAAGCTGATAGTCTGCACTTTAGGCCCATATTCAGTGTTCAAATATATATGGCCCCAGCAGTGTATAAAATATAGGGATGTGCACCGGCGACTTTTGAGGTCTCGTGTTTTGTGTTTTGGATCCGGATTTTCGTTATTTTTGAGGTTCGGATTTGTCTCGCAAAACACTTGACGAAAGGTCTCGGTTCGGATTTAAGGTATTGGATTCGGATTTTTTTTGAAAAAAACATAAAAAGTTTAAAAATCAAGTTTTTGGGCTTATTTTCACTCCTAGGCTATTATTAACCTCAATAACATTCAATAACAAGCATTTCCACTAATTTACAGTGTATTCTGAACACCTCACAATATAGTTATTAGTCCAAAACGTTGCAACAAGGTATCTTTCTGGACTGCGTAGAGGAGTGGGTCACCACAATATATATTAAAAACCCTGAACTTTTATGATTCGCACCAATAATTGTACCTGGACTGCGTAGAGGAGTGGGTCACCACAATATCTTAAAAACCCTGAACTTTTATGAATCACACCAATAAATGTACCTGGACTGCGTAGAGGAGTGGGTCACCACAATATATTAAAAACCCTGAACTTTTATGAATCGCACCAATAAATGTACCTGGACTGCGTAGAGGAGTGGGTCACCACAATATATTAAAAACCCTGAACTTTTATGAATCGCACCAATAAATGTACCTGGACTGCGTAGAGGAGTGGGTCACCACAATATATTAAAAACCCTGAACTTTTATGAATCGCACCAATAAATGTACCTGGACTGCGTAGAGGAGTGGGTCACCACAATATCTTAAAAACCCTGAACTTTTATGAATCACACCAATAAATGTACCTGGACTGCGTAGAGGAGTGGGTCACCACAATATATTAAAAACCCTGAACTTTTATGAATCGCACCAATAAATGTACCTGGACTGCGTAGAGGAGTGGGTCACCACAATATATTAAAAACCCTGAACTTTTATGAATCGCACCAATAAATGTACCTGGACTGCGTAGAGGAGTGGGTCACCACAATATATTAAAAACCCTGAACTTTTATGAATCGCACCAATAAATGTACCTGGACTGCGTAGAGGAGTGGGTCACCACAATATCTTAAAAACCCTGAACTTTTATGAATCGCACCAATAAATGTACCTGGACTGCGTAGAGGAGTGGGTCACCACAATATATATAATAAGAAAACCATCAACTTGTTTGATTCGCACCAATAAATGTACCTGGACTGCGTAGAGGAGTGGGTCACCACAATATATTAAAAACCCTGAACTTTTATGAATCGCACCAATAAATGTACCTGGACTGCGTAGAGGAGTGGGCACTGGGCACCACAATAAAATATATAAAAAACCTTCAACAGGTCTGCATTACACTACACATACGGCTGCTCCTCCATCCTCTCCATCATATACATGTTGGAGTTTTAGCGTGTGACAACCTCTTGTTTTTGATAATGTCAGTGCATTTTGAATATTTTTCAATTTGCCCCACACCACTGAATGTACTTTATCTATGATACGCATCTATCTATCTTGACTGCGTAGTGTGGTGGCCCCGGTACACAATTTGGTACCGAGGCCACAATATAATTAAAAAACCCTCCACGTGTCAGAATTCCACCAAACAAGTATCTGGACTGCGTAGTGGGGTGGCCCCGGTACCCAACTTGATACCGGGGCCACAATAAAATAAATACACCCTCCACGTGTCAGAATTCCACCAAACAAGTATCTGGACTGCGTAGTGGGGTGGCCCCGGTACCCAACTTGATACCGGGGCCACAATAAAATAAATACACCCTCCACGTGTCAGAATTCCACCAAACAAGTATCTGGACTGCGTAGTGGGGTGGCCCCGGTACCCAACTTGATACCGGGGCCACAATAAAATAAATACACCCTCCACGTGTCAGAATTCCACCAAACAAGTATCTGGACTGCGTAGTGGGGTGGCCCCGGTACCCAACTTGATACCGGGGCCACAATAAAATAAATACACCCTCCACGTGTCAGAATTCCACCAAACAAGTATCTGGACTGCGTAGTGGGGTGGCCCCGGTACCCAACTTGATACCGGGGCCACAATAAAATAAATACACCCTCCACGTGTCAGAATTCCACCAAACAAGTATCTGGACTGCGTAGTGGGGTGGCCCCGGTACCCAACTTGATACCGGGGCCACAATACCTCCTCCAAACATGCTACAGACAATTCGTCATTGAGATCCCATTAAGTATGTTAAAGACAGACAGGGTCCAAGTGTTATTAGTTGACTTTGTAAAGAAAAAAACTGTCCCTGTTGCACATAGTCGTGCAATGAAGACTTACTTTTTCATTTAAAGGCACGATCTTTCAAGTGTAGTGTTTGTAAGTCTAAGTCATATTATACTTTTGGTAAAATTGGTTTTTTTTGTTCCTCTTTATGTTAATTAATTAGTAATAGAATTAAAGTAGGAAATAGAATTAAATAGAATTAAAGTAGGAAATAGAGTGGTATAGAGTTGTAGTGTGGTATAGATAGAGTGGTCCACACAATATAATAATAAAACCCTCAACTGGTCTGAATTCCACCAAACAAGTATCTTGACTGCGTAGTGTGGTGGCCCCGGTACACAATTTGGTACCGAGGCCACAATATAATTAAAAAACCCTCCACGTGTCGGAATTCCACCAAACAAGTATCTGGACTGCATAGTGGGGTGGCCCCGGTACCCAATTTGATACCGGGGCCACAATACCTCCTCAAAACATGCTCCAGACAATTCGTCATTGACAGACCCCAGACAGACAGGGTCGTAGTGTTATTGTTTGACTTTGTAAACCCAAAAAAATGTCCCTGTTGCACTTGCACATAGTCGTGCAATGAAGACTGACTTTTTCATTTAAAGGCACGATCTTTCAAGTGTAGTGTTTGTAAGTCTAAGTCATATTATACTTTTGGTAAAATTGGTTTTTTTTGTTCCTCTTTATGGTAATTAATTAGTAATAGAATTAAAGTAGGAAATAGAATTAAATAGAATTAAAGTAGGAAATAGAGTGGTATAGAGTTGTAGTGTGGTATAGATAGAGTGGTCCACACAATATAATAATAAAACCCTCAACTGGTCTGAATTCCACCAAACAAGTATCTTGACTGCGTAGTGTGGTGGCCCCGGTACACAATTTGGTACCGAGGCCACAATATAATTAAAAAACCCTCCACGTGTCGGAATTCCACCAAACAAGTATCTGGACTGCATAGTGGGGTGGCCCCGGTACCCAATTTGATACCGGGGCCACATTACCTCCTCCAATTTCCAAGTGTAGTGTTTATAACATCTTAACACTACACTAATTCTAGCACGTCAAAACCTCTTGTTTTAAATAATGACAGGGCATTTAACTTTTGATTAAATTTATTGAATTTGTTGGCATTTTCTTTTACTTTTTGAACATGGCAAACGACTGTTGAATGGTCACATAATGCCAAAAAAAAAGGTGCAAGATGGAATTGTCCTTGGGCCCTCCCACCCACCCTTATGTTGTTGAAATAGGACATGCACACTTTAACAAACCAATCATTTCAGCGACAGGGCCTACCAAACAACTGTGGCTGAAATGATTGGTTTGTTTGGGCCCCCACACCAATAAAACAATTCATCTCTCCCTGTACAAACTAAACAGGCTCTACTGAGGAAAGATGTCGTCCTTATCCTCAACCTCTGATTCCTCTCCCCCTACAGTGTGTACTTCCTCCTCCCTACACATTATCAATTCGTCCCCGCTGGACTCCACAACCACAGTCCCTCTGTACTGTCTGGAGGGCAGTGCTGTACTTCATTGAGGAATTGATTATTCATTTTTATAAACATCATTTTTTCAACGTTGTGAGGAAGCAACCTCCTTCGCCGCTCACTGACCAGGTTCCCCGCTGCACTAAAAACTCTTTCCGAGTACACACTGGAGGGGGGACAACTCAGTTAAAAAATAGAGCCAGTTTGTACAGGGGCTTCCAAACTGCCTTTTGGAGTTCTACCACGTCACTACCTCTAGTTAATTTAGATTGCAAGGCTTGTAAATATTAATACTTTGAAGATAAAAAAAAGCAGGCTGCACAGACTGTGGAGCTAGAAAGTGAAATTAAATGGACCACGTTACTTTGGTGGCTATCTATGCCCCCCCCCCCCGCCCTACACTTGTAGTTGAATATAAATAAAGCAGCCTGCATAGACTGTAGAACTAGCAATTCAAATATACAAAGAAATGGACAAAGGCAGTTTGGTATCTGTCTGCATCAGATCCCCTCTCCACTAGGAGTAAAACAGAAAACTTTTCAGCCGTTATATAATCTAGAATATAAATAGAAATTGAGAAATGCAATTTGGTATCTGTCTGCATCATAATCATCAACATCCTCCTCAGCGCCAGCTACATCAATATCCTCCTCCCAGTGCACAACATTCACACCTTCATTAGCCAAATCTGTAACTGGACTGTGGGTGATCCTTCCAGCATATGCAGAGGGCGTGCTGCAAATGCTGGATGGAGTCACCTCTTCCCGTACAGTGATGGGAAGGTCAGGGTTCACAACCAACAACACCCTTGGACTCGCCTTGGGGATTTGTGATGTCATCTGTTTAGAAGGCAGAGTTCTTTGCTGTTTTGTTGTTGTTGCTGACAGCATAACTCTCTTAAATTTTTTGTAGGGGGGGGGAGGAGGGCTTTGATCCTTGGGTGAAGTTGGACCACTAGTCATGAACACGGGACAGGGCCTAAGCCGTTCCTTGCCACTACTTGTCGTAATTGGCATATTGCCAACTTTACGTTTCTCCTCAGATGATTTTAAGTTTCTTTTTTTGCTGTTTTTTGAGAACTTGGGCTTTTTGGATTTTACATGCCCTGTACTAGGAGATTGGGCATCGTGCTTGCCAGACGACGTTGATGGCATTTCATCGTCTATGTCATGACTAGTGGCAGCAGCTTCAGCATTAGGAGGAAGTGGGTCTTGATCTTTCCCTACTTTATCCTCCAAATGTTTGCTCTCCATTATATGTAGCACAAGATACTGCAGAATGTGTGAACTTGGTAATATTGCAGTACCAATGGACTTATAATGCTGGATTGGTTTTGCAAATTTGGTTATAATTATTATATAATTTTTTTTTTTTTAAATTTTTTATTTTTTTTTACTTTTTTTTTATTTTTTACAAACTTGGGAATAATGGGGAAATAACTATGCCCTTAGAAGCACAGAGCACAGGACACAGCACCACTGGACTGAACAGGACACGGCACAGGACCCAGCAGCACTACGGAACTCAGCAGGACAGAGCACAGGACACAGCACCACTGGACTGATACTGCAGAATGTGTAAACTTTGTAATATTGCAGTACCACTGGACTTTTACTGCTGAATGTGTGAACTTGGTAATATTGCAGTACCAATGGACTTATAATGCTGGATTGGTTTTGCAAATTTGGTTATAATTATTATATATTTTTTTTTTTTTTAAATTTTTTATTTTTTTTTACTTTTTTTTTATTTTTTACAAACTTGGGAATAATGGGGAAATAACTATGCCCTTAGAAGCACAGAGCACAGGACACAGCACCACTGGACTGAACAGGACACGGCACAGGACCCAGCAGCACTACGGAACTCAGCAGGACAGAGCACAGGACACAGCACCACTGGACTGATACTGCAGAATGTGTAAACTTTGTAATATTGCAGTACCACTGGACTTTTACTGCTGAATGTGTGAACTTGGTAATATTGCAGTACCAATGGACTTATAATGCTGGATTGGTTTTGCAAATTTGGTTATAATTATTATATATTTTTTTTTTTTTTAAATTTTTTATTTTTTTTTACTTTTTTTTTATTTTTTACAAACTTGGGAATAATGGGGAAATAACTATGCCCTTAGAAGCACAGAGCACAGGACACAGCACCACTGGACTGAACAGGACACGGCACAGGACCCAGCAGCACTACGGAACTCAGCAGGACAGAGCACAGGACACAGCACCACTGGACTGATACTGCAGAATGTGTAAACTTTGTAATATTGCAGTACCACTGGACTTTTACTGCTGAATGTGTGAACTTGGTAATATTGCAGTACCAATGGGCTTATACTGCAGGATTGGTTGTGAAAATTTTGTGGTAATTAAAAAATATTAAAGTAGTTTTTGGTATTTTATAAAAAAAACTTTTTTTTATTTTTTTAAACACAGGGGAATATTGGGGAAATAACTATGCCCTTAGAAGCACAGAGCACAGGACACAGCACCACTGGACTGAACAGGACACAGCACAGGACCCAGCAGCACCACTGACCTCAGAAGGACAGAGCACAGCACACAGCACCACTGGACTGATACTGCAGAACACAGCACAGCACAGCACAGCACAGCACAGCACTAAACAGCACAGCACTAAACAGCACAGCACTAAACAGCACAGAACTAAACAGCACAGAACTAAACAGCACAGAACTAAACAGCACAGAACT
Organism: Mixophyes fleayi; assembly: GCF_038048845.1. Lineage (NCBI taxonomy): Eukaryota > Metazoa > Chordata > Amphibia > Anura > Limnodynastidae > Mixophyes > Mixophyes fleayi. The sequence goes on from NC_134404.1 coordinate 76,558,195, forward strand.
AAACAGCACAGAACTAAACAGCACAGAACTAAACAGCACAGAACTAAACAGCACAGAACTAAACAGCACAGAACTAAACAGCACAGAGGACCACCTAACACACCCTCCCTCTACCCTGATCAATGCCCGAGTGAAGATGGCGGCGACTAGCGGGGAATTTATAGGATCCGAGTATCGCGAGATCCGACAACGGGATTATGAGTCAGAGCCTCAGTTTCACTTTTGAATTTGGCGCCAATACCCGGATCTGTCTCGGATCCGACTCGGATCCGCAACGTTCGGGTGGGCTCGGATTTCAGAAATCCGAGCGCGCTCATCCCTAATAAAATATACTAAAATGTTCATATATATATATATATATATATATATATATATATATATACATATGAAAATTTTAGTAATATGTCATTTATTTAATTCAAATTTATGTTAATCTAGGCTAAGAGTCCGTGACTGGTAATATTTAACTGTTAATAGGTGGTTTTGACATAGACAATAAATAACCTCGAGAAAGTGTTTTTTATTTGATTTCTATTACTTTGTAGAAAGAAGTGTCCTTACACAGGAGCATTTAAACAGAACACCCTCCTGCGCTCTCGGGTGAGCTGATTAATAAATTGCTGTTATTTATGACCTGAAATTGCAAGCTGGTCTTCAGTCCATTTCTATTTTGCTTGGGGAAACACTGCTTATCTGCTGTGGTGAAGTACTTCATTGGAGATCCAGCATGTATGCTGATAGGGCATGCTGGGCAAGGACATTATACTTTACCCTAAAAACAAAATGTGTCTTGTATTTGTTATTCCTGTTGCATAAAACATTTTCCTTAGCCAGGAAAATGTTAAGTCATATCTGCTGCTAATAACATAAATCTAAAGTTGTAGAGAAATAAAGTTCAAGGGTAACTTATGCCCATACATTTATTATTATTATCATTATTATTACTATTATTATTATTACATGATAGGACGTACAATGGAGTCAGACAGCTGGGACAATAGCTAGAGAGGACCCTGTACGTGAGAGTTTACATTTAGGTTATAAATAATAAAGTCAAAGTAAAAATAATAGTTCACTGTAAATATGAAAGTGCACCTGTCGCCTCGGCAAAGTGAGGACAGCTATTTTATGGCCGTATTTTGCAGGACTTTCCAGTAAATGTGTATGTTGCTTTCACAAATATTGGATTAGGCCACAAAAAGGTTTCCTTGACTGAGCTTCAGTTGCAAAGGACAAAATGCGCAAGGCTTAAAAAATCTTCTTGGTGGCACTGTGTACCTTAATTTTGCAGGTGATCCTAGATTCCTGCAAATGGTTGAAGAACAAGATGGAGGAGCTCTGGCATACCTTGCTAGGTATGAAGTAGGCATTCAGATGTTAATAACTTTGCAGAGGCTATGGGCTATGGAGAGTCCATTGGTGCCAACTGTCTCATATTACCCAAGTTTTCAAAATTTAAAGATTTGACCTTTAAATTAAATTTTTGTCTCTTGTCTTGTGATCAACAGTACATCAGGGCCCTCTTAAGAACCTCTTGGGCCCCCGGGCACAGCAGTGCACCGGGGCCCCTATATATACAAAAAAATTTAAAAATGATTATATATATGGGCCCTGCAGCCCAGGGGGGCCCTCCGGAGGCAGGAAAAAAAAAACCCTGCAAAAAAAGAAGAAAATACTTACCGTGCAGTCAGCTGGCGATCCGGCTCCCTCCCTGGTCTCCTCCTCCGTCGCGCTCCGCAATGGATGTCGGGCGGGCGTGATGACGTCATGCCCGACATGCACTGCCAGCGCGACGGAGGAGGAGCCCAGGGAGGGAGCCGAATCGCCAGCTGACAGCATGGTAAGTATTTTCTTCTTTTTTTGCAGGGTTTTTTTTTTTCTGCCACCGGATGGCCCCCCTGGGCTGTAGGGCTGTAGGGCACCTGCCCAGCGTGCCCAATGGGAAAGACGGCCCTGCAGTACATAAACCATATTGTAACAAGATTCAATAAATAAAGACAGGGAATACAGTGTACCAAGATTCACCTAGACACAGCACAGGATTTGCTAACTAAGTTTCCCTGGATAATATTTTAAAATGTTGGCAAGTTTGATATTGCCCTATACATGTACAACTGCATTTTATAATTATAAGCTATGGCTCGGAAACCTGTGTGAATGGATTTAATTATCTTATCATTTTCATTGTATTCCATATTCTGCAGAAAAAGTAGCAATGTTTTCTCTCTATCTAAGCTATACAGTTTGTATGTTGTCTTGCCAAGGTCTGTTTTAGATACATTCCCTTTTCAAATCAACATTTTTATTTGCTCACTATTAAAAAATTTGGCATCAAAGCTAGAGTTACTTATCAGCCGGGAATCCAGAGATAATTCATTCTAAACAGGTTTGGTGTAAATCAGGATTTATGAAATAACATTGAATAGTATTTTACCCCTGTGTACCAAAGCTCACTATCTCACTGCCACAAATAATACATCAAGTTACAAAGAAATCCAAGACAGAAATTCCCTTTCCTCTTCGGTCGTATACTAAACATTTCCTCATATGTTGAGTATTGTGGTCAGTCTGAGCCTGTAGTGTTCTGCTAGATTCTAGTTCCATCAGCCAATATTCCTCTTAAAGTACAACTGGAGCTATAAAATGTTTTTTAATCTCTCTTTATTGCAGTACTGCAATGTGTTGCAGATGCCTTCAATGACAGAGGTGTTAATGATGTTTCCACGTGTTAGAGATTCCCTGGAAAAGTTCGTTGCTTATAAAAGGATTTTGGAAACCACTATTCCTATCTGATTATTTGATACTTTTTAAAAAAATCCAACTTTTGGCCGCGTACATTCTTCTGATTAACCTTTATCTGCACAGCATTCTTCTGATCTCCTATGGCTACTTACCATCGTGGAGTCACTCTGCTCTGTATATAAGGTATATCAAGGCACTCAAACACCATATAAGTGTTTATAAACCTAGGAGCAACAGAGATGTTGGCAACGTTACTGTTTTATGAAGCTATAATTACAGGTGATGTTCCATGCTTGAATTTGACTTAACAAGTCGAGATCAGCTGAATATTTCCAGACGCCAGAAGTACGTGCCAGTTGTCGACATATGATTATTTTAAATGAACCTAAATGCATGTTTTCAGGAGCTATATATAGGATAATTTATCTTGTGAATGTATTAAATTGAGATGTGTAGTTCATCTATGCATACTAAGGGGCTTATTTATTATAAGGAGCTATATTCCAGTGATAAGAAAGTTTTTTTTTGCAGTGATAAAAGGTCACTTATCGTCACAAATTATCAAGCAATACTCAGCTGATCCAGCGATAATAGTCCAGAGTTCTAAGAGTTAACTTATTGCTTCACCGGCCAGTCTCTGCCAATGTGCGCATGTGTAAGCTGACATCTTCCATTATGTTATGCACGTCTAGTTGCTATCCAATAACGATTGTCGATTGCCGATATGTGGTTCCAAAGCACAAAGTGATTTAATAGCCAAAAGTAGCAGAATAACAAATCAGAATAAAATAAGTACAGACGTTACTTATCGCAGGCACTCTGGATCCAGTGTACAGTTATTCGTGTTTGAAGGCTGTGGTCAAGTAGACTGATTACTGGGTCCAGAGCTCCTGCTTATATACAGTCAGTGAATACAGTAAAACAATGCAGATGATGTGGCTTGCTTCTATTGGTCCAGGCTTCAGGAAAGTCCAGTGTACTGCAGGTCATAGGCCAGTTCAAACCAAAATATCCAAAGGTGGGGGTCAGCTCTCCAGGGAATGCACTCCGATTTTCCCGCCAAGAATCCAGTTTCAACTAGTCTATTTACATTATACAGGTAGTATCATTTTAAACATTTATTCCCTAACATCGCTAACTAGAGTATGCAATGTGCGATCCCCTCGGCGAATGATGAATAGGGGATTAAAATGATACTAAACATGACATATTTCCTGCAACCTGAACTTTTGATTTCACTAACATGTATATAACTTATAATATTAAACATAAATATTGCTACATTTCGACATAAATAACTATGTGTTGCAACTACAATTAATGTGTACTAAGTACAAATGTGTATGTTCGTGTGAATGCCTGTAAATGTGTAAACTTGTTATTTGCCACGTGTTGTGGCTGGATACTCTTCCCCTCACTGTAGCGTGCTCTACGCATAATTTTCAGACAAAGACAACCAAGTTTGCTAGATATTAATTGAAATGACTTTACCCAATTTGTTGACTTCGACAATTAAGTGAAAGAAAATTACATATGTAAGAAAACAGATTTATTTGAAACACATATTTTTTTAAATTTTTCTTTTTATAAAATATTATTGCATTAAAAAATGCTTTATTCTGAGGAGTTATTTGCCAGCAATAAAGCTTATTTTCACTTCACCTAATACATAAAAGGGGTTACCTCCAGCTTCTCATCCATTGATAATTAGGTTCCTTAGTGCAGTTACCTATTCCATGCCCTTCGCTTGTTTGGAGGTGTGCTGTCCCCAAGTCCATTAGCATAGATGCTGAAAAGGAGACAATTACAAAAGCTCTAAAGTAAGTGCACTACGTAGGAATATGCTAATGCCTCTGGACATTAATGTGTAACAGAATTTATTGTAAAATGTATTACATTGTGTACTTATTTACACCTTTGTCATGGTTCATAAAGATATTTCTACTACATAGGAACAAGGTGTACTACTTGCACACTGAATGGGAAAGGTATGGGCTGTGTTATAATAGTGTAAGAGAGGCAATTTAGAACGGTGCGTTTTCCCTACCATGTTCCCTGAGTATAAGATTAAAGTGAATGAGGCACATTCATCAGAGCAATTCTACTGTCAGAGTCCTGCAACTAATGTTTTCACAACTAAATCACTCTGGTGTGAACAGTTCCCTATTTCCATTAAAGTTAATACTGCAAGATTCAATGGTACACCTGCAATGTTTTTAATCACTCATCTGACACTGATTTTGCTGTCCTGGGCCCAGGCTACAGCCTGGGCCCTATTATAGTCAGCCATCGCTTATGGTTGAAATATTTAAACCATACGTGCCAACTTTTTAAACCTCTGCTCTGGTAGATCCTGGAGCAGAGGTCATGAGACAGGGGGTAGGAGGGTGTGTAAGAGCCACTGTTGCGTCACCATAGCTCCGCCTCTGCTAAGAAATGTGAAAAGCAGGGTCAGGGCTTGTTGACTCAAAATCATTTCTTTAAGCCCTGCCCCCATCACGTCTGGGAGAAAGCCTGCTCAACGGTGAGTCCAGGAGGAATCCCCGAAATTCGGGAGCTTTCAGGAAATTCTGGGAGATTAGGCAAGTATGATTTAAACGTATCAAATTTTCTGAAACAATGAGGGTTAACAGTTTTCTGAGTATTGTAATAACATAATAAACTAATTGTCAGGGTGCCAAGTTCTACAGAAAACTCTGAAACAAATATATATGGAAGGAGAGCACAATTGAGCTAGGAATAAGTGGATGAGGGTTTAAGATTAGATAAGGTCACTAGAGAAATGGGTTAGGCTAATAGCGGTGCTATGAGTGTTCTCAGGTTCTCAGATGTTTCTCTACATGTGTTGGTTTGCATTGTGCAAAAATCATTGACTGTATAATTGACATCAAGGAAGCCATGGCCTAATTTCAGGGTACAGTGCTTGAAAAAGGAGGAGAATGTTTTTAGATCACACTGGGGGTTTTGAATATAGACAAGGGTACAGAAGCCAGAAAAATCAGGCCAGGTCCCTCAACAGATGATAGGCAGTCAAGGCCACTGGAGCACATTGGTCCATCACAACCCTACGAGTTTAGATACCCCCTTGTGAAGACTCTTTGGGAGCATCTGGGAATACAGCCTGATTCTGGTAGTAAAGCGGCCCAGAAAGGAATCCTGCCATCAGCTTAGGTCCACCGACTGGGAGTTCAGGAGATTGCCAGCAGGTATTTGTGTGGATGATCGTGACCGTGCAGTTAGCCAATTTTTGATTGCGCACACTGGGAAGGTAGCTGTGAGTGAGATAGATAGGGTTGAGAGATACAATAAGATTACAGTGGGTGCAAGCTCTCCTGGGAAAGTTTTATTTTGCGACAGGGATCATCCTGATTGGATTCCACGTATCGGCTAAGAGAAGGGTCTGTGTGCGTGCCCCGCATTACTTTATTAGGCTAAAATAATAATTGAGGGAGGAGTTACAGATATGGGATGAATTTTTATATTTTTACAATGTGAAGTCAGTAGATGGGTAGATAGATACTCTCTCCACTCAACAACCAATTTTTATCCATACAAGGTCTTTTTGTGTACAAGTTCTTGTTTGAGTGTTGGAGGAAGCAGAATTTATGCTGGGCTGGGAAGAGGGTGTGAGAGCTCTGATAATATATTATTAAAGTGAATTGATTCAGGTCAGCTGAGATCTCTAGCTCACAAGAAGATAGGTTTGAAATAGCTGTAATGTATAATCACGTGGACATCCATTTAACTGATATGAAGGCTGATAACATAAATAAGTTAAACCTCTCCCTATACAGGGATATTTATAGTTTATTGGTGCATGGGAAGAGATTGTTTATATAGTTTACTTATGCAAGTATGTGATTGCTTATACACTTTACATATTGAGATATGGGATCTGTTGTTGCTGCTTTTCAGTACTAAATTCATACACACATGGTTATCCAGAGTTTCCTCCACCCGTTACTGTGAGGAGCACTGCAAAACCATAAAATAAGGAGGGGAATTCAAATGAGGATTATCACAGGGGAACTTTGAATACTTTTTAGAATATTTTAATTGTGATCCTCCAAATTACAGAAAAAAACAAAACCTTATCTGGAAAACCCTAATACTAGATAATAGATCCCAGATGACGGAGATATCTGTATAAAGCTTTGTTTCAGGACAACAATGGTCACATTGTTTTAGTAGGAAAGATGTCCTCTACCGTAATAGTTTTATTAAATTATACTTCATATATAAAGGTTAGCTGTAGTTCATGGCGCTTGTATTATACCACCTGCAGTCAACCGAGTTCATATTCTCCATAATGCCCATTACGGCTCAGTGACATTTACTTTATTTGTCTCTTAAGTTTCTGGTGGTTTCTGTGAATTATACACCTGGGATTATGGAAGAAATTAAATTGTTATATTTAATAAAAGTCGTGACTGTATAGCTAAAGAGTTAATGATCTTATTATTAACATCAGAGCATTTCTCTTATTTATAGGGAAGGCTCTTTCAGTTTTATGAACACTTTCGCCCAGTGATACATCCTGAGCAAACAGATTTAGCGAGTAAGGTTTTCACACTGGTCTGTAAATTAAATGCATTGTCAAAACACTGGTTCCTTCCTATTCATAGTGTATGCAGATGCTTATGCAAAAGTGTTAGAATGGCACAACACTGATCACTTGCGGTATATAGCGATTATTCTGAGTATGCACATGGAATGACCATTACAGTTAATTAATTTAGTAACTATTCTGTCCACATCATTTATCACCTAAACGCATTAGCGTTTTATAAAAAACACACATAATGCAAGTTAGATATTTGATTATTATTTTTTATTATTATTAATATTATTACTATTGCATTTATAAGGCACTAACATATTACACAGAGCTGTACACTGAGGGGATCGTGATACATACAAAGTCATGAAACAAAATGTAAAGATGGTCCTGCCCAAAAGAGCTTACAATTTAAGAGATGAGGGGCAGGGGACACTTGATATGTAAGGAGGCGGGATAGCAATTATAGCTGTTGGTGGGCATCCATGTTCATGATACAGACACTGGGCCTGATTCATTAAGGATCTTAAATTAAGAAGTTTCTTATTTAAGTCTCCAGGACAAAACCATGTTACAATGCAAGGGGTGAAAATTAGTATTCTTTTTTGCACATAAGTGAAATACTGACTGTTTTTTCATGTAGCACACAAATATCAACTTTAAATTTCAGTGTACAAATAAGCTATCAAGTATTTGTGTGCTACATGAAAAAACAGTGGAAACTGCTGGAAAGCTTACAGTGTTCATTTCTCTGGATCCACCTCTGCTCCGCTTCCTTTATCAGTTGGAGTACCACAGGGCTCAGTCCTAGGTCCTCTGCTGTTCTCTATCTACACCACTTCTCTTGGAAAACTAATAAGCTCCTTTGGATTTCAGTATCATCTTATGTGGATGATACACAAATCTATCTATCCTCTCCTGATATTTCACCATCTGTGTTGTCTCGCGTTACTGACTGTCTTTCTGCCATTTCATCTTAGATGTCTTCTCGCCAACTCAAACTCAATCTTTCAAAAACTGAATTAATAATATTCCCACCCAAAAACAGAAGTTTCCTGCCTGACATTTCTATTTCTGTTGATAACATGACCATAAATCCCACCCCGCAAGCTCGTTGCCTAGGTGTAATCCTTGACTCACAACTGTTGTTTATTCCCCACATCAACTCTATATCTAAATCATGTTACATACATCTAAAGAACATTTCCAGAATATGCACATATCTGACACAAGACACCGCAAAAACATTAATTCATGCACTCATCATCTCCCACATCGACTATTGCAATTCCCTCCTTACTAGTCTCCCCAAAGTCAGACTTGAACCCCTACAATCTATTTTGCATGCAGTGGCTAAATTGATTTTCTTTGCAAACCGTTCTTCCTCTGCTGAGCCACTCTGTCAGTGTCTTCATTGGCTGCCTGTATTTCAACGAATCCAATATAAAATTCTTCTTCTAACATATAAGGCCATCAACAAAATTGCACAGACATACATTTCCTCACTTGTCTCAAAATATCTCCCAACTTGACACCTCCGTTCTGCACAAGATCTACATCTCTCTTCCACTCTCATCACATTCTCCCATTCTCGGTTATAGGACTTTTATCCGGGCTGCACCCACTTTGTGGAATTCCCTCCCTCGCACAGTAAGACTTTCCTCTTGTCTTCAAACCTTCAAGCATTCACTGAAAACCCACCTCTTCAGACAAGGTTATGATATTCCTCAACCACCATCTTAATTTCACTAGATAACCCTATTACCACCCTCTACACAGCTAACGCAAGACAACAACCTTCTGACCAACATTGCTACACACACAGCCCCCTCAGTACTTTTACCTTTGCATTCTAGCTGGTCCATTGTGCAACATGATGTAGCACATGCCCTTGTGTTTCAAACTCCCATTGTCCTATAGATTTTAAGCTTGCGAGCAGGGTTCTCTTACCTCTCTGTCTGTATGTATTACCCAGTATTGTCTTATTAATGTTTGTTCCCAATTGTAAAGCACTACGGAATCTGCTGGCGCTATATAAATAAATGTTGATGATGATGATGTGCATTGCTGGAGGGGAGACTTTATCTGCAGCTGGTAGTGCCAAAACTGCCAACACAGACTGTTTAAACCAATTTGCTCCCTGCAAGCGGACTGATTGTGTATACTCCGAAAAGGGGCATTTTGTATCTTTTTGAACACTGATTCATATAACATAACAGCAAAAGCCTTCTCTCCCTTTATGTGCACTATTGGGAGATATTGGTATTAAGCTCTGGCCAGTTCTTCATGCAATCATGATGGACTTCAAGGGATTTTATATTTATCATTTCATGTATATAATTTATGATTTTGTTCTTCTTTATTTTTATTCTATACAATAAAGGGGATGGGCTTTTACCATTCTGCTATCTTGTCGGGCAAGCTCAGAAGTGTGGTGGGATAGGTATTAGTTCTTATTTAATTATTATAGTAGAAACAGTAAATGGACTGGACTTTAATATAGATATAAGCCTATTATTCCATCAAATTAATTCTAGTCCATTGTTGTAAAGAATAATATTCAATAAAATTACAAGGCATCTTTCAATAGTCTGTTTGTGGCCAATTATTACCAATGAGCATTGTTCACTGACAATCTTGAATAGGAATCTGAGTTGGTTGGTAAGTACAATAGGATTATTGTATGAACAGAATCATAGAGCTACAAGCAAATATGAGGAAAGTTTTATGTACAGTAATACCTGCAAATGCACATCACACGAGGCTCCAACAGTGAGGCCCAGTAATAACATTGTACAAGTAAAACAAATAAGTAAAACAACACTGAGCTTAATGCCAGCAGTTACTTAAACAAAGCACCGTAATACAATATAAATATGAGTTATATAGATTTATGCTGGAAAGTTTTTAAGAAACGTATACTTTTTATATGCTTCAATCATCACTTGCAATACTGTATGTTACCTGTTTGCATATACAGGGGTGAAATAAGTATTGAACACATCAATATTTTTCTCAGTAAATATATATGTAATGTGGCAATTGTAATGAAATTTACACTAAATGTCAGCCACAACCCTTGCAATCCACACATTCAAAGAAATCAAACCATAGATGTCCATAAATTAAGTTTTGTGTAATAATGTGAAATGACACAGGGTAAAAGTATTGAACAAGCTTCTGAAATATATTTAATACTTTGTACAAAAGCCTTTGTTGGTAATGACAGTATGGAGAAAATAATCGCATGCATTGCTCAGTTGTGATTTTGCCCCATTCTTCAATGCAAATAGTCTTCCATTCTTGAAGGTTCCGTGGGCTTCTTCTATGAACTCTGATCTTTAGTTCTTTCCATAGATTTTTCGATTAAATTCAAGCCAGGTGATTGGCTGGGCCATTCTGGCAGCTTTATTTTCTGTCTCTGAAACCAATTGAGAGTGTCCTTAGCTGTGTGTTTGGGATCATTGTCTTGCTGAAATGTTCACCCTCGTTTCATCTTCAGCATCCTGGTAGATGGCAGCAGACTTTTATCATGAATGTCTCAGTACATTTTTCCATTCATACTTCCTTCAATTACCTACAGTCTGCCAGTACCGTGTGCAGAAAAGCAGCCCCACACCATGATGTTCCCACCTCCAAACTTCACTGTTTGTACGGTGCGGTGTGTTTGGGGTGATGTGCAGTGCCATTTCTTATCCAAACATGGTGTGTATTATGGCATCCAAAAAGTTCAATTTTGCTCTCATCTGACCACACTATATTCTCCCAGTATTTCACAGGCTTGTCCAAATGTTGTGCAGCAAACTTTAATGGCTTCAACATGTTTTTTCCTCAGCAAAGAAGTCTTTCGTGGCGAGTGTGCATACAGGCCATGGCGGTTGAGTGCATTACTTATTATTTTCTTTGAAACAATTGTACCTGCAAAATCCAGGTCTTTCTGAAGCTCTCCACAAGTGGTCCTTGGTTCTTGGACAACTTTTCTGATAATTTTTTTCACTTCTCTGTCAGAAATCTTGCGAGGTGCACCTGGTCGTGGCCGGTTTATGGTGAAATGATGCTCTTTCCACTTTCAGATTATGGCCCCAACAGAGCTCACTGGAACATTCAGCAGTTTAGAGATCCTTCTGTAACCAATTCCATCAGTATGTTTTGCAACAATAAGGTAGCAAAGGTTTTGAGAGAGCTCTTTGCTTTTACCCATCATGAGATGTTTCTTGTGTGACACCTTCGTAATGAGACACAATTTTATAGGCCATCAGTTGTAGCTGAACCAGCTGGCAGGAATGCTTTTTAATTACTCATAGATTTCAGCTGGTGTCTTGGCTTTCCATGCCTTATTGCACCTCCCTTTCTTCATGTGTTCAATACTTTTTCCCTGTGTTGTTTCACATTATTACACAAAACTTAAATTATGGACATCTATGGTTTGATTTCTTTGCATGTGTGGATTGCAAGGTTTGTGGCTGACATTTGGTGTAAATTTCATTGCAATAGCCACATTAAATAAACATTTACTGAGAAACCGGAGCCATGGTCGGGAATTGAACTCATGACCCAAGTGCTGTAAGGCAGAAGTGTTAACCACTTAGCCACCCCTAACACTTCAATACTTATTTCACCCGCTGTAGATGGGTAAGGGATACATGCTGTGATTTCAATGGCCAGTCAGACCTTATAGGACACAGTGGGCCTGATTCATTAAGTAAAGTAAAGCAAGAAAATGACAAAACCATGTTGCATTGGAGGGGGAGGCAAATTTAAAATGTGATCCCAGATTTATAAGTTGGGGTAGTGCATGTCCTAGATGAACTTTAGATTTCAGTATACAAATAAAGTATCAAGTATTTGTGTGCTACATGAAAAACAGCCAGTATTTATCTTATGTGCCAAAAAATAAACTAATTTGCACCCCTTGCATTATAACATGGATTTGTCCAGGAGAAAACGTACTAATTTTTTTGCCTTACTTTCCTTAATGAATCAGGTCCTCATGAGACTGTCGTTCAGCATTGGTGAATTGATTCGCACATGTGGTTATCGTTCACCTGCACTACTTGTGCCTTGTTTGAATTGACTTCAGTCCAAGCACCAAAAACTCAAACGATTTAGATTTGAGCACACACACATTTGGCCAAATTTGACAGAAATTCATCCGCTTGGATTGGGCTATGTATGAATACTTATAGTGGTCTCTAAGAAATCAAATTAATTGGAAGGCTAGGTTAATTTATATATGTACAGAATATCAATGTTCTTCTGACCGGAGGTCAGTCTGACAGTAGACGCTGCTGATTTTTGCCACTTCATTTGTGATGCAGGAGGAACAAAGGAAGAGGAATACTGGGATCAAAGAGCAATGTTAGAAAACATAAAGGAAGGGGAAGAGAGCTTCTGTGTGGAACATTCATTAAGGAATTGGTTCATAGCAGTCAGTAAAAAATAAAATGCTAACCACGGTCAGTTTTTTCTGCCATTATTTATACAATATGAGCATGTATATATATATATAAAAAAAAAAAATCAGCAATCTAGTGAACAAAAGGTCTCAGAAATTTGAAATCAGAGCTTCTCGACACTGCTCAGGTTCAAGCTAATAGTGTAGTCCATACAGTATTATATAGTCTTACAATGTCAACAGATGTATATTTTTACTGATTATATACTGATATAATGCCAATACAGTGGCAACTATGGATATCAATAAGAATGCACATGAAGTTACCCAACAGGTGATACTTTATGTAAGGATACCCTTTATAAGACACTGTGAGACATACAGGATATTGTACTTCTTAGAGGTCCTGCACATGGAAAATTGACAGGAGCACCGCAGATGGCAATCCTTTTGTGATGTAACGCACCTGTTTACATGCATTTGTGTCTGTTTTTGCAGAAACGCAGATTAGTGATGTAATTAAGTGACTAAAGTAAAGTGATAGCCTAATTTAAAGAACATATACTAGCTGCAGAAATGCACCCGGTTCTGTTTCAATCTGCAAAACAAGATTTCATGTAACAGTGCAATCAGTGGCGTAACTACCATTGGTGCCCATGGGGATAAAGGGGGGGAGCAAGCAAGCTGTGGTCCCCGGTTCCCTCCTCCATGCTTCCCTGCATCGGGGTCCACAGCACACTAGTTCCGCCTCTGAGTGTAATGTTTTGTAATGAAAATGCAGGGAAACACTGGGTTAGATCTCTACACAAAACAGTAAAATCCCTGGTAAGTAAGTTATTATCTAATTAACTGTAGGAGCACTGCATGCATCAGTAACCAAGCTGCTTAAACCATATGACAATAAATACAAGTTGATTGTTTGAGCTTAGTTCCATCAACAATCCAGAGAACCTGTGGTTGTAACCATATTTGTTTGACAGGAACATCACATTATTGCTCTGCTGCTGTTTAAGGACTCTGCTCATCCACTACCAACAGTCTGTTGACTCCTGCTTGCCTCCATTCCCCTCTTCACATCATGACAACACTGCCCAGGGGCGGGCTGGGCAGGGGGACAGGGGGGCATCTAACGGCTGTTCGGGCCGGCCGCCCCCCCACCCCCGTGGATGAAATATTGGCAGAAAATTACTGGTGGCCGCATCACTTGTCACGTGATGCGGCCGAGTCAGCGTACAGGTGGCCGCATCACATGACGCGCGATGCAGCTGCGTCATGATGACGTGGCCGCCTGTGCGCCCCCCGGGCTTAAACTTGCAAGCCCGCGCCTGACACTGCCCCTGGCAAATCCATCCCTCACCTCACTTACTCAAATACTAGTGGACCGGTCACTGCCTCCAAGATAAACACTCTATTTTCCTGAAATAGTCTGTGCTTCTGTGAGCATATCAAGGATCTGTTTCGCTATTGGTTGTCCTGTCCCTGCCCACTTCAACATTGGTGATTTATGTTTTCTGCTATATAAGCCACAGAAACCTATTTATGTATATATTAGGATATTATATAGTTTAAAATGAAAACACTTGGGGGCTGATGCTGAGTTGGCTGCATATGCATCGAAAAATTAAGGTCTTAAAAACTGCTTGTAAAAATAGCACATTTATGCCTATATGCTGATGTGTATACTTTCCGCTCTGCATCATTAATATACATCAGGTTTACATTGGTCATACATACACCCATATACACTTACACCCAACCAGAATACTTTGTTTACATTTGTTTTGGTGCCAAAAAATTCATGCGCTAGGAGGGTTTTCCTTCTCATATATGAACGAAAGTAAATAATACGCCCACAAAATCATATAATATACCCACAATCAATGAAGAAAATACCTATCAGCTTCAGAGATGACTTCACAATCATCCAATCAGAAGTGGCAATCTGTCAACCATCATCATCATTATCTGTGCTTAATAGCAACAGTCCTCAGGTGCTCACAATTGGTACATCTGTAATATCTTGCAAATCACAGGTATATTATTGTATGCAATAATTCATAAAATTACAGTTCCCCAGGTGGCTCTGGGAAGTTAAATGCAAATTGCATCTGCTATTTTGAGATGGGTAAACTGCAGTGAATGAACTAGAAGGTTCCAGGAGATTTTTGGGGGAAAAGGGGAGGAGCCAAAACAAACTGGCTAGTGAGAGAAGTGATGTGTGACTGCTGGCTGAGCTAATAAAGGATCTTCTCACAAAGAGCCACTGAATGCTACGGCTGAATTGTTGTCCTGAGGGATGTTTGCAGCCAGCCCAGAAAGAGACACATTTGCAGTATAAGAAAATACTTAACTTGCCACTGCCCATGAGATGTCAGCAGGACTCATATGAAGACAGATAAGTTTCTCTTGCTTTACTATGTTCAAGTTATTTAAGTGAGACCTAAAAACTGTGTTATTAAAACTTCTGATTGGAACTGTAATATTGCTATTGTGAGGTGTTATAGCACTGGCTAAAGGAAGAGTTTGTTCCAGCCAAATCTGGTGTATTTAAGGTTATCTGCAAGCTGACTGAAACTGCTTAAAATGGTTGCTGATGAGAGAATTGCATGTTGTTTAACCCTATAGTTGCTGGGATGGAGCCGCTTATTCCATTAGATGGATTGCTAAGTGGACACTGTCCTTTACACTGGAAATCGTTTATTGCACAGAATTGCTGTTGTTTATGGAGCTCAGGAGTCACGCTTGCATCAAGGTGACTAGTGATTTCAATTTGTACATGTGAATAAGCTTCATGTGTCAGGTAAAACTTTGCTTAAACCTGTGGATTATAATTTATCCTCTTGAGTTCTGTATATCATAAAGTGAACTAGAATGCAACTATCCTCGTTGCATTTCTACTGATTTTTGTTCGAAGTATAATTGGTGTAATTACACTAAAAGTATTGTGATTGATTGGTCTAAATTATCTACTGCTGCAGCATTTAGGACAATGGTCTAGTTAATTTGTAGCAATCGGTTGTCTCCTAAAGTATCTATCCGGTGAAATCCATTTCACTGAAGCACAGTGCCTACATTTAAAGTGGAATATATTTATTCAGTGTGTTGTGTCAAAATATGTTTGCATATTGTTGAACCAAGATTCCCAAAGTGTTATTTATTTTGTGACATGTTGAATAACATTGCATGTTGATGGTATCGTGCTATTACTTCTCTTCACTACCTCTACTTATCTGCTGCTGTGGTAAAGCCTTATGCCACAAGCAAAGAGAATAAATACATGCAGTTTTAGCCCTGTGTTCCTTGTTTCATTCCAACACTACTGGGGGGACCTTCGCCTCTCTACCATACCACCGGGCCTGTAGAATCCCTCATTATACTACTTTAGGGGGGTCAATCATCCACCCTGTAAGACATCTGCTGTAAGGCCTACATGTATCTACGTGCAAATCAGCATCTGTTCGAAATGAAGTGAACGTGCCCCTAGTGTACTTAGCCTACCATAGACTGCCTCTTCAATCCCCAGTCCCGCCTCTCTATCCACAAGTGTCAGATGTGAGCAAATCTGCATACACGTATATGCATGCTGCTTTTTTTTGCAGAGTACAAATTTGTAGTTTTTACTGTACACAAACGGCATTTGTCCAACTGACCACCAGGCCCTTAGTTGTTTAAAAATTAAATAATGAATTAGCATTGCCAAAGCTGGCTCATTTTTTATAAACTCAGGGTAGATCTCACGCTGTCTCAATGTGAGAGTAATGCTTTATGGCAGTCTTAGTAGAACAAAGCACATGTCATTTTAGAAATATGAAGGATCCAATCACTGGAGAGACAAAACTCAATAACTGGAGAACAGAGTTAATGAAACAATAGACAATGAAGAATTGAGATCTTTGAAGAAGAGGTATGAACAGCAAGGATTAGTCAGAATTGGAAATGGGGGGAAACAGCATAGAGGGGAGACGAATGAGAAACAGTGCTAAGCTTTTTATAAATCTTCAGCCTTGCTGCTAAATCTTTACCGCCTTGGGCAACGAAAAAAAAAAACAGAGCTCACACTGCTGCACATGGGGAGAGAACATTTACCTAATGAAGTCTCTAATTCATCATAACGCATTTTAACACTGCACGTGGAGCCTGGATATTAATAAAAACACAACCATATAATACAAGGAGCATTTTTATGGGAAGGGTTTATTTTGTGTAATGTACAATACTGCAGCTTTTAAAAGTAATATTTTATTTCAACACACATGCTTTTGCTAGTAAAAACAAAATAATGACATGGAATAAATGTTAATTATGTCTCGATGTTGCCGTTTTCATGAATTTCACATTGTGTTTTTCATTTCAGTCCAGAAAAGGAAATTGTTCGACTAAAAAAATCTAACATAGATCACAACACACTATA
This sequence comes from Mixophyes fleayi, assembly GCF_038048845.1. NCBI lineage: Eukaryota > Metazoa > Chordata > Amphibia > Anura > Limnodynastidae > Mixophyes > Mixophyes fleayi. Next base: position 76,575,301 of record NC_134404.1, read on the forward strand.
AAAAGTTATTGTAGTTTCATTTTAACTCAATCACAGAAAATTAGATGATCTTTAAATGAAAATCTAATTTGATATTCAGCCAAAAACCAAACACATTTAAAGAAGATATTTATAAACCATAACAGTCTAGTCAATGGTTCTTTCATGTAATTTCTAGATTCTAGAAATGTAAGATGGCTCATCTTGAAAATATTTGTATTTTAATCATCCAGTCCTGAGGGAGATCAAGCTGAACTGAACTTACTCCAGGTTGCTCTATGCATACCCACGAAGAGAATATGCGCCAAAGCAGATTTCTAAGAGAATATGTGCCAATTGCTGGCATCTGACACTTGCGCCTCCTTACAACTGGAGAGGTGGAATGGGGGAGGGAAGGAATGTGCAAACACGGACCAAGTACATTAAAGGCGCGTTCACGTAAATGCAGAGCCGTCCTAACGCATGGGCACACTGGGAAGATGCCCGGGGCTTACCAACTTTTCAGTATATTATTCCGGGAGATTTATTCAGAACCTTCAAAACCTCTGTATTGAAACGTCTAGGTGATTAATCATCTCAGAATCAGCTGTTATCTGTACATGTGGTGTTGCTGCTGCAAATACATATTTTGACCTTGACGAAAACAACGTACACGTACTAACTAGGACAAAATCAACACACATAATTTTTAGAAGCCGTAAAGCTGTAATAAAGTTCTTCTAATATTTATAACGGTCTATGTCAGTTGCCTCCCCCTGCTAATAGTAACATTGATTTTGTTGGAGGTACCAATCAATATAAGCTTAATTTTATAGATCATTTACATTTTTATTCCTGTGAGTGGTTGTGTAGGTAGGGCTCCAGTGCACTGCTTTTGCCTGCGGTCCTATAATTCTGTTAAGACGGCACTGTGTAAATGCAGTCAGATGCAGACCTACAGGGATGTGCAGATATGCCTGTCAGTAGACTATCTGATGAGAGTGCCTGAGGACTGGTTCAAAGATCCATGCTGATAATGATGGTGTCTTGTGTTAGCTGTGTAGAGGGTAGTAATAGGGTAACCTAGGGAAATGAAAAGGGAGGTTGTGCGAGGGAGGGAATTCCACAAGTGGGTGCAACCCGAAAAAAGTCTTGCACCAGGAATGGGAGGATGTCATGAGAGTGGAAGACAGATGCAAATCCTGTGCAGAGCGAAGGTGTCGAGTTGGGAGATAATTTGAGACAAGTGAGATATATGTTGGTGCAATTTTGTTGATGGCCTTGTGTGTTAGCAGAAGAATTTTATATTGGATTCATTGAAAAGCAAGCAACCCATGTAGAGACTGACAGAGCGGCTCAGCAGAGGAAGAACGATTTGCAAGGATAATCAATTTGGCCGCCGCATGCAAAATAGATTGAACAGGTTTGAGCCTGATTTGGGGAAGACCAGTAAGGAGGGAATAACAATAGTCGATGCGACAAATGATGAGTGCATGAATTAAAGTTTTTGCAGTGTCTTATGTGAAATATGTATGTATTCTGGAAATGTTTTCTGGATGTATGCAGCATGATATAAATATAGAGTTGATGTGGGGAACAAAGGATAGTTGTTTGTCACAGATTACATCTAGGCAGAGAGCTTACAGGGTTGGATTTATGGTTATGTTGTCAACAGAAATGGCAATGTCAGGCAGGAAGCTTCTGTTGTTGGGTGGGAATATTATTAATTCTGTTTTTGAAAGATTGAGTTTGAGTTGGTGAGATCATGCAAGATGAAATGACAGAAAGACAGTCAGTAATGCAAGATAACACAGATGATTAGAGATCAGAAGAGGATCGATAAATATGTGAATCAACTGCATAGAGATGATACTGAAATCCAAAGGAGCTTATTATTAGTTTTCCAAGAGAAATGGTGTAGATAGAGAATAGCAGAGGACCTGGACCTGAGCCTTGTGGTTCTCTGACTGATAAAGGAAGTGGAGCAGAGGTGGATCCAGAGAAATTAACACTGAAAGAGTGATTAGATAGGTAGGATGAGAACCAGGGGCCTGATTCATTAAGGATCTTAAATGAAGACATGAAAAAACAGTCAGTATTTAACTTATGTGCAAAACAGAAAACTAGTTTGCACCCCTTGCAATGTAACATGGTTTTGTCCAGGAGACTGAAATAAGATACCTCTTCAATTAAGATCCTTAATGAATCAGGCTCAAGGATAGGACAGTGCCTTTAAGACCTATGGATTGTAGGGTTTGTATGAGGAGAGAGTGGTCAACAGTGTCAAATGCAGCAGAGAGATCCAGGAGAATTAGAAGAGAGTAATCACCTTTAATTTTAGCTTGGATCAAATCATTGACAACCTTGGTCAGCCCAGTCTCTGTGGAGTGTTGAGTGAAAGCCTGACTGAAGAGGATACAATAGGTTGTTTGCTGTAAGAAAATGCGCAAGACTAGTGTAGGCAATTCTCTAGAGAAGTTGGGAGGGGCATGGGAGCTGAGGGATGGGGCGGTAATTTGAGAGAGAGCTTGGGTCAGAATTTTGTTCTTGCAGAATATGAGTAATCACTGCGTGAATAGTGATGGAAAGATACCAGTAGAAAGAGAAATTATAGATTTTAGTTAGAGGTGGAATGAGCACAGGAGACTGGTACCTACTAATTTGTGAGGGTATGGGATAAAGAGGACAGGAGGTAGAGTAGGAAGGTAAGAAGAGAGTAGATACTTCCTCTTCATTTGAGGGAACAAATGAAGCAAAGGTTTCAGAGGGTGCTGCAAGGGAATTGAGCTGATTGCTTGTTGAGAGAAATGGTACGGGCCTAGTCTCTCTCTCTCTCTCTCTCTCTCTCTCTCTCTCTCTGTATGTTAGGGAATTAGACTGTAAGCTCCAATGGGGCAGGGACTGATGTGAGTTAGTTCTCTGTACAGTGCTGCGGAATAAGTGGAGCTATATAAATAAATGGCGATGATGATGATGATACCATTTCAAGTCGCATCTTATCAATCTTGTCCTTGAAATAGGAAGCAAGATCCTGTGCACTGATGGTAGTTGGAGTCATAGCCGGATTAAGGGGGGGGCACAGGGGGCACGTGCCCCAGGCCCCCCTCTCTTCGAGGGTCCCCCGCCGCCGCGCGCATAACTTCTACTGATTTTTTTTTTATTCTTTTTTTTTTTAATGGCGCCGGCAGCGGCGGCGGCGTTGGCAGGGGGCGGGGGGGTTCAGGGCTCCCTTCGTTGGTGGGGGGAGCCGGGTAGTAAAAAAAAATAAAAAGATACACTACTCACCTCACCGCGGCGCTGGCGTCCCTCCTCCTCCCTCCTTTCTGCACTGTCAACACTGAATGACAGGCGTGACGTCATCAAGTCACGCCTGTCATTCAGTGAGGAGCAGCGCGGAGAGGACCAAGAAAAAAACAATAAGACAAAAAAAAAAAAAGGGAATAATGCAGAAAGGCACAGTATGGAGGTTAAAGGGGGAGAAGAGAGGCACAGTATGGAGGTGAAAGGGGGAGAAGAGAGGCACAGTATGGAGGAAAAAGGGGGAAAAGAGAGGCACAGTATGGAGGAAAAAGGAGGAGAAGAGAGGCACAGTATGGAGGTTAAACGGGGAGCAGAGAGGCACAGTATGGAGGTAAAAGGGGGAGAAGAGAGGGACAGTATGGAGGAAAAAGGGGGAGAAGAGAGGCACAGTATGGAGGTAAAAGGGGAGAAGAGAGGGACAGTATGGAGGTAAAAGGGGGAGAAGAGAGGCACAGTATGGAGGAAAAAGGAGGAGAAGAGAGGCACAGTATGGAGGTTAAACGGGGAGCAGAGAGGCACAGTATGGAGGTAAAAGGGGGAGAAGAGAGGGACAGTATGGAGGAAAAAGGGGGAGAAGAGAGGCACAGTATGGAGGTAAAAGGGGAGAAGAGAGGGACAGTATGGAGGTAAAAGGGGGAGAAGAGAGGCACAGTATGGAGGAAAAAGGGGGAGAAGAGAGGCACAGTGTGGAGGTAAAAGGGGGAGAAGAGAGGCACAGTATGGAAGTAAAAGGGGGAGAAGAGAGGCACAGTATGGAGGAAAAAGGGGGAGAAGAGAGGCACAGTATGGAAGTAAAAGGGGGAGCAGAGAGGCACAGTATGGAGGTAAAAGGGGGAGAAGAGAGGGACAGTATGGAGAAAAAAGGGGGAGAAGAGAGGCACAGTATGGAGGTAAAAGGGGGAGAAGAGAGGCACAGTATGGAGTTAAATGGGGGAGAAGAGAGGCACAGTATGGAGGAAAAAGGGGGAGAAGAGAGGCACAGTGTGGTGGTAAAAGGGGGAGAAGAGAGGCACAGTATGGAAGTAAAAGGGGGAGAAGAGAGGCACAGTATGGAGGAAAAAGGGGGAGAAGAGAGGCACAGTATGGAGGAAAAAGGGGGAGAAGAGAGAGACAGTATGGAGGAAAAAGGGGGAGAAGAGAGGCACAGTATGGAGGAAAAAGGGGGAGAAGAGAGGCACAGTATGGAGGAAAAAGGGGAGAAGAGAGGCACAGTGTGGTGGTAAAAGGGGGAGAAGAGAGGCACAGTATGGAAGTAAAAGGGGGAGAAGAGAGGCACAGTATGGAGGAAAAAGGGGGAGAAGAGAGGCACAGTATGGAGGAAAAAGGGGGAGAAGAGAGTGTCACTCACCGGACTGTGAGTGCTTCTTCCCGGACTATTAGGAACCGTGGACGTCCTCTATCCTGAGGGACTGCGCATGCGCAGCCCTTTCCAAACCTTCAGTGTATGTTCCTTTAACTTAATTGGCAGATCAGGCAACCTCCCTATATTAAGCACCTGTGGTCAACACCACGTTGCCTGATCTTGGAGTCTCATTCCCCATGAGTCTCTGAAGGTGTTCCTGTGTTTCCTGTTTATTCAGCCCTGCTGATTCTGTGGTTTCCAAACCACTTCTACCTCTGTGGTTTCCAAACCACTTCTGCTACTGTGGTTCCCATACCACTTCTACCATCTACTGTATCATCGTGACTGTGAGCTGATTCCTATCCGCTGCCTCCGTGCACTACAGTCTTCTAATCACTTCAACTCTACCAGGTATCATTGGGACTGTTAGCTGATGCCTATCCGCTGCCTCCGTGCATTACAGGCTTCAACCACATCCACTCACCTGTTCATGATTGTGACTGCCAGCTGATTCCTATCCGCTGCCTCCGTGCACTACAGGCTTCAACCTGCTACTCGTCTGTGTTTCATCATCGTGACTGTTTGGCTGATTCCTATCCGCTGCCTCCGTGCACTACAGTCTTCAACCTGCAACTCGTCTGTGTTTCATCGTGACTGTTTAGCTGATTCCTATCCGCTGCCTCTGTGCGCTTCAGTCTTCAGTCCTTGTCTACTCTACCGTGTTTCCTTGAGTCTGCTGCCACTATTGCTACCCGCTACTCTCCGTGATCATCTGTTCCAGTTCAACTCTGCTCCGGTGTCCCATCGGTACTGCACCTGCTGGTTGCTATTGGTTACCTCCGTGTTCCCGCAGAGACCCGCTGCTGTTACTTCTCAGCGCTACTCATCCATCTACTGCTGATCCGCTCTCCACGCCTTCCTGTGTTCCCTGCTGGTCTACCTACCTGTGCGCTGCACCTGCTAGACCCCTGCTTCACCCATCCAGGGACTTGTATCCTGCTGGCCTCCTGCCCTTCAGGTATCTCTGCACTCCTGTCTGACTGCCTTCTCCTGAACCACGGTATGCATACTTCCCATTGACTGTGCTGTGTATTGCATACCTTGCTGGACTGTGTTGGTTCTCCTCTGGAGTGTACTATCCGCTGAGTCTATTGCCATCATTGACTGTGTTATCTTATGCCGGATTACTTCAAGAGACTTTCTATATTGGCAGTGTTGTTCAGTCATTTATACATTTATATTGTGCATATTACTGTGGATCAAAGTCAAGGTGCCCGTGTATATATTGTGTTGCAGTCTCTCCCCGTGCACCTCCTCACATATATATTCAGTAGTACAACTTGCTAGTGGCAGACCACTGACTCCTGTTTACAGTTTCACCTGTTCCAGTATCCTCTCACATAGCAGTGGTACAACTTGCTAACGCAGACCACTGACTCCCCGGATACCTCCACTTGGATTCCATTCCTTCACTCTGACAGCGGTACAACTTGCTATCCGCAGACCGCTGACTCTCATCACCTCCTCGTTTCTGTTGGACATTCCTCCTCACTATAGCAGTGGTACAACTTGCTACCGCAGACCACTGACTACCTTCACATGTCCTTTGTCCATACAGTTCCTCGTGTATTACTACCTCCATATTGCCAGTGCTGCTAGTCATAGACTTTCCTGAGCATCTCATCATCTGCTATTTCCTGTTCCGTGATCACCCTGCTACCAGAGTACCATATTACCACCTATACTGCTCTGGTAAGCCTATCACCTGGTGATCCCTGGGTAAAGACTCCTAGTGCCCGTGACAGTAAGATCAGGCCATGACAGACCCAGATACGGAACCTACTGCTAAAGAGATGCTGCAGCATCTGGTCAGCCGTGTGGAGCAACAGGATGCTCGCCAACAGCTGTTACTTCAATGTTACCAATCGTTAACCTCCCAAGGAACATCTGGACAGACTGTTACAGCTAGTATTGAAGCTCCTGTGCTTTCCTCCGTTTCCCCAGTGCCATCCCAGGTGTCTACAGCTCCTACGCTTCACCTGCCTACTCCGTCAAAATATGACGGGGACCCCAAAACTTGTAGAGGTTTCCTTAACCAATGTTCAGTCCATTTTGAACTCCAACCTCAAAATTTTTCTACCCATCGTTCCAGAGTGGCCTATCTTATCTCATTGTTTTCTGGACAAGCCCTGGCTTGGGCCTCCCCTCTGTGGGAAAGAAACGATCCAATTCTACAAGATAGTGCCAAATTCATTTCCACGTTCCGAAGTGTGTTCGATGAACCAGGTCGTGTGACCTCCGCTGCTTCCAGCATTCTTCGTTTGCGACAAGGCTCCCATACAGTAGGACAGTATGTCATTCAATTTAGGATCTTAGCCTCTGAACTTCAGTGGAACACTGAAGCATTAGTTGCCGCCTTCTGGCAGGGGCTCTCCGATAAAATTAAAGATGCACTGACTACCCAAGAGCTTCCTTCGTCACTAGAAGATTTGATCTCTCTTTGCCATCGTGTAGACATGAGATTTCGTGAAAGAGAATCTGAGAAAACAACTTCTGCTAAAGCACCTCTTCGTTTAAACCCTCAATTTCGTCCAGTTTCACCTTCTGTGATTCCCATGGAGATAGGACGTTCCAAATTATCTTTAGAAGAGAGGAAACGAAGAGTAAAGAATAGACTCTGTATCTATTGTGCTGATTCCACACATATGCTCAGTTCTTGCCCTAAGAAATCGGGAAATGCCAGGCCCTAACTAGTTCTGGAGAGGTGAAGTTAGGGTCCCTGGAGTCCTCTCCATTGTCTATGAAATCTAAAGTCTGCGCTTTCGATGTTACGATTTCCTTTGCTACCAAATCCTTTGAGTCACAGGCATTGATTGATTCCGGAGCAGCAGGAAATTTCATTTCTAAATCACTAGTGAATCAATGGTCCCTACCAGTGATCACTTTAAAAACACCCATTACTGTGACGGCTATAGATGGATCACGTCTCATCAATGGTCTCATCACCCAGAGTACGTCTCCAGTAACCCTTCAGATTGGTGTACTACACCATGAAGAAATTTCGTTTTTAATTCTTCCTGTTACGACAAGTCCGATTGTCTTAGGCCTTCCATGGCTTCAATGTCACTCTCCCCAGATTGACTGGCGCACCCCTCAAGTTACGTCTTGGGGGCCTGAATGTCACCATCGTTGTCTCTCTCAAGTTATTCCTCTTAAAGTACAGCAATCTTCCATCTCATCTTCCTCCCCGGGACTCCCTCCTCAGTATGCTTCATTTGCCGATGTGTTTGATAAAGCTCAGTCTGAACGTCTTCCTCCTCATCGTTCTTGGGATTGTCCGATCGACCTTCTACCTGGCAAGACTCCTCCCAGGGGTCGGGTCTATCCTCTCTCGTTACCTGAAACTCAAGCCACATCTGAGTACATACAGGAGAATCTCCAGCGTGGGTTCATTCGACCTTCCACCTCTCCCGCTGGAGCTGGGTTCTTCTTCGTCAAAAAGAAGGATGGATCATTACGCCCTTGTATAGATTTTCGTGGACTCAACGCCATTACTATCAAGAATCGGTATCCCATTCCGCTGATCACTGAGCTATTTGATCGCATCAAGGGAGCTCGGATATTTACTAAGTTGGATCTTCGTGGTGCCTACAATTTAATTAGAATCCGTTCCGGTGACGAATGGAAGACCGCGTTTAACACCAGAGATGGGCATTACGAATATTTAGTAATGCCCTTCGGGCTGTGTAATGCCCCCGCGGTTTTCCAGGGTTTCATCAATGAGATCTTTCGGGACTTATTATATGTATGTGTCGTTGTCTACCTGGACGACATATTGATCTTCTCACAGGACCTGCCTTCTCATCACCAACATGTGGCAGAGGTCCTCTCCAGACTACGGAAAAACTCGTTGTTCTGTAAATTGGAAAAATGTTCATTCGAGTTACCCCAGATTCCATTCTTGGGGTATATAGTTTCCGGAGTTGGCCTGAAGATGGATCCAGACAAAGTAAATGCTGTACTACATTGGCCTCAGCCAACTACTCTTCGTGCCATCCAGCGTTTTTTAGGTTTTGCCAATTACTATAGACGCTTCATTCAAGACTTCTCATCCATTGCATCTCCCATTGTGGCCTTAACTCGGAAAGGGGCTAATACTAAGCAATGGTCATCTGAGGCTCTCCAAGCCTTTCAAATCCTCAAAGAGTCCTTCTCGTCTGCTCCCATTCTGCGACAACCTGATGTGACACTCCCCTTCTTCCTAGAAGTAGATGCCTCTAATGTGGGCTTAGGAGCTATTCTCTCCCAACGCTCGGAGCAACAAAAATTACATCCTTGTGCCTTCTACTCTCGGGGTCTTCTGCCCGCAGAGAAAAACTATACTATCGGGGACAAGGAGTTGCTGGCCATCAAAGCTGCATTAGAGGAATGGAGATACTTGTTGGAAGGAGCTCGCCATCCGGTGACGATCTTCACGGATCATAAGAACTTGTCATATTTGCAATCTGCTCAATGCTTGAACCCTCGTCAAGCAAGATGGTCTCTTTTCTTTTCCCGTTTTGAATTAATTATAACCTTCAAACCAGCTGCTAAGAACAAGAAAGCTGACGCTCTATCTCGAGCTTTTGTGACGTCCTCTGATGTAGAAGAGGTTCCCAACCATGCTATTCTAGACCCCAAATGTATTTCTCTGGCTGCTTCATCCACCAAAATGCTACCATTTGGGAAGACCCTCGTGCCTCCTACTCTGAGGAGGAAAATCCTTTCGTGGTTTCATGCCTCTCGTTTTTCTGGACACGCCGGTGAACATAAGACCTTTGAGATTCTCTCTCGTAGTTACTGGTGGCCTTCAATGAGGAGAGACGTCAAAGAGTTTATTGCTTCCTGTGATTTATGTTCTCAGTTCAAATCCTCCCGCAGAACTCCAGCAGGGTTGCTGCGACCACTACCCATTCCGTCCAAGCCTTGGACCCATATTAGTATGGATTTCGTTACTGATTTGCCACCAAGTAAGAATCACAATACTATTTGGGTAGTGGTAGACAGATTTTCGAAGATGGCTCATTTCGTCCCTCTGTCCGGTTTACCTTCCTCGTCTACTCTGGCTGAACATTTCATTAAAGAAATCTTCCGCATCCATGGATGTCCGTCTGAGATTGTGTCAGATAGAGGAGTACAATTCGTTTCCAGATTCTGGCGGGCCCTTTGTAAAACCTTGGGCATACGATTAGCACTCTCATCGTCTTACCATCCGCAATCTAACGGACAAACGGAACGAGTCAATCAAGATCTTGAGACTTTTATTAGGATGTTCTCTTCAGCCAACCAAGACAACTGGGTAGAATTGCTCCCTTGGGCTGAATTCGCCCATAACAACATGTACCATGAGTCATCATCCAAAACTCCATTCTTTGTGGTCTACGGTCACCATCCGTCTTTTCCGGAATTTCCTGCCCTCCCGCCCACCCAAGTTCCTGCTGTGGAGACTGCTTGTCAGACCTTCAAAAATATCTGGTCTCAGGTCAAAACCTGTTTAAAGAAGACATCTAACAAATATAAGTCTTTCGCAGATAAGAAGAGGCGGGCTATTCCACCACTAAAAATTGGAGATCGTGTCTGGTTATCTACCAAAAATATTCGTTTGAAGGTTCCATCTATGAAATTCGCCCCTCGTTTTATTGGTCCATATAGGATCATTCAAGTTATCAATCCAGTATGTGTTAAACTTCTTCTTCCTAAGAATCTTCGGATCTCCAATGCCTTCCATGTGTCCTTGCTCAAACCTCTCATCATCAACCGTTTCTCGACTCCTTCCTCAGCACCGCAGCCAGTTCAAGTTCATCAGGAGGAGGATTTCGAGATTACTGAGGTATTGGATGCAAAAATTTCGCGAGGAGTCCTCCGTTTCCTCGTTCATTGGAAGGGCTTTGGTCCTGAAGAGCGTTCATGGATCAAAGCTGAAGATCTTAATGCTCCTGCCCTTCTGAAGAAGTTTTATTCCAAAAATCCGGACAAGCCCGGTTCCAGGCGTTCTGTGCCCACCTTTAAAAGGGGGGGTACTGTCACTCACCGGACTGTGAGTGCTTCTTCCCGGACTATTAGGAACCGTGGACGTCCTCTATCCTGAGGGACTGCGCATGCGCAGCCCTTTCCAAACCTTCAGTGTATGTTCCTTTAACTTAATTGGCAGATCAGGCAACCTCCCTATATTAAGCACCTGTGGTCAACACCACGTTGCCTGATCTTGGAGTCTCATTCCCCATGAGTCTCTGAAGGTGTTCCTGTGTTTCCTGTTTATTCAGCCCTGCTGATTCTGTGGTTTCCAAACCACTTCTACCTCTGTGGTTTCCAAACCACTTCTGCTACTGTGGTTCCCATACCACTTCTACCATCTACTGTATCATCGTGACTGTGAGCTGATTCCTATCCGCTGCCTCCGTGCACTACAGTCTTCTAATCACTTCAACTCTACCAGGTATCATTGGGACTGTTAGCTGATGCCTATCCGCTGCCTCCGTGCATTACAGGCTTCAACCACATCCACTCACCTGTTCATGATTGTGACTGCCAGCTGATTCCTATCCGCTGCCTCCGTGCACTACAGGCTTCAACCTGCTACTCGTCTGTGTTTCATCATCGTGACTGTTTGGCTGATTCCTATCCGCTGCCTCCGTGCACTACAGTCTTCAACCTGCAACTCGTCTGTGTTTCATCGTGACTGTTTAGCTGATTCCTATCCGCTGCCTCTGTGCGCTTCAGTCTTCAGTCCTTGTCTACTCTACCGTGTTTCCTTGAGTCTGCTGCCACTATTGCTACCCGCTACTCTCCGTGATCATCTGTTCCAGTTCAACTCTGCTCCGGTGTCCCATCGGTACTGCACCTGCTGGTTGCTATTGGTTACCTCCGTGTTCCCGCAGAGACCCGCTGCTGTTACTTCTCAGCGCTACTCATCCATCTACTGCTGATCCGCTCTCCACGCCTTCCTGTGTTCCCTGCTGGTCTACCTACCTGTGCGCTGCACCTGCTAGACCCCTGCTTCACCCATCCAGGGACTTGTATCCTGCTGGCCTCCTGCCCTTCAGGTATCTCTGCACTCCTGTCTGACTGCCTTCTCCTGAACCACGGTATGCATACTTCCCATTGACTGTGCTGTGTATTGCATACCTTGCTGGACTGTGTTGGTTCTCCTCTGGAGTGTACTATCCGCTGAGTCTATTGCCATCATTGACTGTGTTATCTTATGCCGGATTACTTCAAGAGACTTTCTATATTGGCAGTGTTGTTCAGTCATTTATACATTTATATTGTGCATATTACTGTGGATCAAAGTCAAGGTGCCCGTGTATATATTGTGTTGCAGTCTCTCCCCGTGCACCTCCTCACATATATATTCAGTAGTACAACTTGCTAGTGGCAGACCACTGACTCCTGTTTACAGTTTCACCTGTTCCAGTATCCTCTCACATAGCAGTGGTACAACTTGCTAACGCAGACCACTGACTCCCCGGATACCTCCACTTGGATTCCATTCCTTCACTCTGACAGCGGTACAACTTGCTATCCGCAGACCGCTGACTCTCATCGCCTCCTCGTTTCTGTTGGACATTCCTCCTCACTATAGCAGTGGTACAACTTGCTACCGCAGACCACTGACTACCTTCACATGTCCTTTGTCCATACAGTTCCTCGTGTATTACTACCTCCATATTGCCAGTGCTGCTAGTCATAGACTTTCCTGAGCATCTCATCATCTGCTATTTCCTGTTCCGTGATCACCCTGCTACCAGAGTACCATATTACCACCTATACTGCTCTGGTAAGCCTATCACCTGGTGATCCCTGGGTAAAGACTCCTAGTGCCCGTGACAGAGAGGCACAGTATGGAGGAAAAAGGGGGAGAATAGAGGGACAGTATGGAGGAAAAAGGGGGAGAAGAGAGGCACAGTATGGAGGAAAAAGGGGGAGAAGAGAGGCACAGTATGGAGGAAAAAGGGGGAGAAGAGAGGCACAGTATGGAGGGAAAAGGGGGAGAAGAGAGGGACAGTATGGAGGAAAAAGGGGGAGAAGAGAGGCACAGTATGGAGGAAAAAGGGGGAGAAGAGAGGCACAGTATGGAGGAAAAAGAGGGAGAAGAGAGGGACAGTATGGAGGAAAAAGGGGGAGAAGAGAGGGACAGTATGGAGGAAAAAGGGGGAGAAGAGAGGCACAGTATGGAGGAAAAAGGGGGAGAAGAGAGGCACAGTATGGAGGAAAAAGGGGGAGAAGAGAGGCACAGTATGGAGGAAAAAGGGGGAGAAGAGAGGCACAGTATGGAGGAAAAAGGGGGAGAAGAGAGGCACAGTGTGGAAGTAAAAGGGGGAGAAGAGAGGCACAGTATGGAGGAAAAAGGGGGAGAAGAGAGGCACAGTATGGAGGAAAAAGGGGGAGAAGAGAGGCACAGTATGGAGGAAAAAGGGGGAGAATAGAGGGACAGTATGGAGGAAAAAGGGGGAGAAGAGAGGCACAGTATGGAGAAAAAGGGGGAGAAGAGAGGCACAGTATGGAGGAAAAAGGGGGAGAAGAGAGGCACAGTATGGAGGGAAAAGGGGGAGAAGAGAGGGACAGTATGGAGGAAAAAGGGGGAGAAGAGAGGCACAGTATGGAGGAAAAAGGGGGAGAAGAGAGGCACAGTATGGAGGAAAAAGAGGGAGAAGAGAGGGACAGTATGGAGGAAAAAGGGGGAGAAGAGAGGGACAGTATGGAGGAAAAAGGGGGAGAAGAGAGGGACAGTATGGAGGAAAAAGGGGGAGAAGAGAGGCACAGTATGCAGGAAAAAGGGGGAGAAGAGAGGGACAGTATGGAGGTAAAAGGGGGAGAAGAGAGGCACAGTATGGAGGAAAAAGGGGGAGAAGAGAGGCACAGTGTGGAGGTAAAAGGGGGAGAAGAGAGGCACAGTATGGAAGTAAAAGGGGGAGAAGAGAGGCACAGTATGGAGGAAAAAGGGGGAGAAGAGAGGCACAGTATGGAAGTAAAAGGGGGAGCAGAGAGGCACAGTATGGAGGTAAAAGGGGGAGAAGAGAGGGACAGTATGGAGAAAAAAGGGGGAGAAGAGAGGCACAGTATGGAGGTAAAAGGGGGAGAAGAGAGGGACAGTATGGAGGTAAAAGGGGGAGAAGAGAGGCACAGTATGGAGGAAAAAGGGGGAGAAGAGAGGCACAGTGTGGAGGTAAAAGGGGGAGAAGAGAGGCACAGTATGGAAGTAAAAGGGGGAGAAGAGAGGCACAGTATGGAGGAAAAAGGGGGAGAAGAGAGGCACAGTATGGAGGAAAAAGGGGGAGAAGAGAGGGACAGTATGGAGGAAAAAGGGGGAGAAGAGAGGCACAGTATGGAGGAAAAAGGGGGAGAAGAGAGGCACAGTATGGAGGAAAAAGGGGGAGAAGAGAGGCACAGTATTGAGGGAAAAGGGGGAGAAGAGAGGGACAGTATGGAGGAAAAAGGGGGAGAAGAGAGGCACAGTATGGAGGAAAAAGGGGGAGAAGAGAGGCACAGTATGGAGGAAAAAGGGGGAGAAGAGAGGGACAGTATGGAGGAAAAAGGGGGAGAAGAGAGGCACAGTATGGAGGAAAAAGGGGGAGAAGAGAGGCACAGTATGCAGGAAAAAGGGGGAGAAGAGAGGGACAGTATGGAGGAAAAAGGGGGAGAAGAGAGGCACAGTATAGAGGAAAAAGGTGGACAAGAGAGGCACAGTATGGAGGAAAAAGGGGGAGAAGAGAGGCACAGTAAGGAAAAAGGGGGAGAGGCACAGCATGAGAAAAAAGCAGGGAGAAAGGCACAGTATAAGAAAAAAGGGTGAGAGACACAGCATGAGGAAAAAGGGGGGGGAGACACAATAGTGGGGACAATTAATTTAAGATGGGGTGGTTTGGGGAGAATGAGGTCCCTTTATCAAATGTGCCTATGAATTATTTAATGGCAGTGACGGTTGCAGGAAATAGGTATATTTCTGAAATGTAAATACTATTAATTTATTGCTGGGGCTGTTTGTAGGGAGGGAAATAGGTTTATTTATTAAATGTGAATAATATTATTTTAATGTTGGGGCTGGAGGAAGGCCTAATTATTAATCATGGGTGGTACTGATTTAACGCCGGGGGTGGTTGTAATTTTCTAAATGTACCCATTTTTTTTTAAAATAGGGCCCCTAACATTCCAGGATCCAGACAAGCCGCAACTAAAGAAACCTGCAGCACAGGTGGTGAAAGTGAGAAGAACAGGTAGGAGAGAGCAGCAAAGTCTGTGAAATGTTGTGAGACAATCCCAATTTTTGGTGACTGTTCAATGGTGTACACAACAATGCAGTTTTTTTGTCTGTAGGAGGGTGGCCTGGCCATGCCCAATGATGCATTATCAATGGTATTTTAATTTGCGGTATCATTGCTAGTTTTATTGTGCATTATAAATTTTATTTTTAAAGTGCAGTATCATTGCTAGTTTTAGCGTGCGGTATCATTGCTAGTTTTAGTGTACGTTATCAATGGTATTTTTAATGTGTGATATTATTGCTAGTTTTAATGTGTGGTGTCAATACCCATTTTAATGTGGTGTTTTGATGATTGTTTTAATGTACAGTATTTTAGTTTGTGGAAGCAATGATTTTTCTTATGCAGACAACCTAATCGAGCCCTCTGGGAGAGCTGTAAGTGTCATACTGTGGGCTGTAGGTGATGTAATGCAGGATGTGTCACTATGCCCTTAATTTTAGATCTTAGACGCCCCCCTGTCTTAAGTGCCCCGGGCCCCCCGAAGCCTTAATCCAGCTCTGGTTGGAGTGTTTGGGATGGGAGGGTTTAGAAGAGATTTAAATGCGTTAAAAAGGCATTTAAGGTTAGAAGCCTGAGCATAGATGAGAGCTTGAAAGTATGTTTGTTTGGCAGTGACCAGAGCATGATAGGAGTAGTAGATAGCAGTATATGCGCTGAAATCATTAGAGGTACAAGATTTACGCCAGTGATGTTCTCTTTTTGTAGATTGCGTGGTACTTTAGTGTTGACAGCGAAGTCTATGCAAAATAAAAAAACTGAAATAACTGAAACGTTAAATATGTGAATGGTTGCTCCCCATTATGAAATTAAAGTGAAGTTAAGAAAAGTAAACTAAAAATACATAGAAAATTCACTTAGAAACTTACTATAGCTCATCAAAACTTTAATAAAGTACATATTTTTGCTACAGCTATACATGTTATAAGCCACAGTGGGGGAATTAAATTGGCTGCGCTACTCTCTAAAGTAACACGGCCTGCGCACTATTACCATTCATAAGGTAATTTTAACCCGGATTTCTGCTCACGGCGCTAAATCAAAAGCACTCACATTTAATAATTAAACTGCCCTCCAGCCCCAACATTAAAATAACAGTATTCCCATTTGATAAATAGATTTATTTCCCTCCAACCAGCCTTGACATTAAAATAATAGTATTCCAATTTAATAAATAAACTTATTTCCCTCCCTCCAAACAGCCCCAGCAATAAATTAATACCATTTATGTTTAATAAATATAACCACTTCCCACAACCATCCTCGGCATTAAATAATTTATGTTCACATTTAATAAATAGTCCTTCTCCCCAAACTCAGACCAAAAATAAAGGTCCCTTCACCTCACCTTAAAGTAACAGGTTGCACAATGAAAATAAATAGCCCTACCATCACCCCATAAATAAATTAATAGCACCAACCATTAAATAATTAGATCCGACCCGCAGTACACCATTAAATTGATAGCCCACCTCTCACCCAAATTACAGTAGAGACCTCACCCCACCCCGGCAATAGATTAATTGCATTTATGTTTAATAAATGAATATACCTATTTCCCGCAACCATCACTGCCATTAAAATAATTCATATTCCCATTTAATAAATAGACCTCATTTTTCCCAAACTCACCCAACATTCAATTAATAGCCCCCCCAAACCACCCCTTCTTAAATTAATAGGTCTCACTATTAAAATAAATTTCTCAACCATCACCCCACAAATAAAATAGCACCCATTAACTAGCCACCACCTACCTCACACCCACATTACAATGCCATAAGCCCCCCTGCACTCAGACACCCACATTACAATGCCAGAAGCCCCTCTGCCCTCTCTCTCACACACACACACACACACACACACACACACACATTATATTGCCATAAGCCCCCCTGCCCTCTCACACACACACACACACAAACACCATACTTGCCAACTCTCCCGTAATGTCCGGGAGACTCCCGCATTTTGCGAGAGTCTCCCGGACGAGTGTGGCAATCTCCCTGATTGTAGGTGGGAAAAATTCAGTTTAAATGCCGCGATTCACCCGGAATCGCGGCGTTTAGCCCCGCCCCCGCTGTAAAATGACGCGATTTGCGTCATTCCGTAACGGGGGCGGGGCCAAAATGACGCGATTTCGCCGCCCCGCCCCCTGCACGCCCACGTCCCAGCCGGCATCTCCCGGAAAAAGAAAAAGAAATGTTGGCAAGTATGACAAACACACACACACATTACATTGCCATAAGCCCTTTACCCTCACACACACACATTACATTGCTATAAGCCCCCCTGCCCTCACACACACACACACAGACACACACACACATTACATTGCTATAAGCCCCCCTGCCCTCACACACACACATTACATTGCTATAAGCCCCCTACCCTCACACACACACACACACACACACACACATTACATTGTCATAAGCCCCCCTGCCCTCACACACACCTTACATTGCTATAAGCCCCCCTGCCCTCACACACACACTACATTGCTGCCATAAGCCCCCTGCCCTCTCACAGACACATCACATTGTTGCCATAAGCTCCTGACCTCACACACATATTACATTACACAAAAATGCAATAAAAAAAAACCATCAGGCGCCTGAGGACTGCCTCATTAGGCCACTGGCTTACCTGGAAATATTGCCGGTAAGGTCTATGACCAATCCGTCACTGGTACCAGAACTAGATTGAGTTAACATAGATTGAACCCTCTAAACTGTATTGCAGGGCAATGCTAGGTTCGGACAGTGTGATTAACATGCCGAATAATAGGTGCTCAATTGTGCCGTTTACCTAAACGAAATGTGCTAAATTGTATCTTTGGCAGTGAAAAGGTTAATGGAAACCGGATAAGTTTTATTTCATATGTTACAGTTATTTAGAAATGACATATGACAATATGTAAGCTATGACAAAAGCAGTTTTAAAGTCATAGTTTTAACTATTACAGGCAGTGTTCAAAGTGGGAGTGTATACAATGGTATGCACTACCACCATTTCTACTGCTTTGATTGTAAAACTATCAAATTCCATTCACATACATTTCAATTCTAAATTTCCACTTTGACCACTGAATACAGGTTGTCTGACCATGGTGCAGGTACAGAATTTTACAGGCTATGAGAGTGTGTTTTGTGCAAATACACCCTTTTTTTAATCAGAGCCTGAATAGTGCCGTCTTTCAGCAGACCTGTTAGGCCAAAGGTGAACTCTCGTCATCAGCTTTGCCCCTCCCAACAACCTACTCACATAGGGACGCCCTTTTCCAACATTTGAGAAAGCCATCGATGGACTTAACTTCCTTTCACTGCCAAACCACAAACACAGACATTGTGCAGTGTAATTTGTGCAGTGTCATCTAAAATTGAGTCTCTGTTGCTTTGTCATGAATTTTTTACTCAAAAACTGGTCCAGATGTGATGTGAGCTCTATATCCAGAAACTGAAAATGTGAATAAAGTCATTTTTATTTACAAGTCCCGTGAAGCATTCTTCGCTATTTCTAGCCAAACAAATACTGTATATACTTCAAAGTATTTTTTATGCAAGGCCAAGAGACAAATAACTAACCATACATCAATAGTGAAAACATATTATTTTTTGTTATAACTTATAGTGTATTGTGTGGTAGAAATACATAAAAGGTTCCTATTCATCCTTATTCATCCACTCCCCTGTTGAGTAAAATTAGGTAGTCATATAATCCAACATTCAAAGGGAGAAATGGGCAGCCAGAAAATTATAGACGTAATAACAGCAACTGTGTGAGAAAATAACTCTGAGGGGTGAGGAGAGAACAACTTGTCCTGAGCTAACAGGAAATAATACCCCCAGCACTTTCCTTGCATATTTTTTTCCTTCATGTATTATCTCAACACCCACGATCCCTGAAGTCACATGACAGTATTCCGAGATTCTTTGCCCAAGACGTTTTTTTTATATTATGGTTATTTTTTTTAATTTTTGTTTTATTATTATTGCAACAGTCATTTTGCTATAGCAGTGGTACATCGTTTCTAAGGTTTCATATGGCTATTTTTACAACCTTGGGGAATAATCAGCCAAAAACATGTAAAATACTTCCTGATTTGCATGCTGCTTTTTCGATTAATCCTATGCTTGGACATTGATTTTTTTTTTTAAATTTAGTTTAACCACTGGATTGCCAAAGCAGCTGTGAAATTGTGCACAGAGGTTAATTTAGGACAGACATACTGTATTACCTCGATGTTCTCAAGTCTTACTCACATTCTAACCTATTAAGCCATTTGAAGTTTATATAATTAAGTTGACTGAGGAAGGAATGGTGGTAGGGAACAGAGGAGACTGTGCAAAAGATTAAAGTTGTAAAACACAGTACAAAAGAAGGGACACGTTATTCTAGCACTGGAGGCTATTAGATAAAGATGATGGAAACTTGATAGATTCACCCTTTTTAACAAACTCAGAGCATATAATTGTACAAGAATTCAGCCATTTATATATGAGCTATAGAGAACTTGAAAAGCCCTATAATCTTTATGGAAATAGGAAAAAGGTGAGGTAGGTAGCCACAACCAGCAGTCCACTGTGTCTTCTGACATTATATTTTACATTAAAGGCAATCTGCTGTTTTAACATATAATTTAAACATACTGTAGTGTCTCACATACTTTAGCGCTTCTATCCTTTTGAAATGAAAAACTGGGACACCCGCATGACCAGAAGTTTTACCAGACCAAACAATCTAACCTCATAATTCCTTTTGATAGGGTATACCATACATCCTTTTAGATAAGGTACAACACAAGTTATATAGCAAACTAACTCAACAATGCACAAATGATCAATAAATTGATCAACAATCAACATTGAAAGTTTGTGTTGAGAAATTCAATCTGGGGAACAGAGGTTAGAAGAGGGAAGACTGAGAAATTGTTAGTATGGGTAGTAGGAACGGAAACGACTGGATTGAAAATGAAAAGGGGGTCTAGAGTACAAAATCTGTTCTCTCACATGGTGGGCGATGGACTGTCATCATAATTTGTGGTCCAGAAGCTCCAAGTATTGGAGAATTGAACATAGCTTCCGCCAGGATGTGTCTTATCAGCTTTTCTACATGTTTTGGCATGTCAGGCTTGAGAGTAGGCAACAAGAGAGGTTGTGGAGAAGGTGGACTTGTGTGATAGTTACAATTAGGTCACATGCTTCTTTCCAGAAATGTTTACGTTTTGGGCAACTCCACCATATATGTAACAGGGTGCCTTTATACTCCAGCAACTCAAAAGGAGTGTACAACTGAAGGGTATTTGGTGGTGAGTCCTGTTGGCACTTAATACCAGCAGAACAGCAACTTGTACAAATTCTCTTTTATTTGCATACAAATGGAGCTCTTGGTAACTCTCTCATGTATTCTGACCAGTTCTCTGGACTCAAGTGTTCACTCATGTCTTCTACCCAGCATAGCTCATGTAATTCCTTGGACAGCTGTCCATGCTTAGTAATATGAGAATAGAATGTTGAGATTAGGCCTTTGGAGGTGTATCTACCCAGGCAAATGACTTGCAGCAGGGAGGGGGGCAGAGGAGTCTGCTGTTTGATTTTGCTGTTGTAGAAGTGACAGAGTTGCAAGTATTGGTGAAATACTTTGGTTGGTAACCCAAAGCAATCTCGAAGCTCAGAGAACTTAGGGAAAAAGTTCAGAGTTACTATGTCATAAAAGAACTTGATGCTATATTTCATCCAATGGACAAAATATTTGAGATCTAGTCCTGGAGAGAATTTCGGATTGTTCCAGAGAGGATTCATCCTGGGAGGATTGTCTACGAAGTCAAAAGTGCAAATACAATAATTACAAATTAAAATCAAGAAACACAGCATGGGAGGGAGGTGTGAGGGCTGTGGGCATTACTTGGGATTCAGAAGAGGGAGTAAGGGGAGAGCATATGTAAACATTGGCCTTCTATGTCTAACCATAGCCTGGTTTTAGCATTTGAATGGCTTAGTACAATATAATGAGATGGGAAGAGAGATAGTACATGTGGAAGCATGGAAGGCCCAAACCTTCATCCTCCGGGTGTCTATGAAGAACTTTAAGATGAATTCTAGGTTTTCTGCAGACCCAGACAAACCACGTGAGACTACTGTATTTTGAAGATTTTTGATGAAATTGGAGGGGACCCTGACTGGGAGGGTTTGAAAAGATAGAAGTGTCTGGGAGGATATTCATCTTGACCACAGTCATCCTACCTATCCAAGAATGCATTGGAATGTCCACAGTTCTCTGATTTTCTATACACACTTTGCACAAACAATAACTCATACAGCATATGGCAGAAGTGCCCAAATTCAGTTCTCAAGAGCTACCAACACGTCATGTTTTCATGATTCTTTTAAGCATGCACAGTTGAGTTAATCTATTTTACTGTGTCAGTAATTATTTCAATTGTTTCTACAGTCAGAAATCCAGAAAATATGACCTGTTGGTAGCTCTTTAGGACTGGGTTTAAGCACCTCTGGCATACAGGATAACAACAGATACTGAGAATTACTTCCAGCAACCAAACAATGAACACAATTCTAATCAAGGAAACAAAATTAAAAACCAGGGACATTGTCAGCTATAAAAATTTCCAGGGCATATTTTTAAAACCTGGAAATCTTGGACAGTTGGATATTAATGTTATCTTTCAGCTGTGAGAATATTGAGCAGACTAACAAATAAAACATGCTGCATTAGTGTGTGCAAGGGGATAATCTATAACACACTGCCATACCTTCTGCATCTGAGGACCACAGCTTCCCCAATACTGCCCCCACCAAAACACATTCTATTGTGAAATATCCCCAATTGTAAAGCGCTACGAAATTTGCTGGCGCTATATAAATTAATGATGATGATGAAAATATATTGTAATGTATTATTACAAATGAATACACTGTTTATAAGTAAAAATAAAACTTTATCATGTTTTTTTATTTATAAACAGTGTATTCATTTGGGGATAATTTGCTAGCATATGTCAATTTTCCCTGCTAGTCTAAAACTTTTATTATATCTCCTTTACCACTGTCTATTGTCGGAACCAGCGGCACACTGGAATCCCCTTACAACCACTGATTTCTCTGGTTTATACACTTCAGATGCTCATCAGATTAGCCATAAACATTGTTTGGCTTACTATGTAACAGCTGAACATTTGTCCAATCAGTCAATTATCGTCATCTGATTAAGAATCCTGGATCCCATAAATACTGGAAAGGATGACCAGCATGGCTACACCAATCCCTGAGGAAGCCCACCAGCACTAGCCATGGGCAAAATGCGTTGGTAAATCATTACCTAAACAACAACTATGTAATCGTTAGGATTCATTCATTTGAATCTTTCTAGCATGCTAGAATACTGTTCATTCACTTCAACATTACGGCACCATTAAGGCGCATTTTGTCCACGATCAGAAGCGTAGAGCGCGCACGTGCCACCTCCATAACATAAACAGGCTGCGGGGCCGCCAGCAAATATCCACCTACACTTGGGGAGGCAAGAGATGTTCCCGTTCCCAAGGAGGGACCATCGCTTTGGACCGGACCACCATGCCATCACCTGCCATGTAAGTCATTTTTGAACTTTTCATCCATTTCACATGTTATTTGGACTTTATGAATATCGGAATTTTCATTGCATATAACCGCATCTCCACCAACTAACAATATACCGCTATATCCTTTTCCACCAATATATGAACTTTACAGCACTCATAGCGGGTTGGACTGTTTTCTAACGGACTTTGAGACCATTAATATAGCTATTGCTATACCATATGTGCACATATTGTTTGCTACACATCCGTGTACATTTGTATTTTGTATTTTGTATTTTCAATGTCATTTATTCTATGTTCCGGCCGGAACGTGCTATATACCAGTGTGTATTGTTATAAAACATTTTTTATATCCTACATCATTCAGCACCTAGAACCTGCTTGTATCCATTTGCTATTAAATGCCAAAAATAATTGGTTTGGATTATTTTTCAGAGTGACATTAATAACATGACAGTAGTCAAATGCGTGGTGTCCTGATCCGACATATGGCATCATAGTCTCCTTTGGGAGAAACATGCAAGAACACACCATCATCATCATCATTTATTTATACACCAAATGGCAGTTCCAAAACAATATTGAACATGTTAATTGTACATCTAGCAATGTTTTCTTTGCTGAAAGTGATGGTGTTCATGTTGACATTTGGGAAGTACAAACTGTAACTTTTCAGTCATCGTCGTTTCCAAGGGAAAATTCCAAACCAGTCATCATTCACTGTTGGAAGTACAAGACAAGGTAAAAAGTACAGCAGGGCACATCCTAAACCACTCTCCTTAAACATGCACTTAGCAATTATGATGCAGTGGCTTTAAAAATTATGCTTTTTAGGTTTATTGAATCTGCTTCATTTTGTGAAATAATGGCTTAGGTAAAACTAAGAGGCCAAGTACAAAGTACATTTACAAACTTTTAAGCACCCTTCTTAGCTTTCACTCACTGTTGTGCCACCTGCTGCTCCCACAGGGATTGTGATAGAGGTGGGAGCTTGTGAAATCAAAAGCCAATTGTAATTTTCAAGTAGAATTTTTAAAATACAACCCTAGTTAAAATGTGCTGCCGCATTTTCTCTTGTTTTTGTTGTTATGATTGGCTCTTCTGCACCATACTTTTCTAAGCCTAGCTGATCACACACCCCAATGACATGCATTATTGCAAAAGGAAAATTTGGTGCCCTTGCCCACACTTTAGCAGCATATTGCCTTTAAACAAAGCCTTAGAAAGTCAAAAAATTGTACGCATTCGGGACTATGGTGATGAGGCATCCAAATGGGAATAGCTCACATTTTAACAGGACTGTCCATAGCTGTAAGGTATTCCTGAATTTGTCACAAAAGCATTTATTGCAAGGACTATTCTTTCCTTATAGAACAAAATACAATAACTAGCAATAACAGATTTTTTGAAAAGCTCTATTGCGGCAAAAATGGGAGTTATCACCAAACAGGATTTTCCTGGTTTCAACCTATAAATGAAAGGGTTTTGCCGGCAATATCACTGCATGGAAGAACTTATTTAACAAGGTTCATGGCTATATTTTTACTGCCCCACTACCTGTTGAATCATCACCATCTCAGCCATCTCATGATTTTGATAATAGACTAATAGCATTAAAAAATACTTTAGTCTTTTAATAAATTTAATAAATTTGTTTATTGGTTTTCACATGTTTTACATTTTTATATACATTTTATCTATTTTTAAGCTTTATTCATTTTTGTTTTAAACAAAGTGGAATTGAAAACCCTATTCTGAAAGCCCAAAACAGCTAATGCATGCGCATATGTTCAAAAAGTGGCCCGGTCAAAAAGTTAAGTTAATCCTTATAGCTCTTGGCCGGTATCACCAGGGCAACTGCCCAGCAATTACTTTTTTGATAATTTTTTTGCGATAACTGATATTTTTAATAAGCAGTGGTAAAAATCTGCTTATTCCCACAATCAGGGGACTAATGTTAAATGGGACCCTAGATGTACTCATGGTTTTCAGTTTCAGGTATTGAAGAAATTATATTGATTTGTGGATTACCAAAATATTTCCATCAAAATGTTTTTTTTGTCATTTCAAAAACCTTTTTGTAATAAATTTTAGGACTTTCACAAAACAGTTGAAGTTTATACAGCTCTAACTATTAGCAGACGTTTCTCAGACATCCTGTGACTGTGTTCTATTGGTTGAACCTATGAACTCCAAGTTTATTAGAGCAGCCAGGAAAAAGATGATATACTTACCATATGTAACAAATTCTGATTACATGCTAGGTATGTGTGCATGAAACATAAACACAGAATAGTTCATTATGTCAGCCATGCTCCAAAGGTATATCAGTTAGTGTGGAAAATAAATGTCCTCATTTTTATATTTAACTGTCTGTAGATCTCTTAGAACTTGAATTGTTTCTTGACATTTCACTTGTGCTAACACTAAAATGAGCTATGAACAGCCGGTGGGTACACAATGATTTACTAGGACTCACCCATGAGTTTTAGTTTTATTTTGTTGATCTGGCCCTCTGTGCATGGCTTGGGAGTAATGGAAGTCATGTAAAGAAGAGAAGGTCGTTATAATGTGGTTCACTCCGCAGCTAGATGTTATTGCTGCTTGCAGTAATCTGGGGTGAGACACAGACAATGGGAAGCAACATTCTTCTCCCAATTGCCATAGAACTTCAAGGCCCCAAGTTCCCTCATATGTTCTTTGAATAAAATAAATAAAGGTAAGAAATAAGATTATTCTTATAGTAATTTTAAAATGGTGTATTTTATTGTGTTTGTATGCTGGCAGACATTTAAAATGAAGAAGTTAACATTTTCTGTTGCCTTAGGCATTTTCCTATGTGGCCTTTATACATATCTTGTCCTTTCTATACTATTTCACTTGGTAGGTCATTTTTAATTTTAGCTATATAAATACGGAGAAGCCAATTGGCAAGCAGAAGAGTATATCTGTCATCTCTCCCAACCAACATACTGGTGGGGTCCCATTTCTGTGACTCCAATGACTGCTGTAATGCAGAACCCTTAAAACAACAACAGCCATATTGAATCATTTAAAGTGAACATATTTTAACATAGACCTGGAGAATTTTGTGCTCTGCACTGAAGGGATGGAGGGGTTCCCACAATTCTTCTGGTTGCATTTCATCTGGGACCCGATAAAGGAATAAACCTGCATGTTTAGCCGTATACCGATACACCTCTCATAAATAAAATATGTAAGGAATAATATAGGAAACAAAAAATTCTATTATTCTGATTTAAACATCATGTTAACCAGGTTCTCAAATGGTGAACATTGAAATTTTAATGGGAGCTGAGGAAAATATGGTCATCTGAGTGTAACATTCCTTAGACGAGGGAACAGCATACATTTAAAGTAAATTGAATCTGTATTATTCCTAGTATTTTCAATTGTGAGTAACACAAAAAGTTCAAACCTATATTTGACCCTTTCTCTAAGAAAATAATAATTTTAAACTACAGCACTGGTAACTGTTAATATTTTTACTTCAGAGATAACTTGAAACTATTTGGAAATAAAACTCAAATTATATTTTCAAAGATTTTTAACAGAAATTGTTATATTTAATGCCATATCGTAATTTTACAGAAATGATGTAACCAATTGTAAACCTCACATCGTGGACTCAGATTTCTGTTTTGGTTTTTTTGCTTGTTCTGCTAATGTTGATTACATTGAATAGTGATCATAGCCTGCAGCTGTGTAAAGCTAACGGTCCTTAGCAAGTATTTCACATATGTAAAAATGGCTTGACAAAGACAGACATTTTCTGCCATCCAAGGAAATAATTGCAGACTACATTTCCAAAATCAGCCGTGATAGAGAGACCTTCTAACCTCCTCTCCTGGCATGACATTTAATCAGCTTTTAGCCTTTTACTTTAGCCTCTGACTGAAATTTCATGAGCATCTACATTATACTCAGGTATGATATTTTTTTAAAAAATGGAATCAAGTTGCCAGGACCCAGCACAGAAAGATGTTTGATAGAAGTTATTGGTTTGACACGACACTTTATATACTTAGAAACTGTATATGTTATATGTATACAATTAAAATGCAAATATAACCTAAATTTCAACTGGAATTGTCTGGATTAACCCAAATTTTCTATAGGTATAATAAATCTTTTTTATACTGTACACCAAGATTTCTCAATTGTTTTTGTTACTTTATACTAAATCCCTTAAGTTCAAAATATTTAAAGTGCCCTATAATGCCTTTACACACTATAACCACTTTCAGATCACTATATTTCACAAAAATTTGGGCACATGACCTTAGGCAGGAGAGGCTAATATTTTGTGGGCAAGGTGGCATGTAATTGGCTATTTTTGGTCATGTGCCGCTTTCTTTACAGATATCCCCCACTTTCTATTTTCAAATCTTCAATGTGTGCCTTTAATTGTTTACCAAATAGCCAATTATGTAAATGCTGACTGAAGATTTTATTATAAACTTTATTGTTTATTAATAAAACAACAAGGTGAACAACATTGAACCATTGAACCCGACAGAGGTCCGGCTTGAGACTTCAATTATGTACCTCAGGTTTAAAAGCCTTGCTGAGCCACACGGGGAAAATGTCTGGATCCACAAGCCTGTGTCCACCAATATACAGAATTTATTAAAGTTTTCATTTTGTTTGAATGTATATGAAAATTACGTCTATAAATAATGTCAAAAATAATAAAAAAAACGTGGACTAATCCATTCATAAGAATATCAGCTATTAAACTTTAAATTACACTAATGTTAGCAATAACAATATATTTATATATCATAGACATTGTTGATTTTAGAAAGCACTAGCATAATGGATCATACATGTCATTGTTAATTCTCATACAAATGTATTAATTCTAATGTTTGACAGGTCTATGACAAATCTTATTACTGTCATGTGGTGTGTAAACTCATAATCTTCTGATCCAGGAGTCTTTCAGCTATTGAATGGTCAGTCTCTACTATTCCTTTGTTATCAAATTATTTGAGGGTCTTACATTTTATGTTCTGTAACAAATGTGCCAAATGGCTTGTTCTTTTCATCTGGTCGCTATCCAATGATGATTGTCCACTTCCAATTATGTGGTTCCAAAGCACAATGTGATTTAATAGCAAAAAGGAGCAGAGTAACAAATCAATAATATAAGTACAGCCGATTACATATGCAGGCGCCCTGGATCCAGCATACAGTCATTCAGTTCTGAAGTCTGTGGTTGAGAAGAGTATCTGCTGGGCCCAGAGCTCCTGCTTATATACAGTCAGTGATACAGTGAAAACAATACAAATGATTTGGCATGTTTCCATAGGTTTAGGCTTCAGGATGGTCCAGTGTAATGCAGGTCATTGGCCAGCTCAAAATGACCCCCTGCAAGGGTGGGGGTCAGCTCTCCAGAAGAGGCATACTAATCATCCCGCCAAAAGCTGGTTCAACTGGTCTATTTACATTACACACATAATACAATTCTGATAATTTATTCCCTATAATCCATAACTTACATACGCAAGAAGCCATATCTTAGCTGATAGAACCCGACTTCTGCGAATAAATAGGGAATTAGAATGTTACCAAACATCATGTGTTTCCTGTAACCTGAGCCTTAGATCTCAATAAAGTGTATATAGCATTATAATATTTAACTATAAACTCTGCTACATTTCATTATAAATATCTATGTGTTGCAACTATTTTTAATACGAACTAATTACAAGTGTATGTGTTCGTGTAAATGTGTGTATAAGTGTACGCATGTGTTGTGGTTAAATACGCTCCTCCATGCTGTAGCGTGCTATTCGCATAATTTCAGACATATACAATCAGATTGATAGATATTAATTTGAACTGACCATATCCAATTATTTGACTTCGACAGTAGAGATACTGTGTCAGTACAGAGGTGAAATCTAACCTTCCACCCTTTTCTACAAAGTGCCTGCTATAGGCTTAAAGGTCGCCGGTTTCTTCTTGCTCTGGGGAAACACCTGTAGACTTCCAGTTTGGATGTGGTGATCTTACAACTCAGCAACTGAGGGGTCATTTACGAAGCATAAAATGGCTCCTCTGCAGAGCAAAAAGCATGTTAGATATGTAGAGTAAAGCGGAAGCATTTTCAAAAGAGCAACAGTCTGCAGAGCCAAAGGACAGTTACAGCTTTCTAAAAAAAAGTGCGGTACGTGTTGTGTATCAGTGCAAAAAGGAAATCTCAGTTTATGAAGCAAGATTATTGATATAAAATACAGGACATCATGCATCCTTATTCACCTGCTGTCACTTTGCTGCTGGCTGATCCTGACCCTTTGATCTGAGTATGTCCATTCGACTCCATTGGTGTATTTTATTAGAAGGAGTTTTATACAGTTCAGACCTGGGCAGGTTGTGTTTAGTAAAGAAGTTTTTTCCCCACCGCATTCCTGCTCGAAAGGAATCACATCACATTGAGCAGCCTAGCATCTGGTTATCATAATTAGGAGTGATTAAAATGGTGCAAGCCTATCTGTAATGCTATCCCTCCCAGGTTAATTCATATTATAACAGATACCATGCTGACCTTTTAATCGTTAGATTAATGAAACAGCACTGTTATTTTTATACATTTATTAAATAATAAATCAATGTATGTGTATAATTTGCCTCTAAATGAAACCACTGTTACATATTTTTGCAATAAAGATTCTCCGATGTGATCGCTGTGGTTCCAAAGCACAAAGAGTTTTATTCCCAAAGTATTACAAGACAAAGTTTGGCATGCATATGCTTGCACCTGTTGGCACCAACACAAGCTTATATCAGAACGCTGTGGTTTCCAAAGCCAGAGGTGAACAATTGATAGAAAGCAGTGACATCACAAAAATGTACAGTTACAGTATTAAGGTCCACATTCATAGGTCAATGGGTCATAACCTCCCAAGAACTCAACATGCCATTGGTTAATTCCTCTGGTCATTGTTCCTTGAAGTGGCCAGGTGTCCTTCCTCAGGCTCCTGCCTCTAGACCAGTATAAACCAGTTCTTTTATGACATCTCTGGACTTGCTATTTGATGTATGACATGTGATATTATTTATAAATAGCATTTGCAAGGTGCGAACGCTACATAAATAATACCGGAAACGTTCTCATGCAATTGCGAACTGAATTATACTAAACATTAATTAGCCTCTTCACCACTTTATATTTTATATTAAAAGATAGGAAATATGTTAAATATATTTAAATGCTACGATAATAATTACGTTGCATATTAATACCACTGAAACTGAGTGGAGTGTACAGAAATTATTAATTGCCAACTTTGTCCAATTATTAAACTTCAACACCATGTTAATTAACTTGCACTCTTGCTTGAAATTCAGAAAGTAAATGAACAAACCATTAATATAAAAATTAGAATAAACAAGAGTGAAAGTAAGAGGCTCAACGAGGAGGACAGCAGCTCTTTTGTAGCACTGATTTTGATCTGTTACCTCATGTTAATTTATATTAGGTATTGCAATATTTGTGCAGTGTACTAGATATAAATAATATATGCAGATAATAATGGAAGAAAATGAAAACCTTCCATCAATTTATATTACATAGAGATTGGTGTAACAGAACTTAATATCAAAGACAATAATTATCTGTGACTCAGTGCAGTCATAACAGTCATCTTTTGAAGGCACCCACTGGATATTATTAACGTGCTCCTCATTGTCTAACTTTACTGGTTCACTGATTTTCATATTGTGTTTTGTTAATGTTATTGATAAAAATAAAAAATATATTTTAAATGAAGTCATGGGATAATGGATAGGAATATATAATAATAATAATAATAATAATAATAATAATAATAATAATAATAATATAAAAGAAAATAATAATAATATTAATAATAATAATATAAAAGAAACTAATAATAATAATAATAATAATAATAATAATAACAGATAAACTACGTACAAAATAGTATATAATATCTAGGTATATTTAGTGGGAAATGTAGGTGCTGGAATTTTCTTACAGATCCCCTTAATCCAATAATTATTTTTGAAGCTAAAAATGATCACACATGACTAGTAAAGTCATCAAAACTTTGTCATGTGTTGTAAGGCAAGATCCATGTATGTAGTACATGATGTACAGTTTATGTCCATTTATTTATTGTGTGGTTATTAAAGATGTTGATACAGCACCTTTGTGAGAAACTGTTGTTGTACTTCATCCATATTGATAGTTCTAAGACTGAACAGACAAGAACTGGAATCTATAATTTAATGAAATTATTACAAGACTCTGGCAACAATTTTTGTGCATGCATAAGCAAGCCCCTGTATTTGCATGAACTCCAACTAGCCATGGCACAATTCACCCTTAGTAAGGAAAGAATTCTAGGAGAAGCCAAAGCGTGATATGTCCTTAGGGCACACTGCCAAGCCAACCCAAGGCTCTAATGAGTTGGAGCTGATTTTCTTTTTTCAAAACTTATCAAAACCATGCTGATGTTCTATATAGGTTAATGTCCAGTGCTGAAGGAAGAGAGGCAAGTGTTACAGGGAGGGTTTCAGGTTTAATTAATGTTCTATTACAATTGATCCAATCAAGCCCACGTGGAATCACATATTTTCTGATCTGATTGCTGCACATGATGGCCAATCAGCAATGAGGAGGAGTATGAAGACTGCCTTTAAAGAGCTTGAATATAACCTGCCTAAGATGACTTTCACAAACCTCTGTCATGCTCACTAGCCACTTTCCCCAACCCCAAACTCCATTGTCTCCCTGTCTCTATGCCTGACTCTTACTACTTTTTGTCACTTGTGTGCCTTTTCCCAGACTTACATGAGTGCAAATGTTTAAAAGCTCGTTGATTCACTAGTGGTCTATTTATAAAAGGGCAAAAAGCCCTATGGTGGCACATACAGGTGTCTTTGACCTGTCAAGTGGATACTGCCGGTGATAGCACTGAAGAGTGCAGCAGTAAGTTAAGTGTTATTGGCCAGCATCACTGAGACAGCTGAGCATCATGATATTTTATTGATAAATCGCGTTAAAAACATAATTTCTATCACCACAATAAGTAGCAATAGAAACTCAACATTATCACCACTTTTTAATACGTAGGTCAATAAACTATCTTACTGTTTGTATGTAATACAGCAATCACTTGTGAATTTACAGTACAACAGTATATTAAACACATGTATTTATAGTTACAGAATTACAGTATATGTTACCATTTCAGTTTTAGGGACCTATTTTAGAAGATATGAAGTGGTGTTTTTGTATACTGTCTATTGTGAAGAAGCACAACACTCTTATTCACCTACCTAGGAAATCTATCATAGATTAAATCACCGACAAGTTTACTGCTGTTTATCACTCCCACCAGAAATCAAGTTCAAAGAAAACACTTTTTGCCTATTTCTAACCTACCTATGCATAAATGTGCCATTAATGCTGCTTTTCTGCCCATTTAATTTGCTGAAACATTTTGCTTGCTCAGACCATGTGTTACCCAATACAGTCAATGGGGATATTCCAATCATTGAATATCTGGTAATGTAGTTAATGAAGACAATTTTAGCTTTGAATGGAAAAAAAATCCACTCAGAAGGTTGTTTTTTCATATTTATTTCCATATAGTTTTCATTCATTTACTTGAAGTACCAGCAGTGATGTTACAAATAACTAGATCTCCTTTGGGGTGCTGGCCAATATGGGTCCATCAACAGCCACTTACAGCTATGTTTATATCTGTGGTAATTTCTTCAAATCCTAGATATATTATATTATTGGGAACCCTATGAAACACACTTGGGATCAGTGGATAAACATTGAAACCTTTATTATTGTCACAGTAATATACCCAGGAGGTGCAGCATATATATAGGAATATCACAACACGTTATAATATTTTAAGATTGGCTGTTGAGATTGAACTAAACCTGTGTTATAAAAGGCTACCACTAGCATTTTCAAGTGCAGGACTTTATGAAATCTAACACAGTATATGAGAAGCTGATTGCTTTTATGTTTGGAATATGGCTGTGCGCCATTTTGGGAATCTAAGATTTCAGCGACTATTGAGGAGAAAAGCCTTTCTGGATTATATAAAGTCATGTAGCTAATGCTCTACATTGAGCAAAAAGATACATTTCTTTATCAACTGGATATATCATTGTCTATGTTTTCCAGGTTGGGTACCTTAGCACAATGGCAAAAACAACAACAACATTTTCCCCGATATGAATAGTCCGAAACTGTCATGCACGAAAGTCTGGGAATACCAAATGTTTGAAAAACAGACCTGTAACAAACTAGATGAATGATCATGGTGGCATTCTGAAAATGACGTCAGTTTCAAGACCGCTACTAATATTCCTTCTCTTAAGGGGCTAATGCAAGGAGGCTGTTAAATGTAGAAGCCTTGGTAAAATCATTGAAATGCTGGCGCTTTTAGTCTATCTATAGTTTAAGAATTTCCAGCAAAATTTCAACTTTAGAGCCAATTTGACTAACCAATTACCAACAGAGCATAAGACTGCATACTTTAAGCAATAGGTCAGTGGATCAACGGTGTCCATAGGAGTCCCAGCAAAGATCCCCAACGGCCTTAGTCATGCAACAGTTCCACAGACAAAAGAGTCTGTCAACTGGAGTGCTGGTATCTTGATGTTGCCAGTTACGTGGCCAACTCTCCACCGGTGTGGTGGGGCTCTGGGTATCAGTCTCCTCACTCCTGTGGGTGCACCAAGTTACATAGAACCTGAAGAGTATCTCCTCATGAAGTGAGGTGATGACAGATTCCCAGATGGAGCAACTGCCTCCTTCCCAAGATTCAGAACAGTAATGATCACCGGGTTGCTGGTAGAGCGCAGAAACTCAACACCAGTCAGTCCTGTATCTTCCAGAAAATCAATCTTCAGAACATACGCCCCCCCCCACCCTCTGAGTGGCTGCTTATAGCCATTGTCAAATTCCTACTGTGTTTTTACTTCCCCCAGGCAAACCCATGGGTCTCTCCTTCTTAAACATTGGTGGGTGCTGGACCAGGGGATTGGAATGGGAGTGAAGATGAGTTAGTCATCCACAGTGGCTGCCCTGCTGTGTCTGGGCTGGTCCTATGGAATACAATGAGTAATCCTTACCAACTTCCAGATCTTAGATAGCATAGTCCCTCCTGAAATTAATATCTTCTGTGGTACGTGTCAGGGCTTCTAGCTGTCCCTCACTTCCTGTTCCTTCCTTCTTACTGCCCCATGTGTTTGCAATAAGCCCTCCCCCATATACGCCCTCGAAATTTAAGAATTGGTCCTGGGGTGACAGTCCATGTAACCCTGCGAATTGATGGACTGATGGAAGGTGTTAACTTGAAAGTATGGTCCAGTCCTGTCACAAGTAATATCAAAGAAAGGGCACTGTTCTTTTAATGCATGTTAATTATATGTATTATTACTATTGCATGGAGAAAATATTTAGCAAAATTTTATGGAAGTGGGCATCCCCTTTAAGTTTATATTGCAGACCATTTTTTTCATACTGCACAAACAGCATACATCATTTTATACGTATAAAACTTGGAAGTGAATTGCATATGACCAAAAATGATCTTTCATAAGGCAACTGTTTAGTGGCAGCGGGATTCTCTTTTATTTTTGAAGTGAGAAATGCAATTTTCATGTAACCTGCATCCGACACAGTTCTTACAATAATACTGCAGTTCTTTGTTCAATTACATTTTGAAGTTAATTAGCCAGTGTGAAGTGTAATAGCCACAGCATCTTTATCTGCATCCTTTATCTTCCTGCCCTCTTATGTTCACATTACTGCACAGAGAGCATTTCTTGCATGAACATTATGAAAGTCATTTAAACGTTGCTGTGCAGTCACACTATAAGCACCTCTCAAATATACAATGGAGCTGTAATGCGCTTCACTTGTTTGGTAACGTTTTGTAGCTAAGAGATGTTTAGAACATAAATCTTTACAATACCTCCTTTGTTCTGCTACTTTGACCTGTTTTCCGTAGAGTACACTTATCTTAAACTTTTTCTACACAAAAGTACAATACAACTTCCACAATTATATCACTTCAGACGTTTAATCCAATTCTGAGACACAGAAATTTGGTATAACAAATATCCTTCACTGTTATATATTAATATAGTTTCTTTCTTTGCTGAGACTTCTATTGTACTGTAATGTTAGATGTAGACTTTCAGGCAAAGCTACTTTTTGGATAAACAAGAATTTGAAAGAGAAATAGCTCCTAGATCCTGATTTAAGTACAGCCGGTTGTGTAGCGTATCTAGCGTGATTTTACACTGCTCAGGCCCAGAAACCAAACTTGAGGGGGTGTGTACGGTGCTATGTCATACCGCAACTGCTTTGATTGTGAAACTATCAGATGCCATATACTTACATTCCCATCAAATTTTCCACACCACCACTTCTAAATTTCCTGTGTATATTGTAAGTATGCTTGTTTTCAGCGATATCTTTTACACCTGCTACAGGTCAGGTGTAAATGCCAGATGATAGGGATGACTGACACGTCATAGTCTTTGATTAAAAAGTTACACGTATGCATCTCACTATTTAGTGGTGCCCAAATACTTTTACGTGTAAAAGCCGAGCGGTCTTCCACAGTAAGGCATTAAAAGAAACAGTATTGTTATGGCCAAAAGTTTTGAGAATGACACATGGAGGGGCAGACTGGGCAGGGGGGCATCTGGCCCCCGGGCCGGACTCATAGTGGGCTAACTTGGGCTGCGTCACTGGACCACCTGCAAATTTTTCCCATTAAAATAGGCTGCTGAGTTGAGTCTTACCACCTGGGCTGAAACTTGCCAACCCTCCACTGTACACAAGTATTGGTTTCATAAAGTTTGTTGCTTCAGTGTTTTTAGACCTTATTGTCAGATGTTGCTATGGTATACTCAAGCAAAATTACAAGCATTTAATAAGTGTCAAAGGCTTTTATTGACAATTACATTAAGTTTATGCAAATAGTCAATATTTGCAGTGTTTACCCTTCTTTTTGAAGACCTCTGCAATTCGCCCTGGTATGCTGTCAATCAGCTTCTGGGCCACATACTGACTGATGGCTGCCCATTCTTGCCTAATCAATGCTTGATGTTTGTCAGAATTTGTGGGTTTTTGTATGTCCACCCGCCTCTCGAGGATTGACCACAAGTTCTCAATTAAGGTCTGGGGAGTTTCCTGGCCATGGACCCAAAAGTTTGATGTTTTGATCCCCGAGCCACTTAGTTATCACTTTTGTATAATGGCAAGGTGCTCCATCATGCTGGAAAGGCATTGTTCATCACCAAACAGGCATTGTTCGTCACTAACCGGTTCTTGGATGGTTTGGAGACGTTGCTCTTGGAGAATGTTTTTATACCATTCTTTATTCATGGCTGTGTTCTTAGGCAAATATGTGAGGTAGCCCAGTCCATTGGTTGAGAAGCAACCCCACACGTGAATGGACTTAGGATGCTTTACTGTTGGCATGACACAGAACTGATGGTAGTGCTCACCTTTCCTTCTCCAGACAAGCGTTTCTCCAGATGCCCCAAACAATCTAAAACTGGATTTGTCAGAGAAAATGACTTTACCCCAGTCCTCAGCAGTCCAACCCCTGTACCTTTTGCAGAATATCAGTCTGTCCTTGATGTTTTTCCTGGTGAGAAGTGGCTTCTTTGGTGTCCTTCTTGACACCAGGCCATCCTCCAAAAGACTTACCTCACTGTGCATGCAGATATACTTACACCTGCCTGCTGCCATTCCTTTGCACTAGTGGTGCCCCGATCCCACAGCTGAGTCAACTTTAGGACACGGTCCTGATGTTTGCTGGACGTTCTTTGGCGCCCTGCAGCCTTCTTCACAGCTATTGATTTTCTCTCCTTGAAGTTCTTGATGATCCGATAAATGATTGATTTAGGTGCAATCTTACTAGCAGCAATAACCTTGCCTTGAAGCCTTTTTTGCGCTAATCAATGATGACTGCACGTGTTTCCTTGCAGATAACCATGGTTAACAGAGGAAGAACAATTATTTCAAGCACCACCCTCCTTTTAAAGCTTCCAGTCTGTTATTCTAACTCAATTGGCATGACAGAGTGATATCTAGCCCTGTCCTCTTTAAAAATCTTGCCTGTGTTAACAAAAGAATCACTGACCTGATGTCAGCTGGTCCTTTTGTAGCAGGGCTGAAATGCAGTGGAAACGCTGTTTTAGGGATAAAGTTCATTGTTATGGCAAAGAGGGACTTTGAAATTAATTGCAATTCATTTGATCACTCTTCATAACATTCTGGAGTATATGCAAGTTTCCATAATAAAAACTGAGGCAGCAGACTTTGTAAAAAATAATATTTGTCTGATTCTCAAAACTTTTGGCCATGACTGTATGTTCAGATTCAGATATGACACAAATCCCTGAGGAGAGTATAACCAAAAGTGGTATGTGAAAGCCTGACCTTTCTGATACTGTACTCATAAAGAAGCCTCCTTTCATCATTTCTGCCGATGTATGGATGAGTAGTCCAAGTGTAGCCGGTTATACACAAATTGAGGATGCCCCTTTGCAATTTCAATAGGATGAGGGGGATATTTGTGTAGCTGACGTGGGCGCTAATGAGGATGTTGCTGAGGATGATGTTGTTTGGGTAAGTCCTGCACCAGTGGAAGCAGTTCTTGCCAGTGATAAGAATAAGACCACTGTCAATACTGGGCATAAGACTAAAAAATCTACCTCTAGCGTGTGGAATTTTTTTTACCCAAATCCTGACAACAGTTGTCTAGTCATTTGTAGCGTTTGTAAAGCCAAAGTAAGTAGAGGTAGGACCTTAACCACCTAGGAAACTCATCCATGTTACGTCATTTGAAGAAAGTTCATGGCAAGCTTTTGGGAAAATCAGAATCTTATGTAAAAATAATAACAACAAGCAGTACTGCATCCAAGTTGCTAAGGCTAGATGACTCCTCCACTATCCAGGATTCCTCAGAAGAATTCTTTAGCGTTAGTCCCTGTCATGTGCAAGCTAATGTTTAGGCATAAATCTGCAAATATATGTTTGTGTATTACTTCCTAGAAATAGTGTGACCTGGTGCTCTTAGAAGCTGTTAGATCAATGGGTTTTGTGGATGTTAAACCACCCAGGGGGGCTGGTAGATAAGGATAGCACCTTATACCATTTATGGCAGGATGGCAAATGTGAATGCCTTTGAGGAGATCTCTTGCAAGACAATGAAATCTCACACATGTTTGGGAGGCCCCAGACAGGCCGACTGCAGAGACTGGGTTGTATGTTAATGACAGATTCAAGCTGAATAAGGGCACAGGAAAAGATCATATCATTTTCTCCAATATCATACATACCAGAGGCATGTGTGGTATGCAAATGAAGGGAAACTTAGGACCTGTTGTGTGAAGGTAAAATCATGTTCGTAAACCATACTGTTGAAAAGTTAGGACGGTGTAAAGAAAACTTGACTTAGAGGTATTCAAACAGCAAAGTCATAAGACCCTAATTTGCATTCTCCCCTCCTGTTGGTTCTGACCTCACAGGGAAGGGGGCTGGGGGGCCCTGTAGCTTGACTTTAAAACTGTATTGAAAATGTAACCCTGGGTTCTTCTTCTGAGGGAGTTTAATTGAAGAGGTTCCATTTTTTCCTGCTCCTCCCGGCACCACAAACTTGATTCTAAGTGAGGTATCAATTCTGTGTTTTATCCTTTTTATTTTATAAGAAACAATTGCACTCTATTTGTATGTCATTTTATTATCTTTTTATCTTAAGCATTGTGGATGTATTTTCCATATTAAATTACACTTAATAAGTTCTAGTCTCTGTGTTCTTATGAATTCACGCGACAGTTTGGTCCAGACGCTACCTAATTGAAACTGTGCAAATCTTGTGGTTTAAGTGAACTCTGATTAAAGTAAATTGTGTTGGATTAATGCTAGGGAGAACCGAAGGCTTCCTAAATAAGAGTGTCAGCTCTTATCCGAAAAAACCTTGGTGGTGGTAATTAGTATCGCAAAGCTAGTGTGTGGCATAGATAGGGAAGGATTTAATCATTTTAGACAGACCAGGTGGTTGTCTTTGTGGTTGACCCTCTGTCACATATGCGTCACGCAGACTCAGGTGAGTGCTGTTCGTGACAAATTGGTGGCAAGCTTGTGGGATATATTTTTAATTTTTTTTTAAGAACTTAAGTGAATTAGGGTTGTGTGATCCCTGAGAGAGGAAATACAGACTAATTCACCAGAGACTGAACTCAATGCTTAAAACATTATAAGACATACAGCAATTGTTTCTTTCCCTCCCCTTCTCTTTTTTTTCTTATCTTTTTTTATTTGGCATTAAACTGAGGAAATGGCTGCTGCATATAAACGTTTGACAAAGGAGGCGCTGATTTCAGATTGTGAGGATGCAGGAATTCCCACCAGTGGCAAAAGTAAGGAGCAATTGATTGAAGCTCTTGTACAGAGGGATGAACATCAACTCACAGTTGTGTCCGAGGAAGAGCATAGCCAGGACTCAGGAGCGGACCTGACTGTGGATATTCCTCAAAACCAGGGACGGTTAATTTCGGATGATTCTAATGGTGCATGTGTGGACACTGCTATGGACGTTTATATGCAAACCGCCCTGAAATATTTGGGCCCAGCGGACATTACAACTAAAATGCAACTCATACAGCAGTTCCAGGAGAAGGAAGCTGCTGACCATCAGGAGAGAGAGAGACACGCTGCTATGGAGGCAGCAGAGAGGCGTGCTGCTATGGAGGCAGCAGAGAGGCGCGCTGCTATGGAGGCAGCGGAGCGCCAAGCAGAAAGAGAATCTGCCGAGCGAGAGGCAGATAGGAGATATGAGCTGGAGCTTGCCAAGCTCCAACGCCAGCCAGAAGCCAAAGACACTGGTATTAGCAGACCCCGTCCTGAGAATTTCCCTGTATTGGAAAAAGACAGGGATGTAGATGCTTTTTTGCGAGGATTTGAAAAGACTTGCCAACAGTATGGACTGGCCAAAGATCAGTGGGCACAATATCTAACCCCTGGTTTGCGAGGTAAAGCATTAGAGGCCTTTGCAGATCTTCCACCTGAGATGGACGGAAATTATGAGGCAATCAAAAGTGCCCTGTTGCAACGTTTTAACATCACCCCAGAGGCGCATAGGCAGAAATTCAGAGATTTAAAACGCAGTGCCTCTGACACATATTCAGGACTTGTGGCCCAGCTGGGTGCTTCCTTCAAACAGTGGGTTGGAGGGCTACAGATCACCACCTTTGATGCTCTGCAAGATTTGATGATCCAGGAGCAGTTTCTGACTTTGTGCCCAGCTGATGTGAAGGAATGGGTAGTGGATCGTGACCCTACATCATCTGCGGAAGCAGCTAGACTGGCTGACAAGTACACTGTCACCCGGGCACCTGCAGCTAAAAGAGGAACTTTTGTGCCAGGGCAGTCGGCCTGGAAAGGGGGCCGGCCAGGAGGATCAACGCCACCCCCCTCAACGCCATCACCCACTGTTTCTTCATCTTTTGGGAGGGTTGGGGTAAAGCCTGCTGTGGGAGACACCCGCAGGTGTTTTGTGTGCAACCAGGTGGGGCACATTAGTACCGCTTGTCCAGAGAAGAAGACCAGTTCACCCTCCGCTGGGGGGGTACCTTCCCTGCAATCTTCACCAGCTGTCCTGTGTGTTGCGGGACCAGAAGGGGGCCGGAAGGACAACCTACAAACAGTCACTGTGGGTGACAAGGTAACTGTGGGGTTAAGAGACACTGGTGCGGATGTTACATTAGTTCATTCAGAACTGATAGGGTTAGAGGACTTCATTCCAGGAAAATGTATTTCTGTGAAAGGGGTTGGTGGAATTCACCTAACTGTACCTGTAGCCAAAGTCTACCTTGATTGGGGTGCTGGAAGAGGTATAAGGGATGTCGGGGTCTCGGATAATATGCCTATAGATGTGTTACTGGGGACAGATTTAGGAAGAATGTTGTCTCAGTATGTCTGTAATGACGATGTCAATGCCACCCCTGTTACTGTGTCAGAATCAACTGAAAGTACCAAAGTTTGTTCCCAGGTAGCAGGAGGTGACAAGGAAAAGGTCTGTTCAATTGCACCTGAAAGGTGTAAACCAGGATGTGACAGGGACAGGGAATGTCTTATTATACCTTATGTAGGTAATGATGCTAATGTCACTGTGTTAGAATCAGCTAAGAATACCAACGTTTGTTCCCAGGCAGCAGGGTGTGACAGGGAACGGAAATGCCATATTATACCTGAAGTGTGTAATGATTTTAATGCCGCCCATGTTACAGTACCAGAACCTGCTGAGAGTAACCATGTTTTTTCCCAGGCACCAGGAGGTGACAAGGAAAGAGAATGTATTATTGTACCTAATGCGAATAATGAGGATAATGCCAATAACAGTATTGTGTTAGAATCCAAACCTGTCTTCACACTGACATCTTGTCATGGGATAGGGACAGCGGACATTGTTATTGCAGAAATTGGCATTAATACTGGTGTAAATATTATGCTTACTAGAAATGGGTCAGATGCCCATGTGATTACTTCTGTTGTGCTAGAGAAAGACAATGTTTCTACCCAGGTAATATGCCCAGAAGATGCTGTACAAGGTAACTGGGAGGGCGGGCAGAGTGAAGATGTATATTCTGTGCCTAAACCAGCTGCACACAGAGCTGGTGAGCATGGGGGGGAGACACCTAGTCCTGACCAACGGGAAATAGCGAGTGACAGCAATCCTTACCTTGCTGCTGGGACCTGTAGTTCGAATGTTCACCACTCAGATCTACATCTGAGTTCCGACCATTCATCTGAGTTTTCTATAGAGACAGGGGGGTCAGTGGCTAGCCCACTCTCACTTAGCCAGCCGTCTAACAGCTTAGAGGAGGTAGATGAGGGGCCCAAACTCCCTGTTACTCTACACCCCCAGATAGATGAGTCCAAGAGGGAGGGGAGCATCCTGTTCCGTAGCCCCCAAGATAAGAATTGCATAGTGTGTCCCCACCTAGAAGTGCAGTGTCAGGAATCCCAGGCCATTGTTCCCTCAGGCTTTAACTTAGAGGACATGAGAATTAGAGACAAAGTGCACACTGCAACAGGGTTGGTACATGAGAACATGACGCAGGCCCAGACAAGCCAGAAGCAGTGGTATGATCCCCCTGCCAGGATGATAGAGAGAAATTTTCATGATAATCTGTTGAAGGCTCCTAATGACAGTGATGCGTGTGCCCTGACAGTCTGTAGATTGCCAGATGAGGGGAAGAAGGACTTGCCATTGGATCTAGTAGCTGCAGCGCAAGGGATAGGACCCTTTAAGAATACAGAGGTTAGCCCACAGATATTGCCAGACCAGAATTCCCAGCAGTCTGAGATATGTAACCCCTTTTTAACCCTTCTCCCCAGAGAACCTATTGAGACCCGGCTAACAGCTATTCCATTTGAACCAGGTGGGATCTGTGGGAGATGGCTTGGGCTATGACCTGTCAGTCAATTCCCATGCCATCTCTTAAAAAGGGAAGGTGTCATGTGCAAGCTAATGTTTAGGCATAAATCTGCAAATATATGTTTGTGTATTACTTCCTAGAAATAGTGTGACCTGGTGCTCTTAGAAGCTGTTAGATCAATGGGTTTTGTGGATGTTAAACCACCCAGGGGGGCTGGTAGATAAGGATAGCACCTTATACCATTTATGGCAGGATGGCAAATGTGAATGCCTTTGAGGAGATCTCTTGCAAGACAATGAAATCTCACACATGTTTGGGAGGCCCCAGACAGGCCGACTGCAGAGACTGGGTTGTATGTTAATGACAGATTCAAGCTGAATAAGGGCACAGGAAAAGATCATATCATTTTCTCCAATATCATACATACCAGAGGCATGTGTGGTATGCAAATGAAGGGAAACTTAGGACCTGTTGTGTGAAGGTAAAATCATGTTCGTAAACCATACTGTTGAAAAGTTAGGACGGTGTAAAGAAAACTTGACTTAGAGGTATTCAAACAGCAAAGTCATAAGACCCTAATTTGCATTCTCCCCTCCTGTTGGTTCTGACCTCACAGGGAAGGGGGCTGGGGGGCCCTGTAGCTTGACTTTAAAACTGTATTGAAAATGTAACCCTGGGTTCTTCTTCTGAGGGAGTTTAATTGAAGAGGTTCCATTTTTTCCTGCTCCTCCCGGCACCACAAACTTGATTCTAAGTGAGGTATCAATTCTGTGTTTTATCCTTTTTATTTTATAAGAAACAATTGCACTCTATTTGTATGTCATTTTATTATCTTTTTATCTTAAGCATTGTGGATGTATTTTCCATATTAAATTACACTTAATAAGTTCTAGTCTCTGTGTTCTTATGAATTCACGCGACAGTTTGGTCCAGACGCTACCTAATTGAAACTGTGCAAACCTTGTGGTTTAAGTGAACTCTGATTAAAGTAAATTGTGTTGGATTAATGCTAGGGAGAACCGAAGGCTTCCTAAATAAGAGTGTCAGCTCTTATCCGAAAAAACCTTGGTGGTGGTAATTAGTATCGCAAAGCTAGTGTGTGGCATAGATAGGGAAGGATTTAATCATTTTAGACAGACCAGGTGGTTGTCTTTGTGGTTGACCCTGTGTCACATATGCGTCACGCAGACTCAGGTGAGTGCTGTTCGTGACAGTCCCCATGATGCTGGTGCTGCTGCTGCTGGGGGTAGATCTTCATCCCAGAAGCAGACCAGGAAGAAGATTACTAGTAGTTTACAACAATTGACTGTTAAACAATCCTTTGCAAGAGGAAGCAAGTATGAAAGCTGTCACCCAGTCGCAAAGCGGATCACATGACGAGTATGCTAGTATTAGATCTGCGTCCAATATCCACTATTAATGCAGCGGGTTTTAGACAGTTACTTGAGGTCTTGTGTCCCCATTACCAAATTCCATTACGACACCATTTTACAAGAAAAGTTATTCCTCACCTCTACCAGAAGGTTTGTAAAAATTTAATTATTGGGCTACAAATTGCCTTCTACCCACTGTACACTTAACCACAGATATGTGGACAAGTGGAACTGGGAAAACTAAAGATTATATGACTGTGAGAGCCCACTGGGTTGGTGATTCCATTCACAAGCAGGAACAGCAGCAGCATATTACTTTCTACCTCAGATTTTTCCCAGGCTGGCTACTCTGTGTATCACCGGCTTCATTAAGAGCCATACAACTGACAATTTGTTACAAAAATTAAGGGATATCATTGATACATAGCTTAGCCCACTTGGACGCTTCTCAGGATAGATATGTAATTTCTGATAATGCCACCAATATAGTGACAGCATTACAGATGGGTGAATTCCATCACATTCCCTGTTT
This sequence comes from Mixophyes fleayi, assembly GCF_038048845.1. Taxonomy (NCBI): domain Eukaryota; kingdom Metazoa; phylum Chordata; class Amphibia; order Anura; family Limnodynastidae; genus Mixophyes; species Mixophyes fleayi. The sequence goes on from NC_134404.1 coordinate 76,619,192, forward strand.
TGCTCACACAATCAACTTGGTGGTACAGAGCTTTTTGAAAAATAACAGGGACGCACAGGAGATGCTGTCTGTGGCCCATAAAATTTTGGGCCATTTCCTACATTCTGCAACAGCATGTAGGAGATTGCAGCTGATACAAGAGCGATTTAATTTGTCCTGCCACCAATTGAAGCAAGAGGTAGTAACAAGGTAAAATTCCACCCTTTATATGCTTCTAAGGATAGAGGAATAGCAAAAAACCATCCATGCTTACTCCACAAGCCATGACATTGGGAAAGGAGAGGAAATGTATCTAGTCCTGCACAGTGGAGAATACTTTCCGTGTTGTGCAAGGTGCTGAAACTATTCGAAGTAGTCACCTATGAAGTGAGTTCAGACACTGCCAGCTTAAACCAAGTGTTTCTCTTAACTAGACTTTTGGAAAAGCAGCTTGAGAAACTGAAGTGGGAGATGAAACAAAGCAATTACTCCAAGTATGTTGAACCTGTAGATCAAGTACTTTATTTTCTTCGTCAGGACCCAAAAGTTATCAAAATCTTGAAATCGGATCACTTCATTTTGGCGACTGTGCTTGATCCTAGGTTAAAGAGTTATGTCTTCTCTTTGCTTCCAACTGGCCTAGATCTCAAGAGATACAAGGAGCTCCTGGTGAGCAAGTGTAACAGTACTGGTGATTATCTGAAGCCCCGAGTCGGTACACAAGAGGGTAGTCAGACGTTTCCCAAGTTACACAAAGAGGAAAAGATACAGATGCAAGTAGCAGGAGCTGAGCAAGCAGAATACTCAAACTCATGTCTGAACCAGGAAGTGCCATTTATAGGCCAAAGCAGGAAAATAGGGTCCAAGATGGTAACTCTTTGATGCCAAACTGGCCATCTTGGATAAGGGTGAGTTTGCAAATACAGAGACCTCTAGTTGTCATGAGGTGCAAATGTCAGAGTAATACCTTACAGCAATTTGACAGCTCAAGTGGTACGTGACACAACAGCGTCTCCTCCTTTAGTTTTTCAGGCAACTGCTGCTAGGAAAAAACTTAGCTAGACACCCACTGATGATGCAGATGACTCAGCACAACATTTTGACATCTAGGGGTAAATCTATCAACCTGCAAGTTTTCCGTCATTTATTAAGTGCATTCTAAAAAATGAAAGCTAGAATCTTATTGGTTGTTATAGGCAACATATCTACTTTTCAAACCCACTGGAAAACTCTCGCCTTGATACATTTACCCCCTGGTTTGGTCTACTCTAAAAGAATTGACCAAAATGAGTGACACCTCTGCCGTAACTCCACCTGATCCTACTATCAACATCCAAAGAATGGTGGAGAATTGTTTTAATGACAGCGTACAAATATTCATGTCAGACAGTCCCTTTACATACTAGGAGAAAAAAAATGCCATTTGGAGACCCATGTACAAACTCGCTTTGCAATATCTAAGCTGCCCACCCTCCAGTGTGTACTCAGAAAGAGTTTTCAGCACAGCAGGGAACCTTGTCAGCGATCAGTGTAGGAGGCTACTTCCTAAAAATGAGTAATAGATGATGTTCATCAAAATGAATTACTAATTCCACGAGGAAGGCCTTTACCGCCAATTACATCAAAGTACAGAGACATCCATAATGGTGTATTCCACCCGGGATGATTTAATATTGTGTGAGGATGATGTACACTCTGATGAGGGTGAAGATGATGACAACAACATCTTGCCACTGTATAGTTCATTGACAGCACTGTTGGGCTTAAGGCAGCTAAGCTATTGGTAGCTTGTTTTGTGGGGGCCCAAACAAACGAATCACTTCAGCCACAAAATTGGCACTCCTTGTCGCTGGAGTGCTTGGTTTGTTAAACTTTACACGTCCTTTTTAATATCTAACATAAGGGTGGGTGGTAGGGCCCAAGGACAACTCCATCTTGCATCACTTTTCTTTTCTACCACTGCTGTGTGCCAATGTTTCCTAGATGTGCTATGAACAGCCGTGTGTTTGTGGCGTTGCTCTGGCGATTAGTAACCAGCCAGCTCTCTGCAGTCTTTGGCCGAAAGCGGATGAAAATAATATTGTGACCTGTGAGGTGTTGACAATTGACTGGAAATTACTGGAAATTAGTGATATTGAGGTTAATAATAATGTAGGGACAAAAAAAAGAGCAAAATTATGTGATTTTAGCATATTTTAGCTATTTTTAAGAAAAAAACATATTCAAAACCAAAAACAAAACACGCGAGGGCGGTTTTGCCAAAACCAAGATACAAAGTTAATATAGATCCAAAACCAAAACACAGGTTCAGTGAACATCTCTAATTTGAATCCGGGTGTGACATGCAAGTTTTTTTAAACACAGATGGCATTCACGTTGCATTCAAAGAAGAATCAGGCACACAGTGTTCAGCACATTCTGTGCCTCCACCTGAACTGTAAACTAAAATTGAATGGAGCAAAGTGAAGCTTTGCCGGTACTTTAAGACAGGATCATATATGACTATTTGGATCACAAGAGCCAGCCACACAGTCATTTCAGGTTATGCAAGGAAGATGCTCAACTGAACCATCCTGGATAATCTATTTTCAACCTATACTCAGTCAAGCATATTTCCTGCATTACAACAAATGTCTGTGTGCATGGCCCTCACAATACTAATAAGAGTCCGTTGTAAGTTCCATCTCCACTGCCTTTTGGTCTGTTAAACAGAGCACAGCTCAGGCAGTGAGGCAATGCAGGCCCATTACCTATGTGCACGCAACCTAAGACTGCCATTGGTTTGAGGGGACAATTTTAAAGTGGAACAAAAACGAAACAAAGACTATCATGGAGAATCTGTGCCAGCAGATGCTGTGATTGTATACTGTACAATGCACAGCTGTGTTGTATCAGAGAGCACTGGGAAAAGAACTTTAATAGAGAGATGTAAATGCCATTCTGATAGATGTAAATGCTATGGTAATAAGCAAAGAATGAAGCCAGAATGATAAAGCAATTTATTTGTATTAAAAAAATTGTCTAAATGTTGAAATCCCTTTAAATTAATTGCCAACTAATGCCCCCTCCAGAGTCATTTTATCGGGAGCTTTGTTACTTCATTCGTGATCTGCTGTGAATTTAGTGCCATCCTGCACAATGGAGTTTTCCTGCACCATTTGGAAAATAAAACAAAAGTAGTCATATTATTGGTTTCCATGGGCGAACCTTTTTTTTTTCAACAACTTGTGCACCAGTTTTAATAATTGTCCCCATTAAACCACAAATAAAATACTTTGATTTTTGTCTCCGTTTTAAATGAGCTTCTCCATACTTTGTTATTCTTGCTGAAAGCTCAGGAGTATATTCTGTTCTGTTCTCCTTCTCCAAGGGGGCTGCTTGACACTTCTGGAGCTGCAAATATTTCCTATTGCTTATGTTACACTTTCCGGTAGACACCAGGGTGATTGAGGTGACCGTGCCTTGACGCCCACTGTAGAAACCACACATCATTCAAATCATCCATTGGGATCATTGTTTGGCTGGCAGATATTATTCTGTGGTATGGTTGTCAGTTACAAATGCCCATAAGGGTCATGCTTGAGTGCTTTATCTACGATCAGTCTCAACAGAAACACAAGGTGCTGTAGCTGCTTGCTGGTGCTCCAGACCTCACAACGTTAGCTGGGGCGGAATAATAGTTATACTAAGAGCTGCAGCCAAATCCTTTCACTGGCTGGCAGGAAAGTGAATCAATTTATAGATGTGTGTGTGCACAAAGAGATAAAACCTGCTGCAGGGACATTTTTATCTGATGGTCGAATTTGCTTTTCAACAACACAGGGGCCCATTCAACCACCTTTACTGAAACTATCAAAGAGACACAATACAGAGGGGATATCACGGCCACGAGAACCGTGAGTCGCACAAGCTGCAATAAAAATATACAACTAATTTAAACCCATGAATGTGAGCTGCATTGTTAGCTATGTTGTACTTGTGCAAGAAAATGTTATATGCACTATTGTCCTTTGTAAATTCTTTACTGTGTTTGCTACAATAATAATGAACATTTGTCTATAAAAATATATATTTGAGCAAGATTCACATGTAAATAAAACATGTACATTTCCTGAAACATTTACAGAGCTTTTGGTGTATGATGCTCTTCATTTCTTTTACATTTTTTTAAACGTATAAAATCTCTTTTCCATATATAGAGGGGAATGTCCTATTGGCCGGTTTTGGGTGCATTTTTAAAAATCAACACATCACATGCAATATTCTGCCCCAAATGGTATGATATATTATAGTGCTGTTTGGAGGCTGACACCTCAAACCGCATGGTATGTATTGTGATTTTAAAACCCCTAAATTGCGTGCGACTTAGGTAAAACTGGATGGATAACATCCGGATTTACCATACATTAGCTTCCAGGCCAGTGCTCTAGGAGGGATGTGTGTGTGTGAATTATGATCTGGCCCCCAGCACCTAGAGCTGACCAGCTCAATGCTGATACCAACCAGTGCTTGGCTGCTATGTACCAGGGTAATATTAATAAAACAGTAGTATCCTCTTTCATATGTATTAATATATCATTGCCTCTGCTCCACATAATATAAAGAATAGTGTCCCCGCTCCTCGTAATATACAGAATAGTGTCCCCGCTTGAAATAATATAAAGAAAAGTGTTCCCACTTCTGTTAACATATAGAATAGTGTCCTCGCGCCTATTAATATATAGAATAGTATTCCCACTCCAATTAATATACAGAACAGCATCCCAGCTCCTATTAATATATAGAATAGTGTCCCTGCTCCTGTTAATATATAGAATAGTGTCTCTGCTCCTGCTAATATATAGAATAGTGTCCCCACTCCTATTAATATATAGAATAGTGTCCCCACTCCTATTAATATTTAGAAAAGTGTCCCCACTCGTATTAATATATAGAATAGTGTCCCCACTCCTATGAATATATAGAATAGTGTCCCCACTCCTATTAATATATAGAATAGTGTCCCTGCTCCTGTTAATATATAGAATAGTGTCCCCACTCCTATTAATATATAGAATAGTTCCTGGCAAATTGCATGAAGATCCATCTGCATGGAATGAACAGCAGCTTATACGCAATAACATTTTCCTTACGTTTTAAAACAACTAGGTTAGGAACCTAGGTGAAATATACCTGCCATCAAACACTAATCCAGTATTCAGAATATATATAATATGCTCATATTATTTTCAAGAGAAAAAATTAAAATCCCTCCCAAGTGTAGTAGCTATTAATCCTGTTAAAGCATTTGTACAAAGCAATTTATGTATTGCAAAGCAAGCAAAACTAATTAAAATATACAAGTATCCCAATGAATGTGAGGCTTGTAAACCAGTAGCTAATTACATTGCACATGGATGGGCAGGTAAATGATTACATTCGTGAAATGTAGAAGAGGTTTAGCTGATATAAAATGTGACCTATACCTATCCAGCTTTGTGCATGTTTTACTGATCTATGACTATTGCGTGGTGTAATTTGTTGCATTTATACTGCTAACTGTAGGTCATAACTACCAATCATCCCTTATGTAGCCCACATTCTCTGTGTCTCTGTGATGATCTGCTATCCATGTGTGAGTCTATATAACCCTTTATAAATATGTCATGTTCACCAACAACATTTCTGTCCAGCTCCTAAATTACAAATCATTAAATACATTCTGTAATCTGCCGTTTATGTTAATTTGAGTCCATGAATCTTCAGGAGTATTCTGTGCATGTATAAATTCAAAGCTTTCAAAAAGCTATGCAAAATGTGTATGTGGGGAGCATGGTTGTGCTGGGTCCAGGTAGACTTGTCTCTCTCTCTCTACTGCATTAATGATACTGGATGTCTATATGGAATTTTTCTGATAGACCACACTCATCATTACCACTGCTATTTGCAGATATATAGGTAATTACTGAATGGGGAACATTTGTCCTTATAATGTACAAGTTTTTGCATATCTTAATTTATTACATTTATCAACTTACCTGTATCATACTTGCTAAAATTCAGAAGGTAAGTGCAGTGGTCGCATGGTGAAATGTCTCCGTGGCCTGTGCCTCCTGCTGTGCAATGCCACAAGGCTACAGGACATTGCAGGAGAGAGGGCAAGAATGGCATGTATGAGCTGTGTTCATCTTCACCGAACATAATTGCATGTAATTATCAGGGGCCCACAAAAAAAAAAGCGAGAGAGTTGCCGCGCATGCACCCGCGCATGCGCAGCAGCTCCCTTTTCGGCAGCACTGTACTATACAGCAGATGCGGCGCTGTCAAAGAAGCGTCTGCGGTGGTCCTGTATACAATACAGCACCGCCGCAAACGCTTCTTTGACAGCGCCGCGGCTGCTATATAGTACAGTGCCGCTACGTAGGGCACTTCTTTAGCAGAGGGGAGGGGTTTCTGGAGACCCAGAAACCCCCCCTGCATGCGCCCCTGATTATATAATATTTATAGTATATAGTATATTTATGGTATATAATATAGTATATTGGTATAGTATTGCCATTCGGCTATTAATACATTATGTTCGGTGAAGGTGAAGACTGTTGCATTCCTTTTTCAAAGTATTAATATAAAACTTTTAACTTTTCAATCAAAGTGTCTTACATAGAGTTAATTTTTATAATTACATTACATTACATATTTACATTGCATAAAAATATTCGAAATACAACTCAGCTTAAAAGACTCTTCACTTTTTTTGATTAATAAATGATTTGTAATAATGCTGAATATTTAAAAACCATTTGCACTGTTAAACATTATGAACCTGATTTAGATTTTGCAGACCAATTGTACACATAGGGCCTGATTCATTAAGGATCTTAAATTAAGAAGTATCTTCGTTAAGTCTCCTGGACAAAACCATGTTACAATGCAAGGGGTGAAAACTAGTTTTCTGTTTTGCACATAAGTTAAATACTGACTGTTGTTTCATGTAGCACACAAATACTTGATAGCTTATTTGTACACTGAAATTTAAAGTTGATATTTGTACATGAAAAAACAGTCAGTATTTAACTTATGCGCAAAACAGAAAACTAGTTTGCACCCCTTGCATTGTAACATGGTTTTGTCCAGGAGACTAAAATAAGAAACTTCTTAATTTAAGATCCTTAATGAATCAGGCCCATAATGTAAGGCCACAACGTGGATTTTGAGTTAGAACTATCATAAGACAAAAAGAACTTCATTGATAAAATGTGATTCATTCATAGATCATGAGGTATATGTGAGGAGTTATATGTGAGGAGTAATGCAGTTCTCCCACACTCCAGCCAACCAGAGATAAGCCACAAACAGAAGCATCTCTGCTAGGATGTTCTCAGGGTCTAACAGATTTCTTGCCACTATAGAATTATACTACAGGACAGAAGAAATGGAGATACTGATGGGTATGCATTTAATGGCTGCCAGAACCTACTAGGACTTGCACTTCCACAAACTTAATTAACAATTTTATACATTTTACACATTACCACTGCCGCCACAGCCCAGGGTAATGTCAACATTTTTTGCGGATCCATATGCGGAATTCCACCCCATGTGGACTAAGCTGGAACTGGCACACATTATGAAGGGGACCCTGTGCTGTGGGTCTCCCCGTATAGTGTGCCCAGCCTGGCATAGCCTATTGCTGGCAGCCACTTTCCCGGGGGCAGGTGGTTACACTTTTAGCGCTACATTTTTTTAAAATTATTTAATTTTCAATTTTACACAATGGCTTTTACATCTCCTAACGTGTATCTGGAAATGTGGCCTACTGTAAATAGGCCTCAACACCAGAGAGCTTGTCACACTTAATGTGCACACCCTTACTGTAAACAGCTTGCGATTGTACAACCCACAATTTGCCTCTTCACGTACAAGGGGCCGCAAGTGTAATGTGCACTTAACTCAGAGTTACGCATTAAAATGCACCATGATAATGTCTTTCATTTCTTGTACCATTTTACCCCTCGAATGTATGCATGTTACCAAAACTGAAACAAACACACTGACACGTTTATACTTTGGCAAAATAAGGTTTGAGTTAATTAATGATTAAAGTTACATTGTTATTTTCTGGTGGTGGCGAGAGGACAGTCAGTTAACAACTAATCTTTAAGTCAAACTAGTCGGAGATAAATGCTCCACCACTGGACCAAGACTAAATCTATACCATTGCCCGGTGCTAACCCTGGCATCAGGATTAGTGCTCCCCTCTGGACTTGACATTGACCTACCCGCACAAAACAGGCCAAGGGATCCTCCACACGAAAGGACCCAGAGTCTTATTACTTTAAAAGGATCAGTGAGGCGCGGCCAATCAGCGGTGGCACCTTTAGATTAGTTACTGACTGCACCGCGGTCCCGTAACTTAGCCGTAACTTAGCTAAACGCTAGAAGGACGGGGGGAAGCTGGGGGAGAGGTAACAGAAAGATCCAGAAAATGAAAGACCCAGCCCACAGGAAATATAATTTATAGAGGTAGAGAACACCTCCCCTGAAAAACTGTTTGCTGGTTATGCATGGAAAACTTAACCCCTAATGGGTAAGTGCTGACACCCATATAAACATGAGATTTTAAGTGCTCTGGGCTTAAGGCCTCACTTGTCATTGTGCAGCCTGGAGTTGGATTTATTCTAACTCAGACCATGTGTATGAACAAAACAATGCAGCATGGATTATGTGTTTACAAGTAAGTCAGTCCTATGCAATTATTTATAATTCCACAGATCTGTCTTCTTCTGTCTTACCTGAAGCTTACCAGGGACATTAAGGCTATTGCTGCTTTCACAAAAACAATCAATGAAATATATCCCTTATTATGCATGTTCATTTCCATGTTCACTCATAAATCAACGTGTAAATGCCTGTGCTGCTAATGTCAATTGAAGGATTATGGCAGGGAGCTATTTCACCATGCACTAAAGAGATGTCTTCTGTGTCTTTTGAGGATGAAATGTACATGATCATTTTTTTTAAAACTACAGGGTTAATATTTGACAACTATATTTCTGTCCTTCATAGCTTTGTCTTTGCCATACCCCTTGCCCCACTCCCCCTTTTTATTCACTTTTCACTATCTTCTACATTTCACCCACTTTTCCGCCCCATGTGCAGTTTCCTTGCACATACCCCGGCCTCATTTTCATACATACTGTTTCCACCTCTCTGTCTTATTGCATATACAGCCAGCATTCGTGTTTACATTCATTGTTTGCTCTTTCCCATATTGACCCTCACTCATTCCTTGACTGGTGCCTCTTCATCTCCCTCTGCCCCATTCTGACATCAACATTTGCCTGCATCACTTTCATGGCAGATTCTCCTCACCCTCCTCTGCACAGCATTATGTTTCCTACCCGTTCACTCAGTGCCCTACCTAATCCCTCTGCCCAGTCTGACATGGCACTCTCTTATAATATCATGTGATATTGTATGTTTTATCCTATCATTTACTCCTTGGTTTTATGGTTTTATTCTTGTTTTATTAAACGTGTCTATAATTAAATAACTAAGCTTCCTGAGCATTTTTGTTATCAGCACCTTTAAACTGCACTAGACACCTATAGACCTTCTGGATCCAGCTTCATCACCAAGGACCCTGACAATAGAAGAAAAAGTTATTATAGGTCAGACACGCTACTATCGATTTATAATTTTCTCTTTGTTGTTTACATATGATATGGGCACTAGTGCTGCATTTCATTAGGAACACTAGTTTTGCTTACACAATTTCAGCCATCCTACAAGAATTCTACCAGCGCTGATAGCAAATTAGTACCACCATTTTTATCATTTTAAAATTATAGTACATCACCAACGCATCTCTTGAGTATGTATTATCTGTGTTATTTCATTATCAAGTAAAACTTAAAGGACCAGTAGGCAGCAAAACTGATATGTTCAGATATGGACCATATAGGCAAAATCCATTGCTGCACACAGCAGCTTTCATAAAAGCAAATAATGTAAGCAAAATTATATAGTACGGTATATAACCAGTGGTCGAAGTGGACATTTAGAAGTGGTGGGATGGAAATTTAGAAGTGGCAGTAAAGTAAATGTAATGAGAGTGTAAATAAATGGAATTTGATAGTTTTACAATTAAATCAGTGAGAGAAGAGCTATGGCATACTGTCACACACTGTTCTCCGGGTATCTCCACCCGAGCCTCAATACACTGACTCTCACTCTAATTCTCTTCATTGTGCAGGCTATCAGCAACGGTTTGCACCTGTGCTTGCTTCATCTGTGTTTGGCTAGTTCAGTCATTGGTCAGTCCTCCTTTATAAGGCCCCTCCTTTCACCTTTTCATTGCTGGTTCTTCGAGTCTACACCTGGCCTGTTTCAGCTTCCTCTCTCCGTTATGATCGGTGACGCTACCTACTCTGTGTGCACCGCTGACTACTGCTGATCTGTTCCACATCCCTGTGGTAAGCTGTGGCTCACTGTCTGCTGCATACCTGGACATCGCTGATCTCTGCTCACCTGTTCCACTCGTTACTGGTAACCACTGTGATCAATGTCCGCTACCTACTCTGCATGTACTGCTGACTACTGCTGATCTGTTCCACCTCCCTGTGGTAAGCCGTGACTCACTGTCTGCTGCATACCTGGGCATCGCTGACCTCTGCTCACCTGTTCCACTCGTTACTGGTAACCGCTGTGATCAACGTCCGCTACCTACTCTGCACGTACCGCTGACTACTGCTGATCTGTTCCACATCCCTGTGGTAAGCCGTGGCTCACCATCTGCTGCATACTTGGATATCGCTGATCTCTGCTCACCTGTTCCACTCTTTAGTGGTAATCTCTGTGATCAACACCCGCTACTTACTCTGCACGCACCGCTGACTACTGCTGATTCGTTCCACATTCCTCTGTGGTAAGCTGTGGCTCACCGTCTGCTGCATACTTGGATATCGCTGATCTCTGCTCACTTTGTCCACTCATTAGTGGTAATCTCTGTTATTCAACACCCGCTACTTACTCTGCATGTACCGCTGACTACTGCTGATTTGTTTCACATCCCTGTGGTAAGCCATGGCTCACCATCTGCTGCATACCTGGATACCGCTGATCTCTGCTCTCCTTGTCCTCTCGTTAGTGGTAATCGCTGTGATCAACACCCGCTACTTACTCTGCATGTACCGCTGACTACTGCTGATTCGTTTCACATCCCTGTGGTAAGCCGTGGCTCACCATCTGCTGCATACCTGGATACCGCTGATCTCTGCTCACCTGTTCCACTCTTTAGTGGTAATCTCTGTGATCAACACCCGCTACTTACTCTGCACACACCGCTGACCTCCACTAATCGTTTCCACATCTCCGTGGTAATAGCTGTGGCTCTTTGTCTGCTGCATACCTGGATATCGCTGATCTCTGTTCACCTGGTCCACTCGTTATTGGTACTGCTGTGATCATCTCCCACTATTTACTCTGCCTGCATAGCTGACCTCCGCTAATACTTTCCACAGCCATGTGGTAATAGTTGTGGCTCATAGATGTTCCACTCCTTAGTGGTATTTGCTGGGATCAATGCTTACTATGTATTCTGCCTGCACCTCTGAACTCCGCTGATTGTTTCCACTCTCCAGTAATAACAGCCGTGGTCCATCGTCTGCAGTATACCCTGTACTCCATTGAACTTGGCATATATGTTCTTCTCCTTAGTGGCATTTGCTGTGATCAACGTCCATTATCTATTCGGCATGTACCGTTGAGCTCTGCTGATCCATTCCACTTCCCAGTGGCATAGACTTAGGTCATCCTTTGCTGCACACTCTCTGTTCCATTGAACTTTGCATTTATGTTCCACTCTTTAGTGGTAATTGCTATGATCATCATCTTCTATTTGAACTGTATCTCTCTGAATGCTGCCTAAACAATTTCTCTATCTGTCTCACAGGGAACTTCCCTGGAGGGCCGCGACCTGCAGGGTGGAAGTTGCTGAAGCCCAATTCCCTTGCGGGAATCCCTGGTGAATATCTTTCATTCTCTAAGACTCTGCACCTCAAGGGAAGTCTAGCCAATAACAGTTGAGACAGCAGGATCTCACTCATTCTTTGTGTACAAACCTGACACATACCACCGTATGTCTGTTTTCTTAGGGGCAATTTATATTGTGTGTATAACAGAGTAGGTACAACCATGAAAGTTCGGAGCTTGGTTGTATGGGTGGGCCTTTTAATAAACTAATAATGTCCCTCTATTCGGGGCTTTTGCCTTGAACTTCAGCTGTTTAGCTTCTGAGTCTGTAATAAGGGCTGAAATTGAAAAAAAAGGCAAAAATATTAAAACATAATATTGTCTTTTACTTAGGTCAAATTATAAATTACACTTTTGACATACAGCACATGCTGTGGTTAATCCATGGAATTCTATTTGGAATGTCAGAGATACTCTCGCGTACCACTTGCAGGTAGTAATCTCTTAATTCTGTATCTGAATTAAGAGATTGCCTGTAGGATCCAGATTTGTATAGGAGAGTATAGTGACTAGAGAGTGGAATACCCTGTGCCTGCCGGACAAATATATTAGAATGATTTCCTCTTTATTTAAGAACTTTACTCCCTTCCTAATAGTTGTACATTGATGGAGTTTACTCACCACCCCCAATCCTTACCTTTGCTCTATGTATGAGGATGTCAGTTTTCACATACAATCAGGATTCCTTTTGCCTATGCCAATCACTTTCAGCAATGCTCAACTCTCTCAGAAGACATCCTGCACTTCTACTCTAAGGCTTTATCAATCTCATGCTACAGAGAGATTTGAACAACTCCAAAGGAGATCGCAAAGGTCCCACCTATGTGTAAGTGACACAGCATCATTATTTTATGCTTGAGAAAGGGCTGGGTCCGAAACATTGCAGGTTTTGTACCGTGTAAGGCAACAATAAAAGTTTTCAAGTGCATACTGAACTCTGTGGGTAAATATATAAAATGCCTCAATAATACAGGTTAACACAGCAGGAATAATGCTACTATAAAACAATCTCTGGATCTGAAACGGGACGTGGACACATTTAATAGAATTCTTGAACTGGAATGAAAGTTAGGATAAAACTACCACTAGTGTCTTTGAAGTAACATGTACAGAAGTGGAATTTAAAACTGTATGGGGCAGACAGTGAAAGAAGTCGGAGATTAGAACATAAGATAAACGTCTTCTCTTATACAAGGAATTGTCAGTCTGCACAGCATAAATCCACTCATACCATCATTTATGTACATTTGTATAGCAGTAAAATATACAAGGCAGGTAATTTATAATGGGGCTAGGCTGAGCTATTCAGTATGACGTGAGGGAAGGTGACAACCTCACGCTGGTGCTGGTCTGGAACCCAGATGCTCTACATGGGTTTACATCTAGCAGCCCATAGATCTTATTCTAGCCATTGAACGCAACATAATGTTTCTGTTCATCTTAATCCCCTTCACTGTAAATTAAATGCACTGCAGCATTGTGCACAAATCCTAGGGTCAGAAACAGATGGGAAAAAGTGAATGCAGCTGGGATTAAAACAACTATAGCCATACGGCACTATTCTAGAAGCTATTATAAGGGTGATAAATCAGAGGTAAGAGGGTAAAAGTTTGCTGTGCTCTTCCCTTGTAGTCGAGATAGTTTCAGTATGAAACAAAATCGATGTTAAGCCCAGACATATCAGTGCTATTTTGTGGGAAATAATACATTAATTAGTTGATCTTAATTTGTAATAGATAGTCTTGAGTTATTACCTAAAAATGACTGTACTTAATGCTGCAGAATTAGACTATATGCCTGCTCAGACTGGTGGAGAGTGTTGACCAGCAGAGACTCCTACCTAGGCAGCTCTTTATTGGGTTACCTAGTAGCCATCACCCACCTCCAGTACAGTGGACACAGGAACATATATTCACACTCAGGCAAACAGCTCATTAAATAATGATTTTTGTTAATATCAAATCATCAACAGTGCTATAGCACTTTTTATGAAAATGTTTAATCAATCACACTAGACAGTCCTAATATAAATACAAGCAAAACACAATTACAGTACAATACCAGCCGCTTTATTATCATCATCATTTATTTATTTATTTTATTTATATAGCATCAGCACATTCAATAGCACTTCACATTTGGGAATAAACAAGAATAAAACAATACTGGGTAATACAGACAGACAGAGAGGTAAGAGAGCCCTACTCGCAAGATTACAATCTATGGGACAATGAGAGTTTGATACACAAGGGTAAGTGCTACATCATGTTGCATATTGGTCCAGCTAGAATGCAAAGGTAAAAGTACTTGGTGGGCTGTATGATCAGTCACACAGTAATATTTGTCAAAGGATTGTTGGCTTGTGTTAACTGTGTAGAGGGTGGTAATAGGGTAACCTAGGGAGAATACGATGGTGGTTGAGGAATATTATAAGCTTGTCTGAAGAGGTGGGGTTTTTAGAGAACGCTTGAAGGTTTGAAGACTAGAGGAAAGTCTTATTGTGCAAGGGAGGGAATTGCACAAGTGGGTGCAGTCCAAAAAAAGTCCTGTAACCAGGAATGGGAGGATGTGGTGAGAGTGGAAGAGAGATGCAGATCTTGTGCAGAACGGAGGTGTCGAGTTGAGAGATATTTTGATGCAAGTGAGGAGATATATGTTTTATAGCCAACATTGAGCAGGGCAGTGGTCCTGTGTCACTGACACACAGGGAATGAGAATGAAAGAAGAAGCTCTCAGCTAATATCACTGAGTCTCCTTCTAGTCCCCAGGCATGACCTTTTCTGTTTGCTCTGGTTCTCATGCTTGTGGCTTCTGGGTACAGGAACTGAGTAAACTCTGCTGGTTACCCTAATAGCAGCCCTTATTTTCTGGGAGGTGGACAGTTATTGACAGCTACCCACCTCACTTCACATTCCCCTGCAGGCACTGCTTTTGCACAGTCTGGAGATAACTGAATTGCACAGTGGTTCTCAGCAAAGGAGCTTATTTACTAATGTTTAACTTAGCTCTGCTAACCTTCCTGAATAAACCCTTCCAGTCTTCTAGTGACATCCAGAGTTCCAGACTTAGTAGTGCTTCCTCAATATGTTAGCGGTACCTCTGTATGCATAGACCCGCTACCAGGGGCGGACCCAGACATTTGCCCTACCCGGGGCGATTTTAGGGGGGGGGGCGATTTAGGCCCCGCCCCTTTCTGTTTTCTAAGGCTGCTGGCGGCTGCACAGTATGTGCAGGTCCGTTCAGCAGTGAAAGTGTGCTGTCCCGCTGCTCTGATTGTGTTTAAAAGACAATCAGAGCAGCCGGGCAGCATACTGTCACTGCTGAACGGACCTGCACATACTGTGCAGCTGTCAGCAGCAAGCCCCTGGTAGGGGGGAGCGATCGCCCTGGTCGCCCCCCCCCTGGATCCGCCACTGCCCGCTACCAACTGTTGCAAGAGCTGGCTCTTAGCGTATCTACGGAGCAGGCTGTAGATGCTCAGAACAGTATTTGCAGGATCAGTTTTCCCAAGGTTGGCTACAGACATAATATCGGTAAATATATGGAGACACAGTTAAAACATATGGGGCCTGATTCATTAAGGATCTTAAATTAAGAGAATTCTTATTTGAGTCTCCTGGACAAAACCATGTTACATTGCAAGGGGTGCAAATGAGTGTTCTGTTTTGCACATAAGTTAAATACTGCCTGTTTTTTCATGTAGCACACAAATTTCAACTTTAAATTTCAGTGTACAAATAAGCTATCAAGTATTTCTGTGCTACATGGAAAAACAGGCAGTATTTAACTTATGTGCAAAACAGAACACTCATTTGCACCCCTTGCAATGTAACATGGTTTTGTCCAGGAGACTGAAATAAGAATCCTCTTCATTTAAGATCCTTAATGAATCAGGCCCATGATCCTTAAAACATTCACACAGGGTAAACATGAGTGAGCTATCTGAATGACAGTTTGTCCTGGTGGGTTTAACCTTTTACTTGAACATGCCGGTACCAACCTTTTCATGAGCCTGGGCATGTGGGAAACATTAAGGGATAAAAAGTGCCTTGGCAATAATCCATTGTCTGTGTGCTTCAGGACACAATAGTGGACAATGTTTATTTATCATTATTTATGATTTAACAGATTATTTTATAGTGCCAGCATCCGCCACAGTTTACAACTGGGAACAAACACAGTAATAAAACAAGACTGAGTATTAGCAGAAAGACAAATTAGTAACTCACAAGCTTACAATATGATTTTGATACATGAGGGTATGTCTCACAGATTGCAGATTGACCAAGCCAAAATGCAATGGGAAAAATGGCTAGTGAGGCTCTATGTTCCAAACACACTGCAATGTAGGTTTGAGCAGTGGTGGAAGTGAGCTGACCATACCGCCACTTCTTCTACTACCTTCATTGTAAAACTATCAAGTTCCCTTCACTTACATTTTCCATACCGTCACTTCTAAATTTCTACTACAACCATTGAGTTTGAGGGTAAGAAGGTAGTTTCTGTATAGGAAGAAAATAAATGTAAGTTTTGAGCAAACTGTTTAGAGTGGTGGTAATAGGATACGGTAGTCTAGAGAGGCTGAGTAGTTGGTTTGGAGATGTGATAAGTTTGCCTAAAGAGGTGAATTTTCAGGGACTGCTTGAGGGTTTGGAAGCTATGGGGAAAGTCTTGTTGTATGAGGCAGGAAATTACATGGAGAAAAAGTCCTGGAAATGGGAATGGGAGCAAGTAATGGGTGTGGATGAGAGGTGCGGAAGAGCACTAGTATTGGTTTAGGCCACAAAACAACTGTGTCCATTATGTACAGTTTAGTTTAAGACCACGTGCAGTACATCTTTATTTCTGCCATGATATGGGATGGGAACTTTAATTTATACATTATTATTTCATATATATATATATATATATATATATATATATCTATATCACTCCCAAACAGATTTTAAGCAGACAGGCGCTTATAAATGCAAATGTGCAGTAGTGAAAATAATTAGAAAAATTAATACTCAGTATACAGGATGGCTGCTCCCAAAACATTCAACGTTTGTCTGTAAAAAGGGCACCCCTTGAGAAAGTCTACGAATGAGAGGACGAAAAGCGTTGGTGATTTGGCTTGGTGTCTTGGATCCGTGCATCAGTGGGGGCTTATTGGCCAGAATTTGCCCTGCTTGATTTACCATCCTTGCATGTGGACAGGACAGATAAGCTGTTTTTAATTTTCCTTTATGTACGAGCATATTGTACTTAAGCTGCAGTGTGAGGCGTCTGTGCCTCCGTTTTATTAAAAATTATTTTTCCATCATATTTGCACGTTAATATGTGTTTAAACGGCATTACACTATTTTGATTATGTTTGAGTCTTACTTCAGTCCGGAGTTGTGATATTCGTGGTTCAGTGATCCTTCACAGACGGTACCTAGAGAGGACTTATCAGCATTTATTTCAAGCTGTTATTACGTGAACCTCTGGTACGGGAATAATATATACGTGAAATATACTTGTCATGTCACACATTTAATGCACTATGTTTGGCGTCCCTTCTCTTTTGTATTATATATATATATATATGAAACTATACATTAATATAATATCTTTTGATAATAACTACTAACTACACTTTGTCTTAAATTTTTGAGTGTTGCCTCACCTGGAATATATATATATATATATATATATATATATATATTATAAATATGATATTTTTATTTGTCTACTGCAAGTTCAGCTTAACATATTTAATGTTTCTCAGCACTCTTTTTAGGGCATGTACATGCTGCATGCTAAAGTCACCATTTAAGTCTCTTGATCTCTGTGATCTCTGTGCTGCACCACCTCTGGACCACATGGACAGCAGTAATATACACGGGTTAGATGAGACATGTGAAAAGAATGCTCAACCTCTAAACTACCTATATTAACCTACATGAAAAGCCGAGGTTAAGCCGCATAGAGTTCAATCACTCTTTATTCCTCGTTATGACGTTTTTCTCTAGTTGCATTATGTTTGGAACACAGCTTGGGAAATCGCCTGTGTGGACAAGTCCTTCCTGCATTTCATTTCACTTGTTTCCCACCTTTATATCTGTAAGAAAGCATCAGAAAAGTCAATCTAGGGACGCAGTGCAGGAATAATGTTTAGTCCTGTTAACATCCTGAGCCAAACCTGCCAACAGTCAGGATCCAACTTGGGATCCAAATGGGAAAATGCATGAGCATCCAAGGGACAATGCATGAGCATCTAAGGGACAATGCATGAGCATCCAAGGGACAATGCATGAGCATCTAAGGGACTATGCATGAGCATCCAAGAGACAATGCATGAGCATCTAAGGGACAATGCGTAAGCATCTAAGGGACAATGCGTGAGCATCTAAGGGACAATGCGTGAGCATCTAAGGGACAATGCGTGAGCATCTAAGGGACAATGCATGAGCATCCAAAGGACAATGCATGAGCATCCAAGGGACAATGCATGAGCATCCAAGGGACAATGCATGAGCATCTAAGGGACAATGCGTGAGCATCTAAGGGACAATGCATGAATAGAAGATAAGGACCAGGTGCCATGATATGAATAATTAAAAAATGTTTCTGGCAATGTATTCCTGGATGTGGCCTGGATAGTTTTACCTTTTATATAAGGTAAAATAGACAGTTGCCTCTTTAAACCTCATAAATCCTCCATAGATATTACCCAGTATTGTTTATTACTGTGTTTGTCCCAAATTGTAAAGCACTAAGGAATCTGCTGGCACTATATGAATAAATGGTGATGTTGAGGAAGCTATATCCTCTATATACTATACTATAGGTTTTATCATGAATCTGTTGTGGGAATACACAAATACATACATACAAATAAATAATACATAAGATTAATGCACCATTTCCTCCAATAACTTACATAGGCACAATGTGTACTCATCTGAAACATTTATATTGCTATATTTGCACCCAAGATAAAATTGTTGCATGCAAGGCCCTGGTCATCATTGAAGAGTCCCAGATCAGCAAACAAGGCCCCGATTTTCAGTGTGACCAAAAGTAAACCCCTATCGTTAATCAGGTCTAGGGAGCAATTTGTATGTTGTTATACAAGGCAAATGCTTTCTCTGTTAAAAACCAGAACTGGTTGTATGGATGCTTCATATAATGTTTCTTCATGGATGCTTGATCTAAATTATGCTTATTACTTTGCCTGCACTATGACGGCGCACAGTGTGGCCGTGTCGGTGTCAGGATCGAAAAAATGGATGTAACAAGATGCCAGTTGTAGGAAATGTTACAAGACCATATGTAGGATACAGGAAATGTAGCGGAACAACATGGGAGGCCTGCTGCTGGAACTCGACTGGAACAGAACCTCATTCTAGCAGCAGGAAAATGAGAGGAACAGAACTGTAAGCTTATCGTGTGGAACTGAAGTGGAACAAAACCAGATGCTGGGGAAGAGAATTGGGCTAAAAAGTTATTCAAAATAAGAATATATTCATAGTTTGTTGCACTGACCAACTCTGCCGCATTTTTTGAAAAATGTGCTGTTAGAATTAATATAAATAAAATAAGACGCGCATATTGTAAAGTTTCCCATAACATTTCTCCCAGGTAAACAGTATCTCTCTCCAGTCTTGTTCTTGTGACAGAGAGAGCGGGAGCGAGCGAGAGGAGTGGGCAGTGTGTAGTCTTCTGTAGTTGTACACGTGTAGCTGCACATTTGATTTTTTAGTTTGCAATTGTTTCTAGATTGTAGATACACCACTGGAGACTGTGTGTGCTTTGTTAGGATTAGTCAAAAGAAAATAAATGATTAATAAATATTGAAAATAAGTCCATGTCAGCATAAGGACATACTTGCCAACTCTCCCGGGATGTCCGGGAGACTCCTGAATTGCAGGTAGGTCTCCTGGACTCCCGGGAGGGTAAGGCAGTCTCCGGCATTTGCCCACTTCCTAGTAAAGCAGTAAAGTAGGCTGAATTAGAGCAAAAAACAATGGATTCTTGGGACAAACACGTCATGTTACAGAACGAAGGAAGTCACGAGGGGAGTCAGTAAAATGACGTTTTGCGCCATTACATTGTGGGGGCGGGACCAAAATAGTGCAATTTGCCCAGCCCCGCACCTGCACACCCACATTCCCATGGCAGCTCGCGGATGCCAACTTCCTGAAGTTGGCAAGTATACACAAGGGCTTATGGTTATATGCATTCATATTCTCCTCCCGTTTCCCTTTTGCATGTACAGTTTTTGCCGGGGTAAATGATTTTGTGTTTTGGTTTGTTGATAATAGAAGCAACCAGTCAGATCTTAGAGGAGAGGTTATCTTTTCCTTTTAATATAAGCAAGAATAAGAGCATGGCTCACCTCATATGTTTATAGTTGCAGCCACCTCGTACTCTTCATCTATAACAAATTAGTATTAAACGCAGACAAGATCAGGAGGTGTCGAGCTAACAGAGTCTATATGAAAATATGAGGTCATTGCCTTAGTTAATAGGGTGTTTTTATTTTTTAGCGTAGGCTGTTTTATGTGAGAGATGTTCTTGTAGGAATAATCTGTATTTTAATACCTGTGTGTTTTACCTTTGCATTTACAGCATGGTTAATAATGACTTCTTGCCCAATACACAATAAAAACAAAGGAAATTAATTACCATTTCTTCCGATTTAGTGCCAAAGCCAGCAGGGTGATGAGAAAGGTCTGAATATTTTTGACAGGACGTTGATATTATAAGAGCACAGTTTGCAGCACCTACAATACGGAGCCTCCAGTTGACTGACTGAGGGGTATTTGTCAGTATTAGGGGGTAAGTTACAAGTTCATCTTCCAAGTATGTTATTCAGCCTGGGTAGCTTGATGATTGATATTAATAAATTTAGGGAGGTCCCAGAGGCTTTTCAAGACTTTACTATAAACACCATGTAATAGCTAAGAATATACACACAGTCACGATAGATATGTCACTAGTCTTAAAGAATTGATATGCTTCATTGTCATGAATATTGGATCAGTCATCATCATCAGCTATTTATATAGCGCCACTAATTCCGCAGCGCTGTACAGAGACTTCATTCACATCAGTCCCTGCCCCTTCGGAGCTTACAGTCTAAATTCTGTAACATAGATAAACACAGACCGCGAGAGAATAAGGTCAATTTAATAGCAGCCAATTAACCTACTAGTATGTGTTTCGAGTGTAGGAGTAAACCAGAGAACCCGGAGGAAACCCACGCAAATACGGGGAGAACATACAAACTCCACCCAGATAAGACCATGGTCAGCAATTGAACTCATGACCTCAGTGCTGTGAAGCAGAAGTGCTAACCACTAAGCCACCGTGCTGCCCATAACAGTTAATAAAATAGCTGTCTGCACTGTGTTTAGGTGATGCAAACAATCTAATATATAGTTACCCCTGCAGTAGGCTTTTTTCTCATAAGTGTATTTTATCCTGGACCCCATCTGTATGATCTGCATTACTTGATATTACACAGCAATAAAGACAATAGAAGACCTAGCATTGAATAACTGTTCTGTTTGTCACAAATCACATTAAATCATAAAAATATGTATTCAGGCAGATATCTATACGCTTCCAAACATTAATCTTCTGAGTTTTACACAGTGCATTATGAAATAAAATACAACATCTTAGGGATTTCTGAGGCTTCACAATGACAGAAATTAGTGCCTATCTATAAAAATGCCATTTTTGTTCCAGTAAATGACAGATTTTGGTGTTTGGAGGTTTGTATTTTATATCATCTATGTCACAGTTCAGCAAGGCTTTTTATGAAGTCTTCTTCCTCTTGTAAAATCTTAATATTGAGCTTTTACAACAGCTCAGTGGTTTTTAAGTTTTCGAAAACCATCACTAATATACAAAAATGTATTCAAGAGTTGGGAGCACTAGAGACCCTCAATAAAGTGGTTCTTGGACTGGTTCATCAAACTGGACTTAAACTTCTAACATGTCCAAGCGTAAATGTCTACATTGTATATTATTGTTCAATGTTTTCCATGTGAATGGCAAATTTAAAAGTCAAACTCAAAGCGAACATTAAAAATACTATAAAAATATAGCCATTTACGATTGAAAGGGCAAACAAAATAACCCGGACAGATTGAGTTTTTATCTCAGGAGCAGCTCTACCCTTATCAAATATTATTTATTATTATTATTAATTATTATAATTTATTTATATAGCGCCACTCAGGGCCGGTGCTAGGGTCCTTGGCGCCCTAGGCACATTTCAAAATCGGTATGAAATGTATGGTCAGCGGTCGCCGCACAGTTTTAAAGAAGTTTTTAATCTGTGGCGCCCTCCAGGCACCCTCCAGAGCCCGGCGCCCTAGGCAAGTGCCTAACCTTGCCTAATGGGAGCGCCAGGCCTGGCGCCACTAATTCCGCAGCGCTGTACAGAGAACTCACTCACATCAGTCCCTGCCCCCATTGGGGCTTACAGTCTAAATTCCCTAACATACACACAGACAGACAGACACAGACAGAGACTAGGGTCAATTTGTTAGCAGCCAATTAACCTAGCAGTATGTTTTTGGAGTGTGGGAGGAAACTGGAGCACCCGGAGGAAACCCACGCAAACACAGGGAGAACATACAAACTTCCCACAGATAAGGCCATGGTCGGGAATTGCACTCATGACCCCAGTGCAGTGAGGCAGAAGTGCTAACCACTTAGCCCTTATTTGGTGATGCAATATTAGACTTTGCAGATTTTGGCTCTGTGTTTCATATGAACATGTCAGCTAAAGTAAAAACCTCACCTCATAATAGAGCCTGTTATCACATTTGTCACACTATCCTGGTTGCGTGTTCATAAAAATTGACAAAGCACATGACATAACAATGCAAGAAGTAACAGCTTTGGTGCTGCTCACCCAAATAAAGTCTTCCCTCGTCTCACATTCTTAAGACAATGATACACCAATTTTCTCAATATAGAGTATTGTTTATTTTCATGAGATATACTAATCCTTGTGCCAGCACAGTTTCTCTTTCCCTCATTCTTTTAAAGGACAGATATAAAAAAAATATATATTTCGCCCGGTGCTTTTCACCTTCAAAATATCCTTTGGATTAGATTAGATAAAAACTTTATCACCTAGTTCCACAACCAGTATATTGTGTACTGAATAGATTTAAAATCAAATGAAGAGCCCTTACCTGAAAAAAGGAATTTTAAAAGTGCAGGTTAAAAATAGTAAAAATGAAGAAAGTAATTAAAAAATGTGCAGGATAAACAAACCTAAAACAACTGATTACAACTGCAGATGTAAGAATGTAAGAAACCCTCACATCGCATAATCTGTACCAGTGTAAACATAAGGAAAATAGGTTTGCCTCAATGGCATATCCAACATGATTCCAACGTGTGCAGCGTACATGGTCCAATGAGTCAAGTTGCCCTTGCAACAGCCCTTTGACTTAGATGCCCAGCCTGCACCCATGGGGCAAGGCCATCACCAACTGCTGTCTTTCCCCAGTGGGGAACGCTGTCCTGTCCCCACCACTTCTCTCACACTGGCTGTAAAAGAGTCCCTGCAGCTGTATTTGATGCTACAGTCCTCCGTCACTGATAGGCTGAGATGCCGTTTCTGTAATGACATTATATGTTTATGAGTCCTACCAGCAGCTCTTAGTCTGTTGCAGTGTTCAGTGGAGGAGGGTTCAATGTGCTGCACTGCACTACACATGCTGCTGCTTCATGAGGTAGGCAGTCTTTACAGAGTGCCGATGACGTTATTAGGAGGAGGTAATTCCCACATGGAGCAGAGGAGATGGTAGCTGTTGTGAAGACTAGAGCACTCCTCCACCAGAAACATGACAAGGGTAAAATGGTGGAGGGGAGGTATATGTGCGTTTGTCACATCTGCCCTCCACATTCTTACCTTGTCAAATATGTTCCCCCACCATTCTCCCCTTGTGATAGGGGGGTAAACACTGCTCTTTCACACAGACCCATTCCATTTGTAAAATGACACTGCTTTGCCTTGTACTACTCTGTTGAGCACTCATCAGTACATTCTACTTTTGGCATGCAGTTGACCAGTAGGCATAGAGGTGAAGCAATATCATCTTTGCACTGGGACAGATAATATCTTATAATAAATGATATAATTCCACATTAAGCAAAACATATGCCATTGACCAGTCACACCTCCCTCCCACAAGTACAAATACAAAACTAAATCATTTTTTGTAATGTAATTGAAATGCATTCCAATTGGACACCATGTCCAACACTTGCTCTCTAACTTCCCTCTGTAGAGATGTGGACATCTATTTTTTCTACTTGATAGGTGTTTTATGAATAAGTCACACAATTACAGCACATTTTATTGTCCTGCATCCTAGCAATAGTTTATATTTAATATTTGCTAATTGTGGTAAGTTTTTACATTTAAGCATCCAAAGTATCAAGTTACTTTTTATGATATAGTTACCTTGACAAAGTGATACAATATTTACTTACTGCACTTGGTCCTGCATTTACCTGGTTCTATATATGTAAAGGTGGATGTTTAGGTTCTATACTGGGCATCTTTAAAGGTTCTACTTCTGTAATATTGGGTCTACAGTAGCATCAATTTGCAAAATAATTGTTACATGATAGTACGTTGCACTACCCCAAAAACATATGTTGTAGATTTAATTAATTCATTGTTCCATTGACAATATCTAAAGTAAAAAAATACTGGTCCACTCCTCACAGAGCTGAAAGAGTTTGAAATTGTAATTGTTTGATCATGTAAAGCAGTGCTGTTCAATTTTCCTGCTATAGAATACTGTTACATTATGGACCTCCACAGTCAATAGCCAGATGGAGTAATCAAGTTTTATGTCCCTCTTAGAGCATTCAGTCATTGTTGACACACAATGGCATCATATTCAGTCTGGACTCAAACACAGCTCAGCTGGTGCCTCAGGCATCATGCAGTGCCCCAGGGCTAGAGTGAAGAAAAGCTTTCTTTCTCAGAGGGTATATTTCATGAATTATTTTGATACACGATACTGTAGGAATCATTATTGACATGGGCATTTAAAGCCTCGTGAGTCATTCCTCAGTCATTCATGTTTCCCCATAAGGATCTTGCAATTCAATATACAATAGTATTTGCATTGTGGATGTTGACCAGATTGAGTGGAGGCAGGACTATTATGGAGAAGACACACCTGAATATTTGTCTACTGTATTTACAGTCGGGGACTATTTGAAAAACTCTGATTATAGCTTATTCATTCTCCTGATAATGTTTTCTTTTCCTTTCTCCTTTAACAGACTTTGACTGTTGGACATATTGTATCCGCTCATCTGTTAATCTAAATAGCTCTCATTTAGGCAAAACCTCATGGATATCTAGAGATAAGCCAATAAATGCATGCACAGCACACATCCCACAGAGCAGCACTAAACATACAATATTTAAGCTTCTGAGTTGCAGAATTTGATGGGATATGGCCTCAAGATCTCAACTTGAGTATTCCTCCCACCAAGGACTACAGGGAAAATCCTCCTTGTGTTCCATCTGTCTCCATAAGAGTAAACATTTCCCTGGGCCAAATTACAGACTCATTCCCTCTTATACAGTAGAAGCTGTCCTCTTACAAAACGTATCTCAAAGTTCAATTCCTTCTTTCTTATCAAATTCACATTCTATCCATTGCCTGGTGAAAATGGCAAGCAAATTGCCTCTAATTTAATAGAAAATAGTCAGTTACACTTTCCCATTTCTTCATTTCCCCACAGTGGGCACCAATGATGCCTACCTCCCTGGTTAAGGAAGACTTTGTGATAGCCTTTTGAAAATTGGTAGTGATTTCAAATGGAATGTCTCGATGTGCAAAGAGATATCAGATGTAAATACGGTAAATGAATGTATGCAATATTAAAATGTTATTACTTGAAGCTTGATATTGATAAGGGGAAGTCTGTCCAGTTTTTAACTAGTACCAGTGAGGCCACTGGTCCAGCTTCACAAAAAGAACTTAGACAGCATGACAGAAACCTTCCCTGCTGTTGTCTGGAGATACCACCTTATTCACTCCTAGCTGTCCTAACAGAGTTAATCAGGCTTTACAGCTCTTAGATGCTAGTCTAAACTTAATTCAAAATCACATCAGAGTCATTCCTTTTCATTTATACCACCTCTACACTCATTCCACCTCCTAACATTATCCATAAGGACAAGGCAAAAGGAGAACAATTTCCATCCTTATAATTCCTCAAACAACATTGCAACTGAGCTAATATGCCAGTCCACAAACCAGCAAAGAGTGGTACACTTGATACATAAGGTAATTAATAACAATTGTAGCTATCAGTGGGGTTACATTTTTAGCTCTGGCTCTTGGCAGTTGATATGTACAGCTCTAGTTCCTGGCTCTTGGTAGTTGATATGTACAGGTCTAGTTCCTGGCTCTTAGCAGTTGATATGTACAGGTCTAGTTCCTGGCTCTTGGCAGTTGATATGTACAAGTCTAGTTCCTGGCTCTTGGCAGTTGATATGTACAGCTCTAGTTCCTGGCTCTTGGCAGTTGATATGTACAGGTCTAGTTTCTGGCTCTTGGCAGTTGATATGTACAGCTCTAGTTCCTGGCTCTTGGTAGTTGATATGTACAGGTCTAGTTTCTGGCTCTTGGCAGTTGATATATACAGCTCTAGTTCCTGGCTCTTGGCAGTTGATATGTACAGCTCTAGTTCCTGGCTCTTGGCAGTTGATATGTACAGGTCTAGTTCCTGGCTCTTGGCAGTTGATATGTACAGGTCTAGTTCCTGGCTCTTGGCAGTTGATATGTACAGGTCTAGTTCCTGGCTCTTGGCAGTTGATATGTACAGGTCTAGCTCCTGGCTCTTGGCAGTTGATATGTACAGGTCTAGCTCCTGGCTCTTGGCAGTTGATATGTACAGGTCTAGCTCCTGGCTCTTGGCAGTTGATATGTACAGCTCTAGTTCCTGGCTCTTGGCAGTTGATATGTACAGCTCTAGTTCCTGGCTCTTGGCAGTTGATATGTACAGGTCTAGTTCCTGGCTCTTGGCAGTTGATATGTACAGGTCTAGCTCCTGGCTCTTGGCAGTTGATATGTACAGGTCTAGCTCCTGGCTCTTGGCAGTTGATATGTACAGGTCTAGCTCCTGGCTCTTGGCAGTTGATATGTACAGCTCTAGTTCCTGGCTCTTGGCAGTTGATATGTACAGCTCTAGTTCCTGGCTCTTGGCAGTTGATATGTACAGCTCTAGTTCCCTGCTCTTGGCAGTTGGTGACACATTGGACCAGTGTCTGAAATTATCATATAATATAGTAGATTACAAATATACAGACCCAAAGAAAGTCAGATGTTGATGTCTCAGAAGTCAAACCTTTCTTAACTAATCACATACAGACAGATTACTCGTGGCTGCTCAGAAGTACTGCATCAAAGTAAAGTTACTTAAGGTGAACAGATTTTCCAGATGAAATCAAGAGGATGCCAGGTTACCATACTCTTTATAAACCTGGCCATTATTTTGATGGTCTGATCATCCCCAACAAATCAAGTGACTCAGAATTCTAAAAGAATTCTCATGTAGGCATTATCCCTTCATTACAACTTAATTCCAACCATGCCACTTTTTGGCCTCCACAGGAAATCTTGCATTTACAAACAGGTTAAAATGTTCAATCACTACAAATCTGATAAACTAAGGCCGTGCTCACATTCAGGAAGTATAATCTGCTTCAGATATTTTCGGCCCCTTTCACCTTTCCTCTCTCAATTTGACTGTCATTTCTTTACAGACAGTGGCAAGTTCATGGAGACTTTCTGTTGATTAATCAACACACTCTTCATGGTCAGTACTATTTCTTGATTAAAAATAGGATATTTATATTGTCTTAAGTCAGGCCTGAGTAGGAAAAATACTGATTGATCATCTTGCCATAGTCATTATGAGATTCCTCTGCATTATGAGAGAAAGTTGCTTGAAATGATTTAACATTGTTTAAACATTTACGACAACCAGAAAGAATCCATCTCTCACAGTTCTATCTGTTAAGAAAAATAATAGCAACCAAGAGAAGTTCTTGTTTGAAAGGTTGAGAGAAATGGGTCAGTATTATATTATTTATTATGTCTAGTGTTCTAGACATATTACAGCTCGTCAGGACATTCAATGTTAAACCTGTATTTTCAGTATCTTATGACTTCTAACGGTAAAATATATATATATGAATGGAACTTGGCAGCTTTGTGCTGTATTAAATTTAATAAAATGTAATTCAGTTACTCTGTTGCCTCTGAACTCAAAAGAAGAAAAGCTTCTGGGTGTTAAATAATACGCCCACCATAGTTTTATATGCCTCTTGAAAGATTTACAGATCTAATAAGTACAATAAGTAGGTCAAATCAATAATATTATAGTTGTAATGAGGTAGCATTTCAGGGTGAAATTCAACAGCGTGTAAGCATTGTCCACCATGAATGGGTCCCAATTGAAGTAGATCTGTCACCATGGACCAATATTTTCTGTTTTAAGAATACATCATAACCTACTTATCTAGACATACTAATGTAACGCTACAAATAGCTATTCAATAGTTTACATACTTGTTGGTTCATTCCTACACTGTGGTGATATAAGTTGCCCAATGATCATCTTACATTGCTCACAGGAATCAAAACCTCCATAACAGATAAGAGCCAAGTCACGTGTTACACAATAAAGGTCAAGGAGCATTCAATAAACTAGAAAGTATAAACTCACAGGCCTAAGCAGTGGCTCATTAGCACACAATTCCAATGTTGTTTCACTGACAGTAGTCAACTTGCTCAAGTGAAATCAGGGAACATCAGGGACATATTACCCGGACTTTCTGCCCTGTGCGAGCAGTCTGTAGGGCTCTCCCCTACTGTATCTTGTTCTACACATCTGTGCATACGCTAAACCATAGTTGCCTACTCTCCCGGAATGTCTGGGAGACTCTTGAATTCCCGGACTCACGGGAGAGCGAGGCAACCTCCCAGTTCCTAATTGCCACAATAGTAAAGTGGTAGGGGGTGGGGCCTAGGACGTGAATCGTGCATCATCGTGACCCCGCCCCCTGCTGTAACTGGCCTGGAAGCAGTGATTTATGTATTGGGGACAGGGCCAAATGTTGTGCCTTGTTAGGTTCCGCCCCCAACACGCCCACCTCCCCCTGATCTCCCGAAGGAGTCCTTGCCAATGTAAGCAAGTATGAGCTAAACTTCATTTTACTAGTGCGGAGGTTGGTCATGAATGGTGAGACAGAACATGCCAGGGCCTCCTAGTAGATAATGACTCCTGGTATTGCACTTTGTATGTGGGAAATATGTCCTGACTACATTGAAAGTGAATAAGCTGGATTCTAAGTAATGAATGAAGATCCAGTGTAAATGCTAAATGGCATAATGGCACATATTTTTAATAAAGAGCTATTCTAGCTTCATGTAGATTTTTGTCAGCCTTGTACGTGCTTAATATTTGAGGCAAAAATGCTAGTCTGCATACTCATTGGAGGGCTATGAAAAACTCAAACAATAAATCATGATAAAAATCCAATTATGTCACCAAATCCCACTTTAAACTAATAACTTATAAAGTAATGAGTCTGTCAGAAGAATTAATTAACTGCCAGCAAACTGAGAGGAGGTTGAGCTCAGGCACAGGAAAATACCTGATTCTTATACATGGCTGTGTAAAGGACAGTGCCCAGGATACAGAATGGTTTTAGTATTTGCTTTATTCTAAAAATAAAGATTTGTGGATCTGTTATTCAAACAAATCAGATGTGTGCTACTTAACTCTGACGACCCTTCTGATGTTTCCATTGTACAAGTATAATTGGGGCCCATGTTTTGCACATACAGTGGGCTATCACAAAGAAAACAGAGTTTGCACTTTGGGGAAGGATAAAGTAACATTTTAGGATCTTTGGGCCTGATTCATTAAGGATCTTAACTTAAGAAACTTCTTATTTAAGTCCTGGACAAAACCATGTTACAATGCAAGGGGTGCAAATTAGTATTCTGTTTTGTTAAATACTGACTGTTTTTTCATGTAGCACACAAATATCAACTTTAAATTTCAGTGTACAAATAAGCTATCAAGTGTTTGTGTGCTACATGAAAAAACAGTCAGTATTTAAATTATGTGCAAAACAGAATACTAATTTGCACCCCTTGCATTGTAACATGGTTTTGTCCAGGAGACTTAAATAAGAAGTTTCTTAAGTTAAGATCCTTAATGAATCAGGCCCTTTATTTTTATTTACAACAAGAGCTTGGAAGTTATTAAATAACCCACCAAGGAATGTTCAATTGAGCTAAAATTAGTTAGGTTGTGGCAAACACAGACGGAAATTTTAAGAAATAGTTTAACAACTTTTTAGCAAAAGACATAAACAGACAAATAGACGCATATCATATATAGCCCATTGTCATGATTGTTCCAACAAGAAATTAGGTATTTGGTATAAAAAAAAACTGAAATTTTTGGACATTTACTTAATCTACTTGGCAATATAACACTTTTTGTCCTTAAAACTTGGTATTTTACCTCTAATTGAAGTACAAATACATTTTGCATAGAATACACTGACATACATTTTTGCAACATGATAGATTCTCTATTGCAGATTTGTCCTCTTCCCTATTTATACATCGAATGACCTTACTATCGCCTTACTACCCTATAGAGATGTACAGAATACTGATTTGTCCCAACTAGTCTTTGCTACATATAGTGATTTTTTTTTCCCGAAACCAGCAAACTTACATTCACAGTCAAATACTAGGCTAAAAAGACAATGGTGTCGCTCCTGTGCAGGTAAGTTAGAAATCTCTGTTATGTAAGAAGAGTTATTCTGCTAATCAGAATCTATTCTGGTTGTGAGCACGTACATTGCAAGTGATACATCAAATCAGCACTGAAAGCAATCAGGACCGACAACGAAGAGCGAGTTTGGTAAAATGGTTATGGAGGGCGAGGGAAATTAAAGCAGTCATTCTTATTTGTATGGACATATCTTATGTCAGGTGCACTTACCTTTTAATGTGGTTCTGCGCTTTGCCCAGGGCCGGATTAACCCGAGGTCTAACTGGGCTATAGCCCAGGGGCCTCGGGCATCCAGGGGGCCCTTCAAAGTCCTCAGCAGCATTATTGATCGGTCCGGGGGCGGGGGCGCCCTCAGCCCGATCAATGCTGCTGAGCACTGTCACTGTAGTCCTTCGTCCCCGGCGCTCAGTAATCTGCTTACTGAGGAGATCTCGCGAGTGAACTCTCGCGAGATCTCCTCAGCAAGGTGCTTACAGCGCGCCGGGGATGGAGGACTACAGTGACAGGTAAGCGCTTGGGGGGGGGCCCTCACGGGGTACGGGGGGGGGGGCGGCGGGTGGCTCACATTGGGGGCCTCACGGGGGAATGAAGGCGCCCTTAGCCCAGGTGCCTCCATTCCCTTAATCCGGCCCTGGCTTTGCCACCTGTTCTCACTTACATTATAACAATGTACCAGGTGTAAATGTCAGATACGCTCTTGATGGAGAAAGTAAGCTATCAAAGATGGATAATGGATGAGTGCACAATGAAATGGATGCATATACACCCTCATTATAACCACATCTGTTTATTAAAAATAATGTTTGTAAAACATAAAATAAAATTTACATTTTTAATAGTCCTACAAATAAAGGCAAAAATATAACAGCACAAACAGATATTTATACAGTCAAAACCCAAATTGTACTCTATACTGTGTTCTTATCCTTTCCTATGTTTTAATCATTTACAGTGCATTTATAACAATTGAAGTTTCTTTATACTTTTATCATGCTTTCAGAAAAATTGTTCAGTTTTCTGGTAAGTTTTTGTCTGCCTCCTTTATATTTGATTTATTTATTTCCTGTAATATTTGTAATGTAGATAATGTTTGGGGTCATCAAGCAAATCGTATCCCAATTTCTATGCCTCATTGAAATGCCGTATTGATCAGCAGTGTTTTGCACAGATCATGGTGACTGAGGTAAATCAGTGACAGTGTCAGTATGTCACAATTTAGTCTTTTACAAGATGGATAGATCACCGTTACTGGAGTCCACTGATACCTGTCACAATCTAGCGTGATGTGTGTGGCAAACAATTAATAAAAACCAACCATCTGATTTGTTTAAAAATTATTAAACTCTCCCTATCTCCCACACTATTTTTGCCTCATCAATCATGCCACCAGAGCTGACACTCTTAGGTAGCTTTCTGTTCTTCCTGCTTTATCTCAACTAATCTCTCACAGTTTACTTTAAGAAGTTATCATAAACCAAATGATATCCCCTGACCCAGAGTTATCATAAACCAAATGATTTCCTCTGTTTAAGCTATGAAGCGTTTCTAATATCAAGCTAAGTCTGACACATCTATGGAATATATGGAAAATAAACCCACAAAGCTTAACATACAAAAAATAATAAAAATGACATACAAAGATACTATGTAATAGTTACTTAAAAAATGAAAGTAATAAAATGCAAAAATTGTTACACTTATGTATGATCAAATTCTGCATGCTGAGAGAATCATGGAACAAGCCCGCTTCCACTGTGATATCAGTACCTAAATTCCGGGGTGAATGCAAATGAGCATATTTTTAAAACACATTTCTAGTCAGGCATTTATACTGACCTAACTTTGTACCAGAATGTCCTAGAAACACTACAGGTTTTAAATTTCCCATCATTTTCATAGATAAAAAATAATCCTGTAAGTAGGATATTTGAGAAAATATGATATTTTCCTATCTCCTTATTTCCCTTCATGCAACTGTTCAGCCTAATGTCACCCAGTTGAGATGCCCTGAGATATCACAGAACCACAAAGAATGTGAAGGGTCTGCTTTTGGATATTATTGATTGATATTGATATAAGCCCAATGAAAGATTACAATAAGGTTTAGTATTTACGACCCATGCCATAAATTGGAAATGGACTCTGTCATCTGCAGCTAAGAACACACAGCTGGATCTCTCTATACATAAATACATATGGATAGATCAGAAGAATTTAGAGACAACCAAAGAAAAAAGATTGATTTAGTCTTCCACTCTCCGGGTTAACCCATGGTTGAACACAGAGTTCCTGTGAGCTAATACTGTGAATCCCATTTCAAACCGCTATTTGTAGTTTTATGTGACTCATAAGTGGCTTACATATGACAATACCCAGTGCAAAATCTATGTGACAAACTTAATAATGATGTATAATAAACATGATAAGCAAAGAATAAAATATAGACTTGGTCAATGGAATGGAGTTGGTCTGATACTGTGATTGCTTCTCTAACCAAGTAGTCTGTGACTGTTTTGCAGAAAGAATAAACAGGTGAATTGAGTGTTAAACTGGTGCCTCAATTAATCCCATGCTTAATTAAAAGAGTGTCTTCAAAGCTTCAACCCTCCCCCATCTCTCCTGTGCATAAATACAATATCTACCCCTGTCCTAGTCTTCATTCAGATACTGGGAAGAATGGAGGCACACCTTATCATATCTTATCCATGCATCTATGAATGCTGCAGTAGTATTCAGGAATATGGATGGTGGTGTAATCCCTGAAGCAGTGAAGATACATGAAAAATCTTGGCACCACAATTTTTGTCAGCAGAACTATTAATCTCGTTCAGCTATGCTGCGACGTCCTTCCAATCCTGCAGTGTGTACGCACTCACAATCAGGAACTCCATAGAGTTTACAGAGTCATGATCTTTTCAGCTGATGGTTATGAAGAGTACAGATCTGAGGGTAAATCTTGTAAAACGTTCAGTGTGTAAGCATGAATCAGGATTTTTTTTTTTTCAGTCATTAGTAAAATCGTTGTAGATAACACATTGGTCTGAAAATTCTGTAGTGTGTACCCAGCATTACATATGAGCCTGCTAATATTGGCCTCTACCATCTCTACCGCAGGAGCATTCACTATCCCAAAATAGTTCTAATGATTTCATCTTATCCTGATAATGACATAAGCGAAACTCTGGAACTATGGATTAACTGATTTCTGTTGAATCGTTTGGTTGTGTTGCAAATATAAAATATGTTTTAAATGTATACAAAGCTTTTAATGTACATTTATTCAGTTTGTTGTCTGTTGATTTTTGGAAAGAATTAGCTGTTAAAAAACACTGCAACATTTTAAAACATACTTTTATTCGGAAAAGGCATGTAAGCATTTTTTTAAATGAAATCCAGATTGACTTTGGCCAAAGTTTCAGAGACCAAAGGACATTGACATTCATAAAGACTCGAAATGCACCATTTTACTCTAATTATCTCTAATCCTAAACTATGTTAATCTAGGTTACATTTGGGAAACAGAAACACAAATCATTCCAAACATAACCATCCTGAATAGACTGATAAATCAGTTTGGGATAACTAGCTTTCTAAGTCTAGAGTGATTTCTGTTTTGGTGGAATCTTGGGATAACTATTGCTCTATGTGTATCATGTGTCCTGTCCTTGCAGATATTTCCATCTGCACAAACGTGAGGATCTATCAGCTGCTTTTTCTTTAAGCTGTGCAGCACATGGTAATGTATTTGTGGCCACACATGCTATATTGCTGCGGGGGGCACTGTGCTATACATTAAAATGCGACTATACTTCTAGCCATGGGAAAATGTCAATAATGTCCCTCTAAGGGCTCCATAAATTAAGCCTGCATGAACCTAAAGGACATGTCTAGTCAAGAGATGATTTTGTGTCACAGAATTTTGTTCGTGCAATCCCCCATTCAATACGTCTCCATCGAAGGCCATGTGTTTCTTATTTCAAGAAATTATTTTTCCATGTTATTCTATGCAAATAAATTATTGCATTAAATCTGAAATTTTTGACATTTCTTTGCTAAAGAAACAATTTACCAGCAGATATTATGGATTATCTGTCTCTTGTTGGACTCCCTTCGGAAGAAAAATAGAATTAGACTCAGCATAGTGTT
Source organism: Mixophyes fleayi (assembly GCF_038048845.1). NCBI lineage: Eukaryota > Metazoa > Chordata > Amphibia > Anura > Limnodynastidae > Mixophyes > Mixophyes fleayi. The sequence goes on from NC_134404.1 coordinate 76,654,184, forward strand.
TTCAGAGGTTCATTCATGAGCAGTGTGATGGAGCAGCCACTTCACCCAGTATTCATTGTCATTCAGCTCAGAAATTCATATTACAAACACACTTCAATGCTCCTCACTCTCTCGCTTGATAGAGTCCATCATTGTATCGCGCTGCCCAGCCGCTAGACAATTTCATTGTCGCACAATCATCACTTACCAAGCTGTAATTCTGGATTTATTTATTTCTTTAAATGTGATCATCATATCATTCATGTTGTAGAGCAGCAAACTGTTTTCATTTTAGAGAAGAAATTAGAAAGAGCTGGTATGTCAGCTATTAAATCGGAAACAATGCCTTGTTTGACTGTTGAGAACCTTTTACCTTTTGGTTTGTTTTTTTATATGATAAAATCCTTTGTTTTTTGCATTATTATTATGTTTTTCTTCAACATACTCTGCATACATATTTTTTTTTATCTACACACATCTGCCAGACAAATGCAGTATTTATCACAGTAGCAATAAATTGGAGAATATATTTAATTCATAATTATTACTAGGGGGGGACTTCAGAAAGTCAGAGAAAAATTCACTGAGAAAATCTATTTTTTAAAGGGCAAATAAATCTTTAGACCTATAGGGCCACCATAGGGGGGTTCAGGGGATGCAAGTGTAAGGGGCCCAGACTGACCATTGTGACCTTCCAGCCACGTCTCCTTTTTTCCTTTATTTTTTTTACTTTTATCCTGTGGTGCACGACTTCCAGTCACACATAGGCTGGGAGCATGCCATACAGTTACCTCACCACCGTGTGGCGCTCTCCCAGTCTATCAGTGTATCATGTTATTAAAGTAATTTTATCGTTTTCAAATAAACATTGTCTAATCGATTGTGTCGTGTTTCCAAAGCACAAAGTAATTTATTTTAGCCGATGCAAAATTTAGCAGTTCAATACATAATTATAATACAGTTGAGCCAATACCAAATATAAACATATACATACTGCCGCGCCCTTCGCTGCGCTTTGCTGGTACTAGCTTACAGTACTTCACTCCAAAATACTGTGGTCAGAGATGACTGACTTGGTCTCCAGGGGATGTGCTCCGACTTTCCCACCAAGAATCCAGTTTCAACTAGTCTTTTAGCATATTACAGTTGGTATCACTTTAAACATTTATTCCCTAACATCATTAACTAGAGTATACAATGAGCGATCTCTTCGGCGAATGAACCAGACAGCTGCTGATGAATAGGGGATTAAAATGATACCAAACATGACACAGTTCCTGCAACCTGAACCTCAAATAACACTAAAGTGTACATATAATCATAATATATAAACTAAATAATAAAGTAAATACTATCTGCTCATAAATCCCAGTAGAATGGGACCAATATAAATATGAAATATATAAATAACTAAATGTTAGTGTGCGAGTGTGCGCGTGCATATTTTACAGCATGATCGTGCCATGCCACGTGTTACGTGGCATACTGATCGCAATCGCACGATAAAACAATATTAACCAATATACTTTCGTTCATCCAATTATATGACTTCGACAATGTCATGTCAAGAATTGAGAGATCAGAAGAGGCAGAATGGATGCAGGAAAATAACAAGGTAAGTGCAGAAGGATGGTGGGGTTATTGGTAACTGTGTCTGTTAATTGGTAGAGGTCATGTTCATAATCTGCCTTCTGATGTATACATCCTTGGCCATGAACCTTTCTTTAGTACTATGATGACTATAACCATGTCCATTTAGAATGCTCTTTGTTGCTTCTGCATTGGGTTTGCTGTGAAAACACAGGGTTATATCACCAAGTGTAACTCCTTGAGCTACTGGACAAATTAGGGCAAATGGACAGGGAAGACAAGAATCAGGTTTTCTCATAATAAAATAAGCTAAAAGGGAAAAAAATAATTGAACTCTCCCCCCCATTAAAAAAATCTCACAAATAAATCATTTAAATATAAAAACATGAAAGGCTAATAAATTTCATAGTAATCCATATGGTAGCATTTTGAAGCAAGTAAGGGGCATGTTGGCATGAATGATGTGGGCATGCCGCAGTCATTTTCGGAGGAGAAGAGGAGAGGCCTACCTTCCATTTGTACAGAGACCCACAATTTCTGATGGGAGCCCTGGTTGCCTAACAAGGAGATTCATTAATTCCTTTCACTTTCAGTGTCCAATGCATGCTGCAAAACTTTTAGAAAGTCCGTTACATGCAAGCCACTGGCTTAGTTTCTCTCTTAGTGGCTTAGTGGCCGATCCTGTCCCTTTACTTACATGAAAAGGAACAGGATCAGCATCACGCAAATGGATAACTAAATTGGATAGATCCTTTTGTGCTTAGGGCGTGCAATCCTGGATTCACCTGTTTTATAAAGTAGACCACACACGCTGTAATACTGCAATATATATTGGGTAATAGACCAGACATCACTGAAGCACCCCCGATGCCTAATAATCATCAGATCTAAATAAATCAGGCCATTATTGTACAGATCACAAGATAACCACTATAGGCCTGCATGAGCAGCTATCTTGTGACACCTATCTGAAGAGAATGTGATCTTGAAACATTATATATTGTTACCTGCATCTTCTGCAATTTAATAAAGTGCATATTTTATAGAGCCATCTTGTCTGTGCGCGCTGCTGTATCCTGTGTTCTTATTGATAAAGTTAGGTGGAATCATGTCCTAGTCCATCAGAAAGAGCAAACACTGTGGGCTGAAGTGGAGATTGCATGAGGCCTGTGAGTTGAGTGACAGTGATTTTGTACACTTGTCAGCTATCTTCTGACCCCATCAACAGGCCCCAGTGAAGCCAGAAGACAGCTGACAGCTTGGAAAGGCTCGATCTCATCCAATTTGGCAGCCCAAATGTGTGACTAAATTGGACACTGATCCTGTTGCTCTGGCCAAGCTACAGAACCAGTTAATGTGTGGCTGGCTAAATATACTATTTTCTAAAGTGTGTACATTTTCTAAGATTACTAAATGAGTTAATTTAACTATAGTTCCAGAATATAACGTATGTTTGTCCTTTAAATCAATTCCATAAGTTCCACTCACTCTATATTCTTCAAAACAATTAAAATGATAAATAATACACTTATTTGTATTATTATTAATTTGTACCCACATTTTCAATAATGTACAATTACAAGCTAAAAGGGTGTAATATCAATATACAAGTATATACTGATACAAAAAGGGAAAGTTACTTGCTCAAAAGAGCTTACGATCTAAAGATTAGAGTTATTGTTTGGTTAAGTATGTTCTATATAGTCTAAGGGTGATACTGTTGTTTTTGTCCTAAATCAGTTGTAGTTATTGGCTGGAGCACTCAATAGATAGTAACATACAACATACTAAAGCATATGACTTTCTCCAGCACCGCAGATCAGTTCCATCCTGTACAATTACCATTTTATCGTGCTAACTTCTGAGCTGCATACAGATGCAGCACGTTTCTTTTAGAGAAATGCTGCAAACAAGCAGCAGTAACTCATGCCATTGGCACTATTCCACACTACGATCCTTTAATTAAATGAGCTGGCATGTCTAACAAATCAGGTTGAGAACAGTATATTGGGCGCATAAGACTATATACTCTATGTCCCAAAGGAATGTGCTCCATCTGTACATCACTGATATGAACTGCAGAGGTGGCACAACATAAGTGTCATTGGATGTATGATCTTCTCCATTTTGAGAAACAGTGAAGCATAGAGAACTACCAGCAAAGCAGCTTGGAAGAAAGATTATATATAAAAGATCTACATATTACATTAGGAAATTAAGATACAAACAATACCAAATATATCATAGTACATAAACATAAACAAAACCAAATATATCATAGTACATAAACATAAACAAAACCAAATATATCATAGTACATAAACAATACCAAATATATCATAGTACATAAACATATATCATAGTACATAATATAGTACTTAAACATAATAATGCATTTTCTTATTACATATTATGGGGTAGATTTATCAAACCTTCTAAAAAGGAAAAGTGGCGGTTTTGCTCATAGCAACCAATCAGATTGTAGCTATCATTTATGATAATCAATAGATAGAATCTGATTGGCTGCAATGGGCCACACCTCCACTCTTCCTTTTTAGAAGGTTTAATAAATCTACCCCTACAGCTTTTGCTTTTTTTAATATAACAATGCAGAAATAATGTTTTCTTGGCATATTTCAAAATGTTTTAATCTGGTCCACAGTTGAATGCTGCCAAAATCAGTATTTAATACTTATACCAAGGTATGTCATGGTTTTGTGTTCACATTTTCCCATTTCACAGTAGGCATTAATTAATCAGTAACGAGGCCGTAAGCAGGAGAGTAGACTGCTTGCAACTTAGAAATATACTAATTTAAGGAGTCTCCACACTACAGGGTACTGAAATTCTCTGTCACTGAAGTTAAATTGCCTTTGAGCCCACAAGCGTCTATAAAACAAATTCAACAAAATCCTTAAAGTTGCCAAGAATTCACTTGTACAGCAGGGAATTAAGAGAAAATAAACCTCCCTGAACAGTGCATGCACGTCTCTCTCTGCAAACGTAATATAGTATGTATGTGTTTCTAGTCCGTTTGTCAGGGCAAGATTACCATAGGGAATACCTGTAGATGTCTCTGGAAGACCCAGTCTATTCCCACTGGTTTAACACAGTGCTCTGTTGTAGAGACTTCCAATGTATAGCCCAAATCCCCAGGAAACCAGACTTCATTAATTCTGCACGCAACTCCTTATTATATTTACTCAGCTGCAAATGGCTGGTCTGTTATATAAAGCTGTACATTGATCACTCCCAATATGCAATTTCCTGCAAACAAGACAGATAAAGTTGTGAATCTATAATATTTCTGGACAAGTGCCAGTCTTATAAAGGAATGAAAAAGCAACTGATTCCTATTAGTTATTTTTGTGGTACATGATACTTTCTCTTATTAAGTGTAATTACTGAATATTTTCGGTATTAGTGTTAGCTTGGGTTTGGTCATGAAACCGATCGCAGATATTAACCTGTAAGCTGACAGACACATCATCCGTACGGAATGACTGGCAGCTAAGCATAATATTTTTGTAGAGTAATAGTTATATTAGGTCACAAGTAGGTAATAAATGCCTCTGCTAATGCTATTTGACTAAACTCACACCATACCAATTTGGTGGTAGATATATCATGGTAGGAGTTGTAGTTTCCACTTCCTGGGGTGATTGGGACAGCTTGGGCTTACCCCTAGAGCTGAAAATTGTCATCCCGCCAATTGGCGAGTCCTGCAGTAAGGTTCTTGCTCCCAGTGCAACAATGAGTGACAGACACTATAACAATTACGTTTCGTATATATCACTGCTGCATACTATTGTATTATGATTATTATTATTATTATTATTATTATTATTATTATTATTATTAATAATAATGGTAGTAGTAGTAATAAAAATAATAATAATAACAATAACAATAATAATCATAATAATAATATGAATAAAAATAATACTAATACTAATAATAATAATAATTCCAATAAAAGGAGTACCATAGCTGATTCAGCACCTTTATCTTACAGGCACATCATACATCACTATGACATGAGGTGATTTTCTCAGAACATTACAGGGTTAGGACTGATGAATCAATGTGGTTGTTTCTGAAACAGCCAAAGCTGTTTTGATTATAAAAACAAAACTTGGAGACTTCTAAATGAAAAGATATTTATATTTGGGTGAAACGCTCCTTCCCAGTTTGGGAACTGCCCATAGCCTCATGAGGTGCCTTAACATTATTGTGGGGATGGTAGTGACACACCCTTCTCTTCCATGGTGATTTCATGATGACACAAACAGCTTTAATGGTTTTTCAAAAATCTTTATTTGTAACTAATAAGAAAGATATTTTGGACAGAGTGAATACTACCTCAAAAGGATGGTAACTCTTTACTGAGGATCCCAGATCAGTTGTCAGACATGACAAAATTAGAACAGTCCTAGAATGCACAAGCACATCACAGTACTTACTATGTGCACTCTATTCCTACTTCAAACAAACAAAAAAGGTCTGAAATTTAATTGAATTTCACTGATTTAAATGGCAAAAAAGATGTCCGCAGTACAAACGTCAATAAAACCCGATTCAAGTTTGAGTTCAAGTTTACATTTGCTGTTTCCTTTTCAGGTTCACGGTTATCTGTTCACACTATTATTATTTTTTTTAATCACTAATTAAATAATATTTTTAAATAAATCAAATATTTTAGCATTTTGTTAAATAAACAGTGAAGGTTATAATGTTTGAAGTTTAAATATCGCAGTTAGCTGTTCGAGTTTGTTGTTTACTGTTTGCCATCACAAACAGTTCAATAATATCAATTTAAGCTTAACGCTTAAATACATTTAAGTTAGTTCACACACGTGTGAACTGAAACTGTTTAACTCTTTGAGTTTACCTCAATTATTTTAATTTACCCAAAATTCAAGAAACCCCCAAATTTTATAGTGATTTGATGAATCAGTACGAGAAACGATTTGCAGCCAGTTTGAATATCTCTATATACTACCTACAGACCAATCAATTAGCTGTCAGGATTAGTCAAAAACGGAAGAGCACAATGGGCCTGAACCAAATCAGAATGCAACTTGCACGTAAATTGCGGTTTAGAAAAGAGCACAGAGCTTGAGCGTCGTTCTGACCATATTTCAATCCAAGCAGATCTCAAGATGAATTCAATTTGAATCTGGGTGTAAGTGCACTCTGCCACATGCTAATAGACAGAACAGAGAGCAGTATGCGCACAAGCATATGTGCAATATAAGGTCACATCAGAGCGCATACAAAAAATATTTATATAATAAAATAGTTGAACAACTCTAAACAGTATAAAAATAAAAATAATAAAAATTAATAAAAATATGCTTGGTTTCAAAAAAATATTTTTTTATAACTTTTTTTTTACATTAAATATATAAATCAAGATGTTGTTAATGTGTACTGTACATACAATGCGTTTTTATGGTTTATCCTATTTGCATACACATGTTATGTGCTAGCTAGTGGCACGCATACATGTACTTCTTCAAACAAAGACTGTGCCGTGTCAGTCATCACTATCAGTTGGCACTTAGACCTGCCCTGTAGCTGGTGCAAATGATACGTCTGAAACCAAGAATACTCATGAGGAACCCAGGGTTTGAATCGGCTGCATCTTGGTTGGCACGTCCTGACTGTATATTGCCTACGTCCGTCCCCCGCTTCTCACACCCCATTCCACCCTTCAAGTCATACGTGTGATTTGTGTTCAGGCATGGATTGCATACTATTGCGTGCAGTGGTGTAGGATCAGTTTCGTAGCATGCGCAGAGCTATTGTACACATGATATGGCACGCAAATGAACTTACGTCCAAACATGAATCAAGTGCAATATCTTGCTTTTGTATTTGGGCACACAAACAGGCACATTATTGTAACTATAGTGCAATACCCCATTTTGATTTATGCTTTTAGTGTGTATGTGTAAGCATAATCTTACCTGTGAAAACGGCAATAATCACGCAAAAATAGGTCCGTGGCATAACAAACAAAAAAGAACAGCATGTCATGAATTTGTCAGATTTTGCACTCTCAGAAATCAACTTGTGAACCTTGTGAAGTTACAGAAAAAGTTGCAAAAAAAGTATTTTAGAAATGTAATTTTTGAACAAAAAAATGGTAGTATTTCAATTTAATTTTCAACAGCAAATTCTATAAAAACCATAAATAAAAGAACAGAGTAAACTAATTTACCTTGAAGCAATTTTTTTGACATGTAAAATGTCTAATTAAACTACTTTTTTCAGTTTCAACCAGTAATAAAAAACACAATAAATCCACAAAGGGAAACCACATATCTATCCAATAGAGAAGCTTAAAATAGGGCGGATATGTATTTGCTAGAATAACACCTGTATAGCAGCTAAAGACGGAGTGGCCTTTTTAGTCTGTCCATGTTTATAATAGTAGCTGATTTTCAGGACCACCCTGTGTTTATCTCTTGTATTTTAAAATGGATTTTTAAGCCACCAGTTTCAGACAGTAAGAAATATTTACTAGCTGCAAGTTATGTGTACGCTCAAAAGTTTACTTTTCTGCGATTGATCCCATAGATTGTAAGCTTGCGAGCAGGGTTCTCTTACCTCTCTGTCTGTATGTATTACCCAGTATTGTCTTATTAATGTTTGTTCCCAATTGTAAAGCGCTATGGAATTTGCTGGCGCTTTATAAAGAAATGATGATGATGATGATGATTGCGTCTCTTTTTTCTTGTAGTGCGTTCAAAGTAGCACATTTGCTTATGGGAACAGCCCCTTTAAAATGGTATTGCATCACATTTTGAGTATAAAAAGATTATTTTAAGACCTATGGGTCTTAAATTTACTAAAGTTTCTAAATAGGGAAAGTGGAGCTGTTGTCCATAGCAACCAATCAGATTCTATCTATAAGTTCTAGAATGTACCCAAGTCTGATTAGTTGCCATGAGCAACACTTTTACTTTTTAGGTTTGATTAATCTACCCCATAATATGCAGTAAGAAAATGCGGTGTCTAACATTTACGAATGTTTATGCAATATATATCATGGTACAACTTGACATGTTTGCTATTGTCAACCTCCACTTTTCCTTTTTAGACGCTTTAGTAAATCTACCCCCTAGCCTATTATCACTTTAGGCTCAGACCCTCCATTAGTGCAGACCTTCAATAGCTGGTGTCATCCTGACTTTCTATAATACACACCTCACATTTATGTGTTTGGATGTTTTTATGACGTAGGTAATTATGTGAATATAAATGTACTTAACTGCATCAAATGTGCCAGGATGGTACAAACACTATCACACTGAAAGTATAGGAGGACTCCAGATTACCCGTTAAAAGACTGTATTTCTGCAGGGAGAGCGAGACTCTACGACCACCCACTGGCCAGGGACCACCACTGCAAATGTATTCTCTACACTTCTTCAATCCCTTTTAAATATATTGTCCCACAAAACAAAATCTTTTTCTTTTACATGTGGGTGCAATAGTAGGCCTCCTGACCTGACTTCAGCGAGGATCTTCCTGATACGTCCATACATTGGATGCTACCAGCCACATAAGAAAACCGAGGGTGGGTTTCCTAGTCCCTGGAAACCTCCCTCCAAGCCTGGGGCACTGTATAATTGAGGTGGCTGGACCCTGTCACCGCTTTACACAGCTCTGCTTGAAAAGGGAGAGCTGCGTGCACCTAACAGTAGTCCACGCAGCATTGCCCACGTATATTATGGGGATAGGAAGAGTTGGAGAGCAGCCAAACCCTGTCTAATATTATAGCCACGCCCCCATACATGCTGGTCATGCCCACTGGTGGTGTGGTGTGGAAACCCCCCTCTACAAATCTTGCGTTTGCCCCTGAGCCATGTGGTTCCTGTACCAACAGGTGGTGAAGACATGTGTGCATATGGGTGGCATAATATCACAAGAGTTATCATTGCTGAATCTCATCACTGGGGTCTTGGATTCAATTAAACCTAGCAAATCATCCGTGTGGGATTTGTATGTTCTCTGCGTGTTTGCATCAGTTTCCGTCCACGGTCCAAAAATATACTGGCAGCTTAATTACTCTGGATGAAATTGACCATAGTCTGTGTTTGTAGGGCAGATAATTTAGATGGTAAGCGCCACAGGGGCAGGGACAATTGTGAATGATTGAACAGTATGTGTAAGGCGCTGCCTAATATGTTGGCGTGATATAAAGAAAAATATCACAAAATATTATTAGGGCTTCAGACCACCAAGTTTTCAGCTTCATAACTTCATGATCCTTAGGATGTGGGAGGGAGTAACACATGTTTTCTATTTGGCACTGTTTTTACTCCAGCAAACCTTTTGGAATATGACAAACAAGTGTGAACTGAGAACTAAATGTGTATTTCTAGTGCCTTAATATAGTTGACAAGCATACAGAAAAAAAAACCAGAGTAACAATTAGTCAATTTTGAGCTAAAAACCTTTTAAACGAAAGGGACTGGGAACAAATCCAACACAAATTGTAAGAGCAGAGCTGTAAAAAAATCACTACTCCACTTCGAATAGTTGATGTACAGTAGGCAAGAAACAAGATACTTAATACTCGAAGTCACCAAGGCAAACAAACTCACTGGAAACCTTTGCTCCAGTAAATGTCCCAATAAAGAAATAGTCTAAACTTCACTGTACTTTTCCTTAGAGCCTATAAGGCTACCGAAATGTAGAACGGAAATCCAGAGGGAAGTATCTTGATTCTCAATTGCAGCAGTGTTTACAAAAGGCAGCAGGAATGGAGAATGATGACACAATGACAAGCATTCATGCTCTGCACTAGGGAACACTGCTCCAAACTTTCTATCCCATTTCAAGGGAAGAAAACACAACACCCTTTGAGGTCATTGCACGAGGCTTTCAGTCATATTGTTTTGATGTTTATCTCATGCTAAAAGGGATGTGTTTAGAAGTCTATTTTGTAAGATAACTAAATACATGTCACATACTGTCATAGCTTATTAACTTCGCAAATCAACTGCAAATCTCTTGTAGTGGTAGATTACTCTTCCTCTGCGTAAACTTTGTCACCATTGGCTGTGTACACAATTTGATTGGATGTATATGGTTAAGGCTTAAAATATGCAGTTTTGTACTTTTTGCTACTACCTTCCTTACTAAACTTTTTTTTTGCCAAAAGTGTTTTTTTCTTTGAAATCCACAACCTTATTTTCTTATGTTATAGAATTGTACACATTAAAGAGGAATTAAATCCAAAACTCAAAATCACAACTTACTAGGGTTACTAGTCACCTACCATATGCAAAAGGTTAAGATCCTTTTCTGTTTAGTGTTCTTTAGCCTTACATAAAGTTATATCACTCTCAGTATAAAGTCCATTCCAATCGCATAATCACTGACCAGAGTTCCGTTTTACCGCTACGACACATTTTGCAGAATACCCAACGCACAGTGCATTACTTACAAGTAATTAATTAATAGTTACTTAATTACTAAAGCTAAAATGTGATTGTGGCCAGTAGAAGTCTTGCTATGAATAGTTATTAAAGACAGTTAATGCAGATAAATTACCTGCTGGCTCAATTGTTCAGTAACGTTATTGTTTCATTGTTTAAATCAAGTTTGTGCTTGTTTTTATTCAATTGCAGACAATTAAATATGTTCTGATTATTATTGTATACACCTGTGTTTATTTTGTATTGCAGTGTTTGGATGATTAAGCAATAGAATGAAGATATAAGTGCGAATATATATCACATCTGAGTTACTCATAAAAAAACAATTTTTGCTATTTACTAAAGCAAAAAAAAATGTACATATAGAACACTTTTTTTTGCAGAGTACAGGCCGATGAAATGTCAGAAAGAAATCACCAGGATTATTAATGACCAAATTATAAAGTGCAAATAAATGACTAATCAGACATGTGATTTCAGGGTCTTACTTGGACTAAACTAGTAAAATCTGTCTGCTATAGGTTGCTGTCAATTTGTAGTGCGTTAGTAAAGTATAATAAAAACAGGGGACCTGTACTACTGCTTGCACCTAAATCTCCACTGTAGGAATTTCAAGGTGCACACCAACTTTTCAGTCTTTGGAAACTCCCATTTAAACGAAGGTTGCACCTATATTTGTGAATGGTCTAGTAGTTGTGAATAGTCAAGCACAGTAAAAACTTCAATACAATGTAAAACTACTTCTACTTTATGCCCACCCCTTTTCTCCTAAAATTCTGCTCAGTTTAGCAAAGGTGTTCGATGGGGTTGATGTCAGGGCTCTGTGTGGGCCAGTTAAGATCTTCCACACCTGAGTCATCAAACCATGTCTTTGTAGTTCTTGCTTTGTGCACTGGGGCACAGCCATGTTGGAATAGAAAGTGGTCTTCCCCAAATTATTTCCACAAAGTTGGAAGCATAGCATTGTCCAAAATGACTTGGTACGCTGAAGAATTAAGGTTGCCCTTCAATGGAGGTAAGGAACCTCGCCCAACCCTGAAAAACAGCCCCATACCATTATCCCTCCTCCACCACAGTTGACATAATGTAGTCAATCAGGTAACTTTCTCCCAGCATCTGTCAAACCCAGACTCAACCATCTGACTGCCAAACAGAGAAGCGTGATTTGTCACTCCACAGGACACGTTTCCACTGCTCCACTCCATCCTACCTGGCATTGGTCTTGGTGATGTGAGGCCTACAAGCAACTGCTCGGCCATGGAAACCCATTCCATTAAGATTGGAATTCCAGAAGATTGTTTGCGAGTTTCACGCACCAGGCGCCTTAGCAGTCGTTAACCCTGCTTTGTGATTTTACGTGGTCTTCCGCTTCGTGGCTGAGTTGTGTTGTTCCTAAACACTTCCACTTTCTAATAATATCACTTACAGTTGACCATGGAATTTCCAGCGGGGATGAAATCTCACAAACCGTCTTTTTGCAAAGATGGCATCATATCACTGTACCACGCTGGAAGTCACTGAGCTCTTCAGAACCACCTATTTTGTATCACAAATGTTTGCAAATGGAGACTGTATGGTTAGGTGCTTGATTTTATACACCTCTGGCAATGGGTCTGATTGAAACACCTCAATTCAATAATTAAAAGGTGTGGCCAAATACATTCGTCCATATAGTATAGCTAACATATTCCCCTTGTCATCATCATCTTCCTGCTCTTACCATTTCCCCTTCATACAGTTGACCACAGCAGGTCCCATCACAGCCACCTCCATGTTTATCTCAGCACCACCCCAATGCTTCTCTTATCACTCCCAACATTTCCTTCAACTTAACTCTCAAATTTCACTCACCCCAACCACTACGTTTCACTCACCATTAGCCTCACATTTCTCTCACCCCAACCCCTACATTTTCTCACCACCCCCATGTCATAACACCCCCCACATTTCACTCAATTCAACTTTCAGGTTTCACCCAAACCTCCACATTTCTCTCACCACCATGCCAAACTCTTTCCACCACCTACCCCTTTCTCTCACATCACCTACCTTTCCCTCACCATTAGCCTCACATTTCTCTCACCACCATGCCAAACTCTTTCCACCACCTACCCCTTTCTCTCACATCACCTACCTTTCACTCAATACATTTCCCATGTTTCTCACGCCCCAACCACTACATTTCTCTCAGCACCACTCCTCATGTATTTCTTATTCCACCTCCCTGTGATTTGCCGGGTCCCTCAGGGAACCGGTAAAGGAATTCAAAAATACACGGGATAAACATGAATATTGTTAAGAGAAAGATCCAAAATAATAGAAAAAGGAAAAAAAAACAGACCCCTAAAAAAAACTAAAGAATGGACACACTAAATGGACCTGTAAGTTCTTTTCTGCCCCCCAAACTCTAGACATAGCAACACCACTCAAGTTTGTCAATGCGGATATTGCACATGGAGACTGCTGATTGCTAGATGATTCTTCAGGTGCATGTTTAAAGTTTTTCTGTTCAATGAAATCATTGCCCTATATGTACTTGACTAATCTGCCTGAACTAACCTTGTTTCTTATGCATGGAGCATGACATGATTCCAACAATGAAATATTTTTTCAAGCATTTACCATTATTGTCCTTTTATCCTTTAATCTCCTTAACTGTATTAGCAAAAGCATTGATGACTGGAAATGTGAATAGAAAAATGCACATTTTCCTTGAAACCTGGAAGGAATTTAAACAATTTTCTGTGATCTGTTTCATAATCCTTGTCATTATTTTTTTTAGAGGGTATTAGTAAGAATGCTATCTTTAAACCACTGACGAGAGAAATCATCACGAGCCGCATTAGCAGCGGCTTGCCCAAAATAAATTGTAGTGATGAAATACAAATGTCATGACACAGCTACAGTTTCATGCTAATGATGTCATGAACGTGATGATGCAATGACACTAGGCATGCCAAGTGGCATAATGATAGCTCAGGTAGTGGATAAACAAAAAATGATGTGTCAATAAGACTCATGCCTAACTTTTTATTTTCACTTTGCAACGCTGGCGTGACTACGTGTCTCCCTTGTGAGGTATCTGTTGTTATATTTCTCATGTGGATTTAACTACTGACTCGACTTGTCTCTGTTTATGCTGTGAGTCTATGCTGACCATTGCCTCTTTAGGGGGTTGTTAAAGTGACATGAAGCTGTTATGGTGGTCAGAAGTTCCTATAGTGCTACTACTATTCAATACTTATTTGACAGCTTCCAAGAGATCCTTATGGCATGACATTGTTATATATATATATATATATATATATATATATATATATATATATATATATATATATATTGTATGTATATATGTATGGCATTTATGCTGGCATCATGGAGATTTTACGATTGTATAGGTTTTTTTATGGTGGCATGGTATTATTTTCGTGGCATGTAGATAAGTATGCTGGCATAATGTGTCTGCTGGAGTTGTTATAGTGCCATAGAGATAAATATACTGCCATAATGAGGCTATGTCTGAGGTCAGAGGACTGTATATAGTGGCATGGATCTGTATGGAGCGGACATCTGGGCACAGATCCCTAAGTGGTGGATATAGGGATGGTTTTTGATGAGCAAACCAAAGACTGAACATAAATGCCTTCTGGGTACCTTCTGAGGTAGAAGTAGTATGACAGCTAGCACTAAACTAGGGATGATCAGGGATGTACCTATAATAAGGGAATCTGAGACAGCTTTAATAGGCAGAATTATTTTAGGGGGGGTGATATATTTGAAGGAATTGATTTAAAAAAAAAGCAAATAGTCTTGCTGTAAAAGTTAAAATCGTAAATTTATAATGTGAGCTGCACGTATACCAATGTTTAGAGTAGAGTTTGTGTAAGGGATGACAAGAGCACCTTGTCAGGTGCTACACCAGGCATCAGAATGTAAAAGATTACTGATCCTTTAAGTGAACCATCGACTTTCTGTTTCATATTATGGGTGACCATTATTAGACAACCCTAGAAAATAAATAAGGGAATCGATGTGCTGTTAATTACCATTCTTTTAGAGTGTTGCTGCCAGGGCCAGATTAACCAGAGGTCTAACTGGGCTACAGCCCAGGGGCCTTGGGCATCCAGGGGCCCCTTGACAGAGCTCAGCAACATTATCGATCGGGGCGGGGGCGCCCCCGGTCCGATTAATGCTGCTGACCTCCGTCACTGTTGTCCTTCTGCGGCGCTCAGTAATCTTCATACTGAGGAGATCTCGTGAGAGTGTCACGAGATCTCTCCAGTAAGGAGCTTAAAGCGCGCCGCGGAAGGACAACAGTGACAGGAGAAGGTAAACGCTTGGGGGGAGGGCAGCCGACTAACAGGGGGAGGGGGGCGGCGGCCGCCTAACAGGGGACGGGGGTGGCCGGCCAACTGGGGGACTCACGGGGGGGGCGGACAGACGGCAGACGACTAACAGGGGGGGCCTAACGGGGGAATGGGGGCCTCCATTCCCTTAATCTGGCCCAGGTTGCTGCTAACATAAAATAGTACTCAACAAATTCAGGGTTACAGTCAACCAGGACCATAAGTCATATTTGCCTACTCTTCTGTTTTGTCCAGGAGATTCCCGGATCCCGTCCGATCTGAATTGCGAAATGGGCATTGTGGGGCTGTGGTGATGTCATATGCTGCAAATTGTCTCATCATGACCCAGCCCCATTGTGCGAGGACATGTATCACAGCATTATGCAGCAGGGTGCGGGGCCCCCATACTCGCTCCTTGGACCTCCCCTCCAGAAGTATGCCATAAGTGATTAAATTTTTTTTTTTAAATAATTATCATGACAGTAATACATAGAAAATAATGTCAAAGGAATTTCCTATGCCCTTTAAAGGCTAAGTATTGAATACAATGTGTTATCTAAGGGTATAACTTATTTTAAAAAGCTATTGTCATTATCTTGTCTTTATATAATTCTAACAATACTGTGATTGTATGGATCATTCTTTTAGTATGCCAATGACACAGTAAGGGATTTATTGAGTGACCTAGGTATAAGTTTGCTGTGTCCTAGGTGATGTCTCATTTATCTCAATCTGCATGAAGAATAATTCTGACATCATTCCAAGCAAACTGTACTAAGGAAATCAATGTTTCCTTGCTATTCTATTAATGCTAATAAAAATGGTCCCTATTATTTATTGTACAACAATTTACCATGAAAGGTAGATAATAAGCTATTTCAAATATGCTACCTTGATCATACACGCTGATCTATTCATTCATCGTAATCAATAAACAACTGGATCTGTCATGACTTAGACACACATTTATATAGATACACGTGTTGCTGCTTCTAAGCTCCACCATCTACTGACATTGACCTGTCTCCGAGTGTAATAATGCTTCAAGCATTTAGCTTTACTGATATAAATCTTTAACGTTTGGTGCTAGTGACCAAAAATGGGATTTCTTTCCTCTATGTTACTTCTTTATATATCTACTATCCCGGGCTAAGCTGTATGTATTAATGTATTAATATTTTAGCACTAGGGCAGACCTGGAGCAATAAAAGTTACTTATCGTGTAGTAATTGGCTATATAGTACACAAGTGGACTTCTCTCCTCTAAGAGTTTTTTTCTGTCACTGTATGTTGCTCTCAGTACCCTGAGTAATAAATATGAAGAGGATTTTAGTGTGTTATGTAATACCATTAAGGAAAAGTCCTGATATAAATATATAAAATATTTATATAAAGATAAAGATATGAATATATATTCATATCTTTCTTTAGATTGTCTCATTCACACACAGGGTCATTCATTCATTCACTATTGGAAGCTGTTTCGGGTTAACTAATATTGACGAGCATGTTCCTCTATTAAGTAATTGGGCTAGCTTCAGATTATTAATCTTTGTGTTTATAAAACCAAAACCAGGAGGAACAATCACACAATCAGTCAGATCACAGAGTGCCTAAAAAAACATTTATCTTCTCTTCTGTCTGTTTCTAAATGGTATCAAAATCACAATGTGTGGGTCCACCTCTCTGAATTGAATATGATATTGGGATCATTGTTATCCTATAAACTAAATAATAAGGGGGCAGTGATATACGGCTGGATTTATATTGCATACAGGCGCGGGCTGGGAGAGGGATGGCCGGGTGGCACACAGGTGGCCGCATCATATGACAGGGGATCATATGTTTTTTGCATCCGGGGGGCGGCCGGCCGGCCTACCTCCCGGCCCTAATAGCCGTCTGACCCAGCGGCCCGGGGGCGATTGCCCCCCTGCCCTCCGGGCCAGCCCGCCCTTGATTGCATATTACTGTTCTATACAGTCTAAGTTCTTGTCTGTCCCTGGTATCTTATTATGTTTTAAAATCCTCATTGTTACCATTGTGGTCCCTGCTCCTGCTAAATATGTGTGTGTTGTTACTGGGGAATTGCTGTCATGTTATATACAGGTAGTAGCCAATCTCTATTGCATCATAAGCCTCACCCCTTAGTATGCTAAACCTCCCTGAAATAGTTCTTGTGGAAAACAAATGGATATCAGTTTTGTTGAATAATATATACTCATTAAAACTAATATTGACTATCTTATGAAAAAACATTTTACATCACATTCTAGAATAACACAAGTAAAAAATGCCAAATATTATTTTTTATTCATTAAATGCAACTCAGATGACAATCGGACAATATGTTAACTAAATACACCTATAATCATTTTTTAAGCACAAACCAGACACACAATGGATGAGCTGGAAATGCTACATTGTATAAATTCCAGCCATACTTACACATAATACTCTTTTGCTGTTCTAATATAATTAAGGGCATTTTTCATTTTCAATGCTGTTTTTAAGGATTGTTGTCTAGCAGAGCCTAGCATTATTTAGCCTCGGGTTGTTAAATTAATTACCTCATTGGACTCCATTGTACCAGTTCCCACACTGAAAATTGATGCTTAGCGCTAAAAGGTTTTTTTTTCTCTATCTTTATTACATTTGTGGTTCATGATTGTTATATCTATATAAACTAAAATGTTTAGACCATTACTCTGATTTGCAAAAATGCATTATCCGCCTCCAACCAATTAAATGGCATTACCAACTATTAAAAGGAAACAATCCTTGCAAAGCAAAATAATATAGGTTGTTTCAGCAAATACATGTACGGCCAGGAAACTAGTCTTTCTTTGTGATTAACAGGGGCAGATTTTTCTCATCCTGATATGATTAATCATGATCATTATAAACATCATCATCACCATTTATTTGTATAGTGCCAGTAATTCCACAGCACTGTACAGAGAACTCACTCACATCAGTCCCTGCCCCATTGGAGCTTACAGTCTAAATTCCCTCACACACACACACACACACAGACTAGGGTCAATTTGTTAGCAGCCAATTAACCTACCAGTATGATTTTGGAGTGTGGGAGGAAACTGGAGCACTCAGAGGAAACCCACGCTAACATGGGGAACATACAAACTCCTCACAGATAACGCCATGGTCGGGGATTGAACTCATGACCCCAGTGCTGTAAGACAGAAGTGTTAACCACTTAGCCACCATGCTGCCCATAATAAGTAGATGTCTCAAATGTGGCATAGGATAAAATATAAATTCAGACTGGTGACATACCAATACTGCACCTACAAGAAAACAATTCATTCTCTTTAAGTCCAGCTGAAGCTTCCCATCTCCATTACACATAACCTCCCAGATTTTGATAAAACGGATTTAGATAGAAAAGAGAGGCCACCGTACATGAGACATTGGCAGTGATAAGACAATGATATAATAATGGTGGAGTTGTAAGGATATTACACCAGTCCATTCATCAGTAAAGACTCATCCATTACAACCAATCACACGCTGGTCTGCTTTGTCCACTGGCCAACATGCTGTATTTCTGCCATTTCATCTTGGATGTCTTCTCGCCAACTCAAACTCAATCTTTCAAAAACTGAATTAATAATATTCCCTCCCAAGAACAGAAGCTTCCTGCATGACATTTCTATTTCTGTTGATAACATGACCATAAATCCCACCCCGCAAGCTCATTGCCTAGGTGTAATCCTTGATTCACAACTGTCGTTTATTCCCCACATCAACTCTATATCTAAATCATGTTACATACACCTAAAGAACATTTCCAGAATACGCACATATCTGACACAAGACACCGCAAAAACATTAATTCATGCACTCATCATCTCCCGCATCGACTATTGCAATTCCCTCCTTACTGGTCTTCCCAAAGTCAGACTTGAACCCCTACAATCTATTTTGCATGCAGCGGCTAGACTGATTTTCCTTACTAACCGTTATTCCTCTGCTGAGCCACTCTGTCAGTCTCTACATTAGCTGCCTGTATTTCAACGAATCCAATATAAAATTCTTCTACTAACATACAAGGCCATCAACAAAATTCCACCAACATACATTTCCTCACTTGTCTCGAAATATCTCGCTACTCGACACCTCCGTTCTGCACAAGATCTACGTCTCTCCTCCACTCTCATCACATCCTCCCATTCTCGGTTACAGGATTTTTCCGTGCTGCACCTACTTTGTGGAATTCCCTCCCTCGCACAGTAAGACTTTCCTCTAGTCTTCAAACCTTCAAGCGTTCACTGCAAACCCACCTCTTCAGACAAGGTTATGAGATTCCTCAACCATCATCTTAATTTCCCTAGATTACCCTATTGCCATCCTCTACACTGCTAACGCAAGACAACAACCTTCTGACCAACATTGCAACACACACAGCCCACTCAGTACTTTTACCTTAGCAGTCTGGCTGGTCCATTGTGCAATATGATGTAGCACATGCCCTTGTGTTTCTAACTCCCATTGTCCTATAGATTGTAAGCTTTCGAGCAGGGTTCTCTTACCTCTCTGTCTGTATGTATTACCCAGTATTGTCTTATTAATGTTTGTTCCCAATTGTAAAGCGCTACGGAATGTGCTGGCGCTATATAAATAAATGTTGATGATGATGATGATGATGATGAACAGGCTGCCAGAATCCAACTGAATTTATTATTTGCACCCCGCAGTCACCGCACACACAATTCTTTATACAAGGCCATGAACAATAAGGAAGGTGGCAGAACTACCGCAGCTGAAGGGAGGGCAGCAGTACAGGGCCAGAAATAAGAGGGGGCCCGTAACCACCACATACTCTGCAACGGTGGAAGTTCCGCCACTGCCTGCACACTCTATTGACATGACGCATTGACAGTGAAGTTGAAATTTAGCAGCTTTGTGTATGTGCAGGCCCCACATGCTCAGAAAAGCAGGGGGCGGGAGGGGCAGGGGAATACAAACTGCATGGCCGGGCCCCATAGAAGAATTTTGAGGTGTCCCGATGATGCACTCTTCTGCCCCCGATTAAGGGCCTTCAATGGAACCATTCCCTATTTTGATCTAAAAGGGTATGTATTAAAAAAAAAAAATCCATACCCCCAATATCAAGTTGGGTGGTTTGATGTCTTGTATCCAGCCATAGTGCTCTGAAATTGCACATTACAATCCAATATCTGCCCTTAACTACTATACTTTTGACTGCAATTTAAAGTTGATCCTCTCTAGTAAATGAAAATCTGCACTTTGCTCTGTAGTTTTACATTATACACATGAAGCTGTCCTTATTGATAGTGTAAGAGTTATCCATTACCATGTTTGTGGCCTGCCATGCTTATTAAGCACGCTTAGGCAGATGGGCTGACTATGCAGCTTAGTGGTTATTTAGGGATGTTGTGCATGTCAAGTACAGTGCTCACAAATAGGCAACCATTGTCCACATAATGCTATGAAGGATCATTCCATTTTAAACAATAAATTTGTCATGAATCAAATTTTATGGAGGAACAGGCCGTTTGCAGCAGGCAAAGATCCGATACAATCTTTAGGTTCGGCCATTGCTTCAACATTCCACAGAATGCCATTCCACACACATTCTGAAGAATTCCTAATCCAAATATAGAGCTAGGAAAACAGTGTTCAATTCATTCAGTGGTGGTGAAACATGCAAAACTTCATGCCCAATCTCTACTCCAAAGCCTCTAACATATGCAGGGGCGCACGGAGCATTTTTAAGGGGGGTTTCCCCTCCACCGAAAAAAAAAAAAAAAAAAAAAGTGAGAGAGCTGCCGTGCATGCGCAGCAGCTCCGTTTAGGCAGCACTGTATAATACAGCAGCCGCGGCGCTGTCAAAGAAGCGTCTGCGGTGGACGCTTCTTTAACAGCGCCGCGGCTGCTGTATAGTACAGTGCCGCTATATAGGGCACTTTTTTTAGCGGAGCGGAGGGGTTTCTGGAGACCCAGAAACCCCCCCCAACATGCGCCACTGATATGACATCATGTTTTATTAGCTGTAGCCACCATAAAACCCACCACATAACCGACTTGGACAACACTGCCCTTTGCAAACATAAAATACAATGATGTAATAGATAGACGCAATGTATAACGTATCAGGCCACAAACAGTTACATAAAAAGTCAGATCTAGCACATTATAAGCTACAGGTGTTGTAGAGCAGGAAACCTGTCCCTCTTTCACCATCAGAATACAACTATCACTGAACATGCTTTACTTGCTGCTGGGTGCTTTGATGTAACATCAGCTCCAGACTATGTAGATATTTAAGGTAAACATTAGGAAAATGCCATGTTGTGTAAGGCTAGCTGCAGGTTGCTAGATAAGTATCCCAGATCCAATCCTGATTTTTGGCATGCTCTCTATACTGCAGTGTTGAGAAAACACAGTGTAACACAGTTATGGTGTTCACCGATCCACTTCACCTGCAATGATCACTCACTCACAAAGTGTTGGAGAAACGATAAGTCTCCTTATGGAGCTGTCAGATTCAGCTGAATGCAGGCGGATGCTTTCTTGTGCTTGGATTCATGCCAGGGCTACATAACACTCCTTGTAGTTTAACAGGCAAGATTCCAATACCTCCAGTGTCTACACTATCCTTCATTGCCTCTGACTATAAAGTCTGCACAGCAGTTGTCAGATCTCCCTTTACTCAGACTTCAGAAAAATAATACTTGCAAGCAGTGACTATTGCACATGATGCTGTTATTTTCATAAAGTAGAAAAACATTTTCCTAGCATGTAAGCAAATGTTTAATGTGTTTATGTGTCATGTGCTATTTTACCTTTGCTATCATGTGTATGATGATCAAGGAGCATTGTTCTGATGTCATCAATTATCTACCTACTGCCCATTGCTTTCACCGGTACTCACCTATTGGACAGATACCGGGGATTAGAAACTAAAAGCAACAGAGTTCAACAGAGAGGTTGCTGGGGAGGATTTATGACTGAACCCACCTTAACCAGCTTTAGCATAGTGCTGGAGTGCAAAGAGAGGTGACTGAACATAGAAAAAAGCAGGGCTTTAGAAACGACCACTAAACACCAAAATTTACATTTTCAGATAGCAATCATGAGATGCTGTGACTTAATTTGCCCTATGGATAAAGCAACCAATCCTCACCATGCATTTCTGTCTGGCTGTCAGTGATTGTCTGCTTGTTTATTTATAGAACTTCCCTCCTATCCTGGCGGAGAAGTAAAAGAGCACGGTGGGCATATTTAGTGAAAGTCGCTCACTAAATTTGGGTAACTGCTGCTCAAACTAAACTTTCCTCTGTCTCATGGGGTTCCCCCCAGGGAGCCTAGCCTGATACTGGAAGCAGAGAGCCGTTACCTGAGATCAAAGGTTCGAGTTTGTCCCACAAGTGGAGGAACCCCATTAAGTATACATTTTTAATTTATTTTTTATTTAATAATCCTTAGTTTATGACTAACACCACTACATGCTGCTGTGACATCATGGAACTGCCCAGTATATGAATCATCCACACCACTATATGCTGCTGTGACATCATAGAACTGCCCAGTATATGAATCATCCACACCACTATATGCTGCTGTGACATCATAGAACTGCCCAGTGTATGAATCATCCACACCACTATATACTGCCGTGACATCATAGAACTGCCCAGTGTATGAATCATCCACACCACTACATGGTGCTGTGACATCATAGAATTGCCCATTATATGAACCATGGTAAAATAGATCAAGGAAACAATTACCTGCTGACACCACTACATGCTGCTGTGACATCATGAAACTGCCCAGTATATGAATCATCCACAGGCTATTTCTACACACCAAGTCTACCAAGGTGTCACTCATGCTATGTCTTCCAAACATGACAACCTGCTACATAGGATCCAAAAACATACTGGTAGGTTAATTGGTTGCTATTAAATTGCCCTTAGACTCTCTTGGTCTGTGTGTGTAAGTTAGGGGATTTAGATTGTAAGCTCCAATGGGACAGGAAGTGGTGTGAATGAGTTCTCTGTGCAGCGCTGCGGAATTAGTGGCGCTATATAAATAAATAGATGATGACAGGTTAAGTATAAATACTCCAGTTATCTCGTGTATATCATTCAGCCCAGTAAGAGGCAGCCTTTGTTATATAGTAATGTCACTGCAGAAACAAAAACATAGTATGAACGACCAGTGTGTGTACGTCTGTGTGTGTGTATTGCACAGTCCATAACAGAAGTTCCCGATTTCAGGATTTTAACATTTTCATCACATGTAAGTTGCCACATAATAAATAAAGACAGTTCCAATATCCCCACACTCTCATGCTTATCGTATGCCTTAAATAAGGCTAAGAAGAGCCCTAGTTTAGGAGAAAAAATTATAACTTTATTTGATTTAAAGGGGTGATCCTAAAGTTAGAGGAAATGGGACTTTGTTAGTGCTTCTAGTACTTTTCAACCTCTCCGCACATGGAGCTTGTAGCTTCTAGTTTGCCAAGAGGTGTGAAGAGATGTACCTTAACATGTGCATCCAGTGCGTGTCATAAATAAGGTCCACTGACTTGCACAAAAAATATATTTTTTTGTACTTGTCATTAGCACCATTACCATATCGACTGATGTATTTGATATCACTACAAGCAAAATTATTTTTAGTGTATCTGAAAGGAAGTCGTTGCCTGCGCATTGACAAGAAATGCTTGCACAGATTGTTCAGTCATTCATACAGGAAGAATAGGAAATTCAGTGCTTTCATAACAACTACTTCAGTGATAAGAAACCTAATTGAGAGATTCAGCAAACTGTCACCAACACTTCATCCCTGGGAAACAGAAAACCTATTAACAATCCAAAAAATAATCTATTTTGATGGCAATGATGGAGAAGTTTTGATGTTAGTTATTGTCAACATTTCACCGATGAATAATTATTTATTGATTATTTAATCAGAGGATCATCTTCATGTATTCTTGATTAACTTTCACTACTGATGGGATAATTGGTTTGCTGTTGACAAATTAATTTGCAAATCATTCCAGATTTGCCAAATAAATAACGCCTACTGGAGAACCAGGGCAATTATTGTGTATTAGACCTAAAGAATCCAATCTGGAAGCATTGCTAAAAGTCACATATTTATTTGATTAAGTTTAATAACAATTACAAAAAAAATATATTTTGATGCAACCGATGCAGAAGTGGTTAGAAAAACTCTGCAAGTTTTGGAAAGAGTCAGATTCCAGCTGTCATTTTGTAGAATGTACTAAATAAATGATAACAAAATTCTGATTGGTTGTTGTAGGCAACATTTCCACTTTTTCAAACCCGCAGCTGGGTACATTTACCCCCATAGTCTTCAATTTTGCCCATGAGCTGGCATAAAACTTTGGTGTAGCTGCAGGACAATATTTTTTGTATAACCCGCTCAGGAACTGTTATAGTTGAGCAGCAGACTAGAAATGAGCATAATTGAGCCTGATCTGGAACTGTGTTAGAAAAAGGATAAGGGTGTGAAGTTCTGGCCGTACAACCTTCATGTTGTGGTTTTACATGCTGCTGAACACTGTTCTATACTATATTTGTGAATTCACATTAGAGTTAGGAGAAAGTTGCAAAATTATGCAGCCAAATGCGGAAGAAGTGACTGTTTCTTGAACGAGTTTTAAACTTTTTTTTTTTGGAAAGGGCACATGTGTTAAATACAAACAATATAGGAAATACGAGAAGTAACATACATAGTCCACATATTGTTACAAATATATATGCACAAATGGTGTTTAGGGGAAGGGAAGGAAAGTGGAGGAAAGAGAAGAAGGAAAAAGGATTGGAGAATCATTGAATAGGCATAAGGTAAAGTTTTATATGCTGATAGATGAATTCAGTGATCTTAATTACATTTCAAAAAGTAGGGGAAACTCAGATAGCAGAGGTAAAGCCTAAGAGCATAATGGTAGGGTTCTAGGTGGGGAAGGTGTGGTGTTGGCTTTCTATAAAGAGCCCATACTTGGTTAAACAGGTCCAGGCTATCATAGAGGTAGTAAGTGATCTTTTCTATTGATGCAACATGCCAGGTGCAGTTCTCGACTGCTGTAAAAGGAACGTGGAGTCAGCCTGCTTCCAGTGGGATATGGCAGCTGCTAGTACATGGAGACAAGTTTGGTTAAGTGTTTAGAAAGATTTGAATGGAAATAGGAAAGGACCTTGGAAACCCAAACGTCCATCATGGAGCTGAGGATTCAATGTATTTTGTCTCAGAATAATAATATCTTGAGGCAGGTCCACCAAATATAACAGAAGGTTCTCCTGTGGCCACAATTCCTCCAGCAGGCTGGATCTGTCATGTGGTATAGTACCACCGGTAGTACACTTTGTAAGCTGTATCCTTGATAATCGTAGAAATCAAGGTACAGGAAATTCTCTTCCTAATTTCCTGAAAGATCTCTTCATCTGGAGGCTGCTAAGGTCTGCCTACAACTCAGGCTCATGTCTGCGAAGAAGATCGGCAGATGAGTCTAAGAGCATGTTATAGACAAAATCATGTCCCGTCCAAGAGTGTTTTGTAGGCAGATTGGCTCAAATGGAGATAAACATTTGGGGGTAAATGTATCAAGCTCAGAGTTTTCCGGCGGGTTTGAAAAACCAATCAGATTCATTTATTTAGTGCATTCTAAAAAATGAAAGCTAGAATCTGATTGGTTGCTATAGGCAACATCTCCACTTTTCAAACCCGCCGTAAAACTCTCAGCTTGATACATTTAACCCTTGGTTTTCACAACCCACGCTATAGTCACTATGACTTGAGCCAGGTGGGAAGCTCAATAGTAGCCCAGTGGTAGAGCTTAACATCTAAGAATTATTTGCCTCCTGTTAAATTTGGCTTTATAAGAATTGAATGTTTGATTTGTGAGGGCTTCCTATTCCAGACCCATTTTTTGAAAATCTGTTGTATATCTGTGAACACTAAGGTACTAATTCATTAAAGAGCGTAAATGCCAATCGGTGCTGTCTTTACATAAAAGTGCACTGCGCATGCCCAGAAATGGAGTATGCAGCAACGAGCGCAAGTAAATCCAAATCATCTTCGAATGCAAAGGACAGTTTCGATAGCCTACAATTTAATGGGTGTAACAGGGGATGAAGGGTGCATATGTATACAGTCAATGTACAGTAAAGACGTGCCATGGTTGAGTTCCCTAGCAGTGTTGGATTCAAGCTTCAGGCATCTCTATATGTATTTTCAGTCGTATTATTTGCACCAGCTACTAGGCCGGTGTAAGTGCCGAGTGATAGTGATGATGGTCGCGTATGCATGCTAGAATTTGTGTTTGCAATCAAGATGACTAATGACTATATTATTAACAGGTGACAATAATACTTTTTGTTTTTTGTATGTTCTGCTGGTACTTTATGTTGCACATCTGTATTGCACGTATTCTGCCGTGTGTTGGATCGGTCTCAATACGACAACAGTCATATATGCAGAGCGTACCTAGACCCGTAATTGACGTTTCTTCAGATCCACTTGTGGTTAAAAATGGATGTAAGTATGCCTGAATTTCATGCATTTTTTAAAAAAACGCACAATACATTTGTATGCGTTAATGAATCAGGCCCTAACTGTGGGACAGCTAGTGGAACATTCATTTTAATGATTATGATCCTGGTTACAATAATATTTTATGAACCAGTTTTGATTGAAACTTTTGCTCATCTCTATAACAGACCCTATACCAGGGGCAGACCTAGGGCTAGATTTACTAAACTGCAGGTTTGAAAAAGTGGAAATGTTGCCTATAGCAACCAATTACATTCTAGCTGGCATTTTGTAGAATGTGCTAAGAGAATCTGATTGGTTGCTATAGGCAACATCTCCACTATTTTTTTTTGGGGGGGGGAGGGGCAATTTTGCATAGACACGCCCCTCCTTCACTCTGATTGGTTGATTTGGTTGGCCATGCCCTTTCCAACGATGATCAGACCTCCCCATCGCAAATTAATGGGATGAAGATTGCTGCTAGGGTGTCGATTGCCCCGATCAGCCCCCTCTGGATCTGTCAATGCTCTACACTGTCACTGCCCTAACATACCCCTCGTGGTACATACATCCAGAGTACCAGGGCCTAATGCTTACTTAATGAGTTAGCGCCTACCTGCATATAGGCAAACTGAGGGGGGTTCTTAGTGCCTGGAAACCCCCTCCAAGCCTGGAGCACTGTATAATTGAAGTGGCTGGACCCTGCCCCCGCTTCACTCGGCTCTGCTCGAAAAGAGAGAGCTGCATGCACCTAACAGTAGTGCACGCAGCATTGCTCCTGTATATTATGGGGATAGGGAGAGTTGGAGAGCAGCTAAGCACTCTCTAAAATTATATCCACGCCTCCATGCATGCTGGTCACGCCCACTGGTGGTGTGGTGTGGAAACTCCCCTCTGTAAATCCTGCATTTGCCCCTGCTGCAGTGACGCACTAACTTACCTTTAAAGTGGTCACTAGTCCCTCATTACACTCTTCCTGCCTACATTGTAACCATTTCTTAACCAAATTAGGAACCTAAAAACTATTTCTGTAGGATCAACAAATTGAAAGACATACACATGTATATTTTTCTGGAATTTACAGCAGTAGGGGGACCCTGCACTACAACATGACCAATAAAAGCTGCCTCCGACTCCTCTGTTGCCATGACTGGGGACCAGAAATGATGGAAACAAGGTTGTGAATGTCCTTGTACACACAACCCCTGCATAATATTTACAACAAAGAATAATCACCTGCTGTAAAATGCAACCAATCCCAACTGTGTTTTTCCTCACAAATGTGTAAATGTCAGATATATACTTATATATGCAGCATTCAAAATGATACTCACTTCTCACGAGGTTCATATAGTTCTATTTAAATTCAAGTTAACTTTTTAGTTTAAATAAGGTAACTTCTGATTTTTTCAAACAAAACTAAAATATAGACCCCCCCTTTCACTTACACATTTTGGCTATTGTAACTTGGATCTAGCCCAACAAGCACAAGTTATTGGACTTTCTACAGACATACGCTAGATGAGAGATATTTTAAGGGGATGGCTCTGCAGATCCCAATACAGCTTGACCTTACATTGCTCGGACCTCACATCTGTTTTCCAAGTTCCCAGCTGTGTGTCTGAAGCAGTGAAGAAGCCAGATCCAGACATGTAGCATTTTTACTTACATTTGCATTGATGGGATAACCATGTACCACATTAGAACTGAGGAAGCTTCAGTGCACACTAAAATTTGCATTAACTTGTCTTACTAGAGAGAGAACAGATAGTCATCCAAGTGACTATTGATTCCCTATTCTGTCTCTCTCCAGAGCACTCACTTCTAATTCAGTAAGTGAAATCAGATTGCAAGCTTGTGAGCAGGGCATTCTTACCTCTCTGTCTGTTTGTATTGCACAGTATTGTTTTATTTTGGTGTTTGTTCCCAATTGTAAAGCGCTACCATAGAGGTGGGAGCAAAAATGTGCTTTAGTGACCTACTGCATGGTGGATTCGATTTCTTATCCAAGTCCTGCAGGGCTAAAACCTCTGTGATTGGATGTTCCCAGCTGTCATGTTAGTTCTGCATTTTCAGTAGAAAGCAACCATGTTTAGTAGATAAAGTGAAGTATAATCAGCATTGCACGTCTTATAGTAAAACATTTATATCCAGCAGCAGGTGGATGCTGCAATTCATATAGTCCACCAAGGTATTATAAATTCCTCCAACTGCTGCACAAACCTCATGACATAAAACAAGTAATTAAAATAGTAAAGGTAATTTAACATACAGGCCTGAAGGTTTTTGGACTTGCTCTTTTATCCAGACAGAACTGAATAACACAATAAAATGACATTTACAATAACATCAAGCAGAACAGGTGTTACAATTAAAGCAGTTATCGACAAGTAAAGGAACCACGTGTATTAATCATATATGCTTATAGCCCTTATTTTAATATCCCTTTCACACTTAAACTGTCTATTGGTAATAATCACTTCATCTTCATCAGTAAATATCACAGGTGCATTAGTATAATGTACAAAGATAAATATATAATTACATACCACTGGAAATGTTTTGTCATGGTATTTTTTTTCTTAACATCAAATATGACAGCTATAATAGGTTAGTTTCTTAAAATGGTAGTGAATTGCTTAGCTGACATGCATCAACCAGAAGAGACAAGTCTTTGTGGTCCAGGCTATGCTTTCAAAAGTTGACATAAATTTATGAGATAAATGGCCAGAGGAACAGTGGATGGTGTCCTGGTACCATTTCAGAAAGCCAGTATAGACCTAGGGAGACTGGGGTCGCTAATTACAGCAGATTAATGGCAGAGATACTTGTTTGAATTATAGTTACTGTGAAGATACCGGGTTTTCTGGTCCAATTCTACCCACTTCATGCTGGCTGGTCACCCAGGGGTGCCTTACTATACCCGGGAAGCCTACCCAGTACCTTCTAAAGTTTGTATAGTCTTTCAGGCAAATGCAGTTAGAAAGTAAAACAATACATTTATTGTAACAAACAGCACTAGAATATTATAAACACATAAAAAATGAATACCAGGTAGGTTTACCACATCATCTGTCCCTTAATCCAATAGTTTAGGGAGCTACAGTCACCTGGCTGTCCTGACTTGACAACCCATAGATATGCCCATGTATTCCACTGGTAGAGAGCAACAACTCAAAAACAAGCCACCCTGCAGCTTCCAGCCATCAATTCTCAGAATGATTAGTCCTCCCTTCGAGTGGTTCCTTAAATATAGGGTCAAATTTTCACCATGCTTTCCCCTCCCTGGGCAAACCTCTGGCTCTTTCCCTCTTTTAAATATTATTGGGTGCTGGATCAGGGGGTTGGAGGTGGAGTGGAGATGAGCTGTGCTTCCACAGAAAAGCCCCCTGCTAGGTTGCAGACAAAATGTCTGAACTAGTCCTATGGAGAACAATGGATATTAATTGGCCTCCCCACCTCCAAAGATAGGGTAGCAGTCAGCACCTCCTAAAATTAACCCATTACACTACTTTGTGATGTCACAGGGTCCCCAGCTGTTCCTTGCTTCCTGTAAAGAAAGGAAGGGGGGAATGAATGTAGCTACAGTCCACTCACCTGTATCCTGGTATTGCATTCTTACTCATAACCCACCTGGCTTCACTGTAAGAACAATGAATAACAGCTTCACTGCAATATCAATAATATACAATAAATAAAATACATATTTACAATGAGCTACAATGTCCGCTTATCTACATGTAATTAGACACTGCAGTTGTACTCTGATGAATTGGGTAACTAAACCAGGGCTATAAAAAATACATGTCATAATCCACATTTTGTGAAAAGCGAGGGACAGGCAGGTTAAGGTGTTATCAAACTCGTTTCATCACAGTTACGTCTGTCCAAAAGTTTTAAACCTGGCATTCTAGGGGGGGAAACAGTCTGGATGCATTCATTCATTTCACCTAGAATTAGTTTTGCACGTACAAAAACTGCCCAAAGAAAATTATTTAAGTCCTGCTCATGGATCAGGAAATTCAGCGCCCTGAAACTTCAGCGTTGGCTAGGCAAAAGGGATTCCCACAATTATAACGAGCTGATTGCATCAGGTAAACAATTTGGTGCTTATTTATTGAAACTTGTAGCCTTCACTGGCTAGTCCCAAACCATGACTGAAAGAACAAGTATCAAACTGAACCTACGAGCTATTTTTATTGGTTGAGTATTGCAAAGAGGCCACTCCTGATTGGCTGCCCAGCATTAACTAACCAGGCTCACTTGAACTTGCTTTACTTTGCATTGCGTGCTACTCAGGGGTGATCAGTTCATTACATGTGTTTTTTACTTCACATTATGGACTACAAGCTTCCCATTGTAATACCGTAGGTCAAAGAAGAAAGAAGATTTTACTTAAGTATTAATTATGGAGACTCACGCTTGTAGTTCTACAAGTGCCAGCATGCAAGCAGTGCATGCTGGCATTTATTGTGCCACAATAGATTGAACTTCATTTTCGCATTTTAAACTGGTATCAAATGAACAGGAGCGCCAATAGGGGCCCAATGCTAGTCAGCATTAAGCCGGTGTTTTCTAAGTGAGGAGTCCCGATCAATTTTTGGGTCGTCCCGTAGATGCTTTTATGTAATGTAACGGAAAGGATATTTTTTTTTTTCCTTTTTGTATGCTTACCACATCCAATGTGTGGCGGTTTGCAAGCCTCCAACTAAACTGCTGTTTAGTAAATAAATACCTTAGTCACAGCTATCAAAGTCCCCAAAATTTTGAAAATGACAAACTCCCATGTGTGTGGAGGCGACCTTGGGGAGGACAAACAACAAGGTCTGCACAGGCTCTTTTTGCAGCCATAACAAGTTTTTGCAGCACCTGTCCGGTATGCCAGAGAACTTCTCCCAAACCATTATTTTGCAAACAACTTGTTACACTTCCTATTGTGAGGGGCCATTTGTATTTGGAGTTATGGATCTTATTGGTCATCTCGAAAGGTTAGTAAGTAGCTATTAGTATATTCTTGTAGTCTTCAATAATGCCATTTGGAAAACAGAACAGATCTACTAAGTAAATCTTATTAAGCCTTGGCATGAGGAGGTGCAGGGAATGCTGCAATGGGTATCCAATAGAGGGCTCAAAGGAACTAATAGGGATTAATCTCTCGGTTGAAGAAGAAACATGGCAAAAAGAAGTCACACAATATTTTCTACTCAACCAGGGTGTTCTCCTCTCATTCATCATAACATTATCATTTTTCAACGGCTAGTATCAAATCATACAATTTACAGAGTACCATAATCAAGGTGGGTAGCTATAAAGCTATATATGAAACCATTAATTCTTTCAAAGACTTCTGACAGATAAATGGTATGTCCTTTTGAGATGTGGTATCATTGCAAGGGTCAGTGTGCACTAGTGCTCGCTATCTCACCACACTTAATTTCACAAAAGGTTACTGGCGGTTTCAACTCCTTTTGGCTTATTTTAAAATAATATTCTTCCTTGTGGCTTACATAGAGCACCGCTCACATTCCAAAGCATCCTCCATCAAATACTGAAGCCCACTGCTGATGGATCACCCTTTCTTGATCTTGTAATGATATAATGCACAGATTGGCAGTCACATCTGACCACAATCAAAACTGACTTGGAGACCTTGAGAATCGTTGGGCTTAAATCCTGCAAAATGTGCAATTGCCATGACAGGTGACAAATACCTGGCTATATAGTAGGTCAGGGTCAGATCAAACCACAGTTAGAGGTGAAGGCTGTAAAACATTGGCCCATCCCATTATGGGAATCCCAACTCTACTTTATTGGGGCTAGTCAGATACTGATGACGATTTGTTAATGTTACGATCTTGATGCCTTAGTCAGTATTAGCACAGGCTTACCTAGGGCGCGGAGTCTAACGGCCTTCCGGTCTTCACCAAGAACCACCGCAAGGTAGTGTGGGCTTAGCTGCCGAAGAACCGCAGGTCGCGGCCCCCAGATTAGCCTACTGACGTAAGGGAGAAAGTTCTAAGTGATGGCAGGCAGACAAGAAAATAGACAATGCGGTGCAAGTACAGGCACTAACCGTGAATTCCAGGCGTAGTAGGTCTGGAACAGAAACCGGTAGATCCACAGAGGCAAAGGGTGCGTGGCAGGATCCAGAGAATAGTCGGTAACACAGCCGGGTCGGTACACAGAAGGTATCAGGTATACGGTGCCAGAGGGAGATCCAGAGAATAGTCGGTCACACAGCCGGGTCGGTACACAGGAGGTATCAGGTATACGGTGCCAGAGGGAGATCCAGAGAATAGTCGGTCACACAGCCGGGTCGGTACACAGGAGGTATCAGGTATACGGTGCCAGAGGGAGATCCAGAGAATAGTCGGTCACACAGCCGGGTCGGTACACAGGAGGTATCAGGTATACGGTGCCAGAGGGAGATCCAGAGAATAGTCGGTCACACAGCCAGGTAAGTACACAGGAGTAGGAGGAATAGAGGGGTTAACAGGGAGCAGGATCACAGGAGTCAGGACACAGGAACTGTAGCCAGGAACAGGAAACACATTGCTCTGACACAGGCAGCGTGTCAGAGCAGGGAAGATATAGGAGTTTGAATTCCCCGCCCAGGAGTCACATGATATGCAGCAGAGAGAAGCAGGAAGTGCGGCAGCGCTAACGGAAGCAGCGCTGAAGACATGGACACCGCTGTCAGCTCCCGCTGACAGCGCAGCGGAACGGGGAAGGTAAGTTCCTAACAGTACCCCCCCCTTCAGGGATGGCCTCCGGACAACCTATAAGGCTTTAGAGGGAACTTGGTATGGAATTTCTTCAACAAACTCGGAGCATGAAGGTCTCGTGCAGGAATCCAAGAACGCTCTTCAGGACCGTAACCTTTCCAGTCAACCAGGAACTGCAAGGAACCTCTGGAAATCCGAGAATCTAGAATCTCCTTCACCTCAAATTCCTGATCTGGTGTAGAAATAGCAGCAGGAGGTCTTTTTGAAGAGAAGAATTTGTTAACAACAAGTGGTTTGAGAAGGGAAATGTGGAAGACATTGGGAATCCTCAAGGTATGGGGTAATTTTAATCTAAAGGCCACCGGATTAATGACCTCAATGATCTTGAAGGGACCGATAAATCGGGGAGCGAATTTCCTAGAAGGAACCAACAGGCGAAGATTCCTTGTAGACAACCACACTTTGTCACCAGGAGTGAGTAGTGGAGACGGTCTTCTTCTTTTGTCAAATGCTTTTTTACTGATGGCAGAGGTGTGAAGTAATTTGCGTTTGATAAGATCCCACCTAGATGAGAAGTCCGATAGAAGGGAATCCACTGCAGGAACCCCAGAAGCGGTTAACTCTTTGAAGGGTGGAACTTTAGGATGAAATCCCTGAAGAGCAAAAAAGGGAGAAATGGAGGTAGAGTCGTGTGAATTATTATTGTGGGCGAATTCTGCCCAAGGTAATAAATCAACCCAATCATCATGTTTAGCTGAAATGAAACATCTGAGGAATTTCTCCAATTCTTGATTCGTCCTTTCCGTGAGACCATTACTTTGCGGATGATATGCAGAAGAGAAATTTAACTTAATTCCACAAAGACGAGAAAAGGCCCTCCAAAATCTTGCCACAAACTGAGTTCCTCGATCAGAAACGATAATATCTGGACAGCCGTGTAGGCGGAAAATTTCTTTAATGAAGAGTTGAGCCAGAACAGGAGCAGAAGGGAGACCTTTTAATGCCACAAAATGAGCGGCTCAGGAAAGGCGATCGGTGACCACCCACACTACTGAGAACCCTCTGGAGGAGGGTAAATCTGTGATAAAATCCATGGAGAGATGACTCCAAGGTCGATCCGGAATTGGCAGAGGCTGCAGCAGACCGTATGGAGCCTGACGAGGAACTTTATTCTGAGCGCAAGTGGAACACGCCGTCACAAACTGTCGAACGTCCGAACGGATAGCCGGCCACCAATAACTACGGGAGATAAATTCCAAGGTCTTCTTTATACCGGCATGACCAGAAAAGCGGGAGGCATGAGCCCATTTAAGGAGTTTAGTTTGGAGATGTGGAGGAACCAAAGTCTTCCCGTGAGGAATGATCACCCGAGTAGGAGTAGTAGCCAAAATACATTCTGGATCTAGAATAGACCTAACACTCTCTTCTTCGGTATCCATAGAATCAAAGGAACGAGAGAGGGCATCAGCCTTCTTGTTCTTGGACCCTGGTCTGAAGGTAATGATCATATTGAATCGTGAAAAAAATAACGACCATCTGGCCTGACGGGGATTGAGGCAGGATGCAGTTTGTAGATAAAGCAGATTCTTGTGATCCGTAAAAATAGTAACAGGAAATCTGGCTCCCTCCAAATGATGTCTCCAGGCCTCCAAGGCCAATCTGATAGCAAGTAGTTCTCTGTCTCCAATGCCGTAGTTTTTTTCGGTGGATGAGAATTTACGAGAAAAGAAGCCACAGGGAGAAAACTTTCCAGTAGAATTCTTCTGAGACAAAATAGCTCCTACTCCAGTGGAGGATGCGTCAACTTCGAGAAAAAAGGGGAAGGAAGAATCTGGCTGTTGAAGAATAGGTGCCGATATGAAGGCTTCTTTAAGATACTTGAAGGCCTCTACCGCCTCTGGTGGCCAGGTCTTAGCGTTGGCAGATTTCTTGGTCAGGGAAGTGATGGGAGCAATAACAGACGAAAACCCTTTAATAAAGTGGCGGTAATAATTAGAGAATCCAATAAACCGCTGGATGGCCTTAAGTCCAACCGGTTGGGGCCAATCAGAAATCGCCTTTAATTTCTCAGGGTCCATACGTAATCC
Source organism: Mixophyes fleayi (assembly GCF_038048845.1). Classification (NCBI taxonomy): domain Eukaryota; kingdom Metazoa; phylum Chordata; class Amphibia; order Anura; family Limnodynastidae; genus Mixophyes; species Mixophyes fleayi. The sequence goes on from NC_134404.1 coordinate 76,689,916, forward strand.
GGAGCCAGAAACCACGTGACCAAGAAAAGGAAGATGCGTTTTTTCAAAGACACACTTGTCCACATTACAGTACAGATGATGCGACCGAAGGCGTTGGAGAATCAAGGAGACATGATGGCGATGAGTAATAATATCAGGTGAAAAAATAAGAATATCGTCAAGGTAGATGACAACAAATTGATACAGGAAATCCTGAAAGACTTCGTTAATAAAATTTTGAAAAACCGCAGGAGCGTTACAAAGTCCAAATGGCATGACAAGATACTCAAAATGCCCATCGTGCGTATTGAACGCCGTCTTCCATTCATCTCCTTGTTTAATACGGATAAGGTTGTAGGCCCCTTTCAAATCCAGCTTAGAAAAAATTGAAGCTCCCTTGATCCTATCAAAGAGTTCAGAGATTAATGGTAAGGGGTACCTATTCTTTTTCGTTATGGCGTTGAGGCCACGGTAGTCTATGCAAGGACGCAATCCGCCGTCCTTCTTTTTTACGAAAAAGAACCCTGCTCCTGCTGGTGACGAGGATTTCCGGATAAAACCCCTGTTTAGATTCTCCTTAATATATAGGGACATGGCCTCTGATTCGGGTAGAGATAATGGAAATACCCGTCCTCTAGGTGGTGTCTTATCCGGCAACAATTCAATGGAGCAATCCCAAGGTCTATGAGGGGGTAACTTGGAAGCCTCCTTTTCACAAAAGACATCAGAAAACGAATGATATTGAGGAGGAATACCGGAGGGTGTTGGGAGACAGCCCATAGCGGGTCTATGAATCCTGGGAAGACATCGGGAATGACACTCTGAACCCCATGCAAGAACTTCCGGTTTCTGCCAATCTAAAGTGGGGGAGTGAAGTCTGAGCCAAGGTAGGCCTAAGATCAACGGGTTGATAGCCTTTGGAATGACTAAGAAGGAGATTTCCTCAGTGTGCAAGGCTCCAATGCGTAGAGACATGTTAACAGTTCTGTTCTTAATGGATCCTCCAATGATACGACTGCCATCTATAGCTGTAATGGCAATAGGTGGATCTAAGGGTTGCCTAGGCAATGATAAACGCTCTACCATGTCAGCTCGTAAAAAGTTCCCTGCTGCACCGGAGTCAATAAGCGCTGGAAGAGACAATTGTTTATCAGTATATTGCAGAATAATTTGGATAGAAAAACTAGAATCCATAGGAGAGAGAATGTTCATACCTAACTTAGTCTCTCCGTCATCAGTTAGGTCCGATCGTTTCCCGGGCGCTTCCCACATTGACTCAGGACATGACCGGGTTCCCCGCAATAAAGGCATAAACGATTCTTGAACCGCCTCTCTCTTTCCTCCTGGGATAAACGTGCTCTTCCCAACTGCATAGGCTCTTCCTCCGGTGTAATAGGACTTTGGAAGCGAGGAGCCAAACGGAAGGTAGATCGACGGGAACTCTCTCTTTCCTGAGTGCGTTCACGGAAACGTATATCAATCTGGTTACAGAGAGAGATCAAGGCATCCAGGTTAGTGGGTAACTCTCGGGCTGCTAGCTCGTCCTTAATACGATCGGACAAGCCTTGCCAAAAGGTGGCCACTAAAGCTTCATTGTTCCAACGAAGTTCGGCCGCCATAGTGCGAAATTGAAGGGCATACTGGCCCAAAGTAAGGGTACCCTGGCGCAGACGGAGGAGTCCAGAAGCTGCACTGGAGACTCGTCCGGGTTCATCAAAGATGCGTCTGAAGGTTTCCAAGAAAGTGGCACAATTATGGAGAATGGGGTCATCATGTTCCCAGAGAGGAGAAGCCCAGGCAAGCGCTTGACCAGACAATAAAGAAATAATATAGGCGACTTTAGTTTTCTGTGTGGGAAAGTTCCCGGGCAAGAGTTCGAATTGAATAGCACACTGGTTCAAGAAGCCTCGGCATTCCTTAGGATCCCCATTGAACTTGGGTGGGTTAGGTATGCGGAGTTGAGAGGTGGTGGGGGCAAATACAGCTGAACCGCTTGGAGCGGGGGCAGGCTGTGGGGCCGGAGCAGGTGGAGGATTAGGAGCTGCCACCTGAGCTGCTTGGAGCGTATCCAACCTGTTAGACAGAGTCTGCAGAATCTGTAATAACTGTTCTTGATTTTTCCCCTGTTCCTCAACCTGAGCCGCTAAGTTATCCAGTAGTACTCTCGCAGTGGGATTCCCTGTCGCTTCCATCAGTTAGATAAGGGTCAGAGCAAACTGTTACGATCTTGATGCCTTAGTCAGTATTAGCACAGGCTTACCTAGGGCGCGGAGTCTAACGGCCTTCCGGTCTTCACCAAGAACCACCGCACGGTAGTGTGGGCTTAGCTGCCGAAGAACCGCAGGTCGCGGCCCCCAGATTAGCCTACTGACGTAAGGGAGAAAGTTCTAAGTGATGGCAGGCAGACAAGAAAATAGACAATGCGGTGCAAGTACAGGCACTAACCGTGAATTCCAGGCGTAGTAGGTCTGGAACAGAAACCGGTAGATCCACGGAGGCAAAGGGTGCGTGGCAGGATCCAGAGAATAGTCGGTAACACAGCCGGGTCGGTACACAGAAGGTATCAGGTATACGGTGCCAGAGGGAGATCCAGAGAATAGTCGGTCACACAGCCGGGTCGGTACACAGGAGGTATCAGGTATACGGTGCCAGAGGGAGATCCAGAGAATAGTCGGTCACACAGCCGGGTCGGTACACAGGAGGTATCAGGTATACGGTGCCAGAGGGAGATCCAGAGAATAGTCGGTCACACAGCCGGGTCGGTACACAGGAGGTATCAGGTATACGGTGCCAGAGGGAGATCCAGAGAATAGTCGGTCACACAGCCAGGTAAGTACACAGGAGTAGGAGGAATAGAGGGGTTAACAGGGAGCAGGATCACAGGAGTCAGGACACAGGAACTGTAGCCAGGAACAGGAAACACATTGCTCTGACACAGGCAGCGTGTCAGAGCAGGGAAGATATAGGAGTTTGAATTCCCCGCCCAGGAGTCACATGATATGCAGCAGAGAGAAGCAGGAAGTGCGGCAGCGCTAACGGAAGCAGCGCTGAAGACATGGACACCGCTGTCAGCTCCCGCTGACAGCGCAGCGGAACGGGGAAGGTAAGTTCCTAACAGTTAACTACTTTGGGCCTGAGTCATTAAGGAAAGTAAAGGAGTACATTTGCACCTGGGCAAAACCATGTTGCATTAGAGGGGAGCTAAACTTAAAATGTGACTGCAGATTTATACTTGGGGTAGGGCATGTCCTAGATCAACTTTAAATATCAGTGTAAAAATAAAGATATCAAGTATTTGTGTGCTACATGAATAAACAGCCAGTATTTAACTTATATGCAAAATAATAAACTAATTTGCACCCCTTGCATTGTAACATGGTTTGACCCAGAGAACATTTACTCCTTTTTTTGCCTTACTTTCCTTAATGACTCAGGCCCTTTGTATCTAGAGCGGCACTCCTGAGTTTCTGAGAAAAAATAGTCCATACAGGACAGTTTGGTCTAAGTGGGCAGATATTGTTGTCAAGAAAATCCATGCTGCCCTTTGTGTGTCCCCTATTCTGCAGTTTTTTAAATATTGACTGATTTTAAACATTGATTATTTCTCAACATTGATGTACCTAACATGGGTTTGGGTACAGTATTATTCCATATTCAGTATTGTATTAAATATCCTTCACCAGGAGCATAAAATTCTACCATGGAGAAGGAATGTTTGGCCATAAAATGGACTACAAAATATTTATATTATTATCATCTTGGCAGGGAGTTGGTCACTGACCGTGCTCCACGGTGTTTGAGGCAAACTATCCATAAAAAAGGTAACAGTCACTCAATGGTTCCTTGTTTTACAACCATTCTGGTCTGAAGTCAAACATGGCTGGGACTGCTACACGCAGATGCTCTCTCTCAGAAATATTTCCTCTGCAGGTGTTCCATGTCATCCCTCTTAGTTATGAGGGGGAATAGGGATGTGTATGAACGCTTAGAAGATTACCACATGGCTGTCAGAGAGAGACAGGTTACAGGAAGTAATTATCGTAAGGCTGTAAAAGAGTGACAGGTTACAGGCAGCTGGGATAGAAGTGAAAATTGGGGTTTGGTTGGTAAGAGTATCAGGAAAGAATGGGTGAAACCTTAGTAATTAAAAGGAGACTTGGGGGTATATTTACTAAACTGCGGGTTTGAAAAAGGGGAGATATTGCCTATAGCAACCAATCAGATTCTAGCTATCATTCTGTAGAATGTACTAAATAAATGATAACTAGAGTTTGATTGGTTGCTATAGGCAACATACCCACTTTATCAAACCGCAGTTTAGTAAAGATACCCCTTGGTGGGTGTGGGGGCTGATCGATTCTGGACTAGTTAGTAGGGATCGTTAATATTATCATTATTGTGATTGCCATATCTTGCATTATATTTTTATCTATTTGAAGCACGCCTAAAGCCCAAAATTTAAAGTTTCAGATGCAAACCATGTAGGTAATATATATTGTTCCATATTATCATTACATTCTAACTCTGTTTAAAAGTAATGTATTACATACCCATTTCATTGTAGACTCCTGAAGTTACTCCCACAACTTAAGGGCAGTGTCCTGATGGCAACTCATATAGGACAAAATTGATTCTGCAGGCATTTCAGCTACTGTTACATCACTCACCCTGCCCTTGTGTATGTATCAACCAATCCACGCAGTGCATTTTTGCACAACAAGTCTTAAGAGATGTCACTCACACATTGCTTGTTTAGTTAAACGATCACCTCTCCTAACATGGCAACCTGCTGCAAAGGAGTGAAAAAGAGCATGATGGACATTTATATATATATATATATATATATATATATATATATATATATATATATATAAAGAAGTTTGTTTGCTATCATGGTAAAGCTGCGAAATCTTACATAGTAATTTAGTGTTGAAAAAGTAACCTATTAGACCACGTAGCGACAACGCGACAATGAAATTTGTGCGACAAATACTGAAAACATCATTTTCGGTAGTAAACAATTGTTAGACTGCTGAAAGGAAGCCTCGCGACAACACCACATAATGACAACGCGACAATGCCACAAATCTTATTTTCTAAATAGCATTTTTGATATATTTACGATAATTTAATGTCAAATAGAGACTTCACTTCCTCAAAATTCCAATTAAATGATTGATGATGATGATTATTTTGTTTGATACAGTCAATGTAAAACAATATACATTTTACAACACTACATTACTTTTTCATTTAGTAGATTCGGTGCCAACACATGTTTTATCTACCATGGAAAAACAAAATTATGTGACAGTGAACATAATTTTATCATTTTGACATGGAAGTTAGAAGCACTAGTTAGTAGGGGCTTTTACATGCATAATTTTCAAAATCTGAAGTGACTGGCAAATTTCCCACGCTCCAAGAACTGTTTACTAATGGAGTACACAGTTTATGTTAATCTATTTTTTTGTTTTGTTTTGTTTCATAACCCCCTTTATAATTTTATTACATTCTCCCCAGGGAAGACGGAAGGACAGCGCTCCATGCTTTTGCTCACCATCTGCAAGAGACTGGGAAAAGTGCCAGCGCTTTTGAATTCTTATAGGGTCGGTGGGTCAGCAGAAAGCTGGCTGGTTCTGATTTTTCCACATTCCCAAAGGGGAATCTGCTCACCTCATCACACTGCAGAACACAGCCCACAATTACTTCTGCCTTCTGTGATCAGTGAAGTCTAATAGGAGTTAATTGAATGCTAAATTGTATTCCATTCTCTGCTGGATTACCATGGCATGCATCAAAGAGGGACTTATTGTGGCATTCCTGGGAAACCAACAGGTATTTAAGGAAAAAAAAACCTTTATCTATAAAAAAGCCACTTAAAATGAAGTGAAACATATTGGTTTCACCTGCAGGTTTTAAGCACATATCCAGAGCCTCACTTTAACTTTTCCCAAACATTTCAAATAGGGAAATTACCAATTTCCTAAAGGAAATGTAATCTTGGTTTATTTTTAAATCAAAGATATTTTTGATTAATTTTCAATTATGCATAATTGTAAAATATTATTATTAATAATAATAAAAATTTTAAAATAAATATTAAAGTAAATGCTTATAAACAATTCATGTTGAGTTGAACGCAAATTGCAGATAAAATGTTTTTTTTACTGCTGTGGAAGCGCACAAAGCACTAGTCCCAAAATTATAAATTCTTCTTGATGAGTTACCATTAGGAAGAATCTTTTTTTAAGATGTAAATTAGGAGGTGAAGATGAATAGAAAAATAAGGAAAAAGGGACTTTGTCTTACTCCATATAAAAACGAATACTTTAATTAAAAAATATATTAAAACCTGATTACACATATTTTAGTTTCCACATATCTATCACTAGGGCTGTGTGATAGGGGCGACTGCCCAGGGCACAACGTTGAAGAGGGGCGCAGTTTAGGAATATTTTAGGTTCATTTGGTTCAACTTGATGGCTAGGGGGTCGGCATTTGTCTTTCTTGCCCCAGGCGTTAGAATTGTAAGTTACGGCTCTGTATCAATGTATACTGAGTGTGCACATCCACAAGTTCTTTAGATTTAATTAATCAACAATTGTGCGCACCAAGCACACATATAAAAACATATGACACCGCATAGTAAGCTCTAATAAAACAATACCAATGAATATCCAGTATTGAATTAAGGGAAACCCCTTTGATGTATCAATATTGTATCTACTGTTCATTAAGATAGAAATCAATATACATTAATAATTAAACAAGATAGCTACAGAAAGTCCTTTTCACTATGCACCCAAAGAGGGCAGTCAGTGATGGTTGGAGGTACGGTCTAAGCAGGTGCTGTCCAGAGTTGCCATATAGAAAAGAAAGAAGATGGGGAAGATGGGAGAAGGCAAGAGAAAAACTAGGTGCCACCATTTAAAGTTAGTCTGATCATTTCAAAGCGAAGCATCATATGTTTTCCTTTCTGCTACCACCTGAACAGTACTGTCTTTTACATTTAGAGTAGATACAGGTCTGTGCAAAGATAAGTCTGCTTTTCATGGACCTTAATTATTGCTCTATTTTAAGTGAAAGGTCTAAAATATGCTTATTTTATAACATCAAGTTGGATGCACCCATTTATACATTTAAAAAGTGATCATTTATGTGCATACTTTAGAGTATATAACGGTGAGCCTTGTCAGAGAGACTGGGAGACATAAGGGTGAGCGCTCTTTGAGGTACTGGGAGATATAAGAGTGAGCTCTCTTGGACATTCTGCGAGATATAAGAGTGAGCTCTCTTGGACGTTCTGAGGGATATAAGTGTGAGCTCTCTTGGACATTCTGGGAGATATAAGAGTGAGCTCTCTTGGATGTTCTGGGAGATATAAGAGTGAGCTCTCTTGGAGGTACTGGAAGATTTAAGAGTGAGCTCTCTTGGACATTCTGGGAGATATAAGAGTGAGCTCTCTTGGACATTCTGGGAGATATAAGAGTGAGCTCTCTTGGACATTCTGGGAGATATAAGAGTGAGCTCTCTTGGGCATTCTGGGAGATAAAAGAGTTAGCTCTCTTGGACATTCTGGGAGATATAAGAGTGAGCTCTCTTGGAGGTACTGGGAGATATAAGAGTGAGCTCTCTTGGAAGTACTGGGAGTGATTTACGAGTGAGCTCTCTTGGAGGTACAGGGAGATATAAGACTGAGCTCTCTTGGGCGTTCTGAGGGATATAAGAGTGAACTCTCTTGGACGTTCTGGGAGATATAAGAGTGAGCTCTCTTGGATGTTCTGGGAGATATAAGAGTGAGCTCTCTTGGAGGTAGTGGAAGATGTAAGAGTGAGCTCTCTTGGACATTCTGGGAGATATAAGAGTGAGCTCTCTTGGGCATTCTGGGAGATAAAAGAGTTAGCTCTCTTGGACATTCTGGGAGATATAAGAGTGAGCTCTCTTGGAGGTACTGGGAGATATAGGAGTGAGCTCTCTTGGAAGTACTGGGAGTGATTTACGAGTGAGCTCTCTTGGAGGTACAGGGAGATATAAGAGTGAGCTCTCTTGGGCATGCTGGGAGATAAAAGAGTTAGCTCTCTTGGACATTCTGGGAGATATAAGAGTGAGCTCTCTTGGAAGTACTGGGAGATATACGAGTGAGCTCTCTTGGAGGTACAGGGAGATATAAGAGTGAACTCTCATGAAGGTACTGGGAGATAAAAGATTGAGCTCTCTTGAAGGTAGTAGAAGATATAAAGAAGAAGGTCAAAAATGGTACAGATAAAATAGCTATAAATACAGATAACTTATACATCACACTAACCACTGTAATTTTAATCCCTCTCTGATTTTTTCCTAATCACATACTTCTTGACAATATTTTAATTTATATTTCGCTGGTGAATTTTAAAATTGGAGATTAACAATGGGACCAACATGTTTTTGAAAATGTTGATGATAAAAAATAAATTTTAGCAAGCTGAGTGCATCTTAATAAACTAACAACTCTTTTCCAGATATTAATAAAAAATTATAGCTGCAAGAAATACTCTTGAAAAAAATGTGTGCAATCTTTGAAAGAAAACAAAAGCAAGAATATGTTTTACAAAGTACTACTAAATTGATAGCAAAGTCATCAGCTCAATAGCACATGCTAATAAATAGGTCACCTAGTATGGTGCAGAAGACAGATTGGATTCAGATTGTGCCACTTTTGCAGTTTTAATTTTGCAAAAGGCAAGGAACACAAACCCTCTTACCTATGTAAGCAAATAAATAAGTGTACATGATGGTATGTGACAAAGAAAGATTTTACTTTATAGTTTCTCCTTGAGTCTTATGGAAGAATATATTCCGTAACAAATATTCAACCAAGTACTAATAATATGGGCCTTGTTTTAATATGTTAAATCCTTTTGTTTCTCCACTCTTTGGAATGCTTATTTTTATTTGCCATGTAAGCTTAAGATTATCTTTTTCATTCTTAGGATACATGTGACTCAAAATAGCCAGATAACTGCACCACAAATTGTACCTGTAAGTTTTGGCAACAAATGAATCCAACTTTAAATGACCCTATATATGACAAGTGACTAGGTATGGGAGTATATGGGGGCTTCTCTTTATAGAACTTTGTGGCTCACTGTGTGGTATCCTTAATCTTTATCTTTACCCCTGTGTCAACTATTTCACAAGGGTCAGTGGTTTTGTTTCAGATGCTTGAGTGAATTCAGGGTAGCCAGGTAAATCATGGGTTACCCTGGGGAATCAAAGTTATATGTTCTAGAATGGTTAATATACATATATAAGATTTAAAGATTTAAATAATGTAATCTTTATATATATATATATATATATATATATATATATATATATATATGCTTACATATATATACTTTAGTTTTACTGTCAATGACGAATACTGCTGAAGTTCATTTACCATAAGTTTGGAAACTTTTTCACTTTAATTATTTCTTAATAATAATCACAGTGTGTGCAGCAGTGGGTAATAGTAAAGTTCCACTATCTAGTAAGTCAGCAGGATATATGTGTGCAAATATGTGCAGCATCAACATGATGTGCAGCATCAACAAGGTTTTGTAAAAGGAGGAGGTAAAGCTTATGCCAAGTGGGCTAAATAAATTACTAAGAGTGTTAGGGACGCAGCTACTGATGAGCCTTTAGAACCGAGCTAGTAGATGTCTTCACTTATAGCAGCCGCCACTACCATAGAACTATATACGTTTGCCGGTACTCAGATGCCCCCAGGGGTGGTAAGGAGGAACGGTTCTCGGAACCCAGTTTTCAAGTGCCCAGAAGGATCCTGGAATTTCCAGATGTAACACATCCACAGAAATGTAAGTTAACCTTACCAAATTATTATGACATCGTATTGCTGATTGCTAAAAGACCTTTCTCTGAAACAGCGTTATTTACACTACTGTCTGGAAAAATGTTGGAAAACCTAAGTACTGAGGAAAACAGGAAGACATAGCATATCTACACTTGTTTACATGAACTTCTTTATCTGGCATGGACTGAATTATATTAAAAGGAGTTTATCTACTCATAAGACATTGACTATTAGAACTGGAGGGTTTGAAAGGCTCTTAAAAACGAAAACGCAACACCTGAAATAATGCTTTGAGATATCTGCAAGTTTACATGTGAATTAGATGAGATTTAGATATTGACACCAGGGGGTAAATGTTTCAATCTGAGAGTTTTCCGGCAGGTTTGAAAATCCAATCAGATTCTAGTTATCATTTATGTAGTACATTCTACAAATTGATAGCTAGAATCTTGGTTCAATTGAGGTGTCACTTGAAGTATTTTTGTATAGACTAACATTGTTTCACAGTAGGTATCCTTGTGTCTTTTCAACAATAATAGTTGAAAGTGCAAGTGGATTTGTAAGAACTGAGAGACAATGAGACCACAAAGGTTATTGTTATTTTTTTTTTTAGATAAACTGTTTGGCTTGAGTTAGATAACAGGCTTATTATTTGAAATAGAGCTATTTATTTTTGTGCACTCTTAGGACATTATTACATGTTCATTGGTTCTGGCCAGATCCTACTCATTTTATTATGATTATACTTGTACTGTATGTTTGGTTTTAAAACTTGTCCTTTACCACTATAAAGTTACATTGCTCACATTACTAATTTTTTGCACCCTGGGAATACCAGTAATACCAGTACATCTTTGGGAGGCTTTATGGAATTCCCCCCCTCCCCCCTTCTTTCCCTCTCGGCAGCATAAACACATACCACCTGAGAGCTGTGCTGATCTCTCTATCAACTGTTTTCCAGTGAACTCTCTGTTCGCCAAACTGGAAAGAATAGAGGACTTTGGACTTCTTTCTGGATTTATGTTTAACATGGACAATTCCACCGCTATGTATTTAAAGGATAATGTGACATGTCCTTTCTATGGAACTTAGTTGAAATGGGTTGCACTTCAGATTACATATTTATGGATACAGCTTCCTAAAAATCTTTCAGGCTTCAAAATGATTATCTCTAGTGCTATAAAAGATCTGAGAGAGGAGCTGGAACGATGGGTCTGTCTCCCTTCGTCCTATATGGGTATAATCTGATAAAAATGGTCTCCTTCCCCCTGACTTTTCTATCTAAGACAATCTTTGCCACTGCTCTTAATGACTAAGAATATAAAACATATGGAATTCCCCTTTAGAAAATTTATCTGAAATTGGAAGTGCCTGCGGATTAGTATGAGGAAATTGCAGCAGCATCAATTGACTATAAACTTCCCGAATGTTACTTAATACAATCATGCTGCAAGACCACAGTACTTGCTAATTCTGCTCTTGAAATGCAATTCTTGCCCAATATTGACCTGAATGCTTTTCTCCATTAGCATGACCAGGAGATTTCTCAGGAAGTGAAGGATAACCCGCTATTGTGAACTACTCGAAAATGATTGCACCTCCTTAGACACAAACACAATCTAAATACACACAAATCAGTTCATTTACCTCTAACATGTAATCCTAATTTCCAGGACAGCATGGCAACCTATCCCTTCAATTTGGCATACAGGTTAGCACAATATACCACCTCATAAATAAAACAGATATGACATTTCAGGAAGCTTCAGAGAAGTTTGAAACTAGTAGTGCATATCCAGTGGCTTTTCTGCAGGCACAATACTATATAAATGGTGTCCTGAGAGCATTTTCTGATTCTGTAGCCTCCTTTCCCTTAGAGCTGGATATGCTCACAGGTACTCAGATGCCCCCAGGTCTTAAACTCAACGTAGTGCAAGCTTGTAAGTAATGCTGCAGAATGGAACAAAGGAGATGATGACAGCAGGTAACGAGCTCAGGAACAAGCCAGGGTTCAAGGACATGAGAAATCAGCAAAGTCAGGTTCAGGCAAAGATCAGGGCTGGCAGCAAACAGCAGTATCCGAGTCACAAGCAAAAGTCAGGGTCACGAGCAATAAATCAGAAGTCCAGAAACAGGCCAAAGGTCATACACGGAAAACCAATCCAGGAATAAGCACAGCAGGAGAGGAGCAGGAAAGTAGCCAGGAACTGACACTATAACTGGCAAGGAGGCTAAGCCTTCCCTGCCTTATACACACCGATGGGCCAATCACAGAAGGACATACACATAAGTCCTAATCAGTCCATAAGGAGTGTAATTAATCACTATCTGGTGCGCATGCGTCCAGCTGTCAGTTTAGCCGGGCCGCGGCGGTGGAGGAGAAAAAGCGTCCCGGCTGCTGCCCTGGTGACAGCCAGGCTATGTGGGTGGAAATGACGACCGGGATGCAAGAGGCAAGTGAGGGCGAGCCACGGCGGCCTGTAGTAAAGCCGCAGCTCGTGACATACACCTATCATTTATAACTTTATAAATTGGAATGGCACATTTTTTCAAAGACAAAAATTATATTTTTTGACTATATATGGTAATAGATGACTGCAATTTAAAATAATATAGCTGCAGTGCTAATGAATGGCGAACCATCTGCTGAGGGGTCAATATGCAAAAAGCCAATAAGAAGTGGCTAAATCATCTTCACATATCTTAGCCAACATGCCGAAGAGAGCTGCAAAAGATATGACTCCTTAGAACCGTATCTGAGGGGCATCCAAGTCTAAACAGACCACATTTCATGTGTACATATCCTGACTATACATAATTTGCACTTGCCCATCACTGATACGCTTCTCCAGATGTAAGGAGCCGCGGGTCTAAGAAACTCTCAACTCTAAATACGGTTTTTGGTTTGCATGCGCACTATAGAAATAATATTTTTATGTGCCACAAATACTTACTATTATTAAAAGATAAGGACTATTCATTAAGGAAATTAAAGCAAAAAAAGAAGCAACTTTGCACTTTGGCAAAACCATGTTGCATTGGAAGGGGAGATAATGTGTAAGGCATATCCTAGAAAAACTTTACATTTACATTTTATATCAGTGTAAGCATAAAGCTATCAAGTATTTGTGTGCTACATGAAAAAACAGCCAGTATTTAACAAAGAAAATAAATAAAGTAATTTGCGCCCCTTCTATTGTAATATGGAATGTCCAGGAGAAAACTTACTCCTTTCCTTTCCTTAATGAATCAGGCTCAATAACTCTAAATGAAGCCCTGCATGTGCAGATTGGTTTCTTTCTCTTGACAATCCCTAATTACCACCTTTGCTGTATTGTTGTGAATTGATCTTCCTAAATGTATTCTGTAGTTGACTGGTTCTCTGATGTGTTTTCTAAAAATATATGATTAGCATTTTAATGCAGCCATGTGCAACAATGCCAGAAAGTAATTACTATTCACCAGTAGTACAATAGAAGGTAACTAGTACAGTAAAAGAAATTTTAAAGGCAGCAAAATAGAAAAATTACACTTATGTACTATATAGTTATGCAAAAGAATATGAGATGAAAATGTAGATTTTTTTTCACTTTCCATTTTCTAAATATATTGTTATTTAATATATTAATACCATTAATTTGTTGTAAAAGGAACATTAGTGAATAAACTAAAGTTGGCACATGGTCCAAGAGAATGTATATGAACAAAATCATGGAATAAAGTCATTTAGGTCATCATAGCACAATAAAAAAACAAACTTGTGGGAAAGGCTTGATTTTTTCTTTTGACATAAGAGCCTGTTTATGACTTAACGCCAGAGAAATCAAGTACGGGACACACTGATTTTCTGGTTCAGCTGACGGATGTCAGCTTAGAAGCGGATTAATGGCTCCATTATTAAGACATCAAAAATACCATAGCCTGCAGTCAACATAATGTTGTGGCTCTATGTGTGCTGAGAGAGGGCACATTTTGTCCTTTGTTTAATTTTCAGAGCCATGAAAATGTGTTCTCAATAAATTAACTGCTTATTTATGGCATTTCATATATAAATGAAATAATGTGATTTTACAAGGGTACTTCAGATACTATCAGTTATTTAGTATTACACACAGGGACTGAAAATATATCTTCGTTAAACAAAAACCTACACATAAAATACTTTATTTTCTCTGACTGAAAATAATGTTTACAGATCAGCAATAACTTAATAATAGGACTCCAATGCCGTGTGAGTCCCTATATGAGTAGCTACATTGTAATCATTGTAATTGTCCACCAAACATTACTATATACTGCACAAACATGGTTTGACACCCAAAATGTTATACTCATGTTGCTTAGTGTGAGTTGACAAGGTCTTCATGAACCTACATCTCTCCCAAACTTAAAGGTCATGTCTCCTGTGACCCAAAACATATATATCTGTCAATACATCATGATACCTGTGAGCTTTAGTTTAGAAGATACAGGTTAATGAGGTAATACTGTTTAGTTTTATGCCTTTGGTATCAGACCCTGCTATACACCTTTAGGACTGTCTTGTTCACAGGGCCTGATTATCCAATAGACTGACTAGGCTGCAGCCTAGGGCAAGAGGCATTTGGGTGGGGGGGCACAAATTTTTGTAAACTGAAACCAAAATTAATTTTAAATTATAAGAGAATAGTTGTTCTTCAAAGTGAAAATAAAAACATGAAAGAAAAATGTAGTAAGGTTTTAATCTTGATGTATTCCCATGGTAAGGGCTGAAGACAAGGAGTCATCTTTGGATGGGCGCTTGAGGATTAGTGAGTAGAACTGACAAGGATGGCGACAGGTGTAGGCTTGACAGCACCCTTCACTTTCACAACTGCACCCTCAATAACGCTTGTACAGTTCTGGTTTTAATGAGAACAAAATAAGTGACAAAGATGTTCATGACCCTTTTAAAAAGCCGAGTGGAGCTGAGTTTTGAAAGTACAAACATACACATTGGGGGTGTAGGTTACAGGAAGTGAGATTTTAAATTAAGTACAAGTTCATTTTTACCTATGAGTCAATAAAAGATTTGGTCTTGGTAGAAGATCATTGGTCAGCACTGGGCCTTGACTTGCAGCCCTGTCATGAGAAATAGGTGACAGGGACAGCACGGTGGCTCAGTGGTTAGCACTTCTGCCTCACAGCACTGGGGACATGAGTTCGATTCTTAACCATGGCCTTATCTGTGTGGAGTGTGTATGTTCTCCCAGTGTTTGTGTGGGTTTCCTTCGGGTGCTCCAGTTTAATCCGACACTCCAATAACATACTGGTACGTTCTGATAAAATTAACTCTAAAATTGCAGAAAACAAAGCCAAGGGTAAGGGGTCACAAGCATATATTCAACATCCACTATATTAGGGAAAGTTGTTGTAGCTCTTTTATATAAAACAGAAATGAGCAATATATTTATGACAGGGCGAATCTGGGGGTTAACACTCGCTGGTCCCAATGCTTGTGTGCCATGTGTGACTAGTTTTAAGCTGCTGCAACCATTTATACACTGTTTATTTCTTGCCATAGGGTGCATATTGCCTTATCTAGCAAGCCAGCACATAATCAGGCTCACTTAAACTACTGGATTTAACATCTAAAAGTTGAAAAATCAATAAATCTTAAAGTTTCTTGTGCTAAAGGCAAAAACTGAAATGTCATATTTGGAGAAAAAAAAGTGCAATAATACTGCTTGGTCATGACTTTTATATCTTACATGTACATTGAAGTCACAGACCACAAAGCACAATATATGTGACAAGCTAGCGGCACAAACCGGCGAATATATTGCTCATGGAGGTGTGACAAATGAAACACAGTCGTGCAAAGAAGTGAAACCCTCTGTGTTGCCGTGAAATGGTTTTATCCTACTTGTCATAGGTATGTACACCTAAGGTGGATTGTACAATGCACTTTGCACTATACCATGTGTCTAAACAAATGACTCTCATCGCAAAACATAATAAAGACATTCAAATTCTCCAGTGTGTACTGATTATTCTTGGAACTATTTTTCTATTAATTTAGCCTGCTAAAAAATCTCCTGGAAACCACAAATACACAGCTATTTATGTACGTTTCTTGTTTGTTTTTTGCATGGTCAACGCTTTAAAGCTGATTTTAACAAAAATGTTCTAATGATAATAAATGTGTCAGCATAAATTGTTGATTGTGTTTACAGCATGTAAACACAATCTGAAAATTCTGAAAATCTGAAAAGTACTGAAAATTATCATTATAAATGTATACCATGCCCACACGTATTCCAATGTGTGAGAAAACGCATCAAAGGTGTGTATGTAGCCCATCATGCAGTAAGAGGCACAAAGAAAGTACAGATGAAAATGTATCTACATTTACTACTTGTATTGTATTTTTACGTCTGTATTTTGAGTACCATGCATCTTAAGATACATGCAACCTAAAATAAACTGTATAAAGGCATCCCTAGCAAAGGTACACCAGTCATCATCATTAACTTTGTTATCACTAATGATGACCGCCAAATATTTTACCATATAAACTTTCTTACTGAGCATTTAACTGCCATTCAACTTAAAATCCATAACCTGGACATGAACTATACAGGCCAAGCTGGTTCCCACTAAATCAGGTGCACAATGAGTAAGATATCCCCATGCTACAGGAGAAACTGGCAGCAGACCAGACAGGCTGGGAAGATTCCCATTACTGCCACAATGTGAACCAAACCCTACCTGGTCAGAGAGTGGCTGGAGCCTTTAAGGGATGAATGCTCACAATAACACCCCTCACCTCACACTACTAACCCTTCACTGAAAAGCACTGTGGCTCTTCCTGGCACCCCTAGGCTGTGGAAAGTGATATCACCAAGGGGCAACTTTAACTTTAGTGGTCAAAGTATCATGAGTTTGATTCCCAACCAAGGCCTTTATCTGTGTGGAGTTTGTATGTTCTCCCCGTGTTTGTGTGGGTTTCCTCCGGGTGGTCTGGTTTCCTTCCACACTTCAAGAACATACTTGTAGGTTAATTAACTGCTATCAAATTGACCCTACTCTGTCTGTCTGTGTGTGTTAAGGAATTTAGACTGTAAACTCCAATGTAGCAGAGACTGATATGAGTGACAAATATTCTCTGTACTACTCTGTGGAATTAGTGGTGCTAAATGAATAAATAAATAAATTATGATGATGATGATGAATGGTAATGGGCTCACTATAATGGAAATGGGGTAACTTAGTCCTGTCCTCAATTATACTAATATATAATAAATCAGTGAATAAATTATGGATTTAAAAAATAAAAAAATTAAATAACAGAACCACTTTTACCACTTAATTTAGGAAAAAAATGAAAAAGAAATCTTCAACAAGTACTCTATTCTTGGTATAGAAAAACAGTGCCAGACTGGTCTCTATGGGAAGGGGAAAGCGTTTCCTATAGATTGTAAGCTTGCGAGCAGGGTTCTCTTACCTCTCTGTCTGTATGTATTACCCAGTATTGTCTTATTAATGTTTGTTCCCAATTGTAAAGCGCTACGGAATTTGCTGGCGCTATATAAATAAATGTTGATGTTGATGATGATTGCATATTATTTTTTGCACTTTTTTATTTATGAGAGTGAAATACACAAATCATCATCATGTAAACTTGCACCAGGCTATAGAGCATGTAAAAGATATGTCTCCTAAGAGGCAAAGTAAAAATACTTACAACTCTTAATAGGACGCATCCCTAAGGAGGTGTCTAACTGGCAGATACATGCCCTTATTAAACTCTACCTAACCCAGACAGAAGGGATCACAAGTATAAGATGCCTATAATGCTACACACGGGTGCAAGTTTTGGCATATGTGCAGTGCAACAAAACCTGTTTTTACGTTTCGCAAATGGACATATGTCCATCGGTAAATGGAGCCCTAAGTGTACATATCCCCCAACATGACCTGTTTCTTACACATTAATGGACGACTGGTCTTAATTTTCTTATCTATTCGCCCTCCCTGTTACAGTCATGGACCCTCTGCCCACTGCTTGCGTTAGATCCATATCTGTCAACACCCCCACACCTTTCTCTTCTTGACTCACTATTTAAGGTGCCAGCGGGGAGAGGATACTGGGTTTAGTTACTTAGCAGACATCACACACATAATATATAGCAGGAAGCCGGGCACCCTGGCACTCTTATCACTGCCGCCATGTTAGTTACACGCCTGTCCCCCAACCTTTGAGCTGTCTCTTATGATGCTCATCCAGGCCCTGTAGCTTAGTCGTCTTCCTATCTTGCTGCAATAAATGGAACTGAGCCATGAAAAGCAGGATTGATATAGATTGTATTGTTGCATAGACTTTATATGCACCAATTTCCTTTAACACAATAGTTTTAATGACTTTAGACACTGTTTTAAATGTTATCCCTGGAATTTGTGCTGCATATTGCACTGAATAAATTTAGTCTATGGAGAAAAATAAACACTGACAAAATTCCCTTTCTGCCTATGTTATAAATGTTATTTTATGTGTTACAAATGACCTGAGCTTCCATTATTCTAGCTCAAGTTGCTGCATAAACCACAAGTTCTACACAAAAATGTAATAAGCCTTGAAATGATTCCTCTGTTTGCCCCAATTAATGCAAGATAAATGGAGTCTATAGAAATTGGAATTGTTACATTTTTCAGTTGTTAAGATACTAAGGTTCCTCCGCTGCGCCCCTCCCAGACATTAATGTGCAATTCGTTTTAATCCTTGACTGCTCATTTTTTAAAGGAAGTTTCACTTTAGGGAGTTCATAGCGAAAGATATATTCTTTGTTCTGTGCAAGTCATACCCATTTGGCTTAATTATTTTTCTAATACTGAAATAATTATAGAACATGGTGATGCCAATCCACGATACAAGATACACATCATTTCACAGACTCTCAGTTTGTCACATGAAAAGAAGAGGCAGGAGAGAAATAACTGACTTTGCCTAAAGACAAATATAACTAATTAAAAAATCTGATAAAATTGTAAAGCTATTCCTATGTGTCACGAACTGACTACAATTCAAGGATGATCAGAGTGAAGTCATTTTTTGCAGTTGTGGACTCAAGGGAGCCCTATAATTTAATTCGTCTTACACAGAAATAACTGCCCAGGAGCGCTCCTATTAGCCTTTTTATCCCGCTCAGTTGGGAAAGATGGTTCTGTTTTAAAAGCTGGCACGGAAACGAGATTTAATACTTAAAGGAAACTATAATCCATCCCATACTGGAGAGTTACAGGCAAGTTTGGATTGTTGCCAAAACAAATATGTTTTGAACACTTGAGTTATTGAAATCATTTTTTTAGAACCGTCAAAATGATGCACTTGTCTGAATAAGAAAACATTTACTACTGTTCATTTTCTTGGATGGGAAACATTGTAGTTTTCTGTTGTGATACCGAGGAAGCATTGCTAAGCAATGTACCTTTCAATGCAAAAGTCTGCAAAACCAGTTGATAACTGTTTTAATTACTGTGTTGTAGAGAGAATGTGCAGCTCAGCACACAATACAAAATCCAAAAGCCAGGCTTTGTAACATTTCACTTTAACCTTGTATATTGAAGTATCAGAGGTAAAGCACTTTAGTGATAGTGATACGCAGTGCTTTTTTGTATGAAGAAAGGTGTCGGAACTCACATCACGTAGTCAATCACTGTACGCACACACACACACACACACACATCTGTTGTATAACGAAACATAACGGTCGCCACCCGCAGTAAGCACTCAGTGCGCGACCACACGACCAATCACAAGCTGAGCAGCGCCACAAGCCGAGCAGTGTCATCACAACCAGCGCGGACATAGTGCGCATGCATTGGACTCGACACACAAGCAGCCCGCATGCACCGTTTTAATGATTTTGCTGCCAACCTACTACACTCTACAGGGCGATTCAAGTCCACGTGGACCAAACATCAAATGTTCAAAAGCTACTTCTAAAACTTGGAAAACCCGTCGAAAAAAGGTGCCGGAACTTAGTTCCAGTGAGTTCTATGGCAAAAAAGCACTGGTGATACAATAGTATAAGAACAATTTTTCAAATAGAATTTGCTGTTGGGTAGACACATGCAAAATACATAGCACACAAAACTAATTGTATACACTACATATAAAACTAAACCTAAAGTCTATTATACTAAACATATACACATATCATTTTAAATAGCAATATTCGGTTACTACACCCCTTTGATTTACAAGTTTGAAATCTATTTTTTTATAAGAGAATAAAAAATAATGTTGTTGTTTTTCAGTGCAAATCAGTATCTACAATGTTCCTTTAAAGTGTACTAGTGCTTAACCCTCGGACAAGCTAATGGAAGCATAATGATTTCTATGAATCAGGTTAGGACAACATGTTTTTCATCATTCGTACCCAGCACCTAGAACTGTCCAGGGCTTTCATACAATACCACAGACAAAATAAACAAATTCCTATATTATAGTTTTGAGGAAAAAATAATCATAAACATCATGTTTAAGTTATTGGAATATTATAAGAAAGGCAATATATACTTTTTTTAAAAATTTGGAAATATTTAAAAAATTGATATGCACTTTTTTACCTCATGATTGGAAAATTAAATAAATTAGCTCAGCATTTTGCATCTAAGCATTTTCAACAATAAAATTATAGTTGTATGTGAAAAGTAATAGAGAATGTTATGTTTAAGTTATTAGGGACTAAAGTTTTCAGTGCAGTCTTTTTTGTTTATTTTATCCTGATGATAATTACTACTATGTGGGTGAACTACTGAACACTATATTTCTGCTTTTCATGTATAAAATCTATGAGCGTGTTCATCTTTTCTATATACCAGGAAAGAATTTAGGTGTTTCTCATTTAGAAAGATCTCCAGTTTGTTACAGTTTAATATTTTTGGCCGTGTTTGTTGGTTATGTTTCAACCTCATATATTTTTAAAAGAAGATGTTTTTCTTTCAGCCGCCACCGTGTCCCGGGTTTGGAAGTGTGGATAGAGTGCCGTGATTACTAGTCAAAGTACATTTTTCATAACGGCGACGCCTAATATATTCATTTGCCAATTCCTGAGGTAACGGTGTCATCTCAGTCATCCATAATTCTTACAGTGTGATTGAAAACCCTCTGGGCATGTGAGAGGTCCTAATACAATGTACAGGGACTAGTGTGCATAACAAGACCCAAGATGCATTGCCATCATAGGAAAACTCCAAGTCCATAACAATACTGTGCATCAAGATGAGGATATTCATATTGCTGCTCTGTCTCACTAGCTTGGTCTTTTTTAAAAAAAATAATACGTTTTTACTTAAAATATCACATAAATAGGCAGCAAATGGCAACATGACAGACTTAAAACCAAGAAACAAATATTTTAGCTTCAAATACTAAATATTGTTGTTATTAGTAAGAAAACTATTTTATTACAGTATGCCTAAGTAATATAGCAAGGCAATGGGAACGTACACTAACAGCTGTCACAGACACACATTGATACTATGGGGAAAAGCAAGGTCAAATTGCTTGTATGTGTAATTTTTGCATCGAACATTGGTCATGGTGGCGACTGAGCAAGAAGTGAGCTGGTGCTGCCATATTCTCCCATATGCCCCCTTGCCCAGCCAGCCCCTGACTATACTGATAGACCCAGTGCTGTCATCACATGTGCTTATTTTACTTGACATTACTTGCCATTTGTTTTATTTCGGTAATATCCTACATACATTGCTTCTCTTCCCAAATTATAAGCTGAAAAGAAATATAATCTTCTGGTGTTTAAGTTATGCATTTAAGATGTGTTTCTAATGAAAGTTAAGCCATACTTGCCAACTCTCCCGGAATGTCCGGGAGACTCCCGAAACTCGGGTCGGTCTCATGGACTTCTGGGAGAGCAGGCAAGTCTCCCGCATCCCACACCTGCCTTCCCAAAATGACACGATTTGCGGTGAATAGCGTCAGTTTGGGCCCGCCTCCTGCTACAAAAATTACGCTTTTGGCTGCGCCCTGCCCCCTCCCACCCTCCAGTCACGCCCCTCTCCCGGACAGAACTTGCCGAAAGTAGGCAAGTATGAGTTAAGCACATGTAAACAGTTTAGAAAATAAATATCATTGTACCAAATGAGACATATGTGTGTTTTGACATGTGCTTAACTTGCATTATGCAACCGTTTTTCTGTAATGCATTTTGTTCCATTTCAGCTCACTTGACACAAGTTGAAACTTTACATTCATCTTTATGGGAACGGATTACAAGCATCATCATCAACATCAACATTTATTTATATAGCACCAGCAAATTCTGTAGCGCTTTACAATTGGGAGAAAACATTAATAAGACAATACTGGGTAATACATACAGACAGAGAGGTAAGAGAACCCTGCTCGCAAGCTTACAATCTATGCTCAGATGCTTAAAATAATTATTTATATACGTGTCTTGTGACCTCATATAAACACATGTCAAATACACAGTAAATGCATAAATAAAAACAATGCCTGCTATATGAGCTTTTATGTGCATTTTAACATGCCTTTAAAAATCTATTGCAAGTGGTCAAATATCCTTAAGAAAACATAGTCTACGCGTGTGGCTTTACCAAGTAATATGTTTTGACCAAACCACAGAAAACTATTTTGTATTTTTTCTTTTTTTTTGAAGTAATGATTCGGTTTAATGTCCCATTAATGCCCCCCTTAAATCCAAAGTCAGTCTGAGTATGACAAAATATGAGGATAATTGTAATTACAAACTAAGCATCATTCACAGATGTCGGTGTTATTGTATAAACTGTGGTATATAGCATATCACTGCACGCTGCAGCTCACCACACATTACAGACAGTAATAGAAAACTAAACAGAATGTAAAAAAAGTGACAGTCTGAATGCATGGTACGTTTAATAAATATGGTCATAAGTCTCTTTGCTTCCAAAAACACCCGAGTGTTAATGTAGCAATATGTAATGTAACAGGACATGTCCAAGTTAAAAAAAAAAATTGTATTAAAGTGAAAATATAAATTCCCACAGACTGCATTGACTCCCCTAAACATTATCTGCATGTAGGTTTTAATTAATATAATTAAGGGATAATGCCATAACTACAGTCATATTAACCACATCTGAAGACCGGATACGATAAATAACAGGGCCATCTTTTCCATTGGGCACGATGGGCAGCTGCCCGGGGGCCCCACGGGCAAGGGGGCCCCATAGGCACGGCTCTTAATGAGAATAAATGATCCTGCAAAAGAAAAAAACCTGCAAAAAAACCCTTCAAGGGTCACTGAGCAAGTACATCTATCTATCTCTATCTTTATATATCTATATCTATATCTATATCTAGGGGCCCCGGTGCACTGCTTTGCCCGGGGGCCCATAATGTTGTTAAGATGGCCCTGATAAATAAGGGAGGCCAAAATAGGAGTGAGTGCCTGTAGTACTTTGATAATGTAAATTCTCATAATAAGTGCTATATAAATGTTCCAATTAGAGCTTTTCTACCAGTTTATGAGTGAGCCCTGCCCTGTAGCAGATAACCCATGGATTCAGATGACAGGACCAAGGATGGCAGGGCTTACCATGAACTGCTGTATAAAAGTGATCAGTGTAGAGTTAGCATTACGCTGTTTAATTTTACAGGAATAAACACAAAAAACAAAACAGAACAATATAAACAGCATAATACAACAAGGTAAAAAAATACACACACATTCACACATCTCCTGAGGTAGCCTAGATACACAATTTAATAAGTTATAGTGGTGGGTCAAGTCTGTTGATCTGGATATCTAAAACAGAACTAAAGCGCCCATATTAAGAGGTTTGGTGATAGTAGTTCAAAAACACACTAGATAAATGCAGTCCAAAGGATTCAATTTTGGAATTCAAGGAACACCCGTAATCAGCTGGTATCCGGTTATGTACCCCCTTGCCGCAGCCATGATAAGAGAAGATTAGAGATTTGGAGATTTAGATCATGTATTTGGGGGATAACATAACAAGGCTAATCAGGGTTAAGGTCAAACTGTAATCTTAAACAGGAGTGAAACCACTTTCCAGAAGGTTTTAATTCCTGGGCACCCTTGCCGAATATGAACAAGGTCACTGCTGTCTCCATAAGATCTAAAACACAGGGGATGCTCAGGGGTTGAATTTTGATTTCTACTAGAGACTTGATACCGCAAAAAGTACTTTATAAGCTTTCTGCCTAACAGAGACTCCTGAAGTCATCTCTGTTTATTATAAATTGTCTACTGACTTAAGATGCTCCACTATATAACACACTGTTAGACAACCAACACTGTGCTGTAGTGTCTAATGCATCATTAAAATATAAAATAACTAAATAAAAATTGCACAGTAAATACAACACATCAGCGCCCTGCAATGGTTAATGCTATGAAGGACACTCAGGGGTTACAAAAGGAATCTGAACGGTGTTTTGATTTTTGGAGAACTCATTTCAGCACAGACCTTTCAGACATAAATAAGCAAGGACAGCATTCTGGCTTCCCCCGTACACATGACTCTTACATTCAGTGTGTGGATATTCTCGCTGGATACACGTTCAGTCGGCTACATCTGCCTGCTTACTCACAATGCATATATAATCCACCAGCAGACAGATCTGCACACACAATCCTGATGTATAAACCATTAGGGGAAAAAGGCAGTGAGCACAGCCAGTTATGTCTTCAATGCTTCGCTATTTGTGAACTTCAAACAGCTTGCCATTACTTTGTGGTTAACAGTCATTCTTCTGGAGACCAAACCCTCATTTTTCTGTGGACTTATGTGCACAGAGCAAAACAATAAATAATGTTAAATAATCCCCCAGATAGCGTAGAAGAAAGGGAACATAGAAACTGTATAGGTAATGGGAATAAATATTATCCGAGCTCTAAAAAAAAATTTAAAAGCAATGAATTATGGATAAGCAACTTTAAGCCATAGTCCCAGTTTGATATTACATTCCCAATTTCTAACTTCGACTTTCAGTTTTTTGTTTTGCAAATTATAGAAGACAAAAAGGGGAAAATTTGAGCAAATGACATTACTGATCACCTTTACTCTTGTTTGTCTCTGTCTTTGCCTAATCCCCGGTCCCTGTTTGTGTGACAGTCTAAATCCCCTACCACACACTTACCTATCAGTATGTTTTTGGACTGTGGGAGAAAGTCAGATGAAATCCATTCAAACATCTGGAGAGCATACAATCTCCACACAGATAAGGCTGGTTGGGATCGAACCCGATATTTCATTTCATAAGTCTAACCTAATTAGACAGAATAAAGCTAATTGCTAATTAGTTGCTATCTACCACTGCACATTTTCATGGAATCCATGCACATAATAGCCATTTGCGACATAGTACATACAGTACTAGGTCATTTGTCCTGACAGCTAGGCTTTACACAACAATAACTACAAATTTAGCTGCAAAATGCTGAAATTATAATACACTATGGGGTAAATGTATCAAGCTGAGAGTTTTCCGGCGTGTTTGAAAAACCAATCAGATTCTAGCTATCATTTATTTAGTACATTCTACAAAATCATAGCTAGAATCTGATTGGTTGCTATAGGCAACATCTTCACTTTTCAAACCCGCCGGCAAACTCTCAGCTTGACACATTTACCCCTATATATGTGTGTCATATTCTTATTTCTGTACTTAGAATCTAAATCTATTGCAATGTTAGCCACACACAAACACACACACACACACACACACACACAAACACACACACACAGACGAACACACACGCACACGCACACACAACTTACTGTACATGTGCTAGCGTTATTCCTCACATATAAAATAAATGTCAATTTTTCCATTTCAATCTATAATGCATCCAAGAATCATTGTGTCTGACATTCTGAAGCTTAGAGAGAGTGAAAATGCTGAGTAATGTGGTTCAGACTGGCAGATGGAGCCCACGCTGTGCTACATTCCAGATTGCCACCTGCTGAGGTTCTACAGACACTTTTGGACTGATTTTTACACTTGATAGATTAGGATAGAAAGTCTGTTGCAGATATGAAAGTGTAATCATATCACTGACTCTGTGTGTTAATGGAACCAATAAATACTTTCAAAATGAAACAAGTTTAGGAATCACTGAAGCCTCTGTGATATAATTGAGAATTAGGTCATAGAAGGCATGTGCCAATCATTTATGAGATAGAGCCAATATAATCTGTGTATTGTGTATATAATATATGTACAGCTTTGTAACAGATATGCAAAAACGATATATATTGTATTTCTATATATTGATTAATGTGTAGGCTATAGGTCTATTTAAAAGGAGATTTCCATTGTTAGTAAACTTTTTTTATGAAAACAACTTACTTTATCTTTCATCAGCAACAATAACTTTGCTGGTTCTTTCAAATGTTATTATGTTGGCTGACTGATGCAGTGTAATGAGATAAAGGAAGTGGTGCAGCTTCAGCGTGACATCCGCTACTTCCAGACCAGATCCTCCTTTATGGAGGGTGATTTCTTCAGGGATTCCCACAGGACAGAGGAAGAGACCGTCCACCAATCAGGTGCTGAAGTGAGTAAGTCCTTTTCATAAAGATTCTAATACAGTTGGAATTGTCTTCTAACCTGAATGTCAGAGGCCCAAACTCGTTTTTGCTTTCGGACCCATTTGTTTCACGGTGGCTTAGTGGTTAGCACTTCTCTTTCACAGCACTGGGGTCATGAGTTTGATTTCTGACCGTGGCCTTATCTATCTGTGTGGAGTTTATATGTTCTCCCCTTGTTTGCGTGGGTTTCCTCAGGGTGCGCCGGTTTTCTCCCACACTCCAAAAACATACTAGTAGGTTAATTCGCTACTATTAAATTGACTGTAGTGTCTCTTGGTCCGTTTGTTTGAATGTTAGGGAATTTAGACTGTAAGCTCCAATGGGGGAGGGGCCAATGTGAGTGAGTTCTATGCACATCGCTGCGGAATCAGCGACGCTATATAAATAAATTATAATGATTTGTTTCAAACCCTGCTTGGACAAAATCAGAAGATATCTTTTGGAAAATTGCAGTTATAGACATATGAATAATAAATGTTTGTGTTTGTAAGGCAATGTTTTGTCTTCTCATGCCAATCTGTTTGGCTGACGCGGCGCTCAGAGACCGTTTAGTGGCAGTTTGAGGAAACTACCTTATGAACGTTTTCCGCTAATGACTTTGGGATGTTTTAGGATATGATATGATGTACTTCTAAAAAGAATGCAGCAAACATGTCATGGGGCTCCCTTAACAGCAATCTTCTAGGCATGGACATTTCTGCCAGACCAAAGTAAAAAGTATTTCATTTCACTTCCTAAAAGTGAAGTCTATCACCGCAAATTAAATTACTGCACTAAAGCCCCCTACGCCTTTATAATGGAATCCTTTAGAAAAAAAAAAAAAAGAATACGCAGATGTTCTAAACATTTAGTATGTTTTTTTCCTCTTAAGGGAAATGCATTTTTTAATGCTTAAAATACGTCTTGTCAAATATCTCTTACTGCTGAGTTACAAAAAAAAATCTCGGATGGGAAATCTGCTTTGTTTCTTCCTGAGCCTTCTCTGTGTTTCATCCAACACTTCTGAGTTGTGAGCACGTGAGGAAAAGTGTCCACCTGTCATTCCTCTCACTGACGTTAGGGAAAAATGTTTAGCACCCGCTGAAAGGACTGTGCTGGGAGATTTATACCTTTCTGTTGCTGAGTTCCTAAAACACTGACAGGTAAGGTGTAATAGTTGTGGAACTGGAGGTTATCCTATACAGTGCAGAAGGGCCTGTAACTTGTCCCTAAGCAGCTCAGAGTCACTCAGGATTCAAGCATTAAACCCCGTACAGCATCAGCTGGAAAGTGAAGTGAGGAGGATGTTCCAGTCCATCTGCATCCTGTAAATGTTGCTTGCGTCTGCGTTTTTTAGCAGCACACCTCCTTTATGCTGTGACACACATCCTATGGGATATACCGTTTTTTGGAAAGAAAGCAACCTGCCAATTACACATTTGACTTGGTTGTACACAGTATTCTTTGTAATGACATTTTTATTTTGAATCCGTTTTTTTCTCTTTCAACCTTTGAAAATACTCAAGTGTTTTACCAGAACAACAGTTAAGTATAAACGTTGTTACTATATTAGAATATTTTACCTCTTAATTTTAAAGGAGAATGTTATAAAAACATTTCTCTGGGTAATGATCCTCCCTCTAACCTAATAAAATAATATCTACCTGCAAACTCTGCTTCTCCAGGCATAACAGCCTGGAGAAGTTTTATGACCTCTACTCATTGGAAGGTTATTAGAGCAGCTGATTTGATGGTTGATGCAGCTTGTCCAACCAGCTGCATCAACAACCTTCCAATGAGAAGTGTTTACTTACAACTTCACTAAGCATGTATGCCTAGATAAACTGCATTTACAGGTATTGGGGAAGGGAGGTGGTAATCTTCTCAAAAGATCTTTTGCTGTTTTGCTTCCTCTACGTGCCGGGGACTGCTGCCTGTCTCCCTCCAATTCCCACTTTGTTTGGCTACCTACTGCGCGCTCATGCACAGTAGCAGTGGCATCCCGTTGCTAGGCAGTGGCTCTTTCTCCAGCTCTCATAAGCAGTCACCTGTGTTCTGACCACCGAATCTGATTCTGCCCAATCAGGGCTAACTTACACTCTAACAATACTCTGACACATAGGGTGTCAGAGTATTGTTTCACCAGCTCCAGTGTTTCCAGTTCCTTTGATGATCTGCTTGAAATTGGCTCCTGACGGCTTGTTTTGCACCCCCCTTTTAGATCTCACTCTGGTACCCTAAAGCTCATTCTGGTTCTGACCTCTGTCTTCTGCCTCGTTGACAACTTTGGGATCATTCCCGTGTAGTCGACTTCAGCTGGCTCTGACCCGGATTGACTGACTACTCCTGTCCTCTTCCGCCAGTACACTGGTTACTAATTCTGAGAACTGCGACCTGCGAAACCATTTGCAGCAAAGTCCATACCTCTTTTTGGAGGTCCCTGGTAAATGCTAAGCATGTGTGTGAGACTCCACACCTCCTTCCTTAGTTGCACTGATACTAGCTAGTTGTCACCTCTGCAATTACGTGACACTGGCTGTGTGGAGTAAGAATCATTACAAAATATTTGTTTTCATATAGTTTTCTTTAAAATATTATTTTCAGATTATTAAATGTCTTCATTGCTATTAAAACAGGCTGAATACTTTAGTGGATCTGACATAAAGATAAAATGCTTTTCTAAAGGCTACAAACCTGCAGGATAGATCTAACCAATCAGTTTACGTATGACTACCAACCTAAAACACAGAATGAGTGACATAATCTATTCATTTAATGTCTTTATTGTCACAGTGGTACCCCAAACTGAGCTGCTAACATGATGAGGCAACAGAGGGCAGCTTCTTACCTGTGAAGCTGCTGCCTACTGCTCCTCCATTTTTGTAATAGGCTTGGGATGTGGCACTAGGCAATGATGTCATAGCTGTCACGCTTCAATGTAAATCACACCTATGGAGCCTGGGATGTGATGAAAGCTTAAAAATGTTATTGAGCAGGTTTTAATCAGAGAATATAGAAAATAGAACGAACCGAATATTGCTGATGCTGCACAGGGATTTCAGAATAAAGCTGAATACTAGTAACAAAGGAATATTACAGATGCAGGTATAATGGCGGAGTAGTGATGTCAGCAGCAGCATGAGGAAGTCCCAGAAAACAGGAGAAGCTGGAGAACACAACCAAAAGGAGTAGAAACAAGAAAACAAAGACTATCACAGCTAGTAGAGAGACGCAGATATAGGTAGGGAATCACCAGGTTCCGGAGATAATTAGTGACACAGGTTCACCCCTAGTAATGACAAAGGAAAAGCACAATAGCAGCAGCTCTGGTGAGTAGAGGTACTGCCAGATAATACATTTAATATAGCAAGCCCAAAAGTCCTGAGGGCAGGAGCTGCCAATACAAAGCAGCATGCAAATCCAGAAAGTTGCAGGCAAATCGTAACAATAGCTAACACTACATTCCAAAGAAGATGCTGTCCTGGCTCCACTCCACACTAGGTAAGAAGCAGGGGAAAGGTGGCATGGATAGGGGGGCGATCAGGGCAAGGGGCTGGTTGGGCTGGGAGACAGGGGGGCATTTGCCCCCAGTGCCAGTCTCATAGTGGATTACTTGGGCTGGGTCACTGGGCCACCTGCATTTTTTTCCCTTTAAAATAGGCTGCTGAGTCAAGTCTCGCCCCTAGGCTAACATTTGCCAACCCTCCCCTGATCAGGGCAGTCCTAGAGTGCTGATAATACATGCGGTGGCTATACAGAGGTGCACACAATGAGCATTCTGCACTGTGTTTGTAGATTCCACATTCTGTATTTTTCAGCATTTATGGTTTATAAATAAAGCTGGAATAGCAGTTGTATCACATCATTCTGCTCTGTGATGTGGTTATGTTCGGATTTGGAACTCCCGGTTAAGCAAAAATGATAGAAGGTAGAATTCTGCTTCAGTTTTCCACCAGAGAAACAAAATAGCTCACCCAAATGTGGAACGAGGCAAAGCTGACATAGAAAACTTAAAATGTGTACTATGGTGGCTTGTCTTTATGTATCCTGCCAGTATGGATGATAACGTGTGCAAGACAGAGGAAATAAAGTGGGAAAACATTGAATGGAGAACCAGGACATTTCAAACAGGCTGTGGACTAGATGTGGGCCAGATAATTGTAAGAAGGAACTAGGGACATACTGTATATGAGCACCCACTACCTAATAAAACAACAGTCAGAATCAGTAGTAGCTATTTTTGAACTATTTGTCATGTAGAATAAATTATAAATAATTTATTACTAGAAACTATTGTTCCTTAAACAGCAAATGCTTATATAGGCACATTTATTTTAAAGACCTTTCTTTTTAATTAAAAAGGCAACAGACCTTACAAGAGGCTTAAACCCTCAAAGAATGAGGATATTATTTTAAGAGACAATTAACCGAGTTAATTAGAAGTTATTTTAGAGACAGAACATTAAATAGCATTCACAAATCTAGCAAGAAAAATCTAATAAACTAGCAAAAAAAACATTTCCAGAGACTGTGATTTCTGGGGGAAGCATGTTTAAATGCATTCCAAACTTCCTGCCAGTAATCACGTTCATCCACTAAAAAGAATTTGCTAAAGGTTTATATGTATTGTAACTATGACCACTCATGATTATAGCAGCTGTCATGTAACCATAACAAATATAAGCAGAATATGTCTAGACTTAAATATGATGTTAGATCAACCAAAATGAGAACTTTATTTCTCCCAGAATGTATAAAAATATTTTGTTTAATAATATTACTGCACAGTTATTTCCTATCTAGGAGATTGTGATTTTGATCTAAAACATTGAACACCAATTTCCAAAATTAGAGTGTCATACACAACATGCTGTAATGGATAAATATAATTAAGTTGTTTATTATCTCTTTACAAGTTTCAGTTGATGTCATGAGATGACTGCAGTAACCATAATTCAGATATGTAATGACTTCTTCATAAATCTGTCATACAAACTTGTAGCATTTTGTAACTCTGTTCACAAAATATTAAAGTACTGTTCACAGAGATGAACAATGTTTTCTAAAGTAGTCTGTTATACATTCACCTTATTTTGCATTTTGTTAGTGTATTGGCCATTACCATCTCATGTGATAAGGAATTCCACAGCTTAACCACTCTTACAGTAAAGAACCCCTTCCAATTCTGCCGGCGAAACAGGTTTCCTTTAATTTTCAGTTGATGACTCCTTCTCCAATCTATGATCCTTGGCACAAAAAAATGTGTTGGCCAAATCTCTGTATTAATATTGGACACATTTATTTTATATATAGTAATTAGGTCACCTTTAAGATGCCTTTCTCCAAAGTAAACAAACCTACCTTTTATATTCTCTCTTTAGAATTAAACCCTTCCATAAACCTTCCCTCTTGAGTACCCTTACCCGAATATGGAGACCCTATATTGAGAATGTGGTCTAAATAGTGAATTCTGCAATAATATATGTTTGCCTCACATTTATTTATTCCCTTTTAATGAATCCCAGGGGGTAAATGTATCATCTTGAGATTTATGCGAGTCGCCGAAAATCAGCGACTTTGCAGTAAATATTTAAAGCGACGATGGATTGTAAAGGCAAGTTTACCTTTAAAATCCATCGCCGCTTTAAATTTTTACTGCAAATGTGACGATTTCCGGCGACTCGCATAAATCGCAAGATGGTACATTTACCCTCAGGATCTTATTTGAGTGTGGTCATGCTCTCTGGCACTGATATTCAGCCTTCAACTAGTATTGCTAAGACCTTTTCCATATCAGTTTCCCCCAAATGTTTTCCATTTAATGTGTAAAGAGCCTAGTTATTACCATGTATAACCTACATTAATCTAACATTACATTTCATTTGCTATTACATGGCCCAGTTTGCTTTTTTGTCTAAATCTTTCTATAGCACATTACTATACAGAAGGGGAAGTTACTCAATCAATTTATAGGTTCACAGCGGGTGCTTGAAAGGGTGGTGTTATCCAGAAAGGAAAGCATTAGAGAAAAATCATATCCCATTACTATCTTTGTCACTCACCGGACTGTGAGTGCTTCTTCCCGGACTATTAGGAACCGTGGACGTCCTCTATCCTGAGGGACTGCGCATGCGCAGCCCTTTCCAAACCTTCAGTGTATGTTCCTTTAACTTAATTGGCAGATCAGGCAACCTCCCTATATTAAGCACCTGTGGTCAACACCACGTTGCCTGATCTTGGAGTCTCATTCCCCATGAGTCTCTGAAGGTGTTCCTGTGTTTCCTTGTTTATTCAGCCCTGCTGATTCCTGTGGTTTCCAAACCACTTCTACCTCTGTGGTTTCCAAACCACTTCTGCTACTGTGGTTCCCATACCACTTCTACCATCTACTGTATCATCGTGACTGTGAGCTGATTCCTATCCGCTGCCTCCGTGCACTACAGTCTTCTAATCACTTCAACTCTACCATGTATCATTGGGACTGTTAGCTGATGCCTATCCGCTGCCTCCGTGCATTACAGGCTTCAACCACATCCACTCACCTGTTCATGATTGTGACTGCCAGCTGATTCCTATCCGCTGCCTCCGTGCACTACAGGCTTCAACCTGCAACTCGTCTGTGTTTCATCATCGTGACTGTTTGGCTGATTCCTATCCGCTGCCTCCGTGCACTACAGTCTTCAACCTGCAACCCGTCTGTGTTTCATCGTGACTGTTTAGCTGATTCCTATCCGCTGCCTCTGTGCGCTTCAGTCTTCAGTCCTTGTCTACTCTACCGTGTTTCCTTGAGTCTGCTGCCACTATTGCTACCCGCTACTCTCCGTGATCATCTGTTCCAGTTCAACTCTGCTCCGGTGTCCCATCGTTACTGCACCTGCTGGTTGCTATTGGTTACCTCCGTGTTCCCGCAGAGACCCGCTGCTGTTACTTCTCAGCGCTACTCATCCATCTACTGCTGATCCACTCTCCACGCCTTCCTGTGTTATCCTGCTGGCCTCCTGCCCTTCAGGTATCTCTGCACTCCTGTCTGACTGCCTTCTCCTGAACCACGGTATGCATACTTCCCATTGACTGTGCTGTGTATTGCATACCTTGCTGGACTGTGTTGGTTCTCCTCTGGAGTGTACTATCCGCTGAGTCTATTGCCATCATTGACTGTGTTGGTTCTCCTCTGGAGTGTACTATCTGCTGACTCTACTGCCATCATTGACTGTGTTATCTTATGCCGGATTACTTCAAGAGACTTTCTATATTGGCAGTGTTGTTCAGTCATTTATACATTTATATTGTGCATATTACTGTGGATCAAAGTCAAGGTGCCCGTGTATATATTGTGTTGCAGTCTCTCCCCGTGCACCTCCTCACATATATATTCAATAGTACAACTTGCATGGCAGACCACTGACTCCTGTTTACAGTTTCACCTGTTCCAGTATCCTCTCACATAGCAGTGGTACAACTTGCTAACGCAGACCACTGACTCCCCGGATACCTCCACTTGGATTCCATTCCTTCACTCAGACAGCGGTACAACTTGCTATCCGCAGACCGCTGACTCTCATCACCTCCTCGTTTC
Source organism: Mixophyes fleayi (assembly GCF_038048845.1). Lineage (NCBI taxonomy): Eukaryota > Metazoa > Chordata > Amphibia > Anura > Limnodynastidae > Mixophyes > Mixophyes fleayi. Next base: position 76,723,896 of record NC_134404.1, read on the forward strand.
TGTTGGACATTCCTCCTCACTATAGCAGTGGTACAACTTGCTACCGCAGACCACTGACTACCTTCACGTGTCCTTTGTCCATACAGTTCCTCGTGTATTACTACCTCCATATTGCCAGTGCTGCTAGTCATAGACTTTCCTGAGCATCTCATCATCTGCTTTTCCTGTTCCGTGATCACCCTGCTACCAGAGTACCATATTACCACCTATACTGCTCTGGTAAGCCTATCACCTGGTGATCCCTGGGTAAAGACTCCTAGTGCCCGTGACAGTAAGATCAGGCCATGACAGACCCAGATACGGAACCTACTGCTAAAGAGATGCTGCAGCATCTGGTCAGCCGTGTGGAGCAACAGGATGCTCGCCAACAGCTGTTACTTCAATGTTACCAATCGTTAACCTCCCAAGGAACATCTGGACAGACTGTTACAGCTAGTATTGAAGCTCCTGTGCTTTCCTCCGTTTCCCCAGTGCCATCCCAGGTGTCTACAGCTCCTACGCTTCACCTGCCTACTCCGTCAAAATATGACGGGGACCCCAAAACTTGTAGAGGTTTCCTTAACCAATGTTCAGTCCATTTTGAACTCCAACCTCAAAATTTTTCTACCCATCGTTCCAGAGTGGCCTATCTTATCTCATTGTTTTCTGGACAAGCCCTGGCTTGGGCCTCCCCTCTGTGGGAAAGAAACGATCCAATTCTACAAGATAGTGCCAAATTCATTTCCACGTTCCGAAGTGTGTTCGATGAACCAGGTCGTGTGACCTCCGCTGCTTCCAGCATTCTTCGTTTGCGACAAGGCTCCCATACAGTAGGACAGTATGTCATTCAATTTAGGATCTTAGCCTCTGAACTTCAGTGGAACACTGAAGCATTAGTTGCCGCCTTCTGGCAGGGGCTCTCCGATAAAATTAAAGATGCACTGACTACCCAAGAGCTTCCTTCGTCACTAGAAGATTTGATCTCTCTTTGCCATCGTGTAGACATGAGATTTCGTGAAAGAGAATCTGAGAAAACAACTTCTGCTAAAGCACCTCTTCGTTTAAACCCTCAATTTCGTCCAGTTTCATCTTCTGTGATTCCCATGGAGATAGGACGTTCCAAATTATCTTTAGAAGAGAGGAAACGAAGAGTAAAGAATAGACTCTGTATCTATTGTGCTGATTCCACACATATGCTCAGTTCTTGCCCTAAGAAATCGGGAAATGCCAGGCCCTAACTAGTTCTGGAGAGGTGAAGTTAGGGTCCCTGGAGTCCTCTCCATTGTCTATGAAATCTAAAGTCTGCGCTTTCGATGTTACGATTTCCTTTGCTACCAAATCCTTTGAGTCACAGGCATTGATTGATTCCGGAGCAGCAGGAAATTTCATTTCTAAATCACTAGTGAATCAATGGTCCCTACCAGTGATCACTTTAAAAACACCCATTACTGTGACGGCTATAGATGGATCACGTCTCATCAATGGTCTCATCACCCAGAGTACGTCTCCAGTAACCCTTCAGATTGGTGTACTACACCATGAAGAAATTTCGTTTTTAATTCTTCCTGTTACGACAAGTCCGATTGTCTTAGGCCTTCCATGGCTTCAATGTCACTCTCCCCAGATTGACTGGCGCACCCCTCAAGTTACGTCTTGGGGGCCTGAATGTCACCATCGTTGTCTCTCTCAAGTTATTCCTCTTAAAGTACAGCAATCTTCCATCTCATCTTCCTCCCCGGGACTCCCTCCGCAGTATGCTTCATTTGCCGATGTGTTTGATAAAGCTCAGTCTGAACGTCTTCCTCCTCATCGTTCTTGGGATTGTCCGATCGACCTTCTACCTGGCAAGACTCCTCCCAGGGGTCGGGTCTATCCTCTCTCGTTACCTGAAACTCAAGCCACATCTGAGTACATACAGGAGAATCTCCAGCGTGGGTTCATTCGACCTTCCACCTCTCCCGCTGGAGCTGGGTTCTTCTTCGTCAAAAAGAAGGATGGATCATTACGCCCTTGTATAGATTTTCGTGGACTCAACGCCATTACTATCAAGAATCGGTATCCCATTCCGCTGATCACTGAGCTATTTGATCGCATCAAGGGAGCTCGGATATTTACTAAGTTGGATCTTCGTGGTGCCTACAATTTAATTAGAATCCGTTCCGGTGACGAATGGAAGACCGCGTTTAACACCAGAGATGGGCATTACGAATATTTAGTAATGCCCTTCGGGCTGTGTAATGCCCCCGCGGTTTTCCAGGGTTTCATCAATGAGATCTTTCGGGACTTATTATATGTATGTGTCGTTGTCTACCTGGACGACATATTGATCTTCTCACAGGACCTGCCTTCTCATCACCAACATGTGGCAGAGGTCCTCTCCAGACTACGGAAAAACTCGTTGTTCTGTAAATTGGAAAAATGTTCATTCGAGTTACCCCAGATTCCATTCTTGGGGTATATAGTTTCCGGAGTTGGCCTGAAGATGGATCCAGACAAAGTAAATGCTGTACTACATTGGCCTCAGCCAACTACTCTTCGTGCCATCCAGCGTTTTTTAGGTTTTGCCAATTACTATAGACGCTTCATTCAAGACTTCTCATCCATTGCATCTCCCATTGTGGCCTTAACTCGGAAAGGGGCTAATACTAAGCAATGGTCATCTGAGGCTCTCCAAGCCTTTCAAATCCTCAAAGAGTCCTTCTCGTCTGCTCCCATTCTGCGACAACCTGATGTGACACTCCCCTTCTTCCTAGAAGTAGATGCCTCTAATGTGGGCTTAGGAGCTATTCTCTCCCAACGCTCGGAGCAACAAAAATTACATCCTTGTGCCTTCTACTCTCGGGGTCTTCTGCCCGCAGAGAAAAACTATACTATCGGGGACAAGGAGTTGCTGGCCATCAAAGCTGCATTAGAGGAATGGAGATACTTGTTGGAAGGAGCTCGCCATCCGGTGACGATCTTCACGGATCATAAGAACTTGTCATATTTGCAATCTGCTCAATGCTTGAACCCTCGTCAAGCAAGATGGTCTCTTTTCTTTTCCCGTTTTGAATTAATTATAACCTTCAAACCAGCTGCTAAGAACAAGAAAGCTGACGCTCTATCTCGAGCTTTTGTGACGTCCTCTGATGTAGAAGAGGTTCCCAACCATGCTATTCTAGACCCCAAATGTATTTCTCTGGCTGCTTCATCCACCAAAATGCTACCATTTGGGAAGACCCTCGTGCCTCCTACTCTGAGGAGGAAAATCCTTTCGTGGTTCCATGCCTCTCGTTTTTCTGGACACGCCGGTGAACATAAGACCTTTGAGATTCTCTCTCGTAGTTACTGGTGGCCTTCAATGAGGAGAGACGTCAAAGAGTTTATTGCTTCCTGTGATTTATGTTCTCAGTTCAAATCCTCCCGCAGAACTCCAGCAGGGTTGCTGCGACCACTACCCATTCCGTCCAAGCCTTGGACCCATATTAGTATGGATTTCGTTACTGATTTGCCACCAAGTAAGAATCACAATACTATTTGGGTAGTGGTAGACAGATTTTCGAAGATGGCTCATTTCGTCCCTCTGTCCGGTTTACCTTCCTCGTCTACTCTGGCTGAACATTTCATTAAAGAAATCTTCCGCATCCATGGATGTCCGTCTGAGATTGTGTCAGATAGAGGAGTACAATTCGTTTCCAGATTCTGGCGGGCCCTTTGTAAAACCTTGGGCATACGATTAGCACTCTCATCGTCTTACCATCCGCAATCTAACGGACAAACGGAACGAGTCAATCAAGATCTTGAGACTTTTATTAGGATGTTCTCTTCAGCCAACCAAGACAACTGGGTAGAATTGCTCCCTTGGGCTGAATTCGCCCATAACAACATGTACCATGAGTCATCATCCAAAACTCCATTCTTTGTGGTCTACGGTCACCATCCGTCTTTTCCGGAATTTCCTGCCCTCCCGCCCACCCAAGTTCCTGCTGTGGAGACTGCTTGTCAGACCTTCAAAAATATCTGGTCTCAGGTCAAAACCTGTTTAAAGAAGACATCTAACAAATATAAGTCTTTCGCAGATAAGAAGAGGCGGGCTATTCCACCACTAAAAATTGGAGATCGTGTCTGGTTATCTACCAAAAATATTCGTTTGAAGGTTCCATCTATGAAATTCGCCCCTCGTTTTATTGGTCCATATAGGATCATTCAAGTTATCAATCCAGTATGTGTTAAACTTCTTCTTCCTAAGAATCTTCGGATTTCCAATGCCTTCCATGTGTCCTTGCTCAAACCTCTCATCATCAACCGTTTCTCGACTCCTTCCTCAGCACCACAGCCAGTTCAAGTTCATCAGGAGGAGGATTTCGAGATTACTGAGGTATTGGATGCAAAAATTTCGCGAGGAGTCCTCCGTTTCCTCGTTCATTGGAAGGGCTTTGGTCCTGAAGAGCGTTCATGGATCAAAGCTGAAGATCTTAATGCTCCTGCCCTTCTGAAGAAGTTTTATTCCAAAAATCCGGACAAGCCCGGTTCCAGGCGTTCTGTGCCCACCTTTAAAAGGGGGGGTACTGTCACTCACCGGACTGTGAGTGCTTCTTCCCGGACTATTAGGAACCGTGGACGTCCTCTATCCTGAGGGACTGCGCATGCGCAGCCCTTTCCAAACCTTCAGTGTATGTTCCTTTAACTTAATTGGCAGATCAGGCAACCTCCCTATATTAAGCACCTGTGGTCAACACCACGTTGCCTGATCTTGGAGTCTCATTCCCCATGAGTCTCTGAAGGTGTTCCTGTGTTTCCTTGTTTATTCAGCCCTGCTGATTCCTGTGGTTTCCAAACCACTTCTACCTCTGTGGTTTCCAAACCACTTCTGCTACTGTGGTTCCCATACCACTTCTACCATCTACTGTATCATCGTGACTGTGAGCTGATTCCTATCCGCTGCCTCCGTGCACTACAGTCTTCTAATCACTTCAACTCTACCATGTATCATTGGGACTGTTAGCTGATGCCTATCCGCTGCCTCCGTGCATTACAGGCTTCAACCACATCCACTCACCTGTTCATGATTGTGACTGCCAGCTGATTCCTATCCGCTGCCTCCGTGCACTACAGGCTTCAACCTGCAACTCGTCTGTGTTTCATCATCGTGACTGTTTGGCTGATTCCTATCCGCTGCCTCCGTGCACTACAGTCTTCAACCTGCAACCCGTCTGTGTTTCATCGTGACTGTTTAGCTGATTCCTATCCGCTGCCTCTGTGCGCTTCAGTCTTCAGTCCTTGTCTACTCTACCGTGTTTCCTTGAGTCTGCTGCCACTATTGCTACCCGCTACTCTCCGTGATCATCTGTTCCAGTTCAACTCTGCTCCGGTGTCCCATCGTTACTGCACCTGCTGGTTGCTATTGGTTACCTCCGTGTTCCCGCAGAGACCCGCTGCTGTTACTTCTCAGCGCTACTCATCCATCTACTGCTGATCCGCTCTCCACGCCTTCCTGTGTTATCCTGCTGGCCTCCTGCCCTTCAGGTATCTCTGCACTCCTGTCTGACTGCCTTCTCCTGAACCACGGTATGCATACTTCCCATTGACTGTGCTGTGTATTGCATACCTTGCTGGACTGTGTTGGTTCTCCTCTGGAGTGTACTATCCGCTGAGTCTATTGCCATCATTGACTGTGTTGGTTCTCCTCTGGAGTGTACTATCTGCTGACTCTACTGCCATCATTGACTGTGTTATCTTATGCCGGATTACTTCAAGAGACTTTCTATATTGGCAGTGTTGTTCAGTCATTTATACATTTATATTGTGCATATTACTGTGGATCAAAGTCAAGGTGCCCGTGTATATATTGTGTTGCAGTCTCTCCCCGTGCACCTCCTCACATATATATTCAATAGTACAACTTGCATGGCAGACCACTGACTCCTGTTTACAGTTTCACCTGTTCCAGTATCCTCTCACATAGCAGTGGTACAACTTGCTAACGCAGACCACTGACTCCCCGGATACCTCCACTTGGATTCCATTCCTTCACTCAGACAGCGGTACAACTTGCTATCCGCAGACCGCTGACTCTCATCACCTCCTCGTTTCTGTTGGACATTCCTCCTCACTATAGCAGTGGTACAACTTGCTACCGCAGACCACTGACTACCTTCACGTGTCCTTTGTCCATACAGTTCCTCGTGTATTACTACCTCCATATTGCCAGTGCTGCTAGTCATAGACTTTCCTGAGCATCTCATCATCTGCTTTTCCTGTTCCGTGATCACCCTGCTACCAGAGTACCATATTACCACCTATACTGCTCTGGTAAGCCTATCACCTGGTGATCCCTGGGTAAAGACTCCTAGTGCCCGTGACAATCTTGCTTTATGTTAATAACCTTAGATTGCTTATGTCATCTGCAAATATTAACGCTTATTGAAACTCACCACTTATTAAAACTAGCCATATGTTATTTATGATTGGTTGTTCCTGAGATCATGCTGGCACTGTTATCAAATTATTTTCCCCAATATTTTTCTTATTCCTCAGAAAATCTTCAAATAATTGTCCCACTACAGTAGTCAGACTCATAGGTCTATAATTTCCAGGTCAGAATTGTAGTCCCTTTTTAAAGATAGCTACCTTGTCTGCTTTCTACCAATTGTGGCATTAATTGTGGCATAGGTATAAGAGTTAATGGTCCTTCAATTACTGAATTTAGCTCCTAAAGCAACCGTGGGTGGGTAGCATATGGGTCAGATGCTTTATCAGTCTTAGGGGTCAAGTTATGAAATGGAGAAAAGACAAATCTCTGGCAAAACAGGTATTCTGGCTGCTGGTAAGAGCCTTTATTCCGAGTGCCCTAGAGCAGTGAGAACATACAGTATAAGGCCATATCCGCACCTTCTACACTGAGATTCAATTGGTTAATAGATGGCAAGTTTCATTTATTGAATTTTGGCTGCAGTGTTGCAGTGATAGAAGCTATCACTGGTCACCACAACTTAGTAAATGAAGCCTATTAGCTCCAGTCAAGTTGACTGAGCATTTTAATAAGTGGAATATTCAGGTTTTGCAGTCATACAATGAAAATCAACTGTACTGCAGCTTAGTATAAGGACAACTTAGTCAATTTGAGATAAAAAAACATCTGACAATTATTTTGCAACAAAAAGTACAAATTGTGTTTTACTGACACTCTATTTATCATGAAAATGAGTGAAAAAAATGTAATGCACATAGGCACAGACACAGATATAGAGCCTGATTCATTAAGGATCTTACCTGAAGAAACTTATTATTTCAGTCTCCTGGACAAAACCATGTTACAATGCAAGGGGTGCAAATTAGTATTCTGTTTTGCACATAAGTTAAATACTGCCTGTTTTTCATGTAGCACACAAATACTTGATAGCTTATTTGTACACTGAAATTTAAAGTTGATATTTGTGTGCTACATGAAAAAACAGTCAGTATTTAACTTATGTGCAAAACAGAATGCTAATTTGCACCTCTTGCTTTGTAACATGGTTTTGTCCAGGAGACTGACATAAGAAGTTTTTTTCAGTCAAGATTCTTAATGAATCAGGCCCATAGTCTTTAATTGCAAACATTGTAGAATTACAACTCTTCTCAGCCTCAATTCAATTAAGTGATATATTCTGTTATGTGAAGATTTCTATCATCAGTAAGACTTAATATTTAACTGACAGTCACTATATGAATGACAGCAACCTCACTTATCCCTGACAATAATGGCAATAGCAAACTGACAGACAGGTGATCATGGCTCCAACAAAACACTTTCCTAAACGTCCCGCAAACCTCCTATTACCACTTGTCTGGTTATAAAGGAATCTCCCATAGACTGGTTCATACAAATAGTTGAGATGCTGGAGAAATACTTAATTTTAACACCAAAATGTTTCATAACAGTTTTTCTACCGGTTTACAAAATTGTTTGGGGTTAACATAAATTTGTCGATATTGTAAATTTATTTAATAATATGATATGTAGGCTAATAATAATGAATAGTATTATTATAATAATGATAAATATATTGTTAGCATTATACATATATATATATATATATATATATATATATATATATCATTATTATTAATATCAGTAGTAGTAGTGAGATGTATCCAAAACCTTCCCCATAATTAGAAATTGCTATGAGACAAAAGAAATGACCAAGGACCAACAAATTCAGAATTAATTGCCAGTCAGTCCTAAAGCTAGTGTTAATGTAAGCACAAGACACTTGGATTCCTTAAGATTCCGATGTTGTCTGTAGAGGTTTTCTGCTGTGTACAAACATCTTAATCACTGTCATGGTTTTATACATGTATAGAGGGGTCAATACTACACAGTGTTTTCACAATGCGACAACCCACTATCTATAACCTTTTGCTGGGATGTGTTTATACAAGTGGAATGTTTCATCTTGGAAGCTCAAATGGATGTTTTAACTGAAAACATTGTGTAGCACATAAGTACAGTAATTGCTGCAGGTCCTTTGTGTGGAGGTCTCTTATGAAATGGGATGCTTCCTTCTGAAAGGGCAATGGGGTAAAAGGGTGATGGGGTAAACTGTGAGTCACAGCATGAAGTACGGTTGCTATTAATAGCCAAGCAGGAAAGAAGTGGGCATGATCTAATGCAGTGTTGGCTAACCTGTGACACTCCAGGTGTTGTGAAACTACAAGTCCCAGCATACCCTTCCAGCAATAAGCTGCTATATATTAGCAAAGCATGCTGGGTCTTGTAGTTTCACAACACCTGGAGTGTCACAGGTTAGTCAACACTGATCTAATTGGTCAATACTCATTTAATATATGTTTAAGGACTATGTTAAAGCCAAATCTACTTAGGGTTCAGTTGATATTTAGGGAGAACACTTTTTTTCGTCTCATCTCTCTGCATGAACAGTAAACATAGGACCATGAAGAGGTGAAGTTTTTTTCCACCTCACATTTACTTTAACCCTTTTTTCCATACTCGTTCCTCTCCTTCTGTATACAGACATCATAACTGCAGCTGTCCAGCAGAGGTCCCGGATAATTGTAGACATGAGGATCCGGCTGAAGAGACCAGTTGGGGAATGTCCCAAGAGAGGGACTGCAAATAAAGTACTAGCACAGAAAATGCAAAATGAAAACACTTATTATATGGTCATGAAATTCTCTATATTTTGGATCACTATAATCTTGTATTGTATGAAGCCCTGGAGAGTAAATAGGCTCCAAAAATAACGTTTTAGTCAGCAAGAATTTACTTAACAAATATATTTTTCTTTCAATGGCAAAAATATAACACATGAGATTCATCAAGTGCAAATAAAACACACTGCCAATTTCTCTCCATAAATTAGTCAACTATATAGGGGCTGTAGGTGAGTGAGATCATCTTCCTGAGCCATTACTGTTTTATAAATGTGACCACAAAGCTTTAAATGTTTGTGGGTACCAGAAGGAGTGAACAGCAAAAACCATCTTCTGTTACTTAGTGGTCTTGGCGGCTGTTGCTGAAGCTCATCATATAACTTTCATATACTTACACTATCTGCCAAATGTGACGAGAGAGTAATACCTGAAGAATGAATGGTTCCTAAATTAAATCTACTATTAAAGGCAGATGAAAACGTATGTATTTATGGGGAGAGTAGAACTAGATGATCTTGATCAGGTCTCTAGAGATATATCAGATGGTTCGAGCAATGGCTATGATACATATGATTAATGTCTAGACCTGCAGTAATAGTTGATATTAAGATAATTTACAAACCATTTCTTTATTGTGTACATATAAAATACATCTCCAGGAGATTCGCCCTTCCAACTACTGTTACTATAATAAAACATGATGAGTATTTGGTTTAAAGGGGATGTGAACAAAATCACATTCACTAACACTGTAGCTTAGAAGACTAATTAAAGTTTTAGCACTAAACAATAACTCTCCTACAAAACTGAATTTTCAGTTCAATAAGTTATGCTATAATTTTTAACGCTACTTAAATGGTATCCAGTGTTCTCCCGGTACACAGTAGGTCTCCAGATGTCTGTAATGGTTCAGTGTTTTGCTATCTGTTGCCCACTGAGATTGGCCTTTTGTAAACTAAGTGTTGTTGCTGACATGGATCTAAAAGTAACTGGTATTGTTGGTATTAATACATCCAGTTTGCATCTGATCTATCAATAAGGAATCTACTAAAGGGAATTTGGAATCTTTGATAACTTCTATTGAATTATTTAATGACTACTAAAGGTCTCTCTTGGTTTAAAAAAACACTTATTAAAATACACACATTTATGGGCCTATTTATTAATTAACATGACTTAATTATATTCTGTCATGGCAGTGATGACAGATAAATTGTGGAAACATTTATTAAAAAAATCATCCCATGAGATGAACCTGAGGTGATGCATGCACAAAGCCGATAGTAACCGGAGGGGAGAGCAGGAAGGCAGCGGGAAGGGATGCGATGATCCCTCTACTGCAATGCTCACCTCATAGGGTAGAATGGTTAATTCCATCTTCAGATGGCGTCAACCAACGGGCTTAAGCTCCAAAAAGCTAGGCTTTTTGGAATGTGTTAATTAGCCTTATTAAATTATGGTGACTGCGGTATAATGCGAAACATAGCCTAATGCTGGAGATGTCTATGATATGTTAGTGTCACGGGCACTAGGAGTCTTGCCCAGGAATTCACTAGATGACTGGGCTTACCAGAGTAGTGAAGTTCACACAACGGTCCTCTGGTAGCAGGGTGACTAGCGGAACATATATCACAGCAGATGGAGAGAGAATGCCAATAAAAAATAGGAAAGTCAGTGACTTGCAGCAATCTTGGTCAATGAGTCAGCGACTAGCTGATATAGTGGAAAAGCAGATTTGAACACGGAGATCAGGATGGACGTGAGTAAATGCAGGGAGGTAGAAGGGAAGTCAGTGGTCTGCGTACAGCAAGTTGTACCACTGCTTATGGTGAGGAGACTTGTCCAGATGCAAGTAGGTAGCGGGGAAGTCAGTGGTCTGCGTACAGCAAGTTGTACCACTGCTTAATAGGTGAGGATGTGTACAGGTGTTGATGAGTGGAAGCATACAAAGAATAATAGGATGCAGACACTGAGAGCACAGAGGAACTTGATCCCAATAGATATGCAGCGTATCCAACAAAGTCTATATAACGGTATGTGTGGCGCTGCTTGGTAGAGACTTGCTCAGCACAGATATGCAGGCCAAAAATGGATAGTCAATCACAATTATGCATATAACGACTGAGTAGTACGGTTACTTCCAAACAGGTATGCAGCGTAACAATAACAGTCTATAGCGGGTATGGATACCGCTGCTGAGAGTGGAAACTTGTCCTAGCGGATATGCAGAGTAAACGTAGAAAGTCAATAACAGATAGGCATACCGCTATTCAGTAGAACAGTTCTGTCCACAGGGAGATGCAGGAACTGCAGAGAAGCTGGACGACAGAGACGAGTGTAGGAACCACAGGTGAGTAGATCCGGTAATCAGAGTCCAGCTGAGGACACAGGCAGGAAACAGGAGACTGTAGTAGGTATGGAAACCAGCGATGAGTAACACAGGGAATCAGCAGGCAGCTGGAGACACTAGTAGTACACAGGAGACAGTAGCGGGTATGGAAACCAGCAATGAGTAGATCAGGAATCAGCAGGAAACTGAAGACACTAGTAGAACACAGAAGACACCTTCAGAAACTCACAGGGAATGAGACTCCAAGATCAGGCAATGAGGTAATGAGCACATGTGCCTTAAATAGGGAGTTGCCTGATCAACCAATTTAGATTAAAAGCAACAGTCACAAGAGTTCTTGGGAGCTCCGCATGCGCAGACCATCAGGATGGCGGACGGCCGCGGTTCAGGATAGGTGTCGGCAGGAAGGCTAGGGAGCCACGCACCAGCGCAGAGGCACTCACGGTCCGGTGAGTGACAGTTAGATAGCAATGTAACCTAGAAATGCCTAAACAATGCGTGAAATGCCATTTCCACAGGGTTTATGGATTAATAAATAGGCCTCTTAATATTTATGAACTCAGAAAAACACAATTTAGGTCAATTGTCTTCCATGATGCTGAATGTCTAAAAGTAAACTTGGGAAAAGATATGGAAAATTATTTGATTTATTTTTTCCTGTTTTTCTATAGCTACAATAAGTAAAATAAGACGAATCAGAGTCTGACTTTCATTATTTTAGGGTAGCTTATAAAATTAAAGCCACCTCTGATTGGTTTCTGTAGGTTATAGTTCTGTTTTATTGACACATATGCACCAGTTATCATAAATGCTCCCCATATTAATTTATAGCATTTTTTTGGGGTATAAAACATAGGAAATTTAAATATTGACCTTCCCGAGAGTGATTTAGAGTTGCAAATGTGCATCTGCAGGGTTCCTGTTTGTTCCCATGTCTTTAAGTCACACACATTTTAAGATATACAGCAATCATCTACACCGACTTAAAAACTGCACCCGTCTTGTATAGGTGCAGAATTCCCGCTTGGGGAAGGAATGATACGTGTCTACACAATAGCTTTTTTTTCTCTGGCAGTAAATAAGTTACTTTATTAATGGTCTTGGCTTGGATGATTTTGCTGGCTAGGAGGAAGTTTGCCTGAGGTCAGCACTAGTTTTGTAATGTACAGTTTAATTAGCAGAACAGTTACACCTGTTAATGAGATGTACTGAATGTTTACTGGCAGCATATAACAGCTTCCCGACTGTTTCCCTTACAGGTAATTCATCCACTAAGGTTATTTGTTAACAATACCTGGGTCATGCACAAAGTAGCTACTGTTATTCAGTCTGGGAATATTGGATCTAATGCTTTAATAAATTAGTTTTTTTTTTTTATGTTAGACCTAAAATTGCTTTAGCGTGACCGGCTAACAATAATCTCTTTTGTAAAGCCGGGTGAGAAGATTGTCGGATGTAATGCAGTAATAAGGGATAAAACGATGTGCATATATATTTAAAAACACTTTTGGAAAATTCTTTATAATATTTCTTTATGAATATGATAGTTATCTATCTATCTATCTATCTATCTATCTATCTATCTATGTATATACATCTCTCTCTCTCTCGCTCTATATATATATATAAATATATATATATAATGTTTAAATAGGGCAAGTAATACCCCTTGTCTACCTTTGAAATGAAGAACCATCAAGCTATCTTGTTTAAAAACTAGAAATATGTCACCTTCATTCCTTAGCCATTGTCTGGGAACTATGTGAGGACTACATAAGTAGTAGTAGGGGTATTTATTTCCAGGGGACAGCTGCCTGGTGGCAGAGGTCTGTACAGGAAGATGTGGGCTTATAAGGTCCACAGGTTGGGACTGTTGCCATTTTCCTGTATGCTCTGAGTAGTGAACCAGAGAGGCCACGTTGAGTTAAAGCATGACCTTATCACTGCAAGGAAAAGATCTGTGTTGTTACCCTATTAGAAAAAATAATTGCTTGTCTCAAAAAGCAAGTGCTTGCCTCATAAAAGAAGACTGAAATATTAATTGAAAGATGCTCTCCTGGTTGACAACCTTGTTTTGTGTTCTATTGTTGTTTCTGTGCTATTTAATGAATTTCTATAGGAGTTTCTGAAAGCTCCTAGCACCAATTTAATTGCTTACATGGGCTAAATTGCAACTATAGTTGTTCATTCCTTACTAAGGATCAAAGGTGAGCTTTTATTGTAAGATGAACCAGGTATGTATATGGTAGTCCCTCGTAACATAGTTGATGAGGTTGAAAAAAGACACCAGTCCATCAAGTTCAACCTATTTTGGATCTCCTGCGATCCTGCACTTATATTTGAAATTAATCCAGAGTAGGCAACCGCCCATCTGTTTCAATTTTGAAAATCCCCCCAGACTCAATATTGCAATCCAATTTTTACCCTATATCCACTACTATCCTTTATTTTAAATTAACGGTCGTATCCCTGGATACACCTTTCCACTAAAAATTTGTCTAACCCTTTCTTAAACATATCTATTGAATCTGCCATCACAACCTTCCCTGGCAATGAATTCCATATCTTGACTGCCCTTACTGTAAAGAACCCCTTCCTTTGCTGGTTGTGAAATTTCCTCTCCTCTAACCTTAGGGGATGACCACGTGTCCTGTGTATGGTCCTTGGGGTAAAAAGTTCCCATGAAAGCTCTCTGTATTGACCCCTAATGTATTTGTACATAGTAATCATATCTCCCCTTAGGCGCCTCTTTTCTAAAGTAAACATGCCTAAACTGGCTAACCTTTCCTCATAACTTAATGACTCCATACCCTTTATCAATTTTGTCGCCCTTCTCTGAACCCTTTCTAGTTCCAAATTATCTTTTTTATAGAGTGGTGCCCAGAACTGTACTGCATATTCAAGATGAGGTCTTACCAATGATTTATACAGTGGCAAAATTACACTGTCTTCCCTTGCATCTATGCCCCTTTTTATGCATGCCAATACTTTGTTTGCCCTTGCAGCTGCTGCTTGACATTGAGCACTATTGCTAAGTCTACTGTCTACGAGCACTCCCAAATCCCTTTCCATTATAGATTCTCCCAAATTAATTCCATTTAATTTATAGATTGCGTTCTTGTTTTTGATCCCTGAATGCATAACCTTACATTTATCTGTGTTAAACCTCATATTCCATTTAGCCGCCCAATCCTCCAGTTTATTTAAGTCCCTCTGTAGAGAAGCTACATCTTGCTCTGATTTTATTACCTTACAGAGTTTAGTGTCATCTGCAAAAATAGAAACTTTACTCTCTAAACCATCACCAAGGTCATTAATAAATATATTAAAAAGGAGTGGTCCCAGCACGGAACCTTGAGGAACTCCACTTAAGACCTTTGACCAATTAGAAAATGTTCCATTTATCACAACTCTCTGTTCCCTATTCTCTAACCAGTTTTCGATCCAAGTACAAATTTTGATTTCTAGACCCAGTTCCCTTATTTTGTAAACCAACCTCTTGTGTGGCACTGTATCAAAGGCCTTTGCAAAATCTAAGTAGACCACATCTACTGTCCTGCCCTGGTCTAAGTTCCCACTAACTTCCTCGTAGAAACTAATTAGATTAGTTTGACATGACCTATCCCTCACAAATCCATGTTGATTCCCACTAATAATTTTATTGCGTACCAAGTAATCCTGAATACTGTCCCTTAAAATACCTTCCAGTAGTTTCCCCACTATTGATGTCAGGCTTACAGGTCTATAATTCTCTGGTTGTGATCTCGTCCCCTTTTTAAACAACGGCACCACATCTGCTATTCGCCAATCCCTTGGTACTGAGCCTGATGAGATTGAATCTCTGAAAATTAAGAATAGCGGTCTAGCTATTTCCGAGTTTAATTCCATAAGGACCCTTGGGTGTATGCCATCTGGACCTGGAGCTTTATTTATCTTACCCTTCCTGGAAGTTGATTACAGACCAGACGGTGTACAATTACTAAAGAAAAATAAACAAGAAAGGGATAGAACTGTACATGGGGTGAACTTCTGTTAAAATTTAGTAGCTGATCTACTCATATTTAATGATTGCTGATAAATAAATGAATATATCTCTGTCAGTTGTATGGTAGCAAATGATGTTCCTGTGAATGGTCACTTTAAACCTGTTGAATCTGTTCATAGCTGGATATAAAACTGTCCCTCAGGACAGGCGATACGTTGGTAAAGCTATATGCAATCATAATGTGTAGAGTTTATTGGTTAATAGAGATATTTGTTTATCACAGAAAAGTAAAAGAGGAAAACAGTAAGACTGGTACCGAGAAATCCTGGAAGACTGGTACAGAGGAAAACTGGGAGACTGGTACAGAGGAAAATAGTAAGACTGGTACAGAGGAAAACTGGAAGACAGGTACAAATGAAAACTGGAAGACAGGTACAGAGGAAAACTGAATACTGGTACAGAGAAAAAGGGTAAGATTTGTACAGAGGAAAACAGTAAGACTGGTACCGAGAAATCCTGGAAGACTGGTACAGAGGAAAACTGGGAGACTGGTACAGAGGAAAATAGTAAGACTGGTACAGAGAAATCCTAGAAGACTGGTACAGAGGAAAACGGTAAGACTGGTACAGAGGAAAACTGGAAGACGGGTACAAATGAAAACTGGAAGACTGGTACAGAGGAAAACTGAATACTGGTACAGAGAAAAATGGTAAGATTTGTACAGAGGAAAACAATAAGACTGGTACAGAGAAATCCTGGAAGACTGGTACAGAGGAAAACTGGGAGACTGGTACAGAGGAAAATAGTAAGACTGGAACAGAGAAATCCTGGAAGACTGGTACAGAGGAAAATAGTAAGACTGGTACAGAGGAAAACTGGAAGACGGGTACAAACGAAAACTGGAAGACTGGTACAAAGGAAAACGGTAAGACTGGTACAGAGAAAAACGGTAAGACTGGTATAGGGGAAACTGGAAGACTGGCACAAATGAAAACTGAAGACTGGTACAGAGAAAAATGGTAAGACTGGTACAGAGAAAACTGGAAGACTGGTACAGAGGAAAACAGTAAGACTGGTACAGAGGAAAATGGTGAGAACTGTACAGAGGAAAAAAGACCCTGTATCCCAGTAGATTCCAATGACTTACTATGGATTAATGCACTGTCTTCCTATGCAACTGTTATCATAAATGCTATAGTCATATTGTAGGTTATACAGAGAAATGTAAAGGCCTAAACCCTAAAATCTAACCTCTTTATTAGATCAGAGCCCTGTGGTATGGTAATGCACAGGTGTCTCCTCTGTAAAATTTGTTCTGTGGTCAGCATTTATTAAATATAAATCTTCAATTTATGGATAAATCATTAATTAATGTGATTTACAATATACTTCTGTTAAAGGAACGCCGATCATAAAATGCAAGCTGCTTTATATAAAAGCTACTATTACTGAGATATATACAATATGTAAAAATGTTGACAGCCAATCTGAACTGAACATAGATGAAACAATGTGTTCACAAAAGTGTTTTTACATGGCCCAGTGAACTTCCCACTCTTCTTGGACTAAAGTGAGTGATTGTAGATTGGTGGACATCTGTTTGAGAAACATAGCATGATTAGGCCTCATTTACTGATTACTCCGGGGGTTAAATTTATTAAAGGCAAGATTTGCCTTTAAACACATTGCAATTGCAACTTTTTCAATTAGGCTGTCAAAGTCGCCGAATATCGTCGATTTACAATAATCGCTCTTTAATACATTTACCCACAGGTGTCTGGGATGCAGGCTTAAATGTTTTGATCAAAATATGAACCAATACCGCATGTTTTCATTTTGCTAGCTACACAGATATGCAGTGTTAAGTATAAGTGCTGACAACTACTGACTTTTTGTTTTGTATACATACAGGGCCTTTATATTGCCATGTAACTGATACCATATAAAATATGGGATTAACCAAGTGCGGGCTTATTTCATCTCTGGTTTTGTCTCAAAATATTGCCTTATGTTGTCTTAGCAGCTGACTATGAAGCCTATTTAATTATGTGAACCCTTTTTTTTCTTTGCATTCCAGATACCTATTTTCCTAAACATGTCTATATAATACTATCCCTATCATAACAATAGCATAGTTTAGAACTGGGGCCAAAGAAACTATTGTATTAATATTTTTACACACACGATCAATATGCTACAGGGCACAATATGAAAAATATTAAGATAATATAATTGGACATGTCTAGAGGGGAAAGCTTCCAACATCTGTGCTATGTCTAGCTGGAAAAACTACAAAATATTGAGCAGATTAGAAATGAATGACATAACAGTGATATGTAACAGCTGGAGGAATCTTCTGTTGCTGGTTACTATCAGACGTTAAGATTGCTCCTTAATATTTTAGAAAGGTGAATTGCAATTCCTATACAATGAACACTTTATATTTAAATGAGGTTACTCTTGTATGTCTTATGTATATTTCCACCTGTGACTCCTGGCTTTTATGCAAATATATCAGAATTGATTGGCATATAATCCACAAGGAACATTTTCTTTCACTGATATCTGAAGCAAACTTAAAGGAAAAATACTTACAAATTGATCTATAACTATTCTACATTCTTATTGGAATGGTATAATCAAAATATGTATTCAAGGTACATTTCAATATGCCTAGAGCACTTTATTGTAATCAGTACTTATCTGCTCATCTGGGATCATCCGGTTTATTAGTCTGGTAATCTGAATATGCCCAGCAGCACAGAGCATTTCATGAGATGGGTGTTCTGACCTTGTAGAAGGTTGTGTTCTGCCCACCTGTGTGATTACGTTAGTGAAGACAGGGCTGCATGTGGCAGGTGTATTGTAATTATTTGATGAACGGAATAGAAGTGAGCAGGAAGCCACAGAGTTAGAGGAATCAGATAGTTTCGAAGGAGCAATGAGTTAGTAGAAGGATCAAGGACCTGCAATGGATCACAGTAATTACTTTAATGTTCCTAACAAACTAAATTAAGATGATTTTGGGTCCAAATGCACCTCTATAAAAAATGACCTTCATACAGCCTTATTAAGTTTATTGTTTTGCTCTTATTCAGTTATGATTTTTCAGGCATTGCATAAGTAGGCTTCAGTTGTAACTGTTTTCACAATTCATCATTGTCATCATCATCATTTATTTACATACCACCACTAGGTCCGCACAATTGTAAGTTTGTGAAAGTACCTCTATTTACTCCACATGTAGTTGGTATCTTTCCTTAATATTACTAACATGGATTTTCATCCGAAGACACTTGTATTCATGTGGCGAATATATGTGGAAGATAAAAAGGATGGTGCAATAGTGTATTACCTTCAATACCGCATTTATTAATTAAAAACAAGTCCACACAAAACATAAAACATAAATGATATGACTCCTCCAATACTAGGTATTGACTGCCTACCAGAATTTGGCAATGGTGAAGGCTCATAAGAAAGTTCTTTTCCACAGAGGGTCTACGTGCTGTGATGTGAGAGCGGCAGTCAATCCCAGGATGGAAGTTTATGGCCAACGCTTTTTGACCTTCTGTAGGTCTTTATCAAGGCATGTCATATCAGTCCTAATGGTCACTTATTTATAGTGTCATAGTGCATCATGTGACTCACTTGGACATGTGTCACACATATTTTTCCCATAAAAACAATATAATCTCCATAATGTATCTCATCAATATAACATTCATAATTTAACTAACGAACAAATATGAAAATATAAAAAAAGATAAAAACATAATTCATCCTGAAAAAAATAATTCATGTGATCTGATCATGTGACCCTGTTTTAACCAATCAAAACAATATAAATATGAATATAAACAAGAAAAAGCCTGTTTAGATTTAATTATTTTCATTAAGGATAAAATAATGTCAGAGGAAATTTAATAATAAAAATTCTTCTCATCCTAACATTTAATTCTGAAATGATCTTATGTAGCACCACTTTCCCTAGCACACTGAAAGGGGTGGTGAAATGTTCTCTCTCTCTTCAGTGCCTCCACCCGAGTCCTCTGCATAGTATGGTGGGATGCGGACTGTGACTGAACCCACCAGGGGTTGACTCGGGAAGCCCCTTGTACCCGACCACACTAACCATCTAAATAATACCACACACTGTAGTTGCAAACAATCTGTTTATTTTAGGTAAAATATATGGGAGAGGCGGATTTAAATATGGGGAAATTATGAACAGGATAAATGGGACAGCGGGTAAGATATTACTTAAAGGCAACAGTAAAGTAATAACTAAAGAATAAGATGTCTGCCACACATACATTCACTGGCATACCAAACTCTCCCACAATGCACCCACGCATAGTGTGAAAATATAAATCAACAATAATTAGAATCCTGCCAATATTAAATAGTTTGTGAGGTTAACAAATTAACGTTGGTGCACATATTTGTGCAGCATTAATAGTGTCACAGGTGAGTTTTTGTTACTTTTCTCTCTCCTTTGAAGATGAGGGTCTTAGCCACTATTGGGTCATGGACTAACTGCAAGCCTGATCTTGCTAGCTGTCCCTCTCTGTTCACACGCAATTCGCTAATATCGGGAGTCTCCCTCTCTGCACATAGGCTCCCTTTGCTGTGTAGTGTCCCTCAGGCTGCTTAGGCGACTTGATAGTGGATTTTATGCAGTGATCCAGCTATAAGATCTCTCTGTGCAAATCTACACCCAGCTTCTCTTGGTCATTTCAACAGAATCTACACACCTCACTCCTTCTTTTGTTGCTGTGACGCACTTCACACTCCCAGCACCTCTTCCTGTCAGCTTTCTCCTTCCTGCCTCTCTCTATTTTCCTCACAGACTCTCTGGTATGGCAGACCACTACTTCACCTTGCGCTTCCATAGTAACTTCAGCTCTTGGCTGCTTAGTATAAGCCAGCCTGGTTACACGTACATTAATTTATAGCTCAGAATAATTTATACATGAGTGCACTGCACACAGTAAGATGTATTAAAATGAAGGAATATAATCGTCCTGTTACCTGAGGGTGATTATGGAACAGGTAAAAAGGAGATCATGATATGTATTCCTTGATATATATATTAGCTCGGCAATACTACAATGCTTTGTAAACAGTAAGTCCGATCATGTAATTCTTAATAGCCAGTAGTAAATGAGACATCCTCAATGCTAATATGTTGTTATAATGATCCTTATCCAAATATTTATTTATTGTGAAGTTCATTGATCCCACACGCACCGTGTTGCATGTGATTTAAAGTGATTTTCACAATAACTATTTTTTTGGATGAGCATCTATGCAATAATATATCCGTATTCAGGCAGTCTCATTTATTACATCTTGCAAATCTAAATGGCCTATAAATTGATTTGAGCAGCTTCCACTTTTGTATTTGTCTGAGAGGCATGTTGGTGTCAGTAGCTGAGAGGGGGTACTGGCACTAAATTGCTGTTTGGAGGCTTCTGGGGTACCTCTTTGGTAAGTTGGCTCTCAAATTAAAAACACATATGTATGGCCCAAATACATGGGACTTTCATTGTTTAGAGTAGGACCATCCTATTAGCAAAAGCGCCTTGGCGTGGCGGATGGCTTAAACATACATTTGCAAATGTGTGCAACAAAGACTTTTGCATTTTTATCTACAGTAGAAATGGCAGATCTGTTGCTGGCTATAGCAGTGTGCTGGGGGAAAAAATGTTGTGTGTATGTTCCTTACAGGATAACCCCACCCTTTCAAGCACCTGTTATGGCCTATAAATTGATTTGAGCAGCTTCCACTTTTGTATGTGCCTATGCTAGTATTGTCAGGAGCAGGCAGGAGTAGTTTTAGAGCTTCAACTCTTAAGCTATTTCAGAATGTCAAAGAGTGATGCATTACTATAGGAGATGGAGACTTTAAGTGAGGGCTTTGAAGAAGGTCAAGTAGTTGGGCAGATATGAGAAGTTTAGGTATAAGATATAGTACTGGACATCAACCGCTTCCAGAGCATGTGCATGGTTTAATCAAATCTATCACTTCAAAGAGCTGAACACTGGAATGTTAGAATTATCTCAGCCCAAAAAGTATTCTTTCTTGGAATGCAATTACTTTCAATGGAAAATAAGATCATTTTTCCTGGCCTGGTCTGCAGTAAAGTGTTTCAGTGAAGAAATTAATATGCTGATAAAAAAAACACAAAAGTGTAAATAACGTCTTCACATTCCACGTCAAATGTTTAACTAGTGTATTGCAGCTGTAACGGATGAAAGCAATTGCTGGCAAATGTACAAATTAAATGACATTATTTTGAATGAAATAGAGAATATTGCCTGTGGAGACTTTGAAAAGCAGGTTTTCAAGTGCACACACAAAACAACAATACAATTTATTTCAAGCAATTGTTCCAGTAAAATATCCAGCTATTGAGTCTGTTCTACTCCAATATGTTTTCAACTTAATCTCTAAGATGAAATATTTACTTTTAGCTGACTGCATGTCTTCCGGTATAAATGTTCCTGCTGGCTATTTAGTCAGTCCAAGCAATTGAATATATTTGTGTAGCAAGTTATGTGTTTCGTCATTATATTAAAATAAAAAAATAAAACATAAAAAACAACCCTAAAAAGCACATATGGGGAATGTTCCAATTCTTTTTAACTGAACATGCCAGGCATGGTTAATTTGTTGGCTTTCAGTGGTTTCAGGGGTGCCAAATAAACTTGTGAAACCAATTACAGAAATGTAAAGGTTAACTCCATCATTAAATAATATAAATAAATCACATCATAAATTGCCCAAGAAATGTGTTTTTTTTTTCCTTTATGAAACCGCTATTACTTTTTGTTGCGCTTCTGTAAAAGCCAGTAATAGTTTTCGGGTTTTGTAAAAACCTTTATCTACCATCATACAATGAATGTTTAACAGTAGAACTAAACTGTATTCAGTTGCTGTTGTTTGACCAACTAGTGCATGTGTGATCGCCAAACACAGCTAACAGTTGTAGGGCCTGAGTCATTAAGGAGAGCAAACTAAGGTTGAAATATAAGGTTGATCTTGGACATGCCCTACCCCAACTAAAAATCTGTCCCCACGTTTTAAATTTAGCTCCTCCTCCAATGCAACATGGTTTTGCCAAGGTGCAAATTTACTCCTTTTGCTTTGCTCTCCTTAATGACTCGGGCCGGAAGAGAATCTAACACAAAACTACGTTTTTTTATCTCCCTTTGTTTCCAAACTCAATCTACAGCTAGAAACACTACCCAAAGATATTACCAAGGGAGCAACGTTTATATAGACCAACAAAGACTAAAGCAACTGTACCTTGACCTTACTTCAAACTATCACCCAACATTTTCAAATTTTGGAACATGGTTTTAGGCAATCACCATTTATTCAAAATCTGTTTCACAGCCCGAAATGATAACACTTATGAAAAACTTTCTATTTCTTGAAGCGAGAAGGAATATCCAAACAAGTCCTCTGCAACTTGCTGAAAACAATCCACCAAAAAAGGAAAACTAACCACTAACAGCTGGACAGATATGCAGAAATAATCTATAGTGGAAGATAACGTTAAAAACAGACACCTACCTTACACTTTCCTTGCCACCCATTCGAAGAAACAACTAAAAGAAACAAGCAACTAAAAGTTTAAAAATAGCAATATGAAATTGGAACTTAGTCAAATGCAGTGACTCTCATGTTAAGAAAAGATAGGGAATGAAAAAGCCTGTTTCATGCAGCCATATGCAACAACTTATCCTCTTTCTCAGCCGCCACCAGTTCATCCTGACAACCAGGATCTAATATCATGAGCTAAAATATATATGCCAACAACATTGCCGCATTCCAACATTGTGCATTCATGTTTGGATACTTTTTTAAGTAATGCAGCTTCCGCCAATCCAGAAAATGACAGCTTGTGTTTGAATCTGTATGAACTATACCATCTGCAATGTCTCTCCTTAAAAAGCCAGCTGACCTCTCAGCTAATTCCTGACGACACCTGACCTGGATGTTCTGGCATGACCATGAAACATCATTGATGTATCAGTGTGTCCAATCAAGGAGAGCCAAAGATCTGCATCCCTGCAGTCCCAAGTCATGCTTTCACAACCATCCCCTGCTGAAATCATCATATAGATACAATTACCAACATCAACTATATAGACGTTTCATATCATACCAGTATAAAAAATAAGCTAGTTCTAGGAACTTTTCATCGATACTAGCTAACGTAAAAATAAATCCTTTCAAGCAATCCCTTATCATTCTAGTGGCTTGTCTTTTCAGAACTGTCAGTTTTAACATTGCTAAAATCTCTTTTAGCCTATATCACTCTGGGCCTGATTCAGAGTGGGATGCAGGTTTAACTTGTGATTTAAATAGTCACATTAGCATATTTAGGATGTCATACGCATGTTAAATATGGCGTATGTACGCTATATTCAGAGCTGAAGATATATCCAGGTTTGAATGAGCAACAGATGCGTCCAATTGACAACAGACACACCCCTCAGACACTTACTTATCAAAAAACTTTTTTTTTATCTGTTATGAATGCAATTACTATGAAGTATTATTTAAACTTGAACAAACTAGCTAAAACAGCAAAATTTCCTGACATGCGTACAAAAAACAAAACAATCTTTTTTTTACCTTTACTACAAAACACAGCAAACTCTAATCTATGGCCAATTGACTATGAAAGTCTCAATAAGCGTCTGTGAATCATTTTCAAACTTTTATTTACAAGCTGTTCGCTAGTTCAGATGTTCATCATCATCATCCGCTACTTACACCTGCCCCTGACCGCGCAAAAAAAACCAACCGCTTTTTTATCCAAATCTCATACCTACTACTATTCCAGAATTTCGGGGAGTCCTCCCAGATTTCTGGAAGAGTAGGCACCCTCCCGGGTCTTGGTGGAGGTAGGGCATAATGATTGCATCGCTATGCCCCCCACTATGCAATGCCATGAATTTCAGCATTTGATAGCAGGGAGCGGGGTCATGGTGACACGGTGACATCACCACTCCCCCTCCTGCACATGTCACATGATACAGCATACTCCCCTGGAGATCCTGGAGGGGAGGTTTTACAAGTAGGGAAGTATGTCGTATCTGCGACTATGTCCCAGTCTGAATGCATGCGCAATTCCATGCCCTTATGTACATGTAGCCATTAGTACTAGAGATGCTCACTGACCCCAGTGTTTTGGTTTGGTTTTGGTTTTGGATCTAGATTACCATCGTGTTTTGGTTTTGCAAAACCGCCATTGCGTGTTTTGGTTTTGGTTTTGGTTTTGTTCGGTTTTGTTTTGCTATTTTGTTGGAAAATAAATGTTTTTGGGCATAAAATAACCAAATTTAGTGCTCCACCTGTTTCTGGATAAGTAATGTAATTGTAAAGCTAATAAATTATCAAAAAAACAGTTTAATTCCTGGTAGGTAGGCCTTCATTAATTCTACACACAAACCAGATTGTCTTCCTCTCCATCTATGCATACTGGCAATGCAGCCATCATCTTTGGATGTATATTACACCCTACACTTATAGTTAAATATGTAAAGAAATGGACAAAGGTAGTTTGGTTTCTGTCTCTATAGCCCCCCCCCCTCTTCCACTTGTAGTTGAATAGAAAAAAAGCAGCCTGGATAGACTGAACAATATAAAAAATAAATGGACCAAGGTAGTTTGGTGGTTGTCTGTGACCCCCCCGCCCTCCACTTGTAATTGAATAGAAAAAAATCAGCCTGGATAGACTGAACAATATTAAAAATAAATGGTTCAAGGTAGTTTGGTATCTGTCTGCATCAGATCCCCTCTCCACTAGGCATAGCCGGATTAAGGGGGGGCACGTGCCCCGGGCCCCCCTCTCTCCAAGGGCCCCCCGCCGCAGCATGAACTTTCCTGCTGTCAGTTTCTAACTGACAGAAACCGCTCCGGGCCCCCCTCTCTCCGCGGCTTCCACCCGTCGCCCGTGTGACCTAACCTGCTCCTGCTGTCAGTTGCTGTCTGACAGCTCTGCCCATCATTTTTTTTTTATATTTGCTGCGGCGGAGGCGGGGGGTGGGGGGGGGGGGTCGGGGTATTTGCTGGCGGGTTCTGTGCTGCTCCTCCTCTTTGGTGGGGGGAGCAGGGTAGCAAAAAAATATATATATATTTACTCACCTGATCTCGGCGCCGGCGTCCCTCCTTCCTCTCTGCTCTGTTAATGCTGAATGACAGGCGTGACATCATCAAGTCACGCCTGTCATTCAGTGAGGAGCAGCGCGGAGAGGAAGCAAGAAGAGAGAAGACAGAAGAGAGGAGAAGAAAAGAAAAGCTAATAGAAAGGTAAGTGAAAAAAGGGAATTAAGCAGAAAGGCAAACTATGAGGAAAAAGGAGATGAGAGAGGCACAGTAAGGAAAAAGGAGATAAGAGAGGCACAGTAAGGAAAAAGGAGATGAAAGAGGCACAGTAAGGAAAAAGGAGATGAAAAGAGGCACAGTAAGGAAAAAGGAGATGACAGAGGCACAGTAAGGAAAAAGGAGATGACAGAGGCACAGTAAGGAAAAAGGAGATGACAGAGGCACAGTAAGGAAAAAGGAGATGACAGAGGCACAGTAAGGAAAAAGGAGATGAAAGAGGCACAGTAAGGAAAAAGGAGATGAAAGAGGCACAGTAAGGAAAAAGGAGATGAGAGAGGCACAGTAAGGAAAAAGGAGATGAAAGAGGCACAGTAAGGAAAAAGGAGATGAGAGAGGCACAGTAAGGAAAAAGGAGATGAAAGAGGCACAGTAAGGAATAAGGGGTGGAGAGAGGCACAGTAAGGTATAAGGAGTGGAGAGAGGCACAGTAAGGAATAAGGGGTGGAGAGAGGCACAGTAAGGAATAAGGGGATGAAAGAGGCACAGTAAGGAAAAAGGAGATGACAGAGGCACAGTAAGGAAAAAGGAGATGACAGAGGCACAGTAAGGAAAAAGGAGATGAAAGAGGCACAGTAAGGAAAAAGGAGATGAAAGAGGCACAGTAAGGAATAAGGGGTGGAGAGAGGCACAGTAAGGAAAAAGGAGATGAGAGAGGCACAGTAAGGAAAAAGGAGATGAAAGAGGCACAGTAAGGAATAAGGGGTGGAGAGAGGCACAGTAAGGAAAAAGGAGATGAAAGAGGCACAGTAAGGAATAAGGGGTGGAGAGAGGCACAGTTAGGAATAAGGAGTGGAGAGAGGCACAGTAAGGAATAAGGGGTGGAGAGAGGCACAGTAAGGAATAAGGGGATGAAAGAGGCACAGTAAGGAAAAAGGAGATGAAAGAAGCACAGTCTGTGAAACGTTGTGATTCTAGTGGGACAATCCTAATTTTTGGTGACCATTCAATGGTGTACACAACAATGCAGGTTTTTTTGTCTATAGGAGGGTGCATCAACACACCCATTAGCAATTTTGAATAAATATTGAATACAATTGAAGTACTATATATATATATATATGTATATATATATATATATATATATATATATATATATATATATATATATATTAGTCAAAATGGCGTTATGTTATTAATGTTTATTTTTTATGTTAGTTATATTGTGCGGTATCATTGCTAGTTTTAATGTGCATTATCAACGGTATTTTTAATATGCGGTATCATTGCTAGTTTTAATGTGTGGTGTCAATACCAATTTTAATGTGGTGGTTTGATGATTGTTTTAATGTACAGTATTTTAGTTTGTGGAAACAATGATTTTTCTTACGCAGACAACCTAGGCGAGCCCTCTGGGAGAGCTGTAAGTGTCATAATGTGGGCTGTAGGTGATGTAATGCAGCATCTGTCACTATGCCCTTAATTTTAGATTGTAGGGCCCCCCCTGTCTTAAGTGCCCCGGGCCCCCCAAAGCCTTAATCCAGCTCTGCCACTAGGAGTAAAAAAATTTTATACTGCTGAGAAATATGAATTTTGACAGCCAGAAAAATTACAGTAAAACACTGGGGAATATGGGACACCCCAAAAGCACTTGTAGTGCTAAAAATAGTTTTTTATACTGCTGAGAAATATTACTTTTGACAGCCAGAAAAATTACTGCAAAAGAATGTGGAACACCCCAAATGCATTTGGAGTGCTAAATATTTTTGTTTTAGACTGCTGACAAATATGACTTTTGACAGCCAGAAAAATTAATGCAAAAGAATGGGGAACACCCCAAAAGCACTTGGAGTGCTAAATATTTTTTTTAGATTGCTGACAAATATGAATTTTGACAGCCAGAAAAATTAATGCAAAAGAATGGGGAACACCCCAAAAGCACTTGGAGTGCCAGAAATTGAACAAAAACCCTCCTCTATCCTCCTCTTACTGCTGTAACAACTGGTATTAAGATTAGAATGGTATTGAATAGAAACAATAATGTGTCCAATTACTGCTCTGTCCCTGCGCTGATATAGCCTGTGTGACCTAACCCTGCTCTCTCCCTCTGTCAAATGGCGATGGATTGCCGTGGAGGGGGGTATTTATGGTTTTCAAATCTCGCGAGAACCGAGCTCAGAAATACGAATACGTCACAATGACGTTTTGCCTCGATTTCGATTCCAAACGGGCGGGAGAGAACAGAGCTGCAGATAGGCTAAATTTGGATGAATTCGGATCTCGGGGAACCGAGCCCGCCCATCTCTAATTAGAACACACCTTCCCTCTGTCACACCTCTTCAGACGTAAGGAGTCGCAAGTGCCAAAAAGTCACAGGTTTGAAGAGCCACAGGCCACAGTAGTATGTTCAGCACCAGAAACATAAGACCGATGATAGACATAATCCCGTACTGACTGAGGATTACCACTGACACTCTGCACATGATCACTCTTGCTCTGAATTACAGAACGCACATCAGAAACACCAGCTTCACTTACATTGCACACCTCATTCAAACAAGTCAAAACTGGCTTCAAAAGATCAACAGGTGCTTATGTGCACCAAGGTACATTTTCATCCATTCTAAGAGTAACCCACAAACTCTGGAGAGGACAAACGTACACTTAAATACTGCAAAAGATCTTTGCTTGGAATGAATCCTTGTCTGGTCCAGAAGCTCAATTCTGGATCTCTGAAGATACCTAGATCTTCTATGCTGGTGCTGCTCACCACTGTTCCTGGCATCCCAAGCAGATGGAAACAAAACTGATCCTAGTCTTCTGCAGCACAGTCTGTTGTTCCTGTTGGGTTTCACTTGACCAATGTCTTACTGTTGCACTCTCTGCTATATCAGTACCCTCTCCAATGTTGGCACAAGGTCCAGCACTTCCTGGAGTATAAAGGCCCTCCCCACACATTGATGTAACATCTGCAGGTATAGCATGCACAATAGTGTTATGTGCTACTCGGGACATTTACGAACAGCAAAACACCTGGTTTGCTGTGCAAAGATGTTTTGGATCTGCCATACATGGACTTCCACAGAGAAGCACATTTCCCGGCACACACCAAGTATTGTAATAGAAAGCTTCATACATATAGTTGTCACATGTGTTAAAGGTGATTACCCCTCAATCTAATCACTAATGTAAGCCATTAATTAAGTTAAACTGAGCACAATATTAGATGAAAAATAAATGGGATGTTTACAGTTTTGCCCAGTGCAACTTTTACGAATTTTCCATTTTATGGTCTGCTCTGTGTGCATTTTGAAAATTTACCCCTCTGTGTAATCTAATTCTCAACACTAGGGGGTGAATGAGAGGCTCCAGTAAGATGGTCGCCATCTGACCAGTGCTGAGCATCTCTGACAGCTGGACAGGTACTTTCCCTGTGTGCATCACTTCCATTTACCTCTCTTATTGGTCTGGATGTTGGATTAAGCCTCCTTCTGACAGACATAAAGGAACTTGGGCTGAGCGTTCTAGGGGGGCGAGGGCTCACTGTGCTCACCCTAATTATGCTGACCAACTGCTTGACGTTTAGGATGTTTATAAAGAGACACCTTCATCCTTTTCAGAGGAGGAGATTTTCAGCAATGGTACACAGTTATTCTGCACTATGGCATTTTACAATATTGTGTTTATAAATTCTGTTTCATTCAAACCAAAAGCAACATAGCTTATATACAATAGATTGTAACACAGACATACTTTGATGTGTAACTGTTTTTGTTTCCTTAACTGACTTTGGGTTAGCTTTTGTTCCAAAATTACAGCAAAGTCTCTTTGTGCAAACAGACCTGGGTGACATTTTTCGATTTTCAGAAGTGCACAGTCTTTAAAAATGCTGATGACAGAATGAATGTTTGGAGCCTGTACCCTATCTGTAAGTTATATTAGATTTCTTTTTGTGTGTATTTTGTGAGGGTTCTGCTGGTCATATATAACAGAAAACTACTCAAACATGGTATTTGCATACTCTGGTATTTGGAGTACTAAACTAAATTTAATTTTATAATAAATGTTGGTACAAATATTTAATATGGTAAAAAAGTAAAAAATCAACGACATTTCTATCCTTGATTATGATCTTGTATATTATATAATGTCAAGTTCAGTTCAAGTGAGATGTCAATGAAATCTTATCTTGTCCTTATAAAAATATGTGATTTTATGTAATATGCAAAATATAATTTGGTAATAGGAATTATATCTAAATGTATGAATCACATTTTTTGTCAAACAACCCTTACTTGTAGTATGATTTGAAAAAATCAAAAGGCCTTTGTCACTGAAAAGGTTAAAACAACAACCAATAGAGTTCTGTTTCTCTTATGTATCTAATCAAAGATCCTGAGATGAAGGAACTAATGGTGTTTTGAAATTCTATAGGATATGCTTGTTTACATAACCAAAAGTCATATTTTTGTGAAATAGTCCAATATAAGTTTAAGACATGTTGAACTCATTGGGATGCTGGGAAAAGTAAAATAATGTGTTAGAAGCGGAAATGATGTCAGCATGAAACTGTGCGAAGATTTGCGATGAAGCAACAGATTAATCCACATATCAAACAGTATCAAGTTTGCTTATCTCTATAGAGAACTACTAGCAATATTCCCAGAGTAGATTGGCATTAATCCCTTTTTCATTACCACCTAGCAATCACCACTGCTTCATCATCATCATCATCACCATTTATTTATATAGTGCCACTAATTCCACAGCGCTGTGCAGAGAACTCATTCACATCAGTCCCTGCCCCATTGGAGCTTACAGTCTAAATTTCCTAACATACACACACAGACAGAGACAGAGAGACTAGGGTCAATTTGATAGCAGCCAATTAACCTACTAGTATGTTTTTGGAGTGTGGGAGGAAACCGGAGCCTCCGGAGGAAACCCACGCAAACACGGGGAGAACATACAAATGCCACACAGATAAGGCCATGGTCGGGAATTGAACTCATGAACCCCAGTGCTGTGAGGCAGAAGTGCTAACCACTTAGCCAAACGTGCTGCCCACCTACCTTTATTATACACTACCCCCAGCCCCGATTCCTATTGAAAAAATGACATTTTTATGAAGTACTATAAGCATTTATTAATGAGAACTTATGGAATAACAGCGGTAATCTGATCACTTTCTAGTTCCCAATGTGAGCACAATACCACAGAAACATTCACGAATGCTGGTGCCAAAGCTTGTTTTCTGGCTCAGTTTTTGCTATTGTATCTTCCTTGCAAAAAAGTATTCTGAGAACTCCCATCAGGTCATGTTTATGATTTTAGAGCAGTAAAAAAATATATAGATCGGAAATGATATAATCACATCTTTGAAACAAGGCGTTGTGGTAATATCTGTCTCTAGACGCAGACAGTCAATGTCAGCTGACAAAGTAATCAGCTTACAGGTGGCCCTAAGGGTATGAGCCACAAGTCAAAATAAATATACATTTTCAGACTGTAGATAATAACAGCAAACGTTAGTAATAACTATGTGTGAAGCAAAGAATGTACAGAACCTAAATTGCTCTGTTACTTTATAATATATTACAAGTCGACATTCAATTGCCCAGAAAGATCAGCTTTGTATCGTTAAATTAATGGGGTGTCATAAGTGCCAAGGGTCATTTACAGTAGTGCTTATTACATATATAAGAGGATAATATTTAAAAATGGACAAATGGGTTATTAAATAAAACTAATGTAGGAAAATATTTAGATTATACTAGAAAAGATAATATCTGCCAACATTCTCATGGCCTCATTCTGCCTTGATCTTGTCCATGATTCATCCAGCAACACATCATTCACATTGGCCATTCCCTAAAACAAAAAAAATCAAATTGTGCAGCCTGAATGTTAGGCTGTCTGCGTCTTGCAGGCATCAATTAAAGGAAGTACCCGCCATCATTAGCTAGCAAGAGGCATGAATATGAGGGTTTTTGAATTACAGTATGCCCTTAAAGTAATTGTATAATAATTTGTAATTTAATATATAAAATCAAATATAATTAAAAATATTCACAAATTGTAATGATATTTTATACACGTTCAATGGAGCGCTAATACGTATTCGTCAGGTGTTAGATTTAGGGCAATCTAAATCAGTTGCAGCTCTCCTTGCAGGCTCTGGGACCTGAATATATACATACAAAAACACAACTGGAAATGAGAGCGCAAATACTGAAAACCACTAGTTATTGTATAATAATTTGTAATTTAATATATAAAATCAAATATAATTAAAAATATTCACAAATTGTAATGATATTTTATACACGTTCAATGGAGCGCTAATACGTATTCAATATATCAAAAACTAGCATGACAGCTAGTACATCTTTTTAAAAATTAATAGCATATTGAAAATATGAGTACATATAGTTTGACATAATATATTCCCAATATCTACAGGTGATTTTGAGCGCCCACTGTTCGCTTATTTCCTTAAAGTAATTATTACATTTGAGACAGACTCAATGTTCATTGTATATAAGCAGCCAGGTTTAAATCAGAGCATTTTTTCACATCAATCACCAAATTTGCTATTACTATTATTAATTTATACTAGTT
Source organism: Mixophyes fleayi (assembly GCF_038048845.1). Lineage (NCBI taxonomy): Eukaryota > Metazoa > Chordata > Amphibia > Anura > Limnodynastidae > Mixophyes > Mixophyes fleayi. Next base: position 76,756,311 of record NC_134404.1, read on the forward strand.
AGTTCACCTAGAGAGCTCATTGATTTGTACAGTTGTCGTTAATTGACCTCTCTTCCCTGTAATCCCCTTTATGTCTTCCCAGAGCACACCTGACTATTTTATTAATGTGATATAATCCTCTTAAATACAATATCTTGGGGGCACGGCCTAGTGTAAGGATATGGGGTATAGATATATGTGACATTATTAAAGGCTAGGTATGATATAATTGTGTGTGTGTGTGTGTGTGTGTGTGTGTGTGTGTGTGTGTGTGCAAAAGACTTAATATAGACAGAGAACAGACAAAAAAGGTAGCAGACACAACTACCGAACTGTGCTCATTGCCTACACACAGTGATAACAAAGAACTATGCCTAGCAACTAAATTCACTTTGCGCTAGGCACAATTATACAAAGAAAATGTTTGAAGTTAAAGACCTTTTACAGAGGTTACAGAACTTTAAGAGCTCTGCTATAAATTATCCAAACTGGCACAGAGAGTGTATAGTACTGTGCTTGTGAGCATCTAAGTTCTGAATGAATAATGTCCGACAATATTTTTACTGATAGATGACCTTCACAGAAAAGAAAACCCCAAACTGTATATAGTATAATGCTCCCTCTTATTATAAAAATTAGATATCAAATCCTTTTCTGCAAATTGCCAAAATTCAGACCAGTACTGAATATTGTACAGGAAGAGGCCAGGAATGCTGGTCTCCTATATGAAAACTTTCAATGGCCTTAACCTCATGCATAGAGAGAGTTGTCTTCTTGCCAAAATACTGAGTCATCAAGTTGGCTGTGGGTTCTGGAAGATCTTAAAGCTAGTATGTCTCTTCTGTTAATTGGAAGCTTTTGATGTGCAACTTCCTTGTCTGTACTTAACAATACTCTTTCCTTTAATGTTTTAATACATCAAAACTATTATCTTTTTATATGTGTGCCAGCGCAGAAAGATCTGCAATAAGATTCTCCTAATTTCAAAATACCTTACGTTACAAGGCTAAAAGCTTGTAAATGGTGAGTGTCTTAAAACAATAACTGGGTTAGCTAATTTACTAGTTTCCACCAAATGCAAAGTTTTTGACGGCAATGAAAAAATAATGAAAGTAGAATTCCTTGGTAAGAACTCTGCAATAAATTATTTAGACATTAAAGAAACAATAAAAGCAGAAGGCAAAATGAGTTGGATTAGAACTACAAATATCTATGCTTTTTTGCTTTATTTTTAATTAATGACATCTGACATTTGACCTATTGAAAAAAATGGGACATTATCCTCAGTAGTACAAGTAAGTTCTGTAAAAACCCACTCAATATTAAATAAGTCGGTGCAGACAAGTTCACTTGTCTCCAGAGTTTAGAGACTCCACTTTGCGTCTTTCATTCCTGCGCTACAGCTTTAGAGTAGCTGTCCCTGGTTTCCCCGAGCTCCACTTGCACCTGGTTGATCCTGCTGATTATAGAATTATGCATTTTCGTATATATGTACTTACATATCGTCTTCACATACTTATTCACTTTCATGCCCTTGTATTCCAACATCACGCTCAACTTGTGCTCTGTAACTATGGAAAAAGTAACCACTTTCTCTGTCTGTCTAGGATACTTATCTTATCATACACTACCTTAGTCCTCATACACACTTTTCTTGACTCTTTTTCTGGATCCCTACTTCAATCTTGGAAGTTCTCTCATTCCCATCTCTTTTTCTCAGCATTATAAGAATATAGGATCTCTTATTGACGCCGCTTACGGACTGCTGCTTTAATATACAAAGTGGGTTCCACTTGTACCCTGCAATGTCAAAATATTACTCTACAAGTGCATCTCAGGCCCATCTCTTTTTCTCAGCATCCCTATCCGTTCTCTCAGCTTATCTTCACACAGAACTCATTTCTCCTACACAGCTTGGGATATGTCTCACTTGCTCGGCACTCGGAACCTAACTTCACCCCTCACTGAGATCCAGATCTCTGTCTCAGCTTGTTCCACATTCACATATCTCAGTTCCTCATCTACAGGAGTTCTAGTGTATGTTATTGTAGGATAGTTTGTCACTCCACTTGAATCTTAATAGATGGTTATTTTTATATATTATTTTTGTATATTACTGTTGTTGCTTGAGTATTTTAATAAATAAAATATACTTTTAAAAAATGAGGTGCTTTTATTCACAATGGAAATAAAGCCATAATAAAATGGAAGCCTAATTCAACTTACAGGGGGGATTCTATTTTCTATTTTAAAGGAAATCATGTGTAATGGATGGACAATAATTCTAAGTGACAAATGATATTGTGCACTGATTGGATGTGTGACATATAATGCAGTACGTTCTATTAGAAACACTAATGTCAAAAATTTTGTTTAGCACTGGTAACAGTAGTTAGTTAGTATTCTCTCTGTTCAGCCACATGAACCAGCTACCATTCCCAGGGCAACCTTGAGAGAAGTTCAGTCATACTCGCCACAGTCCTGATTTCCATGTCTGAAGAGCCAGAGCTTTACAATTTAGTGTTAGGGTTTGTTTTGACTGGATCTTTGGTGTGGATAAAATTGTCCCTATTTCCAAAACTGGACTGCTGGGAGGTCATTTCCACTGGCAAGAGACCCAATAAAACTACTGTGACCCAATTTTTCTCTATCATGGTTAGTTTTTGGATGACATTCTGCCTATAGAACTCGTAGGCCTTTATGTCCTCTTTCATAATCATAATTCATAATCATAATCTCAGGGAGCTGCGAGCTGAAATTCAGCGAGTAATTACTGTATTAACGGTAATAGTTTTAGAGTGCGAGCTTTTCGGCCGTCCAGCCGAAGAATTGAATACCCCCCTTATAGTGGTTCAAAGATTCGTGGACTAGCAGGAACTTAAAGCCTTCCAAAGGTAGAGCCAGGATTCGGTCAATATCTTTACCAAAAAGAATGTCCTAATTTTGGCTTTTGTTCACATTTTTAACCTTACTTAAATACAGAATATAAAAGCCAAATTCCAAACACTCTTTAATTTTAAATGGGGAATTAAATTGCCCGTGTTACTGTAAAAAGTAATGCGGCCTGAGCACTATTACTGTTATTACGGTAATAGTGCACTTAAATACCTTAATTACGGTAATTTCAATGCTGTAAAAGATCAACCCAGAAAGCTGGGTTGATTTTGCCGCAGTAACGGTAATAGAGTTATCGCAGCGCTAATCTGGGGGGAATTAGATTCTTGTCTAAAAATGAAATAAATTCTGAGATAAGTCAATCTTTTCTTTTGCAGAGGTCTTGTGTTGTACAAAATGGGGCCCAGATTGGAAACTCATGGTTGGACTCCCTTAGAGATGAATGGGTGAATTTACGTAGTACACAAATTAATGATATTAGCTACATTATACATTTACATTCAACTCAGTAAATAGATACTACATATATACAAATGTTTGTAATTAGAAAATTAGAAGCAAAACTATAATTGAATTGTCTGGGGATGGGGAACGCTAAAATAATATGCTCTTGTTTGTAAATCTAAGATGTTAGGAAAATAATGCTTTTCTGTAAGATGTTTTGTGGTGCGGTGTTTTAAATGAATGTTTTGTAAGGCTTTGGTGGCCCTGTCATAAAGTAAATATTTTAAAGTGTGGTTTCCATAGGAAAGTTTGAAATAAACCAGGGGTCAATTGATATTTCTCTCATTCACAGAGTGAAAACAAACATAAGAACATTGTAGTTCTGCTGTGAATAGAGAACCGTAAATTAAAGCACAGAATTTTTTTCATTTACTGGTTATTGATGAGCACATTTTAATCTTTCTGTTTTGTGAACAATCCATCCAATCATTTTCTTCAATACAGAAAACAGACACTAAACATATAAAGGAACCATAAGAAAGTATTGTAGTGCATTTTGGATTTTTCGGAAAATCAGAGATCAATCATTTTTTGTGTCTAATAATTGTCGACCCCCATCCCTCCCCCCCCCCCCCCCAACCACCTGCCCCACTGGATCTTGAATTAAAATGATTACAGGTTGAAGTGTGAACACACCATTCAGGGTTAGTAAGACAACAACTTCTGTTTAGACAGTAAACTATTGATACACTAAACATAAAAGGAAAAAGGGGGGTCAATGTCTTTTTTTATTTTCAGATGCTTTGTTTTCATTTGGATTTTCAGCCCTACCTAGTTCATTTCATTTTCCATGTCTGAGAAAGCTGCTGGCTTAGAAAGTGGTAAAATGAGGCTGAAAAGTCCTGTTCATTAGATCTGAGGTTACCGTGGGAAGGGTTACAGGAGCACAGGTAACATCAGGACCTAGTGTAGATGTTTTCAGCAAAAGCAACTCTTGCTACTACCATGAAACATGGTTTGGGTTGGCACATTGTAAGCCCTATGGAGGCAGCTGTATGCAACAATGCATACAGTGAAGCTTGTTGTATATTTTGGGCTTTTTGTTTGTTTGCCAATCTAGAAGTTAATCATGTAACATCATTTGGCAGATTCTGTCTACACTGAGAAAATAAGAACTGAAAGTGATGTTTATATAAAAGATCTAACTAAAATACATAGGTCATTGTGATGCCTTCAAAAGGAGGATGGACACTGATTCAATTAATTTTACAAAGTGCAGCTTTTTAAATTAAATAAATATATATTATAATATTATAATACTATATCCAAAAGTTGGCAACATCATCTGTATTCAACAATAACAAGTGCAATGGAATAAAATGCTATTTGTGTCATAAACATATTACACTCAATATATAATATTATTATAATATGAGTACATACACTGCATAGCAGAGATAGATCTGGAATGTTATTGCTTTTTTAGGAGGGGGAGTGGGCTCTAAATTAAATAAAATATATTTTTTTATTCCTTTCCTTATATGAGCTATGCTTCAGACATTCACTAAGGTTTTGGACTCATTGATGGATTTCCTATGACTTTTATGAATTAAAATTGTGGTATGGGCAGCACGGTGACTTAGTGGTTAGCACTTCTGCCTCACAGCACTGGGATCATGAGTTTCATTTCCTGACTATGGCCTGAGCTGTGTGGTGTTTGAATGTTCTCCCCATGTTTGCGTAGGTTAATTGGCTGCTATTAACTTGACCTTAGTCTCTGTCTGTCTGTGTATGTTAAAGAATTTAGACTGTAAGCTCCAATGGGGCAGGGACTGATGTAAGTGAGTTCTCTGTATTGCGAAATTAGTGGCGCTATATAAATAGCTAATGATGATGGTATTGGTAGTGATTATGCTGTAATGTTCTCTTAGGACATTTAATAGATATTTGCTATTTTTGCTACTTTTAATTGTTAGAAACATGTCCTTGGCAAAGGCTTTCACTATTCTTCCTATATCATTATTATTATTATTATTATTATTATTATTATTATTATTAATAATATTATTATATTTCTATGGTTAATATTTTGCACAACACTGTTACAATATTACATTACCAATATATGTTACAAGCAAACATTAAGCAACATATGATTTAAAGAAAATGTGGCTTATTTAACATTGCTGCAAGGTGCAACCGATCAGCAATTAGCCGTTATCAGTGCAGTTTACACAATTAAAGCAAAGTCTGATTGGTCACTTCTATAAAGTGAAGATTTGCACCTTTCAGCAAGGTCAATAAATAGCCATGGCTCAATTATTTCCAAATCAGAAAGGCAAAAAAATTCTTACATGAGCTTGAGCTCATACCCTAAAAGCCTCCTCCTTCTGTATGACATATTCAGCAGACAGAAGTTGGACTCAAACCCACTTAAGTACCAAAAATGACATCCATCAAACACAGCGGAAGCAATATTTATGTGCGGGTTACAGTCTTATTTCTAGTTCATACTGAATTGATCAGCTAAATTCCCATGAATATTGGTTCTACTCTATTATACTTCCACTCCGTGAAGGGTACAGTATACGTTTAGCCAAGGCTTTTTGTAGAGTCAATTCTGGGATTTATAGTAGCAAAATTTTGAATGTACTGGGCCGATTGGGACACACAGGAACTGTATAACAGTATAGCTCTTATTATCTTTTTACTATCTCTTTTCCCTCATTAGCTTGATGAAGTCTGAGTAGAGGCAGACTCCAAACATGTGGCTGTGACTCCTTTCTTATGTATTATGCCATTACTCAACCTCATCAGTAAATTCCTCAGAGAGATTGCAGTTCCCTCTGAGAGATTAAATTGAGTGTTATTTGCTCAAACAAACATCTCATGGGCTTCACTTTCAATGATATAATTTTTTCGCTGTGGAGATATGGGAAAAGCATAGCAGAACAACGAGCTGTTGACTGATCTAGCAGGGAAGGTGCTAATACTAAGCATATAAAACGCCCCTAAAGAGGAATGGTTGATACCAATTAACACATAGAACACATACTTGTCCACACGTTTAGAAGTCTTATGATTAAATTTTAAGACCTGCTGCTTGCTTTCTCAGACAAACTAACAATCAATTAAAGCCTTCTTTCGAAATTCCACAAACTCTAATGGGTTTCCCTTGGGTTATGCCATTGTTTAGAACACAGTGTGTTCTTTGATTATAGCAAATTATGGAATGTTTTTATGATTAGCCATGCCACATGTGTAATCATTGCATTCTATGTGTGCTTTTAGAGATCCTGATGGGTTGAATCAGCTAACGAATGCTTGTATTTGTGTATTATGTATTGCTTATTATATGGGGATTTAATATAATACTGTGTCCTAAGGACATTGTAATAGCTATTATGTGAGCATTTATTCTAATAATTCTATTTATTTTATGTAATACAGTATGGCATAGTCTGTATTAGAAACAAACTCCTACACATCAGACTATGCCATATGTTCAAATACATTTTGCCCCTATATTACAGGTATATTAAAATTAATATGTGGGTGATTAAGAATTCTTAAAAGAATTAGTGGGACACTAGTGGGACATTACCACCTAGTTTAAACCAACTTTTGCAAGTATTTACTGGGCCTACAAACAATACAACTGTGCTTTGACTGAGAGGCCTCAAACTAGAAAAGAAAACTAAAATGAAAAATGTAATGTGCTGCCCGTTTGGGTCAAATGAATTAACCTATTTATCCACTTTTGGGTTTTCTCAACTTGTATAAGGTGGGTGTTCTTATACACAGACCAACCTCTCACCCACCAGGGAGACTAATTGCACACCAGGAGCTTCACTTAAAGCAGATTTTGAGATGACTATAATCAGCCTTGACTGTAAATTAGAAAAAGTGGCCTTCCCTAGGATTTAAAAGCATGTGCCGTTTTCTTTTGCTTAACAAACGCATTTCTTACAGAACAAAAAAGGCTACAATTGGTGGCATAGTGTCTTCCTTAAGCATAAGCAATCATCATCATCATCATTTATTTATATAGCACCACTAATTCCGCAGTGCTGTACAGAGAACTCATTCACATCAGTCCCTGCCACATTGGAGCTTACAGTCTAAATTCCCTAATATAGGTACACACTCACACACAGACAGACAGAGAGGGAGACAGACAGAGAGGGAGAGACTAGGGTCAATTTTGATAGCAGCCAATTAACCTACCAGTATGTTTTTGGAGTGTGGGAGGAAACCGGAGCACCCGGAGGAAACCCACGCAAACACAGAGAAAACATACAAACTCCACACAGATAAGGCCATGGTTGGGAATTGAACTCATGACCCCAGTGCTGTGAGGCAGAAGTGCTACCACTAGGCCACTGTGCTGCCAAATCTGATTTTAAACGTTTTGGACTTTATACAATTACTACTTGTTGTCCGGGTCCTACCAAATCAGTGTGAAAGAGGAAATCATGAACTAGTAGAAGTGATGTCAGCATATACAAATATACTGCAGGAAGCGATACTTGCATTTTTCTAGAGTTACAGATTTTCTTTGTTGTTGTCCCAAAATGGGATAAAGTAGCAGACAATAAGTTGTGATGACACATATCTATTCCTTCCAGCATCCTTTCTTTTGAAGCCTTACAATATATTTGGTAACTGCGTATAATTTGTAGAATGTATGATTGTCTTATGGTAATTTGGAATTATTGCACGTTTATATTTTAATAGAGTGGTTTTTAGACATTTTTACTGTTAAATTAAACCATATCAAGTAAAGTACTCCTGTGTAGTAAAGGGTCATTTGTGATTCCAGTTTTCTTCCTCTTGCCAAAGAGACAGTAACAGGGACCATCCTTTTTAAATTAGAAGAATGGCTGCTAAATATATCTTGACCTTCTTCTTAGAAAATATACCTTTTATATGCTTGCAAAGGAACCTCAGACATGGAAATAACTATTGGACATACGAATGCATGATCAGTAAAGGATAACGTTGGGATTTTAGGTTCTATGTTTTCTGTGATTTTAGGTTTTAAACTTGCTGCAATTTTAGGTTTGTCTTTGATATTTTGTCTGCCATCTCAAAGCACCCAAATTTATTGATTGACATGATCTGTATTTTGTTTGTTGTAATGTACGCAAAATTTATATATTTCTTTTGCTGACCTATTTAAACCTTTCTGAAATAACTACAATCATAAGCCAAGAACTTGCTCCAGTTATATGTATTGTAGGTTGCTTTTTGATTTACAACTGAAACTGAAAATGCTAATAAATGATGGTAATTCAACTTTTTCTACTCTGTACAGACAGCATAAATAATTTAGAAATATATACATTTCTGGCATTTTAATATTTGAACAATCTCATTTATCTAGGCAAAAAAATCCTTTATTTATAAAATATGTCAGCAAACCTATCAATGGACACAATATATTATCTTGCCAAATATGTCCTCTCATAAGAACTAGGAGCATGGGTGACATGACAATGACTTGGGAAATTGTATTGGGAAAAAATGAAATTCTTGTAGCCTGCTACTTAAAGACTTTTTTATTACATCGGTTAACAGGTTAAATATGTGCTGTTTTTGCTAACTGTAGTAACTATTCTCCTTTGTCATCACCAGTTAAAGCTATAACTTGATAAATAGTAGTGGGTCTCAGTAATGTAGATCCCAAAATCTAATACCCAAAAATGATCTTATGTATCAT